>NC_137835.1:83191321-83821321 GCF_948465745.1 Chenopodium album | reverse complement strand
CTCCATCCCCAGCCGCCTTTTATCTTTGCAGTCCCATAATTGACCAAGGATGCTAAGAGTATGCCAACCGAAAGACTAAAGTGGAAGCCATTGTTGAATGCTCCCCTGTATTTACTTGGTGCTATCTCTACCAGATACATTGGAATTACCTGCAGGAAAATTTGGACTAGATGACTACAGTACTATCTTTATAATAACCTTAGTCTTACTATATCATGACCAACTTACTTGCCTGGTTTGTAAAGCCAACACCAATTCCAAGTAAGACGCGGCCTAATATGAGCATGTAAACATTAGAAGCTCCGCCACTTAGAAAGGAACCAGCAATTACTGCTGTACCTCCAACCAGGATAGATAGCTTACGTCCAAAAGTTTTGGTCATCGACGAGGCAAACAATGAAGCAAAAAGGCCAGCAAAGTATAGAGATGAGGTGAAAAAAGTTAATAGCTCACTCTCAAATTTACAATAATTGCTGATTTTTGTGTCTTCTTTCATCTTAATGTATACATGTGGGAAGAATTTTTTCAGAAATGGATCCATTGATGTAACTCCACCTTCACATTGACATAAAATACTTCATTAGCTTAATGTAAATTCTCTACTCTGGTTACATATTTACTACTTTCTGATTTCACAAAATTGACCCATACCCAACCTAAACTCCCTGACCCAAACCCAAGATTCAATCAAAATACATAACCAAAAAAATAATGACAGTAATATTGATTGAATCAACATGAATAAGCTAATCTCCAATAGACCGGCACATGATCTAAATAAACCCAATCCGAACAACCCATTAGCAACCTCACCTATCATATCACGAGGAATGATTTCATAATGGTTTATTATCTACACTTCAGGCTTTGTTCTGTATAACAGTAACATTACTTATTTACTTATCAAATTAAAGGGCCGTCTTGTTTTAGATTCTTCCCTCAGTTCTGTGAATTGTGCCAGACTGATATATATGATAATATAAAATTTTCTACAGAATAAAAGTTTACAGTCATGATATAAAGGCTACATAAAACATTGAGATATTATACATATACCTGATACACCAATGTCATAGCCAAAAATGGCTCCTCCAAGAGCAGCAATTATGCAGGAAAAGATAACAAAACAGGTTATTTTTCCATTGAACTGCACATTAGGATCACTTGTTGTAGGTATTCCTCCTGCCATTATCAATGAAAAACAGACTGACACTAAGAGTCTTAATTAACACCCTAAACAAAATTGTTTTCATCCACTAAATTGTTTGGGTGTGTAGTTGTTTACCAGACTTTTTTATAGTCTACAGATATTGATAGGAGGCGGACCCAGGCAATCAGCCTGATTGACGAAATTTTGTCAAGCAGCTGCTGATGTGGGCCGTACACTGTCCTTTTAGTCAATAATGCACTAGTATGGTTTACAGTGACATTAATTAATATGATCCATACCATTAGTGAGTTTAATAGGAAATAAGCTCATTTTGTTTGGTGGATGACATAATTTTGTAAAGACATCTCTTACAGAAGAGTAAGGAAGGGTGCTTGCAATTTGTTATTTTGAAACCTATGTTGTAGATTGTGAGGCCTGAAAAAGTAGAAAAAGATAAACACACAGAGTCATAGTATCCAAAGGGAAGTTGAACAAGTAGTGCTTACTCTTTTAGATGATACAATAACTTACAAACTCATGTAGCTAGATTTTGGCTTACTTTAATGGGGTGAACAAACTATACTAGAGGATGAAAGGAGTAAAGGGTGTGTTAGGGGCCTCGATCTCTCCAATATTAATGGCTGTAGGAGGAGCATAAAATGAACTACTTCGTATCTATTTATTTTATAGATTGTAGCCAATAAATATACCATCCTATTTAATGTTAAATGATGAAGGTTTGGGTAGTTTGAGCATAATTTGGAATGAGACACTCCTGTTCAGGAGATTTAAAAAAAAAAAAAAAAAAAAAAAAAAAAAAATTGTGAAAAAAGACCTTTTAAGTGGTAGACTTTTTTTAAAAAGGACCTTTTAATTGAAAACTTGTTAAAAAAGACTTTTTAAGCTGTATTTTTGTTTGTATGGGGTACTTGGGTGAGCTTGCGTGGTGGTCAACGCCAGGACTATCACATGTGACTTATTTAAAAAAAAAAAAAAAAAAAAAAAAAAAAAAAAATCTCCGAATTTCCTTCTTTTTCGGACCTAACCCTTTCATTGAATGCTCTGTCTTCAATATAATTAAAACATGGGTCACCCCCTTTACTTAGACTTTGACCATCTTTACCTCAAAATAAACCAATAAAATGTCGTTTAAAGTACTCTGTAGTCTGTACTACTATGATGGAAAAATTTAATGTAATTTAACATATTAATCTTAACAGTACTTTATTTGAGAGTAATTAATCTGATGGCCAATTCCGCAAATTCCAACCTTAAAAACAAGATCGAATCAAAGGAAGCAATCAATATCAATAATTCAATAATAAGACAATAACAAAACGAATATTATACCTTGCAAATGATCATATTCTAAGAATCGGCATTAGTAACAGAACAGTGATCCATACCATGAGCTTAGACTTTGGTCCCTTTGAAGGTGTGGCCTTGATAGGATTACGAGTGCTGAGTTATAGGACAAGTATGGGTTATACCTTTGCATCGCGCTTAACATTTTTCAAATTCAGAGAAGTAGGAATATTCTCTGCTCCATCATCTCTCCTGAAACATGCACAATTGAAGCGTCAGTCTCTTGGGTATATAACATAAAAAAATCTAATCTACTCAAAATTTAACCCAAAAATATAATAGAAAATAGATTCAAAGTGAAATAAAAAAGAAAGTCTTTTTATTTTTAAATAATTCACATGACAAACACGTAACGCTAAAGATCCGACGTTAACCACCACGCAAGTTCATTCAAGTACCCCATACAAACAAAATACAACTTAAAAAGTACTTTTTCACAAGTTTCCACTTAAAAGGTCACTTAAGAGGTCCTTTTTTAAAAAAAGTCGGCCACTTAAAAGGTCTTTTTCACAATTTTCTCTAAAAAAATGAACATAAGATAGCAAAAGAAGTAAGGGAAAAAATTGAAGGGAGAGTTATTTAGTGGCTGAAATAGTCGTTTTTTGCTTAATTTGCTGATGTTTTGTTTCACTGTGATGCTCGTATGAGTGTTAAGATTTTATGTACAAAAGTTTTATTTTAGCAGAAATATCAACTTTTATACAAACAACTGCAACTAATAACTATACATAAAATAACATTAACCATCACATTAGTTTAAAAAATTATTACAATTTACCTTGATTTGCAATGTAATTAACAAACTCGGGCTCAACTGATTTTGCTTAGGCCTGTTCATTTAGGAATTTTCGAGCCTGAATTTTGAGGCTATTGTACAAGGCTTGGTTCAACTAATTAGCTCTTTTACTCTGCCAAATTCTGTAGTTTGGGTGAAAACGTGGAACATTATTATGTATGGGTCTTTTATAAAAGGCTTAGGATGCTAAAGACACAGAATACATTACATTCAGCTACTTAGATAGATAGTCTGCTCTATAACAGTACTTTCACTCCTACTCCTCTGCTCATTCAGCTACTGACATTATCTGCAGTCTCATTGCCGGTCTCACCGATGACCCTACTCCAAAATCGATGCTCCTTCCATAACAGATCAATCTTCTCAAGGGGCACATTCTTAGTCTCCGGCAAGAACAAGTGTATAAAGGCAGTCATCAACACAATCCACCCCCCGAAGAAGAAGAAAATTCCAGCCTTCAAGTGGCATAATATAGACAAAAGTGTTTGTGCAACAAGAAAAGTGAATATAAAGCTGAGAGCCACAGTTATACCTTGAGCAGCAGAACGTATCTCGAGCTGAAATATTTCGCTTGGCACCAACCATCCTAGAGGACCCCAAGAGAAACTAAAACCAGCACTGTAAATGCACAGAAGGATCAAAACTATGTAGGAATATCCTTCACTTAAACTGCCATAATCTCCTAGCTTTGCTGAGAGTATACTTCCCACAACTATAAATGGAACTAACATTGCTACACCACCCCAGAAAAATAAACTTCTTCTCCCAAATTTGTCAACTGTTATTATTGAGAAAACGTCTGCAGCAATCGCTACAACCCCAATTACCACTGATGAGAGAAGGGATGCAGACTCACCAAACCCAATGGTGCGAAAGAGTACAGGAGCATAGAATCCCACCAAATTGATTCCTGTCATTTGTTGGAAGAACGGTATTGCTATTGCCATCACGAGCTGAGGCCTGTATTTTTGTCGGAAGAGTAAATCGTTGAGGGGATGTTTGATAGATTTTGAGGTTGATGCTGCTTCTATGAGTTCATTCAATTCTTCTTGGACATTAGTTGTACCTCGTATTTTTTGTAAGATAAGCTTCGCCTTCTGGTGATCCCTTTGAATCAAGCTGCTCGGGGTTTCAGGGAGGAAAAATGAGCCCAAAGTCACAACAATTGCTGGTAGTGCTGTCACAGCTATTGAGACTCTCCATCCCCAGCCGCCTTTTATCTTTGCAGTCCCATAATTGACCAAGGATGCTAAGAGTATGCCGACGGAAAGACTAAATTGGAAGCCATTGTTGAATGCTCCCCTGTATTTACTTGGTGCTATCTCTACCAGATACATTGGAATTACCTGCAGGAAAATTTGGACTAGATGACTACAGTACTATCTTTATAATAACCTTAGCATTACTATATCATGACCAACTTACTTGCCTGGTTTGCAAAGCCAACACCAATTCCAAGTAGGACGCGGCCTAATATGAGCATGTAAACATTAAGAGCTCCACCACTTAGAAAGGAACCCGCAATTACTGCTATACCTCCAACCAGGATCGATAGCTTACGTCCAAAAGCTTTGGTCATCGATGAGGCAAATAATGAAGCAAAAAGGCCAGCAAAGTATAGAGATGAGGTGAAAAAAGTTAATAGCTCACTATCAAATTTACAGTAGTTGCTGATTTTTGTGTCTTCTTTCATCTTAATGTATACATGTGGGAAGAATTTTTTCAGAAATGGATCCATTGATGTAACTCCACCTTCACATTGACATAAAATACTTCATTAGCTTAATGTAAATTCTCTACTCTGGTTACATATTTACTACTTTCTGATTTCACAAAATTGACCCATAGCCAATACCCAACCTATACTCCGTGACCCAAACCCAAGATTCAATCAAAATACATAACCCAAAAAATAATGACAGTAATATTGATTGAATCAACATTAATAAGCTAATCTCCAATAGACCACATGATCTAAATAAACCCAATTCGAACAACCCATTAGCGACCTCACCTATGACGAGGAATGATTTCATGATGGTTTATTATCTACACTTCAGGCTTTGTTCTGCATAACATTAAAACACTACTTATCAAATTAAAGTGCTGCCTGGTTTTAGATTCTTCCCTCAGTTCTGTGAATTGTGCCAGACTGATATATATGACAAGACAAAATTTTCTGCAGAATAAAACTTTACAGTCAAGGTATAAAGGCTACATAAAACTTTGAGATATTATACATATACCTGATACACCAATGTCATAGCCAAAAATGGCTCCTCCAAGAGCAGCAATTATGCAGGAAAAGATAACAAAACAGGTTATTTTTCCATTGAACTGCACATTAGGATCACTTGTTATAGGTATTCCTCCTGCCATTATCAATGAAAAACAGACTGACACTAAGAGTCTTAACACCCTAAACAAAATTGTTTTCATCCACTAAATTGTTTGGGTGTGTAGTTGTGTACCAGACTTTTCTACAGTCTACAGATATTGATAGTGGGGACTAAAGCGGATGGGAAGTCCATGCCAGAAAAGTAGTGGTGGGACTATTGGGATTCAAGGACACCACCCATTTTGAATGGACATGACTTTTAGTTAGTAGAAGCTAATGAAAATATATCATATGATAGATTAACAGGAGTAAAAGAGATAAGTAAAACCCAAAAAATAATAATGGGGGGAGGGGGGGAATTGATATTACAGAGATAGGCTAATTTGCTGAAATAGTCAGTTTTTGCTTAATTTGCTGATGTTTTGTTTCACTGTGATGCTCGTATGAGTGTTAAGATTTTATGTACAAAAGTTTTATTTTAGCAGAAATATCAACTTATATACAAACAACTGCAACTAATAACTATACATAAAATAACATTAACCATTACATTAGTCTAAAAAATTATTACATTTTACCTTGAATTGCAATGTAACAAACTCGGGCTCAACTGATTTCTTTTGCTTAGGCCTGTTCATTTAGGAATTTCCGAGCCTGAATTGTGAGGCTATCGTACAAGGCTTGGTTCAACTAATTAGCTTTTAGTCCTCCTGCCATTACCATACAAAGAAAAAAAGACAGGTTGACCAACACTAGCACCCTAAACAGATTTTGGCCAGATGCTTAATTAATTATATACTTCACATATTCAGCATCAATGGAAGGGGCACATATTCTTAAGCTTTGCAACAAACCATTCTACAGGGAATAAAATTGGGGAGGTATGACTATCATTGAACATGATTGCATACATACATCTGTCAAGTTCTTCGTGAGGACAATGAAAACTCATTCACAGTGGGTATGAGAAGTATCAATTAGCAGAATACAGTACGACTTAAATATTCCACTGCATGATGCCGCTATTTAGATATCTCTATAGCTAGCAAATCACTGCGTTCCTTCAATTTGATAATGTGTAAATAACTAAATACTGTAAGATTGCCCCCTATGATTTTCACAGCACCTCCTTTCTTCATGTCCCTTTTTTATCATTCAAATCCCAATAAGACCTTTATGGCCAGCATAAGTCATTATCCATATGAAGACGGATCCACTTGCCATTCCAGCGAGGATGACCACCTAAGTAAGTATTTCAATGAATCAATACCTTATATGCTTTCTCCTTGATTAGAGAAGAATATTAGCTTGGAGGTACTTCACCTTGTTACAAAGTTAAATTACAAGATATATAGACTTCCAAGCTTCTATATTTGAAGAAACTTGCATAATTTAAATTATTTTATTTAGGTGTGATTTATGTGGAGTGCCAAAGTACCTGAATTCATTAAAATTAAATTAAAATTTGCTTACGTAGTAGATAAGAAAGAAATCATACCCATTTGAATAAATATTCGTGATTGTCCTTCCATGAGTATGGGATGTTCATGCCAAATACTGCAGCTACCAAGGAATACACAGACAAGGATAGGGTCCCAGAGATGAGACAAAGCTCTAGCTGCATCAATTTGAAGGAGAAACATTTAACACAGAAAAGATCAAAGGGGTGGCTCAATCTCCATAAAATTTACGAAACTAAGAAACTATGAGTACAGAACATACAGTATAAGTTTAGCATCAACGAAAAACTAAGATCTGTACCTGAATTAGCTGATTTCTGTGGTTATCAAGCTGCAGTATTAGAGTGAGTGAATAATCAGATCACTCTGCAAGGAGCCTCTAAACAGAAATACACATATACATGCTCTTTCTTGAAATAAGGTTACATCTCCCATATTCTTACCTGAATGTTAATGTAGTCCTCGGTATCATCAATATATTCACGAAGCTGAAAAGAGAATGTTTCATGTAACAGTTATATCACACATGGAATCGAAAACACTGGGAAAAAATTAACTAGGACAGCATGATAGGTACTTACAGTGGTCAGTTTGTTCATTGTGCTATCAATTTGCATAAAATAAGCCTGTAATGTGCCCCCAGAGAATCTTATCTTAAACTAAGTTCATCATTGCCAACAAAGAGACAAAGGCATATAGCAAGACTAATATCCTCACCTCTAGCAGCATCTCAAGTTCCTCAACATCGTTTTCCTCATGAGCCGATATCCCACTTGCTCGGCTTGTTCTGGACATCTTCGAACGGACAGCAGGTGAGGCAGGACACCAGTTTGGGGCACAAGAAATGCTGACAGGTGAAGAATTACGCGATAATTTTCTTGACAGGTAAAGATCTCCCATATCTTCATCATCATCTAGGAGTTGTTCTAGTTCGTCCCTGACCTAGCCTCCAATTATATTACAAGACAAATAAGACAAGTGCTGCGGAAATTTCCCAACAATATGCTTAACACAAATAATCTGTTATCAATTAACTTCAAAGAACTGAAATGAAGCATCATTTATGACCAAGCAAGGATTTACAAGGAAGTGTGGATTTCACATTTCCAAAGAGTATAGTCAAGAATTACACCTTTTGAACCCGGTTTGTCAATCTTGTCATCGCGCTCTTCAATTTACGCACTCTATCCAAATTCCGGCTACTAATCTGTCATAATTCTTACAAAAGTCATCATTCTAAACTCAGGCAAAAGCATCCAATTCACCATAATCCTAGGAATAAGAAAGTGGTTATGGTACCTCTTAAGATTCACGACTAAATTTATCAATGCACTCAATTATAAAATGCAGTATAAAAATATGGTAGAGACTAGGGAGCTTGCCTTAGAAGTAAGCTCATCTAAAGCTGGATAGGCATCAGTTTCCAACTCTGTGGTACGAGCATCTAGGTAGCTACAAATTGCTTCTAGCATTACTTCTAGCGCCCGAAACTCGAATGGAAAATCTACATTTATTATTTTGTTACTCATTAATAATCAGCCATATCAAAGGTGTACCAAAGTTAAGAGTAGTCTTACATCATTCGTCAAATATATTGGCATTACAAATTTCGTTTTTCAATCAATACCTCAATATGATTCACTATAAAACAACTCTAGTACGAGTTTTGTTAAACGATTGTCAATCATATATATATATATCAACTAATCAAATTACCAGCAGCCTGCTCGTCTTCCTCTCCGAGCCCTTCGAAAAATGCTCCTCGGACAGCTAACCTTCTTTGCAACTCCTCAACCACGGGAATCACATTTTCATCTAGTGGATCCCGAAGCCATACCTAACCCAATCAACAAAAATACTTCCTTATAAATAAATAAATAAATAAATAAAATGTAACTTTCATATCATATAAACTTTGGTGCACCTATTAGGCGCGCCAGACATTATAGTTGATGATGTCTTGTACACCCACTTTAGTTGGTTTACGTCCCAATTCAAAGGTGCTATAATGGGTGTCATATAGTGATACAGGCCAATTTCCAAAAAGTAAGGGCTAATCATTTATACAATGATTGAAGTCAAACAATTGAATTTCCTTTACTAGCTCTACTACGCATATGTTCACAGGTTCGAATCCTACAAATCACAACTTCACAAGAAATAATTGGACTTTTTATTTAAGGGTAATGTTATATAAGCATTTAATACACTCTTGAAAATTGTATAAAATTAGGAATTCATCCCAAAAACATGCGTAAATCAGTGTAATTAGTGTTTATATTTTCATGATTTCCTAACTTTACACAGTTTTCTAGTGCGTTTTTAATGCGTATATTTAGCCTAAGGGCTATGTATAACATTTTCCGGTATTTTAATAATTGAAAGCGTTACCTCCTCTGCTGTGATGATTGCTTTGATATGCTGAAATCACACCAAAAATACAAACAAAAATCAGAAATTAAGATCAGAAAAACAAATAAAATGACTGAAATAAACATAATTAAATGATTAAATAAATCAATTAACCTCCAAATTGACAATGATAGCTCTTTCTCTACCCAAAATAGTTGAAGGGTAAGACAACAGAGGATCCAAAATTCTCAAATCTCTAGCATGAATTCTCAAACGCCTAAGAATTGAATATTTATCCAAGTCCAAAAATCTGCTTTCTCCTTCTGAATTGAACAAAACCCAGCTGCTTGAAACCAAAGTAATGTTCTTCAATGCCATAATTTCTTCAAATAATATTCAAATTATCAAATGGGTATTCACAATTTCTTCAAATATAGCTCAAATTATCAAATGGGTACTGAAGAATTCTTCAATTATAGTTCAAATTTGCATGATTGAAGTGAATCAAACAGGTAGATTTGAAGAGGGTAAGGTGAAGAGAGAATAAAAATGAGAGGATAGGAAGAGAGAGAAAGATGGGTTAATGGTAATGAAGCACTGATTAAGAGTGATAACTGGTAAGAGAGTGTGAGTGCGATGTTTGGTGGTTATCATCAAATTTTGCATGGCATTTAGCGGCAGGTGGTGGGGGAGGGATGTGCTTGCTGTGTGACTCACAAACTCTTGATGTGTTTAAATTTGTGGGCGGGGGCATTCCGGGCATTACCACGTAAACCAATTTTCCGTGTAGGATTAGAGGTGACAATCGGATGTTTTAGATTAGTTATAAAACATGTTATTTCAGGTCGAGTGATTCTGAATTTTGAGTTGTATTCATCTCCCTTCATACACAAGGTAGTTTGGGAATTCAAGTCATGTTGGTGTTAGGTCGGCAAATACATGCCCTTTGGGTTGGCCGGTTGGGCTTATTTCGAATTGAATTATCATTAGTCTAATCAACGTTTAGGACATGAGGTGATTTAGTGATCTGATAACAAATTCGATCGAGTAGTTATACAATTAATTTGGAGAGCAAAAATTTTGTACTCCGTAACTGGAATGATAATTGACAAAGTAAATGATCAATTAAATGAGCATTAACATCCATTTATCAATTTCAGCATTATTGACCTTACCAAGTCATTTAGACAGTTACAATTATTACCAGCGAAGTAGTGAAGCAAGGTTGGTAGCTTTTAGCCTTTTACTTCATTTTAGTAATTTAGGACATAGTCATATTGTACAAGCTACAACTAATAATAGGCCTACCTTCAAGGCTTCAAAGTTCAAAGTACCAATTTACAATGACTCAATGATTGATGATTAACTAAAAGTGACATATATCATCCAACTAATACCCTCTTTTATCATTTTCTCCCTCGAAAATTTTACTTTTGTTGTTTTTTTAAGCATACTAATAAATACTACATCCGTTACAGGTTATGTGCAACGATTAGACATTTTCCCTCTCTGTTTTATGTCAAATTGTTGCACATAACCTGTAACGAAGGTAGTAATAATGTAATACAGTGTAACTGTAAGGTTTTTTTATTTTATTTATTTTATTTTTTTTAACGAAAACGAAGTACTACGTATTATTATATCATTTTCATAAAACGATATAGAGAATTAAGTGGAAGTACCCAATGCAGCTATGCTTAATGGATGTGGCCTTATGATTGTCCAAGCCCAGTTAGCTATGCATTGGGCCTATTCGTAAATCATTTGTGTGTTTCCAATTTGTGGTTTACCCACTTTCACCACTAATTGAATGTAGGCTAATAAGCAATCTAAGATTACCAAATTCTGGTATCGAATTATTTGCCTAGTTTTATTTTTAATTTTACTATTAATTTGTTGTTGGGGCCAAATCCATTGTCCTAAGACCAGTTACTTGAAATGACAAAAGTACCCTTTTATGATCCAGCCCATTATTAATCATTGTAAAGTATAGATTTACCCCTATTTTGTCCAACTAAGTACAGCTCTGCCATCTAAAAGGCTAGAAACTATAAATACCTCTTCAATCATTAATGATGGTAACTTTTTCCTAATTTTCTCTCCTCTATCTACTTTCTCTCTCTAAGCAGACTCTCTCTACTTTCTCTCTCTAGAAAGTATAGGACTTAAACATCGGAGGGGCTTTCCCGGGTCACACCCCCAAGACAGCTAACCTTCTTTGTTTTGCATGCCTAGCTCTCGGACATACTTGTACAAGGCGGAGCTCTCGGACATACTTGTACAAGGCGGAGGTCTCAGACATACCTTTGCTAGGCGGAGCCGAAAGACATTTGGACAACGGTCGGACATTAGCTTTATAACATCTTGATATACCTTGTAATGCCCTAACATGCTTATGAGGAGTCTGTTTTCGGAAACAATTATGTTTTTTTTTTTTAATAATATTCAAATCCTAGTGCAAAAAAGTTGAATTCATCAATAATTCAAAACAAGGAACCGAAATGACAAATTAATGACTTATAAGTTATTTATTTCAATTACTTTTTTCTCAACATACTCATCATGTCATCACAAGGAATATGCACATACATGGTACATGCGCATAAACACATAAGGTCAATATTGATGACGATGATGGCACAATTTTAGTTATAATGTCCCAATCATATCATCATACTCATATAATATTTGCTACGAGTACCCATTAATCCATTATACTTATTGTGTACCAAATTTTAAAATATGAAATATTGCATAAGAAACTTTATTTTATAGATTTAATGATCGTGAGTCAAACTATATACAAGTATACATATGTATACAGCCCACTGAAGGTCTAGTCTGAGTAGCATCATTTAAGGTTGTCTGCCAGGTTTTACTCATAGTAGTAGTACTCTCCATGTGGCTATGAGTTGCCCAATGAAAAAAAAAATTAATACGAGTAATAAATTAAATTAATGGATTTTTATTAAAATAAATAAATTAAAAAAAACTCTCATAAATTTAGCATTTCAAATGTCATGTCAAAATAGAACTAGAAAACCAAAAAAGGAAAAAACTCTCTCTCTCTAGCGCCCCTCAACCCTTTCGCCTCCCCATAACTTCTCCAGCCATGAGGCTCGCCGGCCGGCGTGCGGCTCACCGCCCATGCCACGGCGTCGGCGAGCCTCCGATCTATTCCTTTAGTATGTTTTTTTCTTTTCTCTTTTGCGTTTTAGTTTTCGTTTTGGTTTTTGGTATTTCCGGCCTAGCATCGCGCACCGCTTCCCCTTTTCGGCCGCTCCAGTTCCTCACCGGCCTTGATGCCGGCTTGCCGCCGGTTTTCGTTGCCGCTTCCCCGCCGTGGCTATGCCCCTCCGTTTTGTCCGTCGTTGCGCCGTTGTTTTCGAGAACGGGGAGGGAGATCCCTCTGAGTCCCTCGCGTAGGGCCGTTCTTAGTCCCTCGCGTAGGGTCGTCGCTGCCGCGGTTCAGGGGTGTGGGGGTATGGGCTTCTCGGGCGGGCCTTGGTGGCTCGGGTTTTATTGTCAGGCGCCATGTGGGTTGGGTTGGTGAACCTTGGAGCTTTGGTGGTTGAGCTCGGAGTGGCGGCGGGGTGGGTTGTTAGGGTTTCGTTCGTTGTCTTAGTTTTTATGTTTCTTCCTGTTTTCTCTTTTAGGAGTCTTTGTGTGCTTTTTAGTTTTGTTATTTTTTCTGTCTGTGTGGTGTGGTTGGGTGATATGGGGCATGCAGATCGGTGTACCGATCTTCTGGTGCAGGATTTAAGCCGGGTTTTTTGGCTATGGGGCTTCGGTTTGATCTTCTGTTGGTTTGAACTAAAGGGTTATGCTTCCATGCCGATATCTGTGTTTGAATCGGAGATTGTCTTGTCTAAGGTGAAGTGTACGACACCAATTTTGATTTCGGGTCGAGGAGTACGGGATTCTGAGCCAATGAAGGTTCACGTCAGAAACTACAACATATTGCCAGACCCCCTTGCAAGAGGCTGCATAGGACAGCGTTATATGAGCCAAGGGTACTTAAGAAAGTCATTTTGCGAGCGCAATTGTAGTTTCCTTTATTTCGAACTTGTAATTGGTTCTTTTGTCTTTGTATTGTTCGATTACGATCTCTTATGTAAGTGCCGTATGGCTTATTATTAATGAATTTTAATCTCCCCCCTTCAAAAAAAAAAATGTCATGTCAAAATAATATTATCAACTCAGGTGTGTTTTATTCACCTGATTTTTCTTATATGAATTTATCCTTATCAAAATCAATTTTTTCTGAACTATAGTAACCTAAACTTTATTAAACTTATAAGGCCTTTTTTTTTTTTTTTTAAAGAGAACTTGTAAGAGCAGGTTTAGCCCCAAGTCTTAAGACTTGGGGTGACATCATCATTTTAAGTCTTAAAACTTATGCTTAAGACTTTTTTCATTTTTCTTCAAAAATCTCAAGCAAGTCTCAAATTGAGTCTTGAAATTTCAAGACTCAACTTAAGACTTGAGATTGGGACCCACTACTCGCACCTCATTTTTATTTTTATTATTCCTTTTTTTTTCCTTACACTATTCTACATATAATATGTCAAATATTTAAGTCTTAGGGCTAAAGTGATAAATTTGTGTAAATCTTAGTGAGTCTTAACAAGAATTTGATGACATCATTTTCAATAGGGACCACCAAAAATGATGTCACATCCAAGTCGACTTGGGGCTAAACTTGCTCTAAGACCTTAAACGAGTGAAAATAAGGTAAACCAAACAATATTAAAATTAGAACTAACCTTTTACTTCATGGTTGTTGGTATTAAACTACGAGTATTAATTACTTAATTAGTGTTGATGGACCAATAATCGTTATAATGATTATTTCACTTTTATATAGACCTTATAAAAATCAATGTCGATATTCACTTTGCTTACAAAATACTTTATCCTTTTTTTAGTTGACACCGTTTGACTTTTACAGTATACTTTAACTCGTTTTTGTGATTACAATAGTATTACTCTGTATTGCCAAAAAGTGTTACTCTGTATGCCATCTATTATCAGTTTATCACCGGATATTTGGATAGGCCATTAAAGCTTAAAGCTACAAGTCACAAACTCACAACTTTTATACTCTAAATTTGCGTAAAAATCTTTATTCTATGATTTTATCATGTGTCACATTAATGACAAATTGAACTTTTTTAACTGGTTCGTATAAAAATGCTGACATTTGGTCTAGAAATTGAATGGTTTAATACTTTAATGTGGCCTAAAAGAGGAAAAGGAATGAGAGTATGAGACTCATAAAGCCTTTTAGCACTTTTTGGGGTAATACAGTTACAGTCCTATTCTTAAAGCAAAGAACCATTAATGGACCTTCAGGTTAAAGGGTGTTTATTTGTTTAGGGACTATAATGGCTCACACATTCAATGCCATAACGATAACATTGTGACCATTTTGTTAACGGCTTATAAATAAACTAACAAACAAACAAGAGGTGGGTCATGTACTATGAAATAAAAGGCAAATTTTCATGCTCAAAACTAATGGAAAATGATTTCTAATTACAGAAATTTGTTTGAGATGGCTGTCGTATTTAACTTTGTTTCATTGCATTTGATACTCGTAGCATTTAATTAAGTACGATACGGAGTACTTAGACATGTGTACAATAAATTGATAATAATACTGTGTATCTTCGTTAAATTGATAATAATACTGTGTATCTTCGTGTTATACACTCGGTAAAAGTGGGGGTATTATTTACATTTTCTGCTATAACACACTATATAATATGTAGCGCTATATAAATCAAGTTCATCAAACATGAGTAGGGTCTGTTCACTTCAGCTTGATTTCATTTCAGTTCAGCTCCAATCAGTTCAGTTCAGTTCAATTCAGCTCCAATATAAGTTCAGTTAAGTAAATCAGAATAAACCCTAAATAACTGTAAAATCCATTATGTAGACAATTGATACCTTGAGAAATAAATTTGTTGTAAGAAAATAATAATAAACAAAAAGTCAGAACTTGTAATAGCTTAACATTTGTTTGAAATAAAACGTTTCTTATATTTGGGTGATTACTTTAGCATATCACTAATGTGCAAAGCAAAAAAAAAAAAAAAAAAAAAAAACACATTAATAAGTTACAATTTGATCAAAAACTTCAATGATGCATTATAAATTCATCATGCATGTACTATATATGTACACATCTCTATGTACGTCCAACCAACAAGGCCTTATTATTCTTCAATTCGGCTCATCATTCACCAATTACCATTTAACCATCCTCTTGAAATATGAAGTGAATGCATATTAATGTTTACCTATCTTTCATTCTTGCCTACCTAGCATCATCTCTCCAATGGACTTAAAGTGTCATCATTGCAGCATAAGATCGCACTAGCTACATGTACTTCACTAATTACCCGTCACTCCTTAATTAGTCCTTGCTATTCTACCAAACTATAATTATAAATATCATCATTGCTATTAATAGCACTATTTGTTTGAACAACCTACTCGTACATCTCAAAATGAATTAATGATCATCTCATAATGATAAGTGCATGTAATTAGAGTCTAATTAATTTAAATTAGAAAAGTGAAAAAAAAAAAAGTTTCATAAATAGGTTACTCCGTAATAAGTTTATATGGCTAGTCTTTCAAAAAAAAAAAAAAATGTTGATATACCAATGTTCACCTTCGAAATTATGTTTAAATAAATCTAGTTAGAAACAAAATAAGTGAAAATTAGGTGAAAATAATGCAATTTTTTTTGTTATATAATTAAGGGTTAAGACATTGTTTTGTACACCTATCTTTTCACTTAGCTTTGCCTAAAATTTACTCCACAAGTATTTTTTTTTTTTTTTCCTTAGCAAACATAAGTTGAATTATAATTCGGGAAGGTAATACTAAAAGTTACATTTAAACTTTGACAGTGAAGCATAGCTCAAGTATAAATTATTTAATTTGTAAAATTGAAAATCTTGTACAATAAAGGGAGGAAGAAGGGGGAAGGGGTGGTTGGTTGGTGATTTATTTTTATTTTTTATGCATAAATTAAATTTAAGTATCAAGTAATTGGGTGGGTTAGTGGTTAATAAAAAAATAGAGGGAAATTGGAGTCTAATTAAGTTGATAATTAAGGAAATGAGTTTCATCTAGTAAAAAAATAAACGTAGTGGTTTTTTTATTTGCAAAATGGTGTATTTAAAAGGTTTTTTTTTTGACAAATTTTCCTTTTTAGTTTTTAAATTATTAAGTCAGCTCAGCTCCACGAGATCGAACCTATAACCTGAATGTCGGCGATCCAAAGCAAAGCAAGCGTAGGGCCGTAGCACCGTATATGCGGCTTCTATTCTAAACATAGTGGGTAGTCCCGGGAAACTGTTGAAAAAAGTGACAAATTAATCAGCATCACAGAGTTGTCACTCAGGCGTGTGGGTTCCACTTAATGACTAGAAAGTAAACACTTCTCCACATTTAATTACCCATCATAATTAATTAATTAATTAAATAATTTACTCCCTAATTAAAACCATTCGCTTTAATAATAAGATACCTTACCTTACATACATACATTACAGCGCTAACATGGAAGAACCTCTCTCTCTCCTCCTCTTCTTTCTCTCTCCTTAACTTCTTCTACAATCAATTTCCATTTTTATTTTTTTTTTCGATTTCAAATCCCTATTTTTTCGGAAACCCTAGAAATTCAATCACAACTGTTGATCTCTCTCCTCTAAATTTGTTTATTCTTTCTACACATTTTTGTTCATTCGATTCATTTGTTTGATCGTCTTAATCGATTTATATTTTTGTTCGATTAATTTGATATTATTGATGAAGCGGTTTCGAAGATGGCAGAGGATCTTCATCCTCTTTTTTCTCTCTCTTTCTGTATTTGCTCCTCTTGTTCTAGTCTCCATTCGACTGAAAACTCTTACTTCTGAAGGTGATTTTTATGTTTATTGATCTCCATTTTTTTTTTTTTTTTAATTTTTAATGATAATTTTATGTTTCTGATTGAATTTGTGTGAATATATTTCCAGGAAGTAGCAATTTCGTTGAAGATTTACCTAGTATTGTATGTAATTTCTCTCTTCGTTCTTATTTAATTTCTTTCCATTTTTGTATATAAATTAATGCGGAGTATATGATTAAGTCAAAGAAATTGATTATAATTTTTTTTTTTTGAAGATGCAGCAGTATAAGTCAGATGTGTTACAACTAAATGCAGTTGAACAGGTATATAAGCGCAATTAATGTAGTGTGTATTTTTGAATAATTATGATGATTTTAGTTGAGCTTGATTTAGTGATAATATTTTGATTTTTCAATATTTTAACTAAATTAGGAAGCAAAGGAGGGTGTGAAAGAGCCTAAACAAGAAGTTTATAGAGATCAGAATTACTCAGTAGTTAATTTTGATCAGAATCAGGGTGGGGATTCAACGGTGCAGGGTTCGAGGGCGAGTGTGGTGGAGTCTGGATCACAACGTCGGGGTTAGTATACTTGACTGTATTTTGCTCGATAATTCTTAGCTAAGCTATATGATGATGATGAGAGGATTGATAATGTTGTTATTGATTTGGCATTTTAGGAACTCAGCAACTTGTTGGGGAAGAAGTCAAGCCAATTCAACTTAGGGAAGAACTCGTAACGAAAACTAATGAGGTACTTGTTACAGGAAATAAGTTTTAATAACAAGTGATTATAGAACTTCACATGTTGATCATGAATCATCATATCAGAATGTTGTTATTGTAGTAGTTGAAGAGAAAACTTAGAATTACATTTTAGCTTTTAATGCCTGTTTGATTGCTGCAGTTATGGATTTGAGGACAAAACTTGGCTGTAGTTTCTATGGTTGTCCAAATCGTACTGTTCAATAGTCCGATGATAGAATCACTTTACCAACTATAGGCTATCACAAGTAGTTAGTAGGGCTCAGCTATCTGGGCCGATATTGTCAAATATACAATGTTGTGACCCAGTTCTAGAGATGTTTTGTTTCTTATTCCTGTCACATCTTTCTGTTTGTCCCAGACTGAAAATGTCAATTTGACCACTTATCTACTAAATAAATTATGCTCAATAGTGATTTATATTGTTTTAAAAATCAAAAATTAGTGCAGCAATCTACACATCATCAATTGCTGGCTGCTGACTTGACACCAATGAGTGATTTGAGTTATCTAGGCAGCTAATGGTACGCCTTATGACTAATAAAGCTAAAGCTATCTTGTTAACGGTGATAAATCCTGTCATCAATATAGACATGGATGAGGGTGAAGCTCCATTCTATATATTGATACCATTTAGGTGGCTAGCTCACAGCAGTTGCTGATGACTTTCACTTTTGATACTAATGGACTAGCATAACTCCTTTCTTCGAACAATTTGAGTTGGTAGTAATATCTAGATTGGGGCATGTTTGAATCGAGGTTTTCCTATCGTTTTTCTTTACCTGAAGGTTGAGATTTATCCTCTATGGGGATCAAATATCATGACCACTTCTGTTGTGAGAATTTACAGGATACATCATGCTGAGTGCTTCATAGCTCAAAATGATAAGAGGACCAAAATTTTGCTCCAACACATTAAAATTGTTCAGTCAGCATCTGAGATAGTCATCCTTTAGTGTTCTAATTTATTATCATGCTTTCCTTTCCAAGAATACCCTCTATTCTGATGTGAAGAGCTGAGACTTGCAGAAAACATCATAGATAATGTGCAGTTGTCAACTATTGTCCTTGCATGACTCATATTTACATCTCCTCTTGGTGTATCAGGTTCACTCAAATCAAATGTCTAGTCAACATGACCATGGAGTTCGGGCCCCTCCACGTCCTGATACGCGGAGAGCTACAGATGAGAAGGTGAAGCAAATGAAAGATCAGGTGATTAGGGCCAGGGCATACTTGAGTTTTGCTACGGCTGCAAGCAATACTCATTTAGTGAAAGAGTTGAAGTTACGTATAAAAGAAGTTGAACGGGCAATGGGGGAAGCCAGAAAAGATTCAGAATTATCGAGAAGGTAATATGTCAAACTGTACAAGGATTTATGTGTCGTGACCTGTATCTTGAAAAGAATTTCTTCCTAGTTTTCTTTTCGGAGCTCTTTTACTTTGTTATCAACAGAGTAGATAGGGATGACTATATGAGTAGTGAAAACTGTGGGCAAGTGATCAACATAAATAGTTTCTTCACGGTAGCTAATTGCTATAATTTTCTTATGTCAAACGTGATATATTCTTGTTGCCTCGTGAGACTTTTAGTACTGTATCTCCCTAAATTTGGTCATCATAAAGTAATGGCCTATGGGATGTATTCTAATTTCTGTTGTACTATTTTTTCTGTTTTTGCAGCCGTCTGCAGAAAATTAAATCTATGGAGAACACCTTGTCAAAAGCAAATCATGTATTTCCAGATTGCTCAAACATGGTTAATAAGCTCCGTGCAATGACACACAGTGCTGAAGAGCAAGTCCAGTCGCAGAGGAAGCAGACAACATTTCTTACCGAGCTTGCGGGAAGAACAACTCCAAAAGGCCTGCATTGTCTTTCTATGCGACTCACTACAGATTACTTTATGTTGCAGTCTGAAAAACAGAAGCTTCCCAAGCAACAGAATGTTTACAACCCTGATCTTCATCATTATGTTACCTTCTCTGACAATGTCTTGGCTGCTGCAGTGGTTGTGAACTCCACAGTGTCCAATGCCATGGTAATTGCCTAACTTTCACTTAATTCTGTTGGTTAGGTTCCATCATAAGTGATTGTGAACTCCACAGTGTTCAATGCCATTTGCTCTATTTTTTCTATGGTTCTACACTCTACTTTACTTCTATTCATTTTCCTTTAATCAATATCTGAAAATCTTTATGTGTCTGGGAAAATCCCCTTCACTATGTGTTGATTATGGTGTTTACTCATGATTGTCTCTTGCATGCATGTCCCCTCTCTATCTAAATTTTATTTTCTGAGTAGACATCTGCTTTTTGAAACTTATAAACAAGGGTTTTCTACAGGAGTACCTCTTAGGTTTTTCTTTGGACGAACTCTATCAGGCCGCTTAGTTTTTACTCCGTAACTGCTTAGTGTTTTGATGGATTGTTTGTGTGACTTGGAGTGCTGATCTCTTATGGATATCAGTGAAATGCACTGCATAATTGCATATCATATCTTTTAGGACTATACATTTTGAACTGTTTAAACCACGTTCATGGATGGGACGTGCAAAATTGGGATTTGTTAACGTAGCTTTGGGAGTTTCAGATCAAAACATTAAATGCAATTTTTCAACAGTCAGATGATCAGGAATTCAGGATAGAGATGTTTGCAAAGGTTGTGGTCTTTCCTTTTATGTAAAATCAGTGTATTAATTTTATCATTATATATTTATATCTTGACTAGAAGCAGAAAGTTGGCTTGGCAGATCATCTGACTGTTGTAGAAATGGTCTTTATCCGAACGTATCATTGCCTTAATCTCACTAAGTTTAGGATTATTACTCCTCCCCTTTTAATTGTCTTCTTCATTATTAGTGGCAAAAGTTTTTTTGTTTTTTTTTTTTTTGTTTTTTTTTTTTTGTTTTTTTGGTGAAAAGAAGCCAAAAGAGTGTGAGGCTTTAGCAATATAGTTTCAGCAAACTAATTCCATTTGATAATGTCTTACTTCCAGGATGGACTCTAGTAGAAATCAATGTACTATTAAATATAATAGAGTATGATGGTCAGTATTGAAGGGGTTTTTTTGGTTTTTTGTTTTTTGGTATTAAAGTTTTTGCACGTAATAAAAGCATCTAATATTAAAGTCTTGGGCTGGTGAAACTTGAAGATCTGCTGTGACGGTTGACGAAGTCTGATATGTTGGGAGAAAATCATGAGTTGGTCCTATTTTGGAGAAGGTTACCAAAGTTATTGCTGTTGCAAAGTTGTACAGTACAACTTAATGAAATTTGGGTAAATTAATTTGAGAAATTGTAATAGACTAACATAAGGAGGGGCAATATTGGTAGTCTAGTAATATTAGCTAGGTTAGTAGTCTTAAGCTTAGTATAAATAGAGAGAGAGAGAGAGGGGAAGGATGGAGGTAGACAGAATTTTGGAGTGAAAGTCCTTTTGAGAGTTGTGACCTCAAGTCATTCATTAGAGAGTTATGACCAATATGAGCTTTGTAGGCTAAACCTACTATCTTTTGTAAGAAACCATTAATCTGTTAAATCAAATTTCCAAGCTTTCTCCTTTAAGTTTCCTCTTAATCAGTGAAGTATACAAATCAGATTACCAGTCTATAACTGAAATATAAGATTTATGTTTTTTACTGATGGGGACCTGTGAAGTACTAATGTATGATGATGCTCGTTATGGTGCTGACCAGAGAGTTAGGTTAAAGCTTAGGTTTACCTATTAGGGGCATTGAAGAACTGCCTGTTGTATTTCTGTTGAGTCTGCCATAATCTTTTGGCTATATGTGCCTACTCATTTTCGACATATATATTTATATTTGCCCTCAGATTATCACTTTAAATTTGACATTACATTCGTGTTGCTTGCAGGAACCGGAGAGAGTTGTCTTTCATGTGGTGACAGATTCTCTGAATTTTCCTGCCTTCTCCATGTGGTTTTTGTTAAATCCTCCTGGAAAAGCCACTGTCCAGGTCCTAAATATGCAAGATTTTCAGTGGTGGCAGGAATATGAATCGTCACACGAGAAGCAAGGTTCCCGTGATCCAAGATATTCGTCTCTACTCAATCACCTACGCTTTTACCTTCCTGAAATTTTCCCTCAGCTAGATAAAATAGTATTTCTCGACCATGATGTGGTGGTTCAAAGAGATTTAAGTGGTCTCTGGACCATTGATATGAAGGGGAAAGTTAATGGTGCAGTAGAGACATGCCAAGAAGACAAGTCTTCGTTCAGGCGGATGGCAATGTTCATCAATTTTTCAGATCCTCTGGTGGCTAGGAAGTTTGATGCCAATGCATGTACATGGGCTTTTGGGGTGAATTTGTTTGACCTCAGACAGTGGAGACACCATGATTTGACCTCAAGCTACCGTAGATTCCTTCAAGAGGTAAATTGAATTATTTGTTTCCTCATTCATTGTACCATATTGTCACTCTTGTTTTGTTCTTCTTCATTGGTCATGTTGCATCTGGTTTTTTTTTTTGTTCATCCAACCTTTTTTCATCACCCCAACCCCCTTTCTCCTTTCTCCTTTCCCTTCCCATTTTCCCAGTTTCCCAGTTTCTGTGTCTGTCTTTCCTTCATCTTGTTCTCAAAGATCAGGCTGTGTTCTGTACAATTCCTTGAATTACTCATGATTTTCAAAATGACTTATGCATTGATTCTTGTCGTGGTTACTAGTAAATTACGCTAGTAGAAAATGTCTCTTTGATATGAAACTGTTAAGACTAATACTTCGTTAACCCTTAGAGTTGACAACCCTCAAGAAAGATAAAATGAGTGTCATAGGTGCAGTATTTTTTTATGGCATTCCTTCGCTTGTCTCTACATCTTCCTCATGAGGGTGCCAATCCGAGGATTCTTAACATTTCTGCTATGACCTTAGTTATTATGTATCACCGTTGCATGACTTGCCTCATTGGATCTGGTTGCAGGGCAATGGAAGGCCTCTTTGGAAGGCAGGAAGTCTACCTTTAGGCTGGGTTACTTTCTATAATCAGACAGTGGCTTTGGACCAAAGATGGCATCTTTTGGGGCTAGGATTTGATTCGGTATTGAGGTTGGAAGACATTGAACAGGCAGCAGTTCTACATTATGATGGAATCATGAAACCTTGGTTGGATATTGGGATAAAGAAGTACAAAGGATACTGGAACAAGTTTGCGAATTATGATCATCCCTACATGCAACAATGTAATCTTCATGGGTAATATGATTTAGTTGAGACTGGAAATTGGCTCACACGCTCATCAAGACCCCATGAAGGAAGGCTGTTCATTCCTTGAATACAAGGTTTGTCGGGGGCTTGCAATGACATCAAGGGTCGGGATTTCGACCAACAGCGGCAACTCACAGTATATTCTTTTGCCAATTTTGGCTTGTTAACTACTCTTCAAGTCATACAAACAGATACAAGAATAGTTCATTCTTTCATCTAATTAATTCATGTAAATTCAGCCGATTATTATTCTTTTCTTTTCCAGTACCCTGCTCAGAGTATTCTAGGGAGCTGATCTGAGCCAGCTTATAGCAATAGTGAGCAAAATGAGAAATTACTTGCAGAGTTTTTTTTGTAATGACAGTTGCTTTACTTGTATATAACTCGATCAAGAGTTGTGGCAGCTTTTATGTACTGGTATATGATATTCTTTTTATTTGAATGGTATTTATTGCTTCTAGTCCGTCTCTTGGCTAAACTGCTAACGATCATTTAACATGAGCACTCAAGTCCGAGAAATATTGATGGTGTTGGCGTCTTGGTGAATCCTCAACTCTCGGTCTCTCACAGCAGGTTACTCCGTATCAAACTGTACCTGGAGATGTACTAACTGCGTTGGAGCTGTAAATTAGTGATGATATCGTTGCTTTCTTAGAGCTAATTGTGTAAGGAGCTGGAGATATTTGTAATATAATCATATTCTGTTTCTTACAGCTAATTGCATGTGAGCGGTCAATCATTGATAAATCTGCACATTTACGTTGTTTAAGCAATCCTAGAAGAAAATGTGAGCATGTGGACGTTAATTGGCCGAGAAATTGTTGTATTCATTTTAGGAGCTCAATTGACATAAATCAGTACTCAATAATAATACAATAATTCCTAATCTACCTATTGCTCTACTGTTGCGAAACTAATTAGTATTCCATATTATTTTTCACACCAACGCACATAAAGAATTAGTTTAAGTTTTAGCATATTTCATGAAAAGCTATGTCGTTTATTTTTTAAGTTATGAAATTCGCTCTATTATTTGCCGTTTTGTCAATTTTGCTATCATTCCCCTTGGCATTCTTAATTTCTTACCCCAAAATTGAAAATTATCTATTTTGGACAATTTAAGAGGTCCCATCAATCCAAGGGTAAGAAAAACAACCAAATACATAGTGCCACATAGGATAAATTAAAATAGATGATATAACACGTGGAGCTGATCAATTGGATGATAGAAGATAAAGGATATGAAATGAGGGCCGTCAATCTATCCACGCTAAGTGGTTCAATTGCCACTTATTTTTGCTCATCAAATATTAATTTGAAGTAGTTTCATTACTATCACAAACTTAGAACTACACTTGTACACACTTTTCATCAAAAAAGTTGTGTTCTTTGCTAGCTTAGCAGTGGTCTAACACCGTAAATTAGAGAGAAAAAACAATGGCAACCATTAATGCTAGTTCTTCAGCTTCTTTGGTAGCCCGTGCTAGTCTTGTGCAGAGCAGAAGGGTTGGTGTTTCATCTTCTCCCGTTCTCGGTTCGTCTCCTTATGTTTCTTTTTTTTTTCTTCTCATATTCATATTTTGATTTTCTATCTATTCATTGGTAGTTTTTCAATATGTTTTTGGTACTTTTATATTGATCCAAATTGGTTTGATTGGAGATGATTTTTTAAAATTGTTTTATAGACTTGTAGTGGGGCAAAAGATCGTCTTTCAATTAAGAGGTTAAGAGTTTGATTCTCATCTCGTTATACCCTCAATTTGTTATTGATTAAATTTTATCGATCTCCCCCCAATCTTAAGGGTTTTGTATGCCGTCCTAGGCATATAAATCGTTAAGTAGATCTTACTTTGTCAAGAAGGATAGGACCCTTAGGACCTAAAGCTATTACACAATGATATGATCTACATATAACTCGGCACAAACTCCAACAAGAATACATTTTAAAATGAGATCAATACATGTAATTCCCTATGTTAAATGTATATTTTTTATTTGATATTTAGTATTTATAAACAATTCAAAAGCAACATATAACCAAACAGGAACACTTGACTTCTGAATTGTCCCTAAACATGATATATAACTGAAAATTTCTTGATAGTTCATAGTGTATTATAGATCAATTTCATTAAACTTGGTCAATATCTCATGAAACAATGGTGAAAACTTTCATAATATTTCAGGATTGCCAGCAATCACAAAGAAGGGTGGCAAGGTAACATGTTCAATGGAGAACAACAAGGCATCAACCCAAGAAAGCACCACAAACAAGGGGATGATGGGTGCCTCAATGCTAGCCGCGGCTGCTGCCACCGCCATGTCGAGCCCAGCAATGGCTCTTGTTGATGAGAGAATGAGCACAGAAGGAACAGGACTTCCCTTTGGGTTGAGCAACAACCTTCTTGGGTGGATCCTATTGGGTGTGTTTGGTCTCATTTGGGCTCTTTACTTTGTCTATGTTTCAGGTCTTGAGGAGGATGAGGAGTCTGGATTGTCCCTCTAAATTAAATGACCATATTCTACTCAACCAAATGTATTTTGATGTGAATTTCATCTGATCGAATTTGGTAAACTTTTTTATATTTTGAATGTAGAAATGACAAGATATTATGGTTTATCAAGTTTGTTGTAAGATTTTACTACCTTCTAGCTTGTTGATATAATATTGTACTATTGTTGTTCTTACATATTTACAATGAGTCAAATTTAAAAATGAGTGCACTAATAAAAAACATAGCCAAAAACGAATTGCACCAGCCGGGAATCGAACCCGGGTCTGTACCGTGGCAGGGTACTATTCTACCACTAGACCACTGGTGCACTTTGATGATAAGATTAACTCTCAAATTAAGTAGTCGACACATAGCTAAATAAGAAGTCTTAACTCTCACAATTAGGCTAATTTCATCCCAACAAGCTATTTAGTATAAGTAACCCCTTTAACACTGACTAAGTAATCCCTATTACACTAACGAAGTAACCCCTATAATGGTTGGTCACACCGCGTGGCCAGTCACATATAAGACTTGTGTTGCGAGTAATATTTAACGAGTTTTCGTACTTATAGTGTTATAAAGTAATAACCGATGATGAATATTAGTGACTTGAGCCTCACTAAAGGTCTGCCTCTGATTGTAGCAAAGCAACTATTTCCATGTGAATGTAAAATGACAACTTTTGGAGAAAGGATGGAGACAATGATACTTCAATGTTCAATCACTATCAAAATAAATATTGATAATATCAAACAGTTTTCAATTAAACATTTTATAACATTATATATATATATATTTTGGGTGTGGAAACTGAAAAGAGCCACAAAGGCAAGTGTTGTAAGGTCGCAATTTTGATCTAACTCTTGAATATCGTCCTTTAAAACTTTAATCAATTAAACTCGTTTATCATCTACAATCTCCTTTCAATTTCGGACAATCCTCCCTAATTTAAAACTATCATCATTATAGAGTAGAAAATCTATTCCAAGATTTCCAGCTTATGACATAGTGAAGTGGTGAATTTTTAGATTGTCGGATACTCGAATGTATTCAAATTATGCACTATTACGTCTCTTAAAAAATCCAATTTTTTTCTATCTATTTGTTATTTCTTTTTAATTGATTAATTTTTTTTATTTATAATATGAAATTGAAAACAACACACCACAAAAGCTCATCACATTCTTTTTTCCATCTATTTTTTGATTCCTCATCCTTCTAAGTTCTTAATTGATTAACTTTTGTCCTTTTATATATATTTTTTTTCATCCTATTGAGTTAATTAATTTCTTCCATTTTTTTAAAAAAAAATAGTTTAATTGAGAAGAGATAGTTAAATAAAATCCCAAAACATATAAAAACCCAGAAACACTATACTCCACATAAAAATGGCGACATGTTTGAGCAACACCACCCCAAAACTCACCACCACCTTCTCTTCATCTTCTTCCTCTAAAACCCTCCAATCTCTCTGCAAACGCTTTCCTCGCCCTAATTTCCTTTCTCTCTCCTCCTTCTCTTCCTCTCATTCTCTCTCTTCATCTTCTCGCGTTTCTCCCAAAACCCTACACTTTCTCTCTCCTCAACGCCACCTTCTTCTCCGCCGCAATTTCTCCGTTCGAGCTCAATCATCGTCAACTTCTTCTTCTGAAAATGACGCGCAATACGATTTTGACCTCTTTACCATTGGTGCTGGTAGCGGCGGCGTGAGAGCTTCGCGTTTTGCTTCGCAATTTGGTGCTTCGGTTGCTGTTTGTGAGCTTCCTTTTAGTACTATTTCGTCTGAGACTGCTGGTGGTGTTGGTGGAACGTAATTTCCTTATCTCTTGTTGATTAATTGAGGTTTAATTAATTTATTTATGATTTGATTTGTTATTGTTTTGTTTGTTCTGTTATAATATATGATGATGATGATGATGATGTTGAATTCAGAATGCAGGAGAAATCACGCTTTAAAGTTTTTAATTTTAGCTCATATGATTGTGTTTTTACTATGGTGATTATTTTGGTGATTGTTGTCTTTTGTTTTTTCGGTTATGATATATGATAATGATATTAATTTCGGAATGCATGATAAAATCACGTGTCAAAGTTTCTAATTTTAGCTCTTGTAGGTAGAATGTTTGATGGATTTTAGTAGAATTTGTTATATACATGCCGGTGCACAGTACACCCAACTAACCCAAAGTTAGTTTTTTTGCTCGTCATTTGATGATTAAATGAAAGACAATCAAAATGAGTACAAAATATCATGGGTGTACAGTACTCCCGGGTGTATATAACAATCTAGATGTGTTAGGTTTTAGTTGATGGCTATGTAGAATGGAAGTGATGGTCTGGGGCCATTGAGAAGGATCATTACGCTAGATTAGGCTCTCAAAAGGCTCAAAGAAAGAGGTGTGGCCGTGTGGTTAAGCATGACTTGAATTAGAAAAGCTCTAATCTGAGCTCGATTTTATCATAAGGGACCCTGAAACTTGAAATTCCAAATGAACTTGCAACTCTCAACTAGAATCATAGCTTCGCTTGAGTTTGAATTTCTCAAATTGCTATATTGCTTAAGTTTGTAGCTAGGCTTGGAAACCATGCTTTTGTGGTTGTTTCAGAAACTCTTGTCTGATGTTTGTCTTTTGTAACTTTATGCAGCTGTGTACTTCGAGGATGTGTGCCAAAGAAGCTCCTTGTTTATTCTTCTAAATATTCTCATGAATTCGAGGAGAGTCATGGGTTCGGATGGAGTTATGATGCTGAACCCAAGCATGATTGGGCCACCTTGATTGCTAATAAGAATGCTGAACTTCAACGCCTCACAGGCATCTACAAGAATATCCTGAATAATTCAGGTGTCACGCTAATTGAAGGTCGTGGAAAGGTTTGATGATTATGCTATGATGGTAGTTTAAACTTAGTAAGGTGCTTCTTTATATTGATGTCTCACCAGCATAACATCATGTTTTATCATTGAAAACAGATTGTTGATCCTCACACAGTTGATGTGGATGGAAAACGTTATTCAGCGAGACACATTTTGATTTCTGTTGGGGGCCGCCCATTTATTCCTGATATTCCTGGCAGCGAGTATGCTATTGATTCTGATGCTGCTCTTGATCTCCCGGAAAAGCCCAAGAAAATTGCAATTATTGGAGGTGGATACATTAGTTTGGAATTTGCTGGCATCTTTAATGGTTTGGGAAGTGATGTTCATGTTTTCATTCGTCAAAAGAAGATTCTGAGAGGCTTTGATGAGGAGGTGGTGTTACACCTATGATGCACACATTTTTTTGCTTCTGGCTACTTTTATATCAGATATGGGATTGTGTTTTAATTACATATGTTGCTTTGCAGATCAGAGATTTTCTTGCTGACCAGATGGCCTTGAGAGAAATTGAGTTCCACACAGAAGAGTCTCCCCAAGCTATCACAAAGGCTGCAGATGGAACTTTGTCATTAAAAACCAACAAGGAAACTGTTGATGGTTTCTCCCACGTCATGTTTGCAACAGGAAGAAGACCAAATACTAAGGTCATCATTTCTTCTCTTGTTGCATACAGTGCCTTTTACCCGTTATATTAGTTTTTAATGTATATTAGTCAAAGATTCACCAATTACGTTTTAACTTTGTAATTGCCTGTGGAATGTGGATACTGCATTACTCATGTGAGCTCTTATGTAAACTGCAGAACTTGGGGTTGGAAGCTTTGGGGGTAAAGATGGATAAGAATGGTGCCATAGAGGTAACATCTTGAATGTCAATGGTGTTTCTTACCCTTAAACAATGCTCTTGTGTGTTTCTCATTGTAGTGTTGCTGCAGGTCAATGAGTATTCTCAGTCATCTGTTCCTTCTATATGGGCAGTGGGTGATGTCACTGATAGAGTGAATCTGACTCCTGTTGCTTTGATGGAGGGAGGAGCATTAGCAAATACTCTGTTTGCTAATGAGCCAACAAAACCTGATTACCGGTAATTTTGTTATTCTGTAAACAGATGATAGTAATACAATTTTTGTTCATACTGTGAACTCCTTTTTGCTGTTATTTATTGGTCTTAATTGTTATGTAATGGACTCAAAGAACAGCAGATTTTACTCAACAATTGCACAAAGAAAATAAGAGAAAGAATCAAACTTTGATTAATATTGCTGAAAGGTTTCGTACAAAATCGGTAGTTTAGCCTATTACCACTCTCCATTAGTGACTTTAGGTCACTGCTCTCCTAGTAACTTGAGGTCACAATTCTCCTAACAGTTCACTCAAAAATCTGCCTGTCTCTTCCTTTCCCCTTCCCCTCTATTTATAATAAAACTAAAGACTATAAACATAGTAATACTATACTACCCATTATGCCCCTCCTTAGGTTAGTTTATTACATAATTATGTGCTTTCTAGCAAAAAGGAGATATTGTGGGGAAAAATCTCAGAAATAAGGTAGTCAGAGACAATGGAAAACCTCCTTTGATTATAGGATGCATTTTAAGCTGGTGACACTTGACCCATTTTATCTCCATATAAAGACTTTTCAACTATTCATATGCAATAGCTGACTTGTGTGGCTGCTGTAGCCGATTGTGGGGAAGGAAAGATGGGAACCTCAACCAAATTCCGTACTAACTTAGGCCATTCTCATGTTCCCAAGCTCTTCCATGTTGCTGGAGCCTAGTTGGGCCATTTTGATCATTAAATGCATAAAAAAGGATCACTCTCGCCTTTGGAAGCCCAACTTAAATTATGAATACTTTGTGAGACCTAGACCACTAAAAGTCAGATAGAAGCCCCTTACACTTAACTACTTAAGGTTGTGAAATGACCTGTGCTACTTTTGGAAGGCTATTAGAGTTGATCACGTCTGGATGACACTTTTGAATAAGATACGAGGCTATAGATGCAAACAAGCAGGCATATGAAAATTGTATGATATATCCTTTTGATTGGCCAATTTAAGTGGGAGAGCTGACACTATAGTTCTGGCCTACCAAAATGGATGTTGACCATGCCAATGAGTCCACTCTAGTTGCTGAAATCAAGATAATAAGTAGCAGCACTAGGAAAGCTCACACCCATCAATTCATTATCAATTAGTGGCAAACTTTTTACAATTGGAAGGACACCTGTATTATACGTATTTGATTTAGTACCATACTACCATGTATTTGTCTCGGCTAGTTTTATAAGCAATCCCATTTGTAAAGCACTGACTCTGCCATGTAGATCATAAGGGTCTTACATGGCATAGCCAGTGCTTTATGAATAGGCTTGCTTAAAAAAATTTGTTGACCATTTGTGACTTTAGCCCTTGATTTATTTATAGGCTACATCTTATATCCACTTTTGCATGAGAAAGCCCTCTCCAAGTCCTACCTGGTGAACTCTTTGGTAAATCTTGTCTTAAATTAGGTCATGATTCAAGCTGTCTCATGTTTTTTTTATCAGAAGTTATTTTATGTTTCCAATTGACACTTCAAGCTGTCAAATTTTTTTGGCCGATTTAGGAAAGTTAATTAATTGGTTGATGGCTTGAAGCATACAATAGATATCTAGTTGGTGAATGTTATTCCTAAGGCTGTGGCTCACATATTGTAGATCGTTAATGACCCTGAGGAAAACCTCTCAACGTATCTGATATTATGTCTGATCCTTTAAATCGAATTATGATTCCTGATTTTCTTTTCTTTCCTTTTTCTATGTCTTTTAGCTGAGTGGTTGAGCAGGTAGTTATTATCTTCAATTTGTGGTTTTCACTTGTCACAAATTGTGAAATTTACAGCAACTTGTGACAGATGTTTCTGTTTACCTTTGTGCAGAGCTATACCATCTGCTGTGTTTTCTCAGCCACCCCTCGGCCAAGTTGGCCTCACAGAGGAGCAAGTGAGAACTTTACCTATCTCTAGACTGTTGGTAATTGTCGATTAGTTTACTTAAAAAAAATGTTGGGTTTTACAGGCCATAGAAACATACGGTGATGTAGATGTTTACTCTGCAAATTTTAGGCCTTTAAAGGCCACATTATCTGGTCTTCCAGATCGCGTTTACATGAAACTTATAGTCTGCGCAAAGACTGACAAAGTCGTTGGGTTGCACATGTGTGGAGATGATGCACCAGAGATAGTTCAGGTTTATGCACAACCTGTCTTGAGGCTATGTTGTGATACAATTATGTAAGCAGCTGTTATTTGACTGAAATTTGTTAAATCTCAGGGGTTTGCAGTTGCAGTGAAAGCTGGCTTGACAAAGGCAGACTTTGATTCAACAATTGGAATTCATCCCACAGCAGCAGAAGAGTTTGTCACAATGAGGACGCCTACACGCCAAATTCGCAGTGGACCGCCAAAGGTTAGAAACTTGGTTTGCAATTATGGTAATAATTTACTGATAGAAGTCATAACATTGTATTATGCTATAAATATTCTGTTATACCATCAGGACACTATTATCTTAAGACTCCTAGTTTTTTTTTTTTTTTTTTTTTTTTTTTTTCCAATACCATACCATTGAGAATAATTAGTGCGATACTGTAAACCATGTGTATTGTACTGTTGTACGTAGTATATCTTGATACTAGATCAATTCTCTTTTCAAATAGAGCTCTGATACCCTCCCTGTTCAATGTTCAGGGTAAAAAGGATTCCGAGTCTAAAGCTGCTGCTGGAGTTTAGGCTTGTGCACAGGCTGCATTGGGAATCAGAATTAAAACACTTAGCAAGGTAGACCATACACAAACATCCATGTTTTTTTTCATGCTGATTTCATATACCCATGTTGCTTTGTGAAGAATGGAAATATATAAGTTAAGCATTCTAGTCTAACTCTATTGCAATCTGATACCTCTTGCTATCTAGGCTCTTCAGTTAATGCCTCCAATTTTCCAAATCAGAAACATTTTTGCTTCCTTCAAAATAACATTTTTCTCCCAGTGGTTTTGTTTAATGAACACTCAGTTTTTTGGATTGATTTATTTATACAGCTGAATGAAAGAGGTTTTGTAACCTTAGCTAATGATCTGCATGTAAATTTACCAAATTCTATGCATAGCATGCTTTGTGAGAATCTATACATGCTAGCTGTTTTTGTTGTAAAGAAAATGCTGATTCTTTTGAAACATCTTGTTTGGACACTAGGACTCCATTGCCAATGTGAACTTTAACGAAGTTAAAACTTGAAGAAGAATACATAATGTTATTTGTGTAATGGCTACTTTGCTTTGAATTTTTCTAGTTCTGTGAGAAAAGACAACCTTTGAATGGAAGAACTTTAGACAATAATCCTGAACAAATGGACAAGAATTTTGTGCCTGGATAGAATGAACATATTGATGCATCTTCTTGTCATCTTCTTGCACCTACATTTTCTTTAAGTTTAACCCATTTGGTGTGCCCGTCATTATAGTCCTGTAACATTTCATATCTTTGCAACAGTAACTAGATGCTCGCTGTGATGAATCTTCCATGTCAATTTTGCCTGCAGAGGGTGATTCATCCTCCTGATCATGAACAATGGAGCTTTTATGCTTACAAAAGCCTAAGACTTCAACCAGAACTTGAAAATCTTCATGGTAATGGTGTTTTTTTGTTGTAATTATGAATAATGTGCATATAATTGCAATTGTGCTTACTGAAGGCTGATTGTTCTGTTGTATACCTCGTTGTCCCTTGTCCTTTACCGATTTGATACTGTACATTGTGATTTGTTGGGATCTTGATTGATTTTTGTTTTTGCACCATTTTCCTTCTTCCGTTATTTCGAAGTAGGACTGCATTTGTATTTCTTCATTCGGAAATATGTTTCCAGATTTTGACAAAGCAATAATTTATGAGTTGTTTAGATTGTTTAGTGAGTTTCTTTCAGCCTTAATTGTGTCAATAAAGTACCTTATCTTTCTGTCCCATTTTAGTTGTCAATTTCATCTTTTCTGGATGTTTCAAATAAGTACTTGTTTGTCGAATATTTCCAATATAAGGGATTATGACCAATTCGTAGTTCTCCATATTATTAGAATAAACTAACTACAAATACAAACATTATATATTGTACACACTTTGTATTTGGTTTACAAATAGAGATATCATGATTTTGAGATTTACAATCTGGAAATGGAGCTTTGGCTTATGCGCACTTTGTACATAAGAGTATCTTTTGGAAGGGGTATATGAAGTGTTATAGAATTTGTGATGTAGACAAGATTCGATCCCAAATTAAGGTTATAGGAAGAATATTAGTGTGAAAGTCCGAGCTGTCTAAGGTGATGATGAGTATAATCAGGATGATCGTCTAGAACTGGACGCTCTTCCTGGATCCAACGGCCATCCTTACTCCTAACCATCCCTCGATTTTGATCCTGTCTCCAGCAAGGAGGGATCTGGTAGTGATCCTTCAAAAAATCACATGATTTATTCACTAATGCTATGTCTCTTCCCATTGTTAGATGGAATCTTTTCCCTTTTCCATGATACCTGCATAACAATATAGAATCATACAAAATCAAATATCATTCAACATGGAAATTTTTTAGTACATTACTCCTTTGTTTAATAAAATAAAAAACATATGAATTTAAGTTCAATACTTATGGTAGTATCTATATCTATATATCTATATATATATTAAAACCCAAGGCAAGAATTGTAATCATGCCGCATGTCACCATTTTTGCCACGTGTCATCGTGAATTGATAAATTTTGTGGGGTCATGTGATTCATGTCGCATTAAAACTAATCATCAATTTTCCCTCACAAAAAATTAATGTTCATAAATGCTAATTTTTAATCCTCATTCTTCCGTTTGCTCATCATTGAAGAAATTTATAATGGTAGATAAAAATTCATTTAACAGATAAAACAAATTAATATGAAGTATAAAAGTTAGGTTAGTGCATATTTCAAGAAATAATTATTTTTTTTAAATTATAAAACCATCAATAAATTTCCCTTTAATTTATTAAAGTTATTTTTAAAAAAAATTTACTATAGTTTTTTATATAAAAAAAATGACCCGGGACATCGCCCGGGCCTCAAACTAGTTATATGATTATTTATCCCATGCATTATAGGGGAATAGTAATATACAAATAAGAAAAGGATACATATGAAAAAATGGACTATATAATAATATTACTAACCCGTCAAGTAGATGTAAGTGGGCCTCCAAATTGTGGGCACAAGCTGGGTCGTTGGTGTCCTTAAGAAATAGAGAATTCTTGTGATTCAAAGCAAGCTCAACCCCTACATGACAATAACTCCAAGGTGACCATTGCGCAAATTTTAAACACTCCGGATGTAAACTTTCATTGATTACTAATCCTGGTGCCTTAGGAACCATATCATGCACGTTCACCACCCTAAGCACTTTCACCCCTAGCCCCTCCAACCTCTGCTTAAACCTCAGGTTCCCGACACGTGGACCCGAGAATGAGAACACGGATATGGGTCTAGCCTGGTTGTTTGATCCAATGTGGATGCCTGTCTCGGCTATGTCGTATGCACTCAAAATAGCTAGGGCACTCCCTAAGCTATGACCTGTTATTGTTATACTCACTTCTTCATTGTGGTACAACTCTAATAGACGTTTCACCTCGGTTAATATTTGTTCACGGGCCGAGAACTTGCAATACTTGCAATCCGGGACCTTATCGGTGTATAGGTCCAAGAACCCGGACTCGGCCTTGACATTATGGTCTGGACATGGGATCTTCTCGTCGGAGACCGGCCTAAGGAAGTCCATTAGATCATGGACCCACTCACGCCGGGTCACGGTGCCCCTCCAATTAATACTGATATCCCTACGGCCCAATTTCTTGGACATCTCATCGTTGGATACCGCGATATATCCGATCCAATTAGCGTTCTTGGACCAAACCTTGGGCCATCTTGAGTGCCTAAATAAGTTTGGTAGGTTAATATTGGATGTAGCATACAAGTATCTTGTTACATCATACCCATAATCTTCCATTTCAAGACCCTTGAAGAACAAGTGCCTTGGATACCTACAACTTCCACAATACTTTGAGAATGGATCAAAATCAAAGCCATCATAGCAGGCTTGGGCCATCTCACCATATCGGATAAGCTCGGCCCGTAAGAGAGAATCCATTGGATCAAGTAGCCCAACCCAATCATCCTCCCCATGGATCTCCTTCCAACGATCCACTAACACATTTTGGGCCCTTTCCTTCATTGTAGGCCCATACTCATTCCATCCATACTCTACTCCTGTTTCTCTCCAAGGCTCTTCAATCACTCTAGATGATGTCAATGCATCACTTGATAAAACTTGTACTTCTGATGAGGTCGGTTTAATGGTAAGAGCTCCCACCTTCGAATTTTCAAAAAGGTGATTTCGCGTTGTAAATGTTATAGGAAATGGATTTTCGGATCTAAGGGAAAGATTATGGTTTGTGTTGAAGGGGAGAGCTTGCATATTTGAGAGAGAAATGGCCATTTTATTTTGATTTTTTAGAGGGAAGCTAAGAAATAGTCTAAGGAAGATGATATTGGTGATGATGCTACATATATAGGGATAATAAAGATGCTAGTGGGATACGTGAAGTCTTTACAATAATACAAAGCATGGGTCAACCCTACCCAATTATTAAAATAAAATACATCAAAGCATAGACTAATTAATTAACCATTCTAGCTAGCATATCTTCTCTGGACTTCCAATGATATGATATGATTTTTTGTTCACATTGCTATGAAAATATATCTACTTGCATATATACTATGTGCATTGTGCATCTCATTATTTTTTGTTTTTGAAACAAATGTGCATCTCATTATAGTTATCCATGGATCGATCAATAATACAATAATCTAGTTTGACGTTTCAATGTACAATAAAAAAAATGCGACTTTTTTATTATAGGAAAATGCGACTTTATTTAGAGCATCATGATGGTATACTGTCAATACTATATAGATTTTTGATAGTGTATAAGTATTTCATATGATTGTGATGTAATCATATTCGTTCTCATCGTGAAGAGAGTTTCCTAATATTTAATTTTTCTTACCTTTTCAATAATAAAAAAAAATAAAATAATAATATAGTCATACTCGTGGTGAAGATTGAGATAGAAGTGATTAGACTTAAGGGACTCAAAATGATTAAGTTTAACAAATTTAGCCAATTTATCAAGTATCGTGATTCATGCAACTGGAACTTTACATTAAACTATATGCTATTGGAGTTTGAGTATAATATATTCTTGGGGGTGGGGCATATAATCATATACTAGTTGTTTGTATATTTCAAAGGACTAATTAATTAAAGTAGTTCTTTAATCTCCACTGTCCGTTAGTAGACAAGGCCCGTTAGCTAAATGAATTTAATTAAATAAAGGGTGTTTGGCTGTAATAGTACAAATGCACCATTTTCTTTTGTCCATATCTCATCTTAAATCCAATACTTTAACAAGGAGAAAATATCAATATTGTTCTACGTTTTTATAGATAAGATTAGAAAGTGTTATGTAATATGTAGTTGATGAATAAAAGAAATATACTACGTAATTGTTATTCTTAGCTAAGCTAAAAAGGATATGTTAAATTGCATATAAGATAGGGGTTAGAACTTAGAAGTACGGATGTGTGACATTGTTTAATTGATAGACTAAGTTAGCGTGAGATTGAACTTAGATGGACTATTAATGTGGACCGAGGTTAATATTTATGTATGTACGACGACTAGTGATGTACACCTTTGATTTCGTTGTGCTAGTTTTTCTCCTGTGATCTTGTTTCATTAATGGTATATATCAGTGTTGATCAACCAACGTAACACTCCTTTTGTGTTCGTGTGTGATGGACATAGCCACGAAAGTGACAACAATCTTTGTTTGCCTAGGTCTATGAATACAAATAGTAGAATTTATTTATGAGGATTAATAGCTATATATAAGGACATTCTAGAGATTTTCGTGGAATTGTGGATTAGTCCAAAGATGAATTGAAGATCAAGAAATTAGGTGATGAATCCAATTGATGTTGATATGCATGTTAAGGGAACTGAAAGTTAATTATTAAAAGAGAGAATAGTGGAGTAAGTACCTGGACCAAAAGTATGTGATTATTGTTTTTAGCATAATTAATCTTTTTATACACAATTTCTTTACAATTTTAAATTTTGTAGGTGGTAAGAAGAAGAGGGCTCATTTGAGGAGGAAGATAAGGGAAATCCCTCAAATGAGTCCCATAAGACTTGATTCCTATACCTCGGGGATACGAGGTGGGAGCGATGTCACTACTCTATCACCTCAAACTCAATAAAACTTCACAATGCAACAAGAGTTTATTGATTCGTACAGACGTACGTATAAATGCATGGAAATAGAAAAATACTCTCATGATTCATGCAAGTGGGAAATCGATTCACGTAAAATGTACAGCTTCAAAGTACAATAATTACCTTTATTTTTATTTTTTTCTTTTAGTGTTTACAGAATATCAATTCGAGATAATAATGTAGCAATTGAAAATTTGAGGTACAATAGTATATGTGTGATGAGTTGGCTAGTAGCTAGCTAATTAGCTAAAATATTAAAATAAAGTTATATGTAACTAAATGACAAAACAAGATCATATATATTTTGTCCCAATACTTGATCTTGCAATATTGTTAAGATCTAAATGACAGATAATTGGATAATTAATGATAATTGTTTGCTGGTCTTTTGAGCAGCTACCAAATTTTGTTCTTCTTAAATCTTAATTTTTGTTTAAGAGATTTAATACTCCGTATTTAATTATTAAATACTAGCATATCGCATATAATTTTGAGCTTACAGATTTCTGTTTACGTGAAGGTATAATTATATAGTACGTGAGTATCAAATTTTTACAGCCCAAATCTATTTTATTTATTATTGTAATACTCATGTTGTAGTCATATTTTCGATTTGAATATATGTAATATAATTAAAAAATACGTGGAATGAAATAGGTGATGAATGACGTAAGCAAAATGTATATAAAGTACTTCATAAGTGAAATGAAGTTTTTTTTGTTTTTTTTTTTTTTTTTTGCACACAAAAATGAAGTAATTTTAAAAGGTAGATGAGTGTTTTTCAAAAAAAAAAAAAAAAGTAGATGAGTGTAGGATCACGTATTTATAAAAAACATAAGTTTTGTAAAAATTACAGTAATATAAAAATTCAGATAATTTAGTTAAGTTAAAGATTAAAAAGGGTTTCACAATAAAGTTTATTTAATTTAATGAGCCTATATACTTCTATTATGATGTTCAAATTAATTGATTAATTAATATAAATCCAACTGAGTGAAATTTAATTAGGTGAACATATAATGAGTAAATAATGACCTTAGCCCTGGTATGCGTAGAACTCTCACCCAATTTTGTAGACAAAATTAATGTGAACAAGTGACTATAATCGATCACTCTATATAAAATAAATTATTATTATTTAATACCCCCGAGATGGAGTTTGACTTGACAAAGCCTAGCTTTGTTTGTCCTTGGTTTTTCACTAGTTTAAAATTTATGCATCATAAAAATGTAGTATATATGTTGTCATCTAATGTTGAGGTCATCTTAACTTTGATCTTTAATTTATGACTTTGATAAAGTCTTTGAGATTCTTGAATTGGACGGTTGACAACTCAATTTGACTGGAAAATTGGTTGCCATTTTAGGCTTTCTAGTTATGTATGGTTTTTAAAATGTCTTTTCTAAAGACCTTTACCATTTCCACACACACATTTACGGAGTAATTTCCTAAAAATTTCATTAGTAAAAAACTTACAACTGTCAATTTGTCAATTCATTAGGTACTACGTCTATTGTGGATTACTCCCACACAAATAATGATTTATAATGTGAGGATTGAACTAACTTTAGTCATGTTTGATCAACAGCTTATCAACTACATACGAGCTGAGTACTAAACATTAAGGAGTGGAGTATAAAGTCATTTGACGAGTGTAAGTAATTTGGTATTGAGGAATAACATAATAATAAGTACGAGTGCTTAGACTATCTTCGGCTTGGAAAGAAAAAAGGTCATGATACATTCCATAAAGACAAATTTGTCTACATTATCTACTTTCTTTGTTTTTTATTAAATGTATCACTTTTAATATATGGAAGTTTCAATTTAAACGTATCACTTCCCCTTTCAGTCATTAAATTCTTTCATTCTCTCATATAACATGGACTTTTTTTTTTTTTTTTTTTTTTTTTTTTATCTCTCATACCAAATAAAGTACACATTAGCCCAATAACAATTAATTATTGAATCAAGTAGCCCAGCCCATATCTTCTCCACAAATCTCACACACAATTCCAGAAGCATCATTAGAAATTTGGACCGTAGAATAGAAACTCCTGGACCACAAAGCCCAATCCACTCTTCCTCTCCATGTATCTCTCCAACGTTGGCCCAAATACTTTTCTACCCCTTTTTACACTGATTCTGAGTTTTTTTTTTTTTGAAAGAGACTGATTCTGAGTTTCTCTCTCCAATGTTTAGTCACTTTACATGTCAACGCATAATTTGTTGTTCATGATGTTGTCTCATTGCGTTAGTGTTTAAGCAAGGTCAAGTCAAGGCAATCAATAATGTGTTTGTGTGGATTGGGAATTGATTTGTAATTAATTTTACCTTGAAAATTTCCCTAGTAAATCGTATATGTAGCTCAAATATAAAATTATTTTGATTTTAGTCACTGATATACATTGTGTAGTTATTTGTTAAGTGTTGTAGAAAGACTAGATATATTGCACTAGAGTCATGTAGAACATTTTTGTCATCCAAACAATTTTATCATTCCATTGCCGTAAAAAAAATTCTAATGAATACTCGCATATCAGGTAGAAGATTACTACATGTAACACATTGCATAACTTTTCAAATTTTAAAGCTATGCATATGTACAACAACATATAGGGTAACATTTACAAGAAATAAATACAATTATTGATTAATTACCTAATCTCATTTAGTCTTTTTTTTTTTTTTTTTTTTTTTTTTTTTTTTTTTTTTTTATAATAATTTCCACTTGAAATATCACCATCAAGACATCTATACCATACCCAATGTGGCAATGTCCAAATTCCATGATCCATCTCTCCCCACCAAAAAACCCTATCAACACAAATTGGAATAAAATATCACAAATTAAAAAAACTCAATATTCCCATGATTCTCCCTCTTTCAAAACAAAAAACCAAACTTCAAACCAAATCCCACCCTCGAAATCCCCAAACTACCCTTCAACCTAAACCTACCTCCCTTCAAATAACACCCCCATTTTCGTAATTTCACACACCCCCAAACTTTCAAAAAAAAAAAAAAAAAAGAATCTGCTCTTTAAAAACGCTGATTTTAATTTTCAATTTAAAAAATCTTCAAAAATAGGGCGCCAAAACCCTGTTTTTCCCTCCCGCGCCACCTTCATTTTCTATTAAAACCTCTCTTTTGTTCTCTCAAAAAAGCCCACCAAAATCCTCCATTTTTGTTTCTCTCTTTACTTTCTACTTTCTCTCTCTTCAAAATGCGCCACCACATCGCCGCCGCTTCCTCCGCCCCAACAACCCCAGTTACCCCTTACTTAGATCCCACCAAACGCGCCAAAAAACGCGGGAGTTACAACTGTGGTCGATGTGGCCTTCCCAAAAAAGGCCACGTGTGCGACGGCACCACCACTACCACCACCTCCTCCTCCTCCGCCGCCGTCTTTGATTCTCCGGCGACCCCCCGACCGCCGCCGCCTCGTACCCAACGAGCGTTATCCTTTGACGATGTCGATGTTGATGTCGGGGATTCGTCCGATACCGAGGCGGCGGCTGTCGGATTAGGTCCGATTGATGAGGGGATAGACGACGATGATGATGATGATTACTTTGATGTTGATGAGATTGTTTCAGGTGGGTTGCCGGCTGGTTGTGTGTGGGAGGTGATGAAGAGGTTGCCGCCTTCATCGGTGATGTTGGCTTCTGGGGTTTGTAAAGGGTGGAGAGATATAGCGGGTCGGGTTTGGAAATCGACGGAGGAGTTGCGGGTTCGGGTACCCGCTAATGGGTCTGTTGGGTTTGTCGGGTCGGTGTTGAAGAAGTGTTGTTCGTCTCTTATTAGGATCTCTCTTCGGATGGAGAGGTTTGTTTTTGTTTTTGATTTTTTGATTTTGTTGGGGTGGATTAGATCTAGGGTTTTGTGGGTTTGATCTGGATGAAATGGGGTGGTTTTATAAGATGATGATGTTTATGATTTTTAATCGGTGTTAGTTTGTGAAATTTAATTAGGTATATAAGACTAGTATGAATCAAGGGTTTTATGGATGATAATTGGACTTACAATATTAGAATATGATTGGATTTTGGGTTAATTTAATTTGTTCAAGGGATTTACATGGTTGGATTTTGATGTTTGTGTTATTTTTAGTATGTGTTGTTGATTGGAGTAAAATTTAGGGTTTTAAGTGATTTGATTTGAACTCAATCAAGAGAAGTTATGAGATCGTTGTTGTAGCTGTAAATCGGATTGGTTTGTGTTAAATTAGGGGAGTTTAATTTAAAATGGATTGTTGATTGTTGTAATGACATTAAATTGAGCTTCAATGACTTTACTAAAGTGTAAACGGAGGATAAAGAGTGAAGTTGAGCTAGCAAGGATTTCTTATGGATAGTAAGACCATGGTTTTGATTGAATTTATCTAAAATGGCATTGAAAAAGACAAGTTCTTTTGGGTGATTAGATCTAGGGTTTTGACAAATGATTATAAAAAGGTATTGATGAACTATATACGAACATCACTCCAATGCCTGAGCCTTTTACACTCAGTAGTGTAAGGAGGATCGGATCACTCGGATGTACAACAATCTACCATTGTAACAATGGAGGTTATTGTTAAGTAATCCCTAATCCCATAAGTCATGATTTACGGTACTCAACCATTAATGGGATAGTTAGATTAACCAAGCTATTAAAATGTAGCTTAGAAGAATCATAAATTTGTGTTTTGAGATATTCCATTGAACTTAAAATGGACAAGGTTATTATTACATTGTTAATGTGAGGATGGAATATACATTGTTGTGATCATATATTAGGTACGGTAGATTGATGTGCTCTGAAATTGTTTTTCATCTGATGAAGCAGAAAAATGTAAAGCTATTTCAATACTGCTAAAGCTTAAATCAGTTCAATTATGTGCTTGTTGCTGTACCTGATCTGAAACTCAGGTGTCATAGAAGCAGCATTCCTGCGATTGAGAATTTCTGATGAAAAAGAAATGCTTGGTTTATTTTTGTGTTTTCTTTAGAATGTAATGTGTTTAATTTACTAATTATTTGTGTTGCGTTGTATTCATCAACTTTTGTGTTTCATTGCAGTGATATGGATGCAACAATGCTGGCTTGCATTGCGTTCTCTTGCCCCAATCTGGAAACCATGGAGATCTCTATGTCAGAGTCATCAATTAACCGTATATCTGGGTATATAAACTAAGCTCCTGTTTGATTTAGTCCAATTTGGTCTAAAAAATTCTTGTATAGGAAACCATATAAGTTTAAATTTTAAGTTTGTGGCTCTGGTATGACTTGTTTGTGAAATGAGCTCCCCATTTTGCTCTCTATATCTTTGTGGAGTTGGATGATTGAACATTAGAAGATGATTTTGAACACTTGACATCTTAATTTAGGGAAATTGTGCAAACATGTTTTTAAAAGGATAGATGGGTTCAGACTCTTCTAGTAGACAAGAAACTTATGTAATGCAGTGAGCTCTTTATGTGGCTCTCTATTTGAAATGACTTTGCAAGGTTGATTTTTGTTTGTAGTGGTCTGAGCTACCTAACTGGTTGCTGATAGCTTACTCTCAGGCAGACAAATAGCTGCTAACTCATTGTTTCAAGTGATGATCAGCATGTCATTGCCAAATGAAAAACCTTATGACGAACTTTGGGGGGAGGAGGGTTTCTTTTGCTTATATCTGAACATATGGGTTCATTAGTTTTAGCGTTATCACTATATTGTATGTCCTGAAATTATCGAATGTAATTATTACTAGCTATTTTTACCCTTCATGGTATCACAAGCCATTTACATTGCTGTTTTTGAACTGTAGAGATGAGCTGGGTCGTTTTGTTGCTGATAGACGGTGTCTTACTAGTCTTAAGATTGAAGGATGCTCTAATCTAGGATCGGTCATTATTTCTTCTAGTAGTCTTTCTACACTCTGGCTTTCTGATCTTCATTCTCTATCAAAGACGGTGATTACTTCCTCCTTTTTATTCCTAATTTCAAATATCTAAGTTTTGCAATTATAAATCTATTTGCTGTCCCTTTTTTGTGCTTACTTGGGTCTCATCACTGCAGATTATCAACTGCCCTAATTTGAGGGAGATTTCTTTGAATTTTTCTCGTCAAGATAATGATAGTACTGATGTCACAACCATGATGGACAACTTGGGAAAATTCTGCCCAAGGTTGCAGAACATTCATGTAGCATCGCCTAGATTATCTCATGATACTGTTCTTGCTCTCTCGGCAGCAAATTTGAGGTTGGTACAAATATACATACAAGTATTTATTTACTTGTTATTTATAAAGAGGAAGGCCTGTACACCTTCTGTTTTAGCATAAAAGTGAATATTATGCTGAGGCTTGACATTCTTTTGATTGCTGTTTCTTTTTGTTCAGGGGACTGAAAATGCTCTCACTAGTGTTGGGATCTGGCATCACTGATGCTTCTGTTGCCGCTATTGCTTACAGCTTTTCAAAGCTAGAGCTGCTTGACTTGAGTGGGTAATGCCTCATCTCGTATTTCATTGCTTAGTCAAATTTGTCATTCACTAACAGGATTAAGCTTTGTTTCTAGCTTATTTGGTTTACCTTCAAGAATCTTAGATTGTTTTGTTGTTGATGTAGGTCTAGCATCACTGATAGTGGCATCGGAATGATATGTAACGTGTTCTCCCAAACTTTAACAAGATTATTGCTGGCGCTTTGCCCTAATATTACTTCAAGTAAATTTTTATTCCTTGTTTGAATTTAATTATGCTACCTTGATTTTTTTTGTTGGTTTCAGTTGCACATTATCTGTTTGATTCTAAAACCACACTACTTTCTGCCTATGAACAGGTGGTATTCAATTTGCCACGGCTCAATTACCTCTTCTGGAGCTAATGGACTGTGGTATGTCAATCTGTGATCCTGACATGGATGATGTATCCGCTGATGAAAGCAATGATAATAAACCACAGAAAAGTAGCAAGTTGCATCATATATACCAGAAGCTTATCATCAAGCATAATCGGATGAAGAAACTTAGCTTGTGGGGTTGTTCTGGCTTAGATGTGAGTCCCTGTGGCTGTATACAGACTGGTTACTTGTAATTTTCGCATCTGGTTTCATTTCTGATTTAGTGAATTAAACAAAATGCAGGCTCTATACTTAAACTGTCCAGAGCTCAGTGACCTGAATCTTACCTCTTGTAGAAATTTGCATCCAGGTTAGTAATTTAGATGTTTAATTTTTTATGGATGGTTTTTGGTAAAAGCTGTTAATCTAAACAATTTTTAAGGTTTCTGATGATGTTTCTTGCTTTATTCAGAGAGGCTACTTCTTCAGTGTCCCAATTTAGAAAGCGTTCATGCAACTGATTGTGTAAAATCGCTGCATGAGGTTATTGAAACACAGGTATATCTTCTGACCATTCCTGTCTCTTGTGTCACTGTTATTTCATCTTGCTAGTTATGAAGCATGATTTTTTTTTTTTTTTTTTTTTTAATTGGGTTCCTTTGAAATAATGTCCAGTTTGCCTTAAGTTCAAGCTGCATGGTCAGTGCTCTAGTAGCATTAGTATAGGGCTTTAGTGGACTTTACTGTATGAAGTTGAGACCATTTTTTGTAGCTCAACAATCCTAGGTGCTAGGATTGCATGAACTTTATTTAGTTATGGAGCTGACATCCATGCTGAAATTCTTGCAGATTGAAAATGCTCCATCAGAAAGCCATCTACTAAGCAAACGAATGGCTGATGGATCCAAGAGAGTTAGAGTTCCTCACATTCTCAGCCAGCAGGTAATTATTACACTATATAGCTTACAGAAAATACAAAATTATTCATGGTTTTAATGCTTCTATTACTGGTGCTTAATTCTTTTCAAACCCAGTTAGGTCACTAAACTTTGAAGCGAGACCAAAACTTGCATATTTCTTTTCCCTTTTCAGGCTGTCATGAACTCGAAATGTTCTCCAATTTAAATCTAGTCTTTGTTTTCTGAACTATTCGCTTCTATCCAATAATCCGTGTTTGATCTTCAACTGCCATAAGTATATTCCACCCACCCCCAAAAAAAAAAAAAAAAAAACTGGTGGAGTATATGATCTTCCTCTTTTTATGATCCTTGCGAACCTTCCCCTGTGCTTTAAGTAAGCAATTGTTTGCTGTTGTGAGCTATCAATCCTGTTCCTGATGTTTAATTTAATGTATTAGCATGGCACATTGAACTATACCAGGGCCTTCTGTTACTATTTCCCTTCTCTTTCCCTGAAAGTATGCTAAATGTATCTTTCTTTTCTCAGTTTATGCAGCCTTCTGATGATATCAAGCAAGGCCAAGCTCGAAAGCGAAGATGTATTGTATTTATGGGATGACCCTCCCTGTGACTTGTGTACATCAATGTATTTTATTCTGGGGGTTGCAGTGAGTGTTAAACTAGGGAGTAATTGGCTCCATCCTTCGGTAATTCGGTTACATAACCCCATTTGTCTTTCTTTCGTTTAGATAACAGTGTAAAACTGTAAACAGAATATTGGATAAACAAAGTTGTTGAAGTTGCTTTGTAATTCATCAAAAATAAAATAGAAACTGTATTTTATAAACTGCTAAAGAAATTTAAGTGTGTTCTTTCCCACATCTTGTATTTCGACTTTCTCAACTTCGATTTCTTCAAGACTCTTGTCAATTATGAACTGTATATTCAAAGCTGCAGACCTGCAGTGCTTTGCATATAGAAAAAGCTTTCTTTGCCTCTTCCCTTGTTAAAAATAAGCCATATAATTGTCTAAAGAGTAGAGAAATGAAAGTAAACAAGATGAAATGTGACAAAAGATACTCTTAACGAAAAACAGGTGTGAGTGTGTGACGTCCCATTTGCCTGTGATTTGCTTTGAAGTTAATGTACTGTTGTAAACTTGTAATTGATCCAATTTACAAATATGATAAACATGAGTTAGACATGCACATTATTGTCTTAATAACAAATCAAGGATTTTTTTATTAGGAGTTTGACAAATAAGTGAAAATTAGGTGATTATGGTCTAATCGTACTAGTTGTATTTCTCATAACGGATACAATGTACCCAATATTGAGATCTTGTTACAAGTAAAACTATTAACTTGACTTTACTAATCTAAACTAACATAATTTATTAGTTGTGAATCGAGAATCGATAGTCTTAAAATGCTCAACTTTGTGAATCCATGTTACCTTTAATCATGCTCAACTTATTTGTACTATTTATATGTCTTAAAAAAGATTAATAAAAAAATAACAAGATTGTCAAAATTGACTAATTTTATACACCACGGAAAACATTTTTTTTTTTTTGAACGGAATACATTCTTCTTTAAAAAACAATTATATACTACAAGTTTTAATATAATCATAAAAAAAAAGCTCAAATAAGATAATATTATAAAGTATATCAATTTTCTTACTTAAGTAGGATTTGAAAAACTCTTTATCTAAACATTTTGTCTCTTATTGAAAAATTAATTATATTCAATAAAATAATCAAAACAATAGCACATAAGATCCTTTAAGCGAGGGGAGATTAACTTAACATACAACAACTTTCTGACTAAGTACTTTTTCTAATTTGGATTTGTAGCATACGTGTGACATCTTCGCAAGAAAAACAAACAACAAACAAAGATAGTTTGATTTAAAAAAAAAAAACATAAAAACACACAAGTAATGGAGGTTTCATGTTTTCCGGCAACATCAAGTGGAACTCACACCCTATTTCCTTCATCTCGAGGTGAGTCTTTCTTTCTCTCACCTCCCTCATTTTTTAATTTTATTTTGGTATATATTAATGCGTATTTTAGTTTTTGTTAAATAGATTAAAAAAATTTGGGTATGTTAACAATTGATTTACTAGTATATATTTTGCTGTTGTTCTACATTAATTTTCAGATTGTGTTGTTGCTTTTCGTTGGTCTGTAAACTGCGATCATAATTTGTTTTATATTTGTATGAAAGTTGGGAGCTTTTTCTTGAATTTACTTTGAATTGAATTAATGGTTTATAAAAATTGAAGCTTTGAAAAAGTTGATGGGTTTTAATAATTATATAGGATTGTTAAGCATTTTGTTTATGTTGGTGTTTTCTTAGTGTAATACTGATAGTGGGTTACACTTTAATTTATTTGAATGTTTTAAGAATTTGATTAAATAATGCTGTGGTGACAATGGAATTGCACTGTTTATTCAATCAAAGGTCTAAAATTGGTTCAGTATGAAGTAAGGTGAGAGTAAGACCATGATGATGCTGTGGTTATGCTGTACACCCGGAGGGCGGGGCGCGTGGGGATAGGTTTATTTGAGGCATTGACGGTACCTGTGTTGAGTGTGTTCACAAGATTTCAGTTAGTGAGCTTATGAAAGAAGATTTCCTTGAATACACATTGAATCAAGGATTTTTCTCCATGAAATTTGCTTGTTAGTGAGTCTTTTCTTGTTGATACTGAAGTCTTTAAATCTTCGATAACTTGGGTGTAAATGTAGATAAGAACATGGCTCTACCCGTTTCAAAGAAAATTAACTGTGATTCTGTTTCACACTTAGTAACTAGTAGATTGGATTATCAGGTTTGATTTGTAGATGGTGGATTGCAAAAGTTTGTTTGTTGAGTAATTAGCATCCTGGAATGCTAAGCGTTTGGTCAAAGTGGTGTTTTGCTAACTTTGTAATTTTAAAAACTACTTCTCATGGTGATTTGCTAATTAGCATTCTAATTCAAGATACTTAAAAATCCTCAACATGCTAAATGTTAGGAAAAAAATACTGTTTTTATGAACAAGGCCTAATTTGGCAAATTGAATAGTTCATCTCTTGTGATATGCTCCTATATATTTTCTACTGAACGTTCTTTATGTATAATGGCTTGGGTTTTGGTTATGCTTAACTTGTGCTCAATTTGTGGGCACACTGAATTGTGTCAATAATAACAATTTTTTTGCCTGTTCATTTAGATGTGCTTAAGGGAGCAGGTATTCTTCCATGGCATCAATCTTCTGTATCCATAAGGCTGACTGGTAATAGAACTCAGCCTTTTCTGTATGCTGTCACGTCAAACATTCAAAATAAAGGCATTCTAAAGGTTCATTTCTTGAACTGGTCTCTTTTTATAATTTGTAGTAGTATGTAGGATTTTTTTCTAAAGGTTGCTTCCCACCTGTTTCAGGTATCATGTAGCCGCAAGAGTGAAGCTTCTCTCCAGGAAGCCAGGTATAGAGACGGTTTATAATACTAGTAAAGTAGGGAGGGTTTCATAGGTGCATGTTAATTGGAAGGGTAAATCAGATGTGTACCGTATTATATAGTCTTGGGTTATTTTTGTGAAAGTTATTGTTATATTGTTTAACGTTGATCAATTGGTTATTGTTATTATCCTCCCTTGATGAGTGGTGTAATGAAAGTGGTGATTTGAAACTGGAGAAACTCTCATGCTCAAATTTTTAATAGCCAAAGTCTTTATTGTTCATATCATGATTTTGAAAACTATAAAAAGGGGTAGTGAGAAGAGTTATATCTGGGAGAAATCTAGAACTTTTGCAACTATGTATAGGTTTTTGATCACAAGTGGCTGCTGGCCACGGCATTGAGCTTTCATGCTCCTGCAGTGATGTACAATATTGAGTTATAACTACTGGTCATTCCAGTTATAGTGTACTTTCTAGCTACTTTAGTAAGCTTAACTCGTTAAAGATTAAATGTTAAATCATAGAAGAGGATTCCAAAACTGAGCTTTCCAAGTTAATCTTTAGCTTTGTCATGAACTTAAGTTACTGTCACCGTCAACCTTTAATTGTTTTATGTCATATAAGCTACCAGAGGTTCCTGCATTTCCCCAAGATGCATCCTCCTAGCATTTGATGGTTTGTCTCACCAACCTCAAATTAGGTGTTTGAGGTGTGAGTAATGGGCTTCCTATGTAACTATTTGGTTATGATGACTGGTGATCATGATCCCAGTCAATTAGTTAGAGTATTGTCAACATGTACAATAATGATTAAAAATTGATGACTCATTGAGCATGAGTTTCAGCCTTCAAAATTGATTTCCAGTTTCCATTATATGTGACATGACATATTCGCCTGTATAGCCGTTATAGCTCTTGGAGGACTTGGCAAGACTCTTTAACCGCTTGAGGGATGGAGACATGTCTGGCCAATTTACAATGGGTCCTCATCAAGAGGTTGCCTTTGTATTTTAGGTCTTGTATCTAGTGTCACAATATAGACTTCCTAGTGTTTCTGTTGCGTTTTCTGATCTGCCTCATAGGATCGCTTGGATGTGACTTTTAGCTTAAGAACTTAATTCCTGTAGGTTATTTCCCATCCAGTATAAAATATCTTCCGTTAAGTGTAATGCACTTGAGGGCCCCTTCCTAAAGTTTTTCTTTCTAAAATTGTATTTGATATTTGCTATAATAAGCTGTTTGGCTGGGATGTGTAAACTTGCATTTTAGCCTTAAAAACTCACTTGACCTACCAAAATTTGAGTTTGATGTCGTGGATGATCTTTACTTATTCTATGTAGCCATTACGGCGTTGTGGAATATTTGACTGCTGCTTGGGGTTTATGAATTTTTCACTTGTGAAACAGAGTCCCTCAAGCATGACTTTTAGGCTTTTTGTTGGCAAAGGATCCGTGCAATTTATAGGCTATTCCAGATTTTTTTTTTTTTTTTTTTTTTTTTTTTTAGTTTATGTTTATGATGACTACCTTGGAAATTTGAGACTTGATTCCCTGAGGAGCTTGTTATAGATTAATTTCTGCTCAGTGAAGTAAATGCAATTGCTTGTAAGTGAAGGTCGAATGCTTGAGTATTTTGATTAATGGATGATCGAACTACAAGGGATAAGCATAACTTGAGGTTATGAATCTCTGAGTAACTTTAGGCTACTAGTCTCTCTCTAGTGTTTACGCTCAATTTCTGGATACCTTTACTAATGGCTTGGCTACCATACTTATGCTCAAGCTTTAGGATTACATGTGATTATTACTTAGCTAAGAATAGAAAAACCATAAATAGACATTAGAGAAATAGCTGACTTGCTTTCCCTTTCTTTTCTTTAATTAGCTTTGTCCTGTTGCCCATTGTTCCTTCCTTCTCTTGACCCAAGCTGCCCCTGTTTTGCGCGCCTGGAATACACCAAATATGGTGGCTGACCTGGTTCTGTGGAGCCATTGACCCTGCTGACCCATTCCATTACAGAGCTGCTTGTGATTCATGAAACCTTTGAGCTTTTGCGGATATTTCACATGTATTTGAAAGGGGTCACCAGAGCATATTTGTTGGTGTTGTGAATATCAGCTACAGTTGGTTCAGCTTGTTCTATCATGCATGGTCTCAGCCATTAGGCAACCTGAGGGTGCTTCCATTAATAGTGCTTGAGGTTTGTTACCAGTTTTCGAATTGTCCCTTAAGCATAGTTCACTTTTCCTAGGGGACATTTTGGGTCTAGTCATTGACGACCAAGACGACTATTATTGACCTTGGGGATCCATAGAAGTTTCAGTCATGGAGCCTTTCTTTCCCAAACTTCCTACTTATGTCTCGACGGGGATTTTTCTATGACGACAATGCTAGGAGCCTTGTCACAACTCACAAGTAGGAATTTATGGGCATTTGCTACATCTTAGCACGAATTGTGGCCAAGAAATTTCTTTCTTTAGTGTTCTTAGCTCTGTCATTCATGACCCTGATAGACCTTGGGGCTATGAGGAACATTACAGGTTAACATGACACAGAGTACTACCATTCTTTCTTAGCCCAGAAGGTTTTTGCATGTCGTTTGCCAATCCCATGTCTGAAATATGTTTACTTTTAATATGTCTAAGTCTCAGATATTATTTTATCCACCAAGTTTGATGGATATTATATATAGTCTGTTGATTTAATCTGTGAATTCATAATGCTTAAAGTTTTGAGATTTATTATTTTATGTATTAAAACTGTCGTCGTTCATGGTTTTTTCATGATTAATTGACACATGTTGTTTTAAGATCTATGGATGAGGTGTATGAAGCTTTGGCGCATCGTCTTCTTCCTACTGCAGCCGTGACATCAAACCCCAACTTTAAGTAAGTTTGTGCTTATTTATGTCAATTGGACTGAATTAATTAGCGGAAACAAATTGCAATATATACTAACATCGGTTTTTGGAGCTTAAGCAAACTATAGCAACCTGTGTATTGAAATATACCCTAGAATACGGCAACAATATAAACACTATAACAGTTTCTTAAACCAAACTACCAAAATTCAGATACCCTCTATACTTCATGTAAAATTATGCAAGTCTTCTGGTACCACTGGCAGAGTTTTGGAAGATGTTCCTGTAATTTTGTGTTGCACTTTGCGCTCATGAGAAAGTGTTTGTTCTGAGGAGCAACACGTGCTGCAGCCCATGGGTAGGACATAGCAGTCTCTGTGTTTTGAGGCTTGTAATTCCTACCCGACTATGCTTCGCAGTTGGGAGTTACAACCTCAACAGATTTACAAAATCATAACATTATGCAAGTACTTTATAAGATGGAGTCTATTGTATTTTTTATGGCACATTAAGTAATTCTCAATACATATTTGACAAATCAGTTGTCAAAACTCAGTGAGTTTAGACCAAAAATTTTTGGAGTCTAATCTGTATCGTTTTGATGGGGAGAGAGTATTGTTGTATATGCTTTTTCAAAAATATGCGAGTAAATATGTATGCTGGGTACATTGCAGATATATTGTCGGCTTGGCGGGTCCTCCCGGTGCTGGAAAAAGTACGGTGGCCCATGAAGTGGCTCAACGCATAAACAAGTCGTGGCCCCAAAAATCACCTTCCATGGACGAACAAGTAGGATCACCAGATGTTGCAATTGTTCTCCCCATGGATGGATTCCATCTTTATCGTAGTGAACTAGATGCGATGGAGGTTTGTCTTTCCTGAACATGTTGCATTAATTTGGGAAGATATTTTATGCTATTTCCAGAAACAGTAAGTAGATAGAGTCTGGCAAACCTTTTAATTTTCCATAAGTAAATGCTTATATGGTATTATATGATTGCTTTGGTGAACCATTTTCTAGTGTTAGATGAGTCTCAGATTTTGCTACTCTATTTCCAAGTAATGTTTGTTCATGATTTTTTTTTTCCCTCCATCCTATTAGGATCCTAAAGAGGCTCATGCAAGAAGAGGAGGTAAGGTTCTTTATTTTTTTTCATTATGGTGCCGCTTGTTATGATCTTTGAAATGTTGACGGAGTCTCACCAATTTTAATATCAGCTCCATGGACATTTGACCCGGCAAAGCTACTTAAATGTCTTCAGATTTTGAGGAGTCAGGTAACTTTTGCTGCTAGTGTTCAGAAAGATGACATGAATTGAAATTGAATTTAATTCTTAGCATGATGTTAACATATATTACGATGGGAAAAAAAATGATGCTAAAGGTGGATGCTATTTAGATTGTATTACTGTTTAGTGTGTTTGCACTATATTTCTGATACACAATCAATTTGCTAGGGATCTGTTTGTGCACCATCATTTGATCATGGCGTAGGAGATCCTATTAAAGATGACATCTTTGTTTCCCTTCAGTAAGTAAACACTTTTTGTAACAGCTTATATATGCCCCTTGTCAATTACTGGTCATACTTGTGTTTTCTCGACTTTGTACCCTTACCATTTGGCCCAAGATATTCAAGCCCACTTAACAAATTGTGCATACCAATAGAAGTTGAGAGCCTTTACGGCTTTAGCCACTAGTTTACTCTATATCCGTTTGGGTCATTAGCTGTCTTCATCTTTTAGCCACTAGTTTGGGCCGCAAACTTAGATGGCCTTTACGAAGCAAACAGGCGTTTGAGATTAATGTTATTGTTGTGCTCCTGTTTTTTCACTTCTGATAACTATTTACTTTAGTATAAAGCCCCAAAAATGGATGGCGCTGAAGCGCGTGACCTATACCCGGCCGTTTGAGCAAGTGCTTGAGAGGTGTAGGATAAGTGGGAGCTTCGGCGCAAGTGAAATACCACTACTTTTAACGTTATTTTACTTACTCCGTGAATCGGAAGCGAGGCAATGCCCCTCCTTTTAGACCTAAGGCCCGCTTTGCGGGCCGATCCGGGCGGAGGACATTGTCAGGTGGTAGGTGGGGAGTTTGGCTGGGGCGGCACATCTGTTAAAAGATAATGCAGGTGTCCTAAGATGAGCTCAACGAGAACAAAAATCTCGTGTGGAACAGAAGGGTAAAAGCTCGTTTGATTTTGATTTTCAGTACGAATACAAACCGTGAAAGTGTGGCCTAATGATCCTTTAGACCTTTTGAATTTAAAGCTAGAGGATAACTAGCTTGTGGCAGCCAAGTGTTCATAGCGACGTTGCTTTTTTATCTTTCTATGTCGGCTCTTCCTATCATTGTGAAGCAGAATTCACCAAGTGTTGTATTGTTCACCCACCAATAGGGAATGTGAGCTGGGTTTAGACCGTCGTGAGACAGGTTAGTGTTACCCTACTGATGACAGTATCGCAATGGTAATTCAACCTAGTACGAGAGAAACCATTGATTCACACAATTGGTCATTACGTTTGGTTGAAAAGCCAGTGGCACCAAGCTACCGTGTGCGGGATTATGACTGAACGCCTTTAAGTCAAAATCTGGGCCAAAAGCGACCCATGTGCCCGCCGCCTGATTGCCGCCCTACAACAGGGGCTTCAGCCCCCAAGGGCACGTGTCGTAGGCTAAGCTCGCGCAGTGGATGCGCCGTGAGAGCCGCCTTGAAGTACAATTCCTACCAATCGGCGGGTTGAATCCTTTGCAGACGACTTAAATACGCAACGGGGTATTGTAAGTGGCAGAGTGACCTTGCTGCCACGATCCACTGAGATTCAGCCCTATGTCGCTTCAATTTGTCCCTCCCCCATCCTATTCCCTAAAAACACCTATATTTTGAAAAACGAGGTTAGCGTTCCTTCTTATATGCTAAAAAATGCTAAGTAGTGGATTGAGACAAGTGACAAAGCCAAAGTGTTGGGGTGTGGGATGGTGCAAGGGGGCGTGTGGACATGTGCGCCCAAGGACAAGGCATACAAATAACTAGTTTTGTCGTTTGAGGGTATGCCATCGTTGCCTTAAGACATGGTGTTTAAGGATGATTGGGATGGTTTTGGGCATCATCCATGACTCCCAAGTCCCTTTGGGAACCCATGGAAGTATTTGGATTCATAATCCTGACGGGTGAAAAAATGATGTACGGAAGCCAAATTTGAAGGCTATAATACACGAAATCGGAGCAATTTAGTAGGTGTCCGGACCCGGTGTCAGAAATTCACGGAATTTTATGGGATGCGTTCCGAGGTGATATGATGTTGTTTGGACCTATTTACAACCATAAGTCGGCTACATAAAGGCCCCGTGGAAGCTTATAGCAAATACAAGTGGCGTGTACGGAAACCGGTAAAATGGATGCTTAAAGGCAAATTGTATGGTTTCACCCACCCAATTGGACTCCAGGAGGGTATTAGAGTCTATAGGTAGCTTCTCGGCAATTTTTGGTTTCGGGTAAAAAAAAGTCAAAAATTGGCTAAATTGAAGGCTATACACGCTTTTTGGCCAATTTAAGAGGTTTCGGGACCCGGTGTCGAAAAGTCTCGAGATACCAGGGGTTACATCCCAGGGTCATATAATGTCATTTGGAACCATATATGATCATTATATGTTGCCATAAATGTCCGTGGTAGCCTTGAGTTTATGAAATCTGTGCAAGCTGTAAACGGGTAAATTGACAGTTTGAAGGTATATTGGATGGTTTTACCCACCCAAATGGACTCTCGGGGTGTATTAGGGTCCATGGGAAGCATCTCGGCAATTTTTATTTTCGGGTCTAAAAAAGTGAAAAATTGTCCAAAATTGAAGGCTATAATACACGATTTCAGGTCATTTTTTGACATTTTTTCGAAAACTGAAGGAATACATGGGGTGACTCCCGGGTTCATATAAGGTGGTTTGAAACCATAACACACCTATAAAGATGTCTATAAAGTACTAAGAATGAGTTATGTTTCTATTTTGAAATTTTGGAATATATTGATGTCACAAAAGTATATTGAAGTGATATTACATGACAATAATGATGTCATATGTGAATATAATGATGTCATAAAATTATATTATGATATCATAAAAGTATATTGAAGTGATGTGACTTGACAATAATGATGGAAATGATATTACTTGACAATAATGATGTCATATAAGTATATTGATACGATGTGACTTGACAATAATGATGTCATATGAATCTAATGATGTCATATAAGTATAATGATGTCATATTATGTAATTATATTTATAATGATGTAATGTCATAATATGATGGGACTTGACAATAGTGATGTGATGTGACTACACACTATGGTTTGGAATTGGAAAAGAAAACATGTTATATACTTCCTCCGTTCTTTATTACTTGATCCGCTTTGACTTTTATACTATTCACCACCCCTCTTTTGATTGTCTTTTGTGAATAATATGTAAGAAAAAATATATTAATGTATAATCTTTTTGGATTCATCTCAATAAGTACTATCATAATATATAACTTTTATGATTTTTACTTATGGAGAATTTAAGTTATTGATCGTTAAAGTTTTGCATTTGCAAGCATGATAAAAGAAATAGGTCAAAGTAAAAAAAAAACAGAGGAAGTATGATGGAACTATGGATAATCATACTACTATTCACATGTGTGTTGATTGATGTGTCGATTGATAGACTATGGATAGTAATAATACTTTTATGGAATCATCAAACTAGTACATTCATGTTTGTAAACTAAGTATCACATCTCATCTCATATTCCATCATCAATTACACACAAACTATCCCTCAATCACCATGTCCCGGGGTCAATTGACACATTCCCGGTATAAAACAACCTCGAAAAACAAGCAGGGGTAATATGGGATGTACCTAAGTGTCAAAATTACATTCCCCTACCATTCCAAACCTTTTTCCCATGTTTTGGGGTTGTTTAGCAACTTTTTCAGTTTTTCCAATTACCGCCTTTTTTCCGTATTTTCCATTTTTGGGGCCCACAAAAAATATTTTTTGGAAAAAAAAGTGTCAAAATGAAGATTAATACCCATTCTTTGGATTCCATTAAAAAAAATGGGTGTTATTATCACAATTTCTCAAGTTTTGACCCATTATTGTGTTACTGTCAGTGGGGTGTTCACTACAATTTTACAAGGAGTTCAATATAAAGCTCTTTAGGGGAAGGTGGGCAACTCAAGCTTGAATATCTAAAATTTAGTTATTCAAGCTTGGGGCCTTCTCCGGACCTGAGGTAGGTTGTGTGCATTGCCAGACTGTTCGCTTGAATATCTAAAAACTCATGGAACTTTTATATGACAAAATTGTTCGCTGATAGGAAACCATAAAATGTTAGCGGTTTTATCTTATGTCACAGATCGCTATTAGAATGACCCAATGCTGAAACTGATTGGAATCTGTGTCTGTTAGGCGTCTCTTTCCTGATCAACTTTAACGTTAATTTTGGTGTAATTCTGTTTTACTTTTCATGAGTTGTACCAACAGAAATGGAGGAGAAAGCTGATTAGTCTTTGTTTGAGTTTCTTGTCTGCAGGCACAAAGTTGTGATTGTAGAAGGAAATTACTTGCTCCTCGATGAAGGGGTTTGGAAAGATATATCTTCCATGTTCGACGAAAAATGGTAAATCTTTTTGTTAATATGATGCTTCTAGTTTGGTCTGAATTTAAGTGAGAAGCTACAAAATGTGATGCAAACAAAATGTGCAGCACATCTGATCCCAAATGTTCTACTTTGAGGGATTATGAAATTAATGAACCCATAACTTATCTGGATTGTTTGCTTGTAAAAAAGAATTACTCCGTTCAGAAATGTCGATTGCTCCAACCCATCATTAATAACGATATAATACAATAGTACTAAAAGACCCCTTGTAATAATTGGTTCACTCAATCATCCACCAACTCTATCTCTAATCACTTAATGGTAGTAATTGCATTTTAAACCAGTCAAATCACAGACCATTACTGATTTAGGAGAGATGGCAACCTTTTTTTTCGGACATTCTAAAATATTATGTGACTATTGATAAGGGAATACTTGTTTTTTCATTGTAACAGGTGGTGTTGCAACAGTGCAACTACAAGCATGTCTTAGCTAGTTTGTTAAGAGTTTGTTGTTTATAAATTTATAAATATGTATGGTTTTGTCATACCTGCTACTTTTTCACAATTACCCCAAGGAACTTGATATTTAGTTATTTTCTGTTACGCCTTACGCCTGGTTTTGAGAAGAATGGCTCAGTCTGTAATTGACCAAGGTGTTTCTGAAGGATGTTGTTCTAGTAGGTAAGAAATACTAAGGGTTCCCTTAGAGCTTAAGACATTACCGGATGAGTTAAAAAATAAGCTATCGAGTCAGAAGAAAGCATACTCAACTGGGTGTTTAGCTAATGCATGCTTTGTTATGTTAATCTGAACCACAAAAACTATAAGAATGATTCGGCAATTTCAAGTGATATTGCTGTTGTGAAAATGTGCAGGTTCATTGATGTCGACCTTGACACATCTATGCAGCGGGTTTTGAAACGGCATATGTCAAAGTGTATGTATTCTGCTTACATTTGGTGTTTAAATATTAATCTAATTGCCAATACTGATTTTTCGTATTGGTACAATGCATCTTTCAGCTGGGAGGTCTTATGATGAAGCGAAAAGGCGGGTAAGTCCTATGAATCTATGTTTTTGGCGAAATAAAATGCTCTCTCCCATTATTTTGCACCACTTGTATAGTTGAATGCCATTTTCTAGAAAATTGGTGGTAGGGCTTTAATACTAGCAACACAAACTAACATAAAAGATCTACAAAACATATCAAAGTGCGACAAAAGATTTGAACCGGATTTTAACTCATTACTAACTTTTGATGCAAATTCTATGTTGCAGATAGATTACAACGATCGCCCCAACGCGGAGATGATCATGAAATCGAAGAAAAACGCGGACTTGATCATAAGGTCAATCGAAACCTAAACCTCATAATCTCATTGATCGATCATGAACTTGTTTGACTTAATTCAAATAAACTGATGAAAAATTAGTACTAGGAGAAACAATAAAAGTCAAATAGGGGTTGAAATTAGTTACTTAGAAATGTAGACACTTGACTTTTAAACTTCATAGTTGATCCTCCTAAATCTTTGGATCTCTCCAAGAAAACTTGATTGTCAAAATTTGCTGAAAATTGTTCCATTCATAAAAATAATGCTAAACTTTGATTATTTCCATAAAGGGTAATATGGGAAATAGTGCTACGCGTGATCCAAGAAAGATAGTCAACACAACTTTTAGAGTGATTTACTGAACTCAGTTCCCTGAATTGAGGCAAAAGTTATAGATCAACCGTACATGGCATATCACCAATTTGCTCCTCGTTAATGTTTATTACTTATGCATTCTAATCTAGGCCATTGTCCCTACTCCATTACTACTATATCAACTCCTTGCCATTTTGTCTTTAAAGCTCTTGTAGGGCTTTCGGAAACCGTCTCTCTAGTCGATAAAATCGTTAATATTTTACCCTTTTATGATCCCATGAATTGGTAGATGTGATCAACTAGGTTGTTTAGATTGGGTTTGATTCGGGAGGTGTTTGGGTATTGAGTCATTCGATTTGGTTTTGATATGATTGACTCATATCTAGTTACCCTTTTTGTTACGTCAAGTCTTGATATTATATACGTATAAAATGACCAAAACAATTTCATGCTTAAACTGATGGTTAAAACCTTAGGATTGGTTTTGCATTCTATCAGTTTCAGTTATAATTAATGGTATGCGTTTGAATATCGAGTAAGAGTCAATTTTATCTACTAGTGTCAATTTGTCATAAAGACTAGAGATCTAAAGTTGTGAACACAGTTTTGCCTCAATGTCTGGCCAATTAAATGTTCCTTTGAAAACCATTTGAGTGAAAATTCAACTTCCATCCAAAGATGGATCTTTGAACATGGAACTAATGTCTCGGAAAGTCGGTTGGTTGGAGTTTTTTAATGCTTAAGCCTTAAGGTTACTAAATACAAGTACTATACAACATTCAAAATTGATTATATCTAAGGGAAGAAACTTCTAAAATACTGCTAAAATCTTAAAATTGTACTCCGTATTGAATGTTTCAGAATTTCTTATTGATTGTAAATTGCTATTCGTAAGCCAAACAAATTAAAGTGATGTATAAGCTTTTCACTATTAACGGTGAAAAAACATCATGCGTTATTAGCTAGAATACCTCTACATGATTTAGGCCTAGGGAGTAATTGTCTTTTGGGATATTGACATACATTGGTGGAACTCTAAACTGAACTGATTGGAGCTGAGTTGAAATAAATATTTTACGAGAAAAGGAAATTAGTAACGGAACTGAACTGAATTGATTGGAGTTGAACTGAAATTAAGCGGAAGACCCTAAATATAATTTATTTTTTACTAGGAAAGAATGCTAGGTTGGTTACGCTCTTATAAAAAACCAAACTTCGGATTTCCAATTATATTGTTGGTAGTTAACAAATCTTGTTTGGTCGTTTGGTAGAGATGATGACGCAAAGATTGTTACCTCTAATAAGTAAATCTCTAAGTCAAAAACCCGATGCAAGAGATTTTGCTTGATCAAGAGTTTACATTTCTAAGCTTTCTAGAGGCTCTTACATTCACCATTAAGTTTGGAACTATCTCTAATGCTATAAGCTAAAATTAATACTACAGGCAACTTTGCTATACGCTAATGTTTGGAACAAGCAAGTCAAAACACCACACTAATTTAAAAGATGTTATCGAACACACTCTTGATCTCCATAAACAAAGCAACGAATGAGGTTTTCTTTTCTTTTATTTTCAATTACCAGCGCGTATTATTTGATTATTTCTATCCCAATTCGACAACAGATCAAACATAAATTATCAATATAAATATAATTTCTTTAAGATAATGTAGCTTCAATCTTTGTAAATGATTAGCATAATTTTTTTTTCATTGGTCCCCTCTCTTTAGTCCTTATAATTCTCCTTAATCAATCCAATATTGATATTTTATGTAACTATTCTTCATATAGTAGTATACTTTTTTTATTTTTTTTGTAATGAGAAATATAGATTTTTAGTGAGAAAAAAAAGATTATAATTAAGTTAAATTATTAACATTGAAACCACCAATCTACATCATAATTGAAGAATATATATAGAGTGGCCTAAACAGATAGGCAAAGATATATAAATGCCAACCTCCCCATCAACATCCACATGATCTTGCTCCCTTCCTTAGCCAACTCATGGAACATGCACATTATTTCAGTCCCCACTTTTCTATTATTTATTGATACAGACAACTATTTTAATAAATCACCTTATTATAGGGGCATTGTTTGGTTCAAAGAATCCAATGAAAAAGAGCCAGGCCAAGGAACTAATCACATCTCGCAGTATTGTTGCTATTCTAACGATGATTGTCTCACAGATAAAGTTTTAGTTAGATAACATTTAGAAACGAAGGGAGGAAGTCATAATAATATTAGTATTCAGGATATATAGATGATTTATGAAGTAAATATGAAATACGAGTAATAAACAAAATTAAATTAATTAATTAATTAATTGTCATACTAACAGTATTTATTTATATCTAGAGAACAAAAGGAATATTGTTATCAACCCCATTGATTGCTATCACAAGCAGCATGACTTAAACTATAATTATTGTATTTTTAAAGCCAAACAAAATATAATTAATACAATAATAAATAAAAAACATAACATAAACATAAACATATTGGGCCAAACATAGTCTTACTTGTGGACACAATTTAGTTACTGTTTCTATGTCTAGTCATAAATTTCAGCACCATACAACTCACAGACTTTTTAAAGTAGTAATATGATAAATCTATATCAAATCATAGTACAAGAAATCCAAAAAAAAAAAAAAATTAAAAAAAGGGGGGTGAAAACAAGTACACATGAAATTACAAATTCACCCTGCTCAATCCATCTGTTAGGCTCGGTACCCTCTTTAAACTGTCTTTTGGTGCTGGCCTTAAGATCAAAGGAGCAGGCTGATGTACCATTTTCTAGTTTAGCTCCTGTTCTTGCACTTCTCCATGGCTCTTGGAGCTGATAACGTACAATATTAACGCGTTAGGTTATACTCGATTGAAAATATTAATCAAGAAAATCTATATATAGTATCAACTAGCTTAGTTGGCTAAGGAAATCCGACCAACAAGACTTGTAAAGGAGACTTGGGATAGTAATGTGTGTGGAAATTATTAATGAGAATTGTACTAGGTGAATTCATGCCATGCATGTATGATGTTTATCATAAAATTTGATTGGACACTCATATATTTTTTAGGCCCAAATAAGTGTTTGTGAGAGGGTGGGTGGTGTTTTATTAGGATCCTACCGGTTGGTTTCATTTCAATGTCAGGCGATTCAAGAATCTGACTCGACTTAAATAAACCACATATTTGAAGCCGTGGATGATTTCATTCGATTTCATATCAATGCAAAGTATTTTGTATGATTTAAGCTTGTAATATCAAGAAGGCTAAATTCTATAGGGGGTTATAGTGTTTTGAAGACAATTGCATTTTTCAAGTGTTTGATTATTTATTTAATAATAAATAACTCAATTATAAATAGCTCAATTATGCATGCAAGGTGATAACATGATAACTTCGATATTAATAGACTACGTTCATTCTTATCAATTATATTTTTCATGCATATAATGTATGTGAATGATTTCCAATTGAGCAATTAATTGAATATTGATAGGAGTATTTATATATAATTGAGAAAAAGAAATGAAAATAATTAGAAAGAACTATCACTAACCAAGTCCAGCAGCTTCCTTTCCTTTCATGATACGAAGTCGTTTGCATGAATCCACAAACATCCTGGTAAAATAAAATTTATACACAATTATAAGATAATCAATATATACATTAATCACAACATGAATATAATGTTACTTAATGATAATCAAGTAATAATTAATAATATTTTCAATAAAGGATTATGCATGATATATATATAGGGAATGAACTTACTCCCATGGGACATCACCAACAAGCATCCAATCTCCATCCTTGTCTTCATAGGTTGGTACGTAATCGGAATCATTAAGGAGATCCATCAGCTTGCTCTCATTCATGAAATCGATCATCCCTTGAGCACCATAATTACCTAGACACGATCTCAAAAATTCATAAATTTACACGAGAATATATGTAACAACTAACAATTAAATTATCCATGTTGAAATAAGAAATATAATACGAGTAATTTTTTATGTAACAAACATAAAGTATATACATCTTTAAATGTTACTCGTATTTTATGTTATAAATGGATAATAAAGTATATACGAGTTAAATATACCTATGGTAAAAGAGCTGAACATCTTGCCCAAAGCATCAGAAAGCTCTTGGTAACTCTTGTACATTTTCAAGTCCACCTTACGTAGGTAAGGTGCACCATCCATGCTCACCTTCACGAGGGCTCCACCACCGCCATTCATTGGCTTCTCAGTCTCGGAATCCGTTCCACCGGTGCTCTTTTGGACAGCCAGCATGTTCTTTCTGTAAGCTCGCACTGGTGGCCAACCCACAACTTGTGTCCTACATTATTAACGTAACAATATATACATATGTCAACTTATTAATTATATATATATATTTCTCCTTTAAAGAAACAAATTGTATACAATCAAGTTTATTAAATCTAGTCTGATCTATGCTAGCTTAGATTATGTTATGCAAGTATTTGATTTCTTAATCAAATTTTGTGTTTATTCATATTATGTGTTTCATAAGTAATTAAGAGCTAAATCATGCATATGATACTGATTATGAGAGACTTTTTTGCCTTTAAAATTCATGAAATTTACCATAATTAATAAGCTACCTTAGCTTTATCTCCCAACTTTGGTGTACATAGATGAAAAAAAAAAAATCGGAGTAATTAATTTTTTAGACTAATAAAACATTTTAATTTAGAAATCTACTTTTATCATCAACATAAAAAATTTAATATGTAGAAATAATATATTATATGTAGCACCAAACGGCCCTTTTGGCGGAACTTTTGCTTCTTCCCTAGACCTTCAATTTGTGCAAACTATTATTGCAAAACTGTCCATACTCTATACTAATTTATTCATTCTTTTTTTTTTTTTCTTGCTTTAACATTGATTTGTTAATTGATTTACTAGTATATACTTGTTCAAAGTATTTGCAAATATCTCAAGAAATAATTCAATATTCGATGCATGCAATCAAATTCATATCGATCTCACCCATATCGATCATTATTATAGTTTTATTTTTCGTTACAATAACACCACATGGTTACCTTTTCGAGCATCACTATTTTTTTTTTTATAACAAATACATCGTTGATTGGAGTAGAAAAATATCACCATATAATCTAAGTTACCATAACAAGAAAATAAATAATCATCTTTTTTTTCTTTTTCTTTTTTTTTTTTTTTGCACCAAATTAATCATGGCAACCTAACTACCTAGCTAGCTAGCTAATTTTCATTATATTACTCACAAATCATTATGTTTATGTTTATTATGAAGAATAACTATAAATTAATAAACATCTCAAATGAAAAAAAATTACAACATCCATTAATTTTTAGTTGTAGCAGATTAAAAGGCGTGTATTATATTATTTGTGAGATATAAAAACTTTGTTTAATGCAACTAAAAATTAACGAAGGGAGTACATATAAAATAATTTACGAAATAACAAAAAAAAAATACTTACTTGGCAGGAGGCTTGACAGGATCAACATTAACCTTAGAGGAAATCTCCTTAGCAGCAGAATCAGAAGCAGCAGCAGCAGCAGCTTTATCATTTTTCATCAGATCCAAGGGAGATGCTGATGTTGCAGTCTGTTCTTTAGATTCAGAATTATTGTTCAGTTTCAACTCAACTGTCTCAGAAAATCCTCTTTTACTTCCAACACCACCACTCTTCACAGCAACAGCTTCACCTTTTTCGCCTCCGCCACCGCCACCGCCTCGAACCCCGAACCCGAGTCCTAGTCCAAGGCTCAGCTCTGTCTCCTCCATTTTCAGACCAACTTCCATTTTTTCTCTCTATTTCAATTTCTCTCTATTTTTTTCTTCCCCCCTATTTTTTTTTTCTTCTCTAATAACTTTGATGGTTGATTAATAAATATTTATAATGTTTTTAGCTTAGCTTAGTTTAGTTTATTTCCTCCCTTTTTCTTGACCCCTCTCTCTATATATATATATGAATGGTTTGTGTATAATAATACTCTCTTTAATTTCTCTCTCCTCTATAGTTTAGTTGGGTTGTATATGCTGCTTCCTGGTTGGTTCTTTTTAAATATGAAATTTTTTTTACAAAAAATACATATATTTATAATATAATATTATATAATATGATAATAGATTGTGGGGAAGGGGATAATAATGCTACTACAATTATTATACTTATTACTAGGAGTTTTTATTTTTTTTATAAAATAATAATATTATTGTTTAAATTATTATAAAGAATAATTCTGTTATATTGTATAATAATGTTACTTATTACTGTTAAGTGTCACAAAAAAAATAATTAAATTGAGAATGTAACAGGAAGCTGTGGGATAAAGAGAAGGGGGGAGGTTTTGGGCCATGTGGGCAATAAATAGGCTGATTGGTGCATTGTCTGCTGATAGATAATTTCTCCATTTTTAAAAAAAAAAAATTTGAATAATAAAAAGTTTCAACTCATTTTAATTATTAATTCTACTTGCACAATTTTAGTCAAATGATATTGTAAAATTTCATTTATTGTTTTCATAAATCTTCTTATTGATGTAAGTGTTTTTTAGATGAATACACGAATTTACCTCAAAATTTACATCAATTTGACTTTGACATCTATCATAAAATGTTTAGCTCAAAACACACATAAATTATACTCTTAAAATACAGAAGTTGATCAATATCCATAAAAATAAGTGATTTTTTTTTTTTTTTTGGGTGTGTGTGTGTGATATCTATTTAACCTAAATGCATGATGCCGAGTTTTTCAACAAGAATGGTTGTTATACGTAGTATAAAGCCTTAAAAGGGGGTGTTATGTATTTGGAGGAGTCATATTTCGTTTCTTGTCCTTTTTCTATTTGTATTCTTTACGAGCGAGATGTTAATTAGTCGACTAATAGCCACCTAAAAGTCAATAACTCGATTCAGTGAGCATGAAAAATGAAAATCACTCTTGTACAGTTATACTACCTCCATTAATTATTATGTGCAACAAAGGAATATTTTATCTCATAAATAACACCCCGTTATTGCTCATAATAATTAACGGAAGTAATATCATTATAGATAACCACATACAAAACAATTTATTTTTTTGAAGGGGGGACATACAAAACAATCTAATACTAAATATTTTTGGGAGAAATAATAATAAAAGAGAAAATATATAAAAATAGGTGGAAAAATAAAATAAGTGGACACGACATCCAGTTGGCAATGGTTGCCAATTAAGGAGCCAAGCTACTAATTTGGAGCCTGCATGCAGAGTTGGATATTGGGATATCAACTCCTTTTTTAATCCTCGTATAAAGTTCGTTGTCTTTCACGGGATTCACTTTTTCTACCTTGGCCTTGTAAATTTTCATTCTTTACGTAACAACTAATTTTATTTTTATCACTTTTTTCATCTTTTTTTATACTTGCTTTACATATTTCAATATTCGAGTACGTATAATTATATTATACTATAATATGGTTTTCATGGGATTTGAGATTGAGTCCTCCTATGCCTAACAACTCCTCATTCTAGAAATATCCTTTGCAATTTTCATAGCTTGATTACGTATATGTACATGCATGCATTGGTTAATTACCAATCTTATCTTGATTATGAATTAAATTAGAGTTATGTCTTACGTGTTGCATTCTAAACGGCATGTAGTTTACCATTAAAAATTCATGCGAGTTAGTTTGCTATAATCTTATCACGGAGTACTAATTAAGGTAATCCTATTAGTTTAACCCTAGCAATAGTGTCGAGAGCAATATCAGTACTAAGAATTTATGATCATCACGCGATTTGAATTATTTACTGTATAGAAATACGAATACGAGTATAATTTATGCATGTATCACTAGCTTAAATTGTGTGACCACTAACATGATTTGATAGCTTGAAAAATGCTAGCTAGATGGGACATGAATTGAAGTGGGATAGGTCATAGAACTCCAAATTACTAAATTGACACAGTAATGGAAAATGAAGTGTCTCACAAATTTATTAGCTACAACTTTTAGCCTTCATAGTTATAATGGCTTATGATTTTATCAACAGGTAAAAAGAAAACTTCTTTTGAGTATTTGACTAGATGGCGACTCATGTGATACTTGTGTAGTCTAATTATGTCATATATCTTCACTTTTGTAGTCTAATTTCACTACTAAATTAAATTACTCTTCAACTGCTGAAAAAAAAGTTATTACAAATACATACATAATATATATGCTATTCGATTAGTGTATATTCATCATGATTCATGTAATGTCATCTATAATTTATTCCTTCTATTTTAAAACAAACATCGTGAAATTTACAATAATCAAAGTTTGATCTTAAAAAGCGAGAATATTAAGTTACTGTACAATGTGATGGGAATGGAATACATAAAGCCGAAGAGGTGCTACACGGCATAAACCAACATGAATAATTCTTCTATCAGCATCACATCATTATAATCATACATTTAGCACGCGTATAAAGGAAATACTTTTCACCTATTGACACTTACCATGCATGCTACCTTATTTTTATGTACTAACCTATATAATATAATGTCGTTCAATTCATTGACCAAATATTACGTTGTTGTACATTTGGAAAACCTATAAAGCTAAGGAAAAATTATCCCATAATTTAAAAGATTAATGATCGATTTCTCCCTCTTTAACTAGCAATTAATTGTAGCAAATTAAGCCAAGTGCAATTAGTAATTGATTATATATATTCGTTGCTTAATGATGTTAATTAATTAGTCTTTTTCCTAATATTTTGTTGATGGATTTGAGAATATATATTATTCTTTTTCTTTATGCACATGCTACATAAAATTCAAAAGAAAAGAAAAGGGGGTCAACATGTTTTTTTTAAAAAAATGAAAAGGTGAATTTGTGAGCAAATCTTTTAATTCTCATAGTTGTTGAAGAAGTAAGAGTAGTACATACTAGAATATACATAAATTTAAGAACTTAAAGATGTTTTTTATGACAAAATATATACTTAAATATGTACTAATAAATCATACATGTGTCATTTGAATTGTACTTCATATATCTATTGTTTTGTTGATTATGTTATGTCTCATTCGTTCATATTGTTGGTATGATAAATTGATGGTGATTTGATACTAAATATATTAATTAATTAAAGAGCAATCGCATTTCATATGTATACATATGTACCACTAGGTTTAAGATCTAGAGAACACTAGTGTTTGGAGTCTAGAGATAATATAATCTTGATGGCTACTTATTACGAACAACTAGTTTTAAATGTCCCTATGATTCAAAATAAATAGTTACAAATATTATTCAAATAGTCAAAAGAATTTATCATATTTCATCAAATATATAATATCTTCTAAATTAAATTTCCTTTTAATCTCTTATTCAAGGTAAGTAATCGAGCTAATTTGGACGTACAAAATTGAGCTTAACAATTTTTTTTTTTTTTTTTTTTTTTTTTTTGGGGAACAAAGAACTAAGAAGTGTTTGATGAGAGAGGAATAACAACTAACGGACTATCATACAAATTATATATCTATATAAAATCATGTTACATTCTTAGTGTAAGATTTCAAATCAAAGTTTCGAAACAATGATACCTAATTCACAGCGGGAGTTGCATAGACTAGTACATAATAACTTAGCTCATACGACAAGCAAATTTCCTCAAACTTGCCTTTAAATTTGGTACAATGTCCAAGTGGTACTCATATAGGTCATCAAGACGGGTAAACCAAGTTTAATTCATGATCATATGTCAAATTTCATGCATGCAAAAAATGAAGTTTCATTTGAAGCTTTTATTTTTTCAATAGATTAGGTCATCAAAGATTGTCTTTTTGCAAGATCAAGAAGGCAAAACTCAAAAGTACAATTCTAATGTGTCAGCTAATTGGCTCACACAAAATAGGCTATGACATGGGCAAAAGCAAGAGAATAACCAAATATGGTAGAGAATAATACTCGGTAATAGTGGGATTTAGAACACCAAACTTTGGTTTGGTTATTCTTGTGTAAAATTATGAAAAATAGTGGGAAATTTCATTTTCATACTTTTACACAAATTTCCCAAACCACACAAACATAGGAAGACATATCATGCTAGGTGCCTTTCACTAATACGAGTATATTAAATAAATGTAAATTAACTTGGTCTACCCACCTAGCCTTTCGCAATCACCTTAAATTGGTGGGTCTTTTCTAGTGCACAACATTGCATGTATCATCCTATGGACTAGATTTGTGACTAGACTAATGTTTGCTCAATTGTCAATACATGAAAATGGATAAAAGGGTCTCTAATGGTCTAATAACAATTTTAATTGAATAGCGCAAATATTTTTTTTATTCGATTCATAAAGGTGTTTAATTTTATTTTTTATTTTTTTCAATTTTGGTACAAGCTAACATAGGTCATTTGAGTTACATGACTATGATATAAATATAAGATAGCATGTCATGCACCTGCGTGATTAGACTAGGCGTTGTAACCAGAATTGGCTATGGTACATACGACTGGTATGAGAACGGCAGCATGTTGCATATCTCCTGCCTCGACGTGGCCAAGTATCATACTCAATCATATACGTAGAGGTATTGGAGATTTTCCAAAATGCACAACCGGACTCTTTGACATGAATTTTTCAAGAACTAGGGCCAAATTAGCCATTAAACATTCCCTCGGTCTCTACATGTTCTCCTATATGAAATCTTTTGAGGGACAAAGGAAGTAACGTCGTGTAATTAGAGTTATTTTAATTTAATTTCACCGTAAGTGGGAAATGAAAGAGTCGATCTCGAATTCTCTCGTAAACCTTAACGTACAAAAGGAGGCAATTGCAAGCACATTAGGAAGAAAAACAAGGGCAAATTCAGATGTTGGGTTATGACCCTACCTAGCTTTTAATTACATGCTCTGTTAATTTTGCTACTCTAAAATAATTAACTTTAAGGACACTTAGTACTAATTAACACAAATTATGCCCAATGCTTCTATTTGAGGAGCACCAAGCTGTTTTGTAATTAAGGACTTTCACATGCATTTTATTGTACTTGGTGGACAAGATTGTAGTACTTTATTATTTTTATGCTTATATTAGAGCTTGCAAATTAGCTTGATTGACTTCTTATGTTTATACCAAAAATATGTCTAATATTAGACAATACATAATATATAAAACCTAAGATTCCTTCACCTCCAAGACTTTTAATTATATATTTATTATTACTTCCTATCGTTATTATATATAATCATGGTCTAAATTTAGTCCTGTACATTATATTATTAGTTAAGACATTGAGTGTAAAATATTATATGATTGAGGTTAATAATTTGTTAGCACTATTGATATTATACTCGACATTATTGACATTACCCATTGCTAATTAATTAATCACAGGGCAAAGATTAAACTTAATTAACTTATATATTTAAATTTATCATAACTTAATTTTTCTAAGTGAAATACTGGTAAATTAAAAACAATATAAGAGCGAGGGTAATGGATTGAATTGTCTAAACTGCTTATTCACATTCAAATAGTACGTATACAATAATATTGAACTCAAATTCAATCAACGTGTCTCGACTAGAAAACAAGGTTGTATATGTTGTTTAATTTCATTCACTTCACTTTCACTTATTTTAACTATTAAATTGAACTTAATTGAACTTAACTAGACTTATATTTCAAAGAAAATATAAGTTCATGCATTTAAGTAAAAATCAGACAAGTGCATGAAGTTACAAATGACGAGTTAGCTCATCATTTTCTAGCTAGCCTACGTAGCTACGACACTACGCGTACTATACACAATTATGTCTTTAAGAGCATGCAAATTGCAAAAGATAGTGTTGTGGCGTAATTAATTAACCTAACTGACCTAATTTAAGTGAAGATTATTATAATAATTACCTCAAATTAGTCATATATATATAGTTGCAATTTGTCTATAAGAAAGAAGATAGGGACCATTATCCTGGGGTCAATGAGGGAAATCCCGGAATAATGAGCCTTTTAACGATTATGGAATCTCGTGTAACTACTACCAAGATTGATTTTGTATTTATAACCAAATCCATTAGGTTTAAGCTAACTACTTGTATATTCATTACCATCATTAGGCATTTATATTATGCTATTAGACTTAAGGTCAAATTCCTTTCATGTCATGAGACTATATATGAGAGTTAGTGATATATAGCTCAAGTGGTTAGAGCTCTCCTTCCAACTCCTGGTGATTCTGAGATCGATTCTCATCCCTCGTCCTTGTGGCTTTCTTAACAACCAAAACAAAAAAAATTTATTTTCATGTCTGATTGATTTATTAGATTTATTAAGTGGTAGCAATTGGTTTTAATTTCCTTGCCAAAAAAAAAAGATGACAAGAGCATGACGACCTTGTATATATATTAATTTTTAATACTCCGAAATATTTATTTGGTAGTTGTGTATATATAGTACACTTGTATACTCTGATCACATATATACTCGACAATTCAAGCTAGATTTGTACGTTAACTAGTCAAGGGGGATGTATGATCGATCAGTGAACACGACCTAGCTAGCTCGAGCTACTCTCCACAATTAAGCCGGTAGGTATAGAGAGAGCGCGCTATTATTTCACTTTACATACCACCTTCATTCTATATAGACCTCACTCTAATAATTTTTTAAAAACTCATCATAAACTTAACATTGATGTAACATACACAATAACACAAATTAAATTGTATGCATGTATGTATATAATTATAGGATAGGATAATACATGTACTAATAATTAAGGGTATGTATACATAGAATAAAATGTAGGTATAAAAAAGAGTGGGGCAGAAGTGTAAGAAAGGCATGTGGGATGGAAGCATGTGATGGGAAGTGGGAAGGGCAGTATGTATGTAAACTTATGTAGTTATAAAAGTGTCAACTTCTTCATTTTTATCAAAATTAATCCCATGTGCACTGTTGCAGGGGATTTCCCCCCTGTACCTGCATGCGCAACCACAATTAGCAATTATCCAAATTAACTAATTAAAGCTAATTAACTCATTATTATCCACCTTAATTCCTTACATTAACACATACACTTCGATCTTCTACTACTACTAATTCTACTACGAACTTACTCTTGCTCGAGTTCTCAATGCATTGGTTTAACTTAATTGTGTGTTGAGAATTTTTATTGAGGATCGAACATCCTTTGTTTAACAATCATATACCAATATTAATACGAGTACTTATTATTGTCATTATCGTTATCATTATTATTATTCAGTAGTCATAATTCTTTGAATACTTGTATTTTGTTGTAATAATTGATTGTACTACGGAGTACACATGTATTATCATACTACATACGATATTATATGGTAGTATATAATTGTATTCAAAAAGTAATATTGTATATTGGTAGGTTGACATTGTAAAACTAGATTATTGCTCAATCCAAGGCTTAAGAGTGAAGTAGTAAACCCTAAATTTGATTGACATAACCTAGCTTATAATCAATAATTTAATTTGATCCATATAGAATTACTATGATTACTTGATTGATTACTTAATCAAAAATAAATTAATAAAATATTAGATTATTAGTTACTTTACAATATGTATATGAATGTGACCCAAAATAAATTTAAATTGAACTAAAATAAAACAAATGATGAACTAATCATCAAGTATTACTTCATTCAAGCCGTATACTTCTTTCTTTCAATAATGGCCGCTGCCATAGGAATAGATGCATGTAATAACAACCCTCATAATAGGATGCATGTTATTAATAACTCAATATTCTAAATAATAATAAAATAAATTAAAATAAACCCTAATCGTGAAAATAAAATTCTAATTATTTTGTATTATCTCACTCGAATGACTCGATCTATCATATCCAAAAAAAAAAAAAAAAAAAAAATGGCAATTCCCTTAAAGTTACTCTCCAATTGAAATCAATAATGAATTATCCAAAATTGTTTGGCACATACCCTCTTCTTATAATTAATAAGCTAGCCCTTATTATTATAAAAATATTATTTATCTTAGCATTACAATACATTATTAATTAAAACATGCATGTTTAATTATGAAATTTATAAGTGGTAAATATATATTCTCCATTATTAATAAATTAATAATAAGAAGTAGTAATTGTTGATTAAGGTGAGTGGTGACACCTATAAATATAAGGTGGATCCACCATATATATAACTTGACAATTTAGCAAGTTTTTGGCTGATTATTGCCGACATAAAGGGAACTATTGGGTACACTTAAAAGCCATTATTCATAATTTAATTTGAGTTGTGGATTGATCGAGATTGAGGATACATACACTCTTCCATACTTAACAACTTGTTTAGTTTTCGATATGATAGAAACTTGATTTTTGAAAGGATTTGGAAAGGAAAAGATAGATAGATAGGGCAAGAGAATTGAAAGAAATGGAATCATATACATGTATTATGTATAGTACGTATGTATTATTATTAATCTTGTCAAAAAAAGAAGTGTTATTATTAATTACGTTAATTATGGGGATGAAGTAGGTGATTACCTGTTGGTTAAATGTGTTGTGAGTATGATTTTCCAACATAGTATGTATTAAATTTGGATTAACTAAAAGAAGAATATAATGCTCGATATATTATTGCCTAATTGGCTATGTAATCAACAAGAAAATATAACATAAGTTACATAACTAATTTTTGGACACGGCGATGTCCAGATTAGAGCTGTCAAAAGTTGATCCGACCCAAAATAGCGACTCAAATCCGATTATTAACCGACCCATCTGAACCAGAAAAAATGGTGACCCAAACCCGACCTGACCCGACCTGAAACCAACCCTAGACCCGAGTTGACCCGAGTATGTGAGACCCGAACCCGAACATGAACTGGCCTGGAGATGACTCGATCCGAATGTAACCCATAAATTATTGACCTGAACCGAACCCGACTTGAACCGAAATTGATCCAAACCCGTTTTAACCCGTCAAAACCCGACTTGTTACTAACCTGACTTGAATTCAACCCGACCCGACTTAACCCAACCTGTTACAAACCCGTCAAAACCCGACTTGTTACTAACCTGACTTGAATTCAACCCGACCCGACTTTAACCCAACCTGTTACGAACCCGACCCGAAATCAACCTGACTTGTTATTGACCTGACCCAAATTCAACCCGACTTGTTATTGACCCGTCCCGAATTTTACCAGACCTATTACTAACCCGACCAAAAAATTCAACCCGATCTGTTACTAACCCGACTCGAAATCAACACGACTTGTTATTGACCCGACCTAAATTCAACCCAAATTGTTCCTGACCCGATTTCAAATCACCTTAAATGCAATTTAGGCCACCTTATTATTGTTGATCAAAGCATTTTGTCTAAGGAGACCAAGTCGGTCCAGGCCAACAAAACAAAGGAGCATCATCCTCAAATTTAAGAGTTAAATATAGTATATATTTGTTGTATAGTCAAAGGAGATAATTATCTTCCTAAATTATAAACTATAGTTCCCTAGTATATTGCCATATATATTATAGTCAAAGGAAATAATTAGCTTGATAAAAATAATAATTATCTATTTATAGTTAGTTGAACCCGAATATGACCTGACTCGGAAACGACCCGACCTGATTGTAACCTGCAAAGTATTGACTTGAACATAACCCGACTTGACTCTGAGAACGAATCGACTTGGAAATGACCCAACCTAATTATAACCCGCAAATTATTGACTTGAACCGAACCCGACTTGAACCCGGAAATGACCCGACTTGAAAATGACCCGACCTGATTATAATCTGCAAATTATTGACTTGAACCGAACCCGATTAGAACCTAAGAATGACTCGACCTGATTCTAACCCGCAAATTATTGACTTGAACCGAACCCGATAATTACCCTAACCCGTGAAAACCCGAATTAAACCCGACCTATTGTTCATCCGACCCGAATGTAACTCGACCTGTTATTAACCTAACCTAAACCTGACCCAAACACGATAAGAAGTATGACCCGACGTGAACCGACTCAAGAATGACCCAACCCAAGCCCGACCCGCATAGGTTATGGAATTAATCCGAATTGACCAAACCTGAGTTGACCCGACCCACTCTTATCGCCCAAACCCGACCCGTTTACCCGAATTGATAGCTTTACCCGAAACCTCCAAAATTTCTCAAAAAGCGTGGATATTTTAGCCTTCAATTTTGAAAGCTTTTGACTTATTTTTACCTAGTAATAAAAATTGCTGAAATGTTCACTATGGTCCCTAAAATCCTCAGGGAGTCCTATTGGCTGGGTAGAACCATCCAATTTGCCTTTAAACGACCAATTTACTGGTTTACAACTTGCACCGATTTCATTAACTCAAGCTTACCACGAACATTTATGACAACATATAATGATCATATATGGATCCAAACGGAATTATATGACTCCGAGATGTATCCCTTAAAATCTCAATGTTTTTCGACACCGTGCCCCGAAACATTCGAAATTTCTCAAAAAGCATGGATATTAGCCTTCAATTTTAGAATTTTTTGACTTTTTTTTCGCCCGGATATAAAAATTACATCTATGACAACATATAATGATCATATATATATGGTTCCAAATGGTATTATATGACCCCCAGATATATTCCCTTAATTCTCAAGACTTTGCAACATCGGGCCCCAAAACTTCCAAAATTTCTCAAAAAGCGTGGACATTAGCCTTCAATTTTGGAAATTTTCGACTTTTTTTCGCCAAAAATAAAAATTGCCGAAATTTTTACCATGGTCCCTAATACCAACCGGGAGTGAAATTGGATGGGTGGAACCATTCAATTTGACTTTAAACGGCCAATTTACCGGTTTACTAATTGTAGCGATTTTATTAACCCAAGCCTACCACAAACATTTATGACAACATATAATGATCATATATATGGTTCCAATCGGCATTATATGACCCCGAGATGTATCCCCTAAATTTTTGAATTTTTTGACTTTTTTTCGCTTGTACAAAAAAAATTGCCGAAATGTTTGCCATGGTCCCTAATATCCTCCGGGATTCCAATTAGGTGGGTGGAACCATCCAATTTGCCTTTATATGGTGAATTTACCGGTTTACAACTTGCACCGATTTCATTAACTCAAGTCTACCAAAAACATTTATGACAACATATAATGATCATTTATGGTTTATAACAGTATTATATGACCCCAAGATTTATCCCCTAAAATCTCAAAGTTTTTTGACACCGGGCCCTGAAACCTCAAAAATTTCTCAAAAAACGTGGATATTAGTCTTGAATATTAGAATTTTTTAACTTTTTTTCGCCCGAAAATAAAAATTGTCGAAATGTTTACCATGGTTCCTAATACCCTCTGGTATTCCAATTTGGTAAGTGGAACCATCCAATTTGCATTTAAACGGCCAACTTACCGGTTTACAACTTGCACATATTTCATTAACTCAAGCCTGCCACGAACATTTATGACAACATATAATGGTCATTTATGGTTTTCAACGTCATTATATGACCCCTATATGTATTCCCTAAATTCTCAAGACTTTGCGACATCGGGCCACGAAATTTCTCAAAAGGCGTAGACATTAGCCTTCAATTTTGGAAATTTTCGACATTTTACCGCCAGAAAATAATAATAGTCGAAATATGTTTCCATGGTCCCTAATACCCTTCGACAGTCCAATTGGGTGGATGGAATCATCCAATTTGCCTTTAAACGATCTATTTACCGTTTATAACTTGCACCGATTTCATTAACTCAAGCCTACCACGAACATTTATGACAATAAATAATGATCATATATGGTTCAAAAAAATATTAAATGACCCCGAGATGTATCCCCTACAATTTCAAGACTTTTCGACACCGGGCCCTAAATCCTCAAAAAATTCTCAAAAAATGTTGATAAGCCTTCAATTTTGGAATTTTTGATTTTTTTTTCGCCCGGAAATAAAAATTGACGAAATGTTTACCATAGTCCCTAATACCGTCTGGGAGTCCCATTGGGTGGGAGGAACCATCCAATTTGCCTTTAAACGACCAATTTACCTGTTTAACTTGCACCGATTTCATTAACTCAAGCCTACCACGAACATTTATGACAACAAATAATGATCATATATGCTTCCAAACACCATTATATGACCTAGAGATGTATCCCCTAAAATTTCAAGACTTTTCGACACCAGGCCCCGAAACGTCCAAAATTTCTCAAAAAGCGTGGATATTAGTCTTCAATTTTAGAATATTTTGACTTTTTTTAGCCTGAAAATAAAAATTGTCGAAATGTTTACCATGGTCCCTAATACCCTCCGAGAGTGCAATTGGGTGGGTGAAACCATCCAACTTGCCTTTAAACGGTCAGGTTTATAACTTTCACCGATTTTATTAATTCAAACCTACCACGAACATTTATGACAACAAATAATGATCATATATGGTTCCTAACAGGATTAAATGACCTCGAGATGTACCCCCTAGAATTTCTAAACTATTCGACACCGAGCCCTGAATCCTCCAAAATTTCTCAAAAAGCGTGGATATTAGCCTTTAATTTAGAATTTTTTGACTTTTTATTTTGCCCGGAAAAAGAATTGCCGAAATGTTTACCATGATCGATCCCTAATACCGTCCAATAGTCTCATTGTGTGGGTGGAACCATCCAATTTGCCTTTAAACGACCAATTTACCGGTTTAAAACTTGCACCGATTTCATTAACTCAAGTCTACCACGAACATTTATGACAACAAATAATGATCATATATGGATCCAAACATCATTACATGACCCCGAGATGTATCCCCTAAGATTTAAAGATTTTTCAACACCGGGCCCCGAAACGTCCAAAATTTCTCAAAAAACGTGGATATTAGTCTTCAATTTTGGATTTTTTTGAATTTTATTCGCCGGGAAATAAAAAATGCCAAAATGTTTACCAGGATCCCTATTACCCTCCGGGAGTGCAATTGGGTGGGTGGAACCATCCAATTTGCCTTTAAACGACCAATTTACCTGTTCATAACTTTCACCGATTTCATTAACTCAAGCCTACCACGAACATTTATGACGATAAATAATAATCATATATGGTTCCTAACGGCATTAAATGACCTCGAGATGTATCCCCTTGAATTTCTAGACTTTTCGACAGCGGTCCCTGAATCCTCCAAAATTTCACAAAAAGCGTGGATATTAGCCTTCAATTTAGAAATTTTTTACTTTTTTTCGCCCGAAAATATAAGTTGCCGAAATATTTACCATGGTCCCTAATACCGTTTGGGAGTCTCATTGGGTGGGTGGAACCATCTAATTTGTCTTTAAACGACCAATTTACCGATTTAAAACTTGCACCGATTTTATTAACTCAAGCCTACCACGAACATTTATAACAACAAAAAATGATAATATATGGTTCCAAATAGCATTATATGACCTTGAGATGTATCCCCTAAAATTTCAAGACTTTTCGACATCAAGCCCCGAAACCTCCAAAATTTCTCAAAAAGCGTGGATATTAATTTTCAATTTTGTAATTTTTTGACTTTTTTCACCCGAAAATAAAAATTTTCGAAATGTTTACCATAGTCCGGTATACCGTCCGGGAGTCCCATTGGGTGGGTGGAACCATCAAATTTGCTTTTAAACGACCAATTTACCGGTGTATAACTTGCACCGATTTCATGAACTTAACCCTACAACGAACATTTATGAAAACATATAATGATCATATATGGTTCCAAACACAATTATATGACCCAGAGATGTATCCCTTAAAATTAAAAGACTTTTCGACACCAGGTCCCAAAACGTCCAAAATTTCTAGAAAAGCGTGGATGATAGTCTTCAATTTTGGAAAATTTTGAATTTTTTTAGCCCGGAAATAAATATTTCCGAATTGTTTACCATGGTCCCTAATACCCTCCGGGAGTGCAATTGGGTGGTGGAACCATCCAATTTGCCTTTAAATGGCCAATTTACCAGTTTATAACTTTCACCAATTTCATTAACTCAAGCCTACCACAAACATTTATGACAACAAATAATGATCATATATGGTTCCTAATGGCATTAAATGACCTTGAGATGTATCACTAGAATTTCAAGACTTTTCGACACCGGGCCCTGAATCCTCCAAATTAAAATTTCTCAAAAAGCGTGGATATTAGACTTTAATTTAGAAATTTTTGACTTTTTATTTTGCCTGGAAAAAAAATTGCCTAAATGTTTACCATGATCGATCCCTAATACCGTTCGGGAGTCTCATTGGGTGGGTGGAACCATCCAATTTGCCTTTAAATGACCAATTTACCGGTTTACAACTTGCACCGATTTCATTAACTCAAGCTTACCAAGAACATTTATGACAACAAATAATGATCATATATGGTTCCTAATGGCATTAAATGACCTCGGGATGTATCCCCTAGAATTTCAAGACTTTTCGATAGCGGTCTCTTAATCCTGCAAAATTTCTCAAAAAGCGTGGATATTTAGTCTTCAATTTAGAAATTTTTGACTTTTTTTTTCACCCGGAAATATAAGTTGCCGAAATATTTACCATGGTCCCTAATACCGTTTGGGAGTCTCATTGGGTAAGTGGAACCATCTAATTTGTCTTTAAATGACCAATTTACTAGTTTAAAACTTGCACCGATTTTATTAACTCAAGCCTACCACGAACATTTATAACAACAAAAAATGATCATATATGGTTCCAAAAAGCATCATATGACCTTGAGATGTATCCCCTAAAATTTCAAGACTTTTCGACATCAAGCCCCGAAATCTCCAAAATTTCTCAAAAAGCGTGGATATTAATGTCTTCATAATGGAATTTTTTGAATTTTTTTCGCCCGTAAATAAAAATTGACGAAAATCTTTACCATAGTCCCTAATACCGTCCGGGAGTCCCATTGGGTGGGTGGAACCATCCAATTTGCCTTTAAACGACCAATTTACCGGTTTATAACTTGTACCGATTTCATGAACTCAAGCCTACCACGAACATTTATGACAACAAATAATGATCATATATGGATCCAAATAGCATTACATGACCCCGAGATGTATCCCCTATAATTTCAAGACTTTTCGACACCGTGCCCGGAAACGTCCAAAATTTCTCAAAAAACATGGATATTAGTCTTCAATTTTGGAATTTTTTGAATTTTTTTTCGCCCGGAAATAAAAATTGCCAAAATGTTTACCATGGTCCCTAATATCCTCCGGGAGTGCAATTAGGTTGGTGGAACCATCCAATTTGCCTTTAAACGACCAATTTACCTATTTATAACTTTCACCGATTTCATTAACTCAAGCCTACCACGAACATTTATGACAACAAATAATGATCATATATGGTTCCTACTGGCATTAAATTACCCCGAGATGTATCCCCTAGAATTTCAAGACTTTTCGACACCGGGCCCTGAATCCTCCAAAATTTCTCAAAACGCATGGATATTAGCCTTCAATTTAGAAATTTTTGACTTTTTTTTTTCGTCCGGAAATAAAAATTGCCGAAATGTTTACCATGGTCCCTAATACCGTCCGGGAGTCCCATTGGGTGGGTGAAACCATCCAATTTGCCTTTAAACGACCAATTTCCCAGTTTACAAATTGCACCGATTACATTAACTCTAGCCTACCACGAACATTTATGACAACAAATAATGATCATATATGGTTCCAAACAGCATTATATGACCCCGAGATGTATCCCCTAAAATTTCAAGACTTTTCGACACTAAGCCCCGAAACGTCCAAAATTTCTCAAAAAGCGTGGATATTAGTCTTCAATTTTGGAATTTTTTGACTTTTTTTCGCCTGGAAATAAAAATTGCCGAAATTTTTACCATGGTTCCAAATACCCTCCATGAGTGCAATTGGGTGGGTGGAACCATCCAATTTGCCTTAAAACGGCCAATTTACCGGTTTATAAGTTGCACCGATTTCATTAGCTCAACTCTACCACAAACATTTATGACAACAAATAATGATCATATATGGTTCCTAACGGCATTAAATGACCTCGAGATGTATCCCCTAGAATTTCAAGACTTTTTGACGCCGGGCCCTGAATCCTCCAAAATTTCTCAAAAAGCGTGGATATTAGCCTTCTATTTAGAAATATTTGACTTTTTATTTCGCCCGATAATAAAAATTGCCAAAATGTTTACCATGGTCCTAATATCGTCCGGGAGTCTCATTGGGTGGGTGGAACCATCGAATTTGCCTTTAAACAACCAACTTACTGGTTTATAACTTGCATCGATTTCATTAACTCAAGCCTACCACCAATATTTATGACAATAAATACTGATCATATATGGTTCCAAATAACATTATATGATCCTGATATGTTTCCCCTAAAATTTCAAGACTTTTCGACATCGAGCCCCGAAACGTTCAAAATTTCTCAAAAAGGGTGGATATTAGTCTTTAATTTTGGATTTTATTTACTTTTTTTCGCCCGGAAATAAAAATTACCGAAATTTTTACCATTGTTCTTAATACCCTTCGGGAGTCCAATTGGGTTGGTGGAACCATCCAATTTGCCTTTAAACGGCCAATTTAATTACCGGTTTACAACTTGCACGGATTTCATTAACTCAAGTCTACTACGAACACTTATGACAACATATAATGATCATATATGGTTACAAACGGCATTATATGACCCCGAGATGTATCCCCTAAAATATTTATACTTTTCAACACCTGGCCCCGAAACCTCCAAAATTTGTCAAAAAACGTTGATATTAACCTTCAATTTTGAAAATTTTTGAATTTTTTTCGCCCGGAAATAAAAATTGCCGAAATGTTTACCATGGTCCCTAATTCCATCCGGGAGTCCAATTGGGTGGGTGGACCCATCTAATTTGCCTTTAAACGACCAATTTACCGGTTTACAACTTGCACGGATTTCAGTGTTTTAAGCCTACCACGAACATTTATGACAACAAATAATGTTCATATATGGTTCCAAACGGCATTATATGACCCCGAGATGTATCCCATAGGATTTCAAGACTTTTCGACACCGGGCCCCGAAACCTCCAAAATTTCTCAAAAAGCGTGGATAGCCTTCAATTTTGGATTTTTTTTTACTTTTTTCTCTCGGAAAATGTTTACCATGATCCCTTATACCCTCCAGGAGTCTAATTGGGTGTGTGGAACCATTCAGTTTGCTTTTATACGGCCAATTTACCGGTTTACAACTTGCACCGATTTATTGGTTTACAACGGCCAATTTAATTAACTTGCACCGAACCCGACTTGAATCAAATTTGATCCAAACCCGTTTTAACCTGTCAAAACCCGAATTTAACTCGACTTGTTACTAACCTGACCCGAATTCAACCCAACCTGTTCCTAACCCGACCCGAATTCAACCCAACATGTTACAAACCTGACCCAAAAATCAACTTGACTTTTATTGACCTGACCCAAATTCAAACCGACTTGTTATTGACCCGACCCGAATTTTACCATACCTATTACTTACCCAACCCAAAAATTCAACCCGATCTGTTACTAACCCGACTCGAAATTAACACGACTTGTTATTGACCCGACCTAAATTCAACCCAAATAATCGTTCCTAACCCGATTTCAAATCACCTTAAATGCAATTTAGACCACCTTATTATTATTGATCAAAGCATTTTGTCTTGGGAGACCAAGTCGGTCCAGGCCAGCAAAAGAAAGAAGCATCATCCTCGAATTTAAGAGTTAAATATAGTCTATATTTGTTGTATGGTCAAAGGAGATAATTATCTTCCTAAATTATATATAGACTATAGTTTCCTGGTATATTGATATATATATTATAGTCAAAGGAAATAATTAGCTTGATAAAAATAATAATTATCTATTTATAGTTAGTTGAACCCGAATATGACCTGACTTGGAAATGACCCGACCTGATTGTAACCTGCAAATTTTTGACTTGAACATAACCCGACTTGAATCCGAGAGTGACCCGACTTGGAAATGACCCAACCTGATTATAACCCGCAAATTATTGATTTCTACCGTACCCGACTTGAACCCGAGAATGACCCGACCTGATTTAATTCGCAAATTATTGACTTAAACCGAACCCGACTCAAACCTGAGAATGACTCGACCTGATTCTAACCCGCAAATTATTGACTTGAACCGAGCCCGACTTGAACCCGAGAATGACCCTAACCCGTTTTAACTCGTGAAAACCCGACCTATTGTTCACTCGACCCGAATGTAACCCAACCTGTTATTAACCCAACTTAAACCCAACCCAATCCCGATACGAAGTATGACCCGATGTGACCCGACTCAAGCATGACCCTACTCAAATCTGACCGCATATATAGGTTATGGAATTAATCTGAATTGACGCGACCCGAGTTGACCCGACCCACTCTTACCTGACCCAAACCGACCCATTTACCCGAATTGACAACCCTATTTCAGATCATTAAATTAATGTCATGATTCATAGGGTTTTATTGGAGGATTTTAGAGGAGTGGCGCTGCCACTGAATAAGGCTACCTCAGTTGGCTAGCTGCGGTTTTTTTTTTTGTTTTTGTTTTTTTATTGTGCTTTGTTTTTCTTTGTTTAGAAGCTTGCTCCTCTCCTTCACACACACAAAAAAAGTCATGATTCAAATCTTTATTTATGTTTAATTTTGGTGTGATAACATGTAATATGACAATAGATAAATGGCTAACATTTTACAATGAATTTTGAGATAAGGGTTCAAATCTTGTATAATCCATGCATGCTTTTTTACAAATGAAATAAAACATTCGATTAAATGAGGAGAGTGTCATGTGACACATAAACTTTTTTAGGAACTCTTTTACCGTACGTAGTATATAAAACTCAACCTAGGCCACAAGCATCATCCCCGCCCCCTTTTTTGTAAATATAGTTTTATCGTTGATTATTTAATCTATATGTGGCGGTTTTTTCATATTCTCCATAACTTGGTAGTTTTAATGAATATATCTCATTGTTATGATGTTCAACTTTCCTCTCCTTAATTCCTTACTATTTTTCAAAGAAAATTATAAAACTATTTAAAAATAAATTAATTGTAGCCCGATTTTACTTTATGTAATCCTTGCATTGCACGGGTCACAATGTTAGTTAATTATATAAATTTCATTTTAAAATACAAATATACAAGTATAATAGAGTATTCTACATTTTCTGGTGGCAAATTTAATAGAAAATTAAAATTAATTGATGTACAAAATAATAATAAAAAATATATTAAAAAAACCGAAAAGGATATCCAATGGGATTCAAATAGGGGCTCAATAGGAGAGAATGTTGTTAAAAGAGACCCTTATTTGATGAAATAGTAAAAATGAGAGCAATTGTAGGTTAAATTTGTAGATTTTTTTTACAAGATTTGTTAATGTTTTTAATCAAATTTTCCTTTATAAAATAATAGTGAATTAATGGGTGGTGTGCTTCGAAATTATTTTTTGGTCCAGACTCATAGAGTATCTCACCAATGGACTTTTGAGTCAATCTCTAAAAGTAAGATAATTAAATCGAATTGAGTATTACACTTACCATTCATCATTATTGGAGATAAAATTTGCGAAAGATTTTTGAGACCTAAATTGAATCTCACCAATAAAAATGGTCTAATATTCGGTTATAATTAGTACACTCCGTATTTCACATTACAGAGGCTGACCAATTATGTCATAAGCCTGCTACATTGCACAATATAACAACATCTACATCTCTTTTTATACGAGTACAAAAATAAAATAAAATAAAAAAGAATGATTTTATAAAAATGTCTCACTTGTCAGAAAATTATTTATTTGATCGATATTTCTTGCAAAAGAGATTACAATTTACTCGTATTAAATTATTTAGGGAGGCAAATGTAATGATTTTACAGTTTTTTAGATGTGTGAACACATCAAATTAAAGTGGAAACAGCCGAGCTAGATTAATTAATTACTAAATAAATAAATAGATAATTAGTTAATTAAGTAATTAATATATTGTTAAAAGAATAAAGATATTGCGGCCAGAGATTCCATCATTGCACAAACAATGCTGTTGGTTGACGGTGCAATTTATAGTTGGTAGTTGCGTTCGTTAATGATACTGCCTCTTATTTTATTTGTTTTTTTAATTTTTTGGTCAATGGCTCACTATTATATTATATACTTCTGCCAAGTATTTATATTTATAAATTTTATTTATATGCATGGTTTTACAAAAGAGGAAACTAATTCCATACCTGTGCACTCCTCTTCTAATTCTCAAAATGCATGTTAGAGTTATTAATTTAGTGATGAGAGAGGGAAGGATAATTCAAATGGTTAGAGTTTTCCTTTTGCTCCATAAGATCATGTGATCGATTTCTCCTTTATATTCGTGGCTCTCTAAAAACCAAAAAATAATTTAGTGATGAATTAGGCAAATTGGATTATTTTGATATAGCTAATATTAAAAAGTTTTTTTCAACAATAATAGGTTAAATTGAGCAACAAAACAATTAAGCTATGTTGAAAAAATGATCAACAAGCTAAGAATAAATTAAGTTTGATAAATAAACAATAATGATCGAGTTACTTTTCAGCAAAAATATGTTTTTGCATCCAACTGAAGTTTAATTTGATGAAAAAGTATAAGCTAATTAAGCAAATTGGATTATAGCTTGGTAAAAAACATAGCTATACATCATGTCTTGTGAGTATAGTAAAAGACTTAATTAGAAACACGGTATTTTCAAGATAACAATACACTACGCAACGACAATTCAAATCTTTAAATATATGTTGTCTCCTCTTGACATACTGAATAAAGTATCATATTGTATAAGATGATAATAATCAAAGATGAATACACTAAGCAACTTGTTCATAATCAAAGATGATTAAATTAAATTAGCTAGACTAAATCTTTGGAGGATGAAATAAGCAATTTTTGCTTTTTAAAAATGATAACATAAGCAACATGAGATTGTCTTTAGATTGCAAGATGCTACCACCAATGCCTTTCTCAAATCATGTTATATAGTAGTACAATTTGATTATATCAAAAGCCCAATATAACATAAGAAAATGAAATAGAAGTACTATATATCTATGATATAAATGTAAGTTAGATTGATCATCTCAATGACATAACAAATGACCAATCAAAGTCCATGACACGTGGTGGTTGGCCATGCATATATAAAGAACATAGCATAGCTTAGGGATACATGAATGGCTAATAAGGCCATATAACATAATATACCATCAATAATCCATCTTTTTCATTAGATAAAAATAAAAATAAAAATAAAAATAGAGTAGGAACATTGTTAGGGCCTTCCCATATGGGCTGTGGGCCTATGACCCATAATTTTCTTCAAAGAGTCCAAGAACTTGTTGGGCCCACTATCCCACGTGTGGAAAGTTCCCACATCTCACTTTCATCATTTATTACTCCACACGTACGTGTTGTTTACAACAACACTGACATTGATGGTCGATCAGCATGGATCATCTTATTCACTTTGGTTTTTATATTATGGAAAATATACTATTTTAAAAAATGGACTTCTACACTACGTACCCATTACACTACATTTCTCGTTTTTTTTTTTAAATTACATTATTACTTTCGACTGAGTTAATCTATAAAAAAAAATTGGTTCGATAAGGCCCTTTTCTTTTACCTGCTATCAAAATAAAAATATCTAAAAATCACTTTATATGAAGGTTCAAATCGAACAAAAAGGCCAAAGGTGTAGTACATGATGGGTTAGTCTTTTTGTACATGTACATGAACATGAGATAGAAAAGAGAATAAAAAAAGTACTCCGTAACTGAAATACATATTAAAAGAGGTTTCACACTAACTTAAAAAAAACGCCCTAAACTGATATTTGAGTAAGGGGGAGAAAGTAATAATGTAACATAGGAGTATTTTACTTTTGTTCAGTTTTATTAGTAACAGTTTAACCAAAAACGCTCATACAACAATGTTTATTACAGAATACAATAGTGTTTATTACAGAGAAGTTACTATCGAAAAAGGCTAGCCTGCCTGCCCTCCAATATATAGCCTTTTATTTAGTTTAAATTTCTGAACATGGTTTGTCTCAACTTTTTAGCTCCATTCAACTATGATTGAGCATAAAATACAGACAAGTCTTGGCTTTTTGCTTCCAATAAGAATAAGGAATAGCTTTAATCCTTTTTTTTACCAAAAAGTGGCTTTCAAATTATGTACTTTAGTCCTTCTCATTGCGGTCTTTATTTCCATTAAGTTTTGTAGGCCTTTAATTTATTGAATAGATTTATCACATATTACCCAAATACTAATGGATAATGTGATTGTCACTACATATATTACCCTGTTTTTGGACACATATGCATGTGTTTTAGTGCCTCAATGTCTCTTCATCGATACAACCTTATTCAAGAAGATCTATCTAACATTCTAACAATTTTGTGTTATTTATTTACATTTTTAAGTCGATAACTAAATAACTGATGTGCAAACGTTAACTTGCAAAAATATGATTATGGAGATAATAATATCGAATACTATTAAATTGGTCATTTTTTTTTTTTTTTGTTAACCTAATGTCTATGTATGAATAGTTTGGTTGAAAACATTACTCTAAAACTTGAACAGTGCTTGAATCGGAAAAAAGAGTGAAATAGTTTCATTATGGTAAATAAGGGGTTAATTTTACAAGAAAAAAAATTACAAATAGATATAATAAGGACGACATCCTACCCCATTACTTACAATGCAGATTTGTGCACCTACTTCAAAAGCCGAACATAATTATAAATTTCTATTATTATTATTATTATTATTATTATTATTATTATTATTATTGTGGAACTATGAACATTTCATGTATTAAAATCTATCAACCTTGTCTAAAATGTGTCTTATATTAAACATGAATTTAATTCACTTTGTTGCTTGCAAGTCGTGACATATGGGGTACTACAAGTATAAGCTTTTTAATTTTCAGTTTTCACAACTGCAAAACGTGTATGTACATGATCATCTTGGGTACGAATGAGTAGTTACTCTCATTAGCACCAAATTTATTCCCTAGCAAGATCAAGAACATACATGTGCTAATGTAGTATACAGTGCATTACATATTAAATTTCCCTTTCACATAAATGTACTCGTTAATTCCCCCTAAAAGTAAACCCTAGTACAATATACAAAGTAAAAACTAGGCCGTAGAAGGGGGAGTGCAAAGAGCCCCCTTGCACAGGGCCCCCAATTTTTGGAGGGCCCATTTTTCCCCTATTTTTTTTTAAAATAAAAGATATATTAGCAAAAGTCTTGTTGTTAACGCCCTACGTTTAGCATATTAACATTTTCCAATTCCCACGCTATTTTTCCTCTCTTAATTCAAGTTACAAAATTAAATTCTACAACTTTCTATATTCTTTCATCAATTTAAATTAGTATTAACATAATAATTACCTGAATACAATTTCATGGAAAATGGTATTGTCTATTTCTCTGTTTAAGAATTCTCAATGGAAAAAAAAAAAATTCAACCAAACTCAAACGATTCTTCAACCGTAATATTGGCAATGAGCAATTTTTTTTTTTTTTTTTTTATTGGAAGGTTATACTTCAATTCGTGTGTGTATATATATATATATAGGAGAATTTTTCTTATGTGAGAATTTTCCTTATGTGAGAACACTCTTTATGTTCTAAATTTTTACTCGTATGTTCTAAATTTTAAATCTAATGTTCTAAATTTTTCCTTAGGTGTTCTAAATTAAATCAAATGTTCTAATTTAGTACTCACATGTTCTAAACCATAAATTAGTTAAGTTTAATATCATAAATTTGAAATAACTTGTTCCAAAATTTTAACTTATATGTTCTAAATTTTAAAATGTGTGTTCTAAGATTTTTAATTATATGTTCCAGATTTTAAAGCGTATGTTCTATTTTTTTTACTCATATGTTCTAAATTTTTTACTCACACTTTCTATATTCTATATCAGTTTGTTCTAAATTTTTATTCACATGTTCATAATCTTAAATCAGATGTTCTAAATTTTACTCATATGTTCAAAATTTCATAAAGTATATTTTATAAATTTTTAATCACTTGTTCTAATTCTTAAATCAAATGTTCTAAACATATTACTCACATAGATGTTCTAAATTATTACTTAGATGTTCTAAATTTTAATTTCAGACACATGTTCTAAATTTTTATTCGTATGTTCTAAACTTTTACTCACATGTTCTAAATTTAAAATCAATTCTCATATAAGTATGAATTCTCACATATGAACCTATTCTCACCGGATCCCTCCCCTATATATATATATATATATATATTATATACACACTTATCTTCAACCATCTAATTCTCAAATCATACATAATTAAACAAAAAATGAATTGGGAATTAAATACATAACTCTTGTGGTCAAATCAGTCGTATTGCTTTGTGAATTATTGATTAAATGATTCCTCCTTTTGCCAACCTGCGTTTGATTTAAGGTAAATTTTTTTTTAAGTTTTTTAATTTTATTTTAATTTCTTTAATTTTTCTAGTTTTGATAATGTCAATTAATTTATTTAATTATTATGTCTAAATGTATTAGTTTTAAATTAATGGTGTAATTGTTGTCACTAAAGGGTTTTTTTTTTTTTTTTGTACTTTTTTGTATTTGTGAAAGTTGAAATCTTTAAAACCTAATCAAAATGACGAGAATTAAATAAGTACAATATAGGGAAATTTGATTTCGGGTAGTTGAATATATAATTGTTATACAAAAGCAATTTCATTTGTAATTTATAGGAAAGTTGTGTGTTGCCTATATTAAAAATAAAATTATTAAGGCCCCATTTTAATATTAGAACAGGGCCCCTAAAATCATTGCTACGGCCCTGGTAAAAACAATACAATAAAATCTATATTAGGTGTGATAAATGTGTTTATTACTTTATTAAGTATTTAAGTTATTATAATATGACTATTCAAAAAAAAGTTAATATAATATTTGCTCTAAAAAACCAAATTATAAGGTGTAATACAAAAACAAATTGCAATTTCTCTATTTTTTTTTTTTTTTGATGTTCTAGAAGCATTGAGGGCATGGACATAGGGATTTGATTCAAGCAGTAAATTCCATTTACTTTTCCCCAATTTATGTCCTTGTTTTTGCTTACTTGTCTCCATTTTCATAGCACGTCTTTAGACCTCTTTTTTTCAAGTCAAAAATTACCTTCTCTCTCATTTTGTCTTCCTTATTTTGCGTAATTTTCTTTGTAACGTTTTTTCTTCTCTTTTTGTTGGGCCCTAAGATAATGTCTCACTTCCATTAGAACTATGACCAAATTCAGTTTTTGATAGGTCATAGGTGCATGCATAATCGTTACTATATGTCGTTTTTTAAGCATAATTGCTACTATATGATTCTCTTTATCCTAAAAAAATCACATTATAAAATAAGCATTCATAAGTTATATCTTAAGGAGAAAATATTTAAAAATTTTGTTTGTTATATTTATCATATTGTAAGGCTTTAATGTTTTCAATTGTATGTCAATACACTTTTCTTCACACATGTATTCAGCACACTCGAATATATGAAGTGTAATAGAATTAACAATTATTCTTTATCCTTCGTATTATGTAAAACTACACTCCAAATTAAATTTAACCAAAAAATCACTATTGATCAAAGCACTTCAGTGTAAATCATATATTCATATATATATATATATATCAAACATTATTAATGCAACTTCATTTTACTAGCTCAAAGCTAATATTAATAATCATACGTACCAAAACTATAATAGAGTACCTTATTACTCAAATATCCACATGTTATGTCTAGATCTTCATGTTACTAATTAAATTAACAAAAAAAATGTTTAATCAGAAAATTAGAAAGAGAAAATAATCATTTTTACGGTTGGATTTACGGAATAGAAGATGGGTCCAAAAAGGACGTACGGTCAAGACGAGGGTGATGGCAGGCTTGGGAACATTAGCAATAATATTGAAAGAAACTTTAGGGAACATCATATTATGCTTCCAAAACTATGTGGGGGCTCCATTTTTGGTGGGAATTTACATATAAAGTACCATTGACATTAAAAAAAAAAAAAAAAATTGCACTTTGAATTTTCAAAAATTCTTGCAGTATTTAATCAAATCAATATCAGAATTATAAAGAACAAATGTAGTTGAGCAATAATGTTTTTTTACATAAGAAATTGAATATGTAAATAAAATTGAGAGCATATAATCTTTGCAAAAAATCATGTGTAATGATCTGAATTTTGTAACTTTTAATGTAGTCTAATTTGATTTGATCTTTTTTTGTTAGTCTAATTTGACTGAATATTTGTTTTATTTGAGTGTTGATACATAAACACGTCATAACTGGAGTAATATATATACAATCGTCATGCTAAAATATAAGGAAAACCCTAAATTGATAATTAATTTAATCTTAATCTAAATTTCAATCACCTAACATTATATTATTCATAAAAAAAATTTCACAAAATATTTTATGTTTCAACAAAAAAATATAATTACCCTTTGTACTAAAAAAAATGTGCCTATATTTTCCCTTTTATAAAACTATAAATATAAAAACATTACTTTCAATACAATCAAAGACAAGTATGGGAATTGAATTAAAAAGAAAATATATAAGTATGGGAAAATAAAGGCCAAAAACTTAATATAATAATAATAATAATAAAAAAAAAAAAAAAAAAAAAAGTGGACCTCAATTGTTTTGTGGTTTTAGTTTTAGCACCATAGAATAAGATTTTATATATTCAGCATTTTTCTTTTTCTTTTTGAGTATAAAAATATTCATGAAATATTAATAAGACATATCTTTTGAAGTCTAAGACAATGACACCTCAAACATGTCCGATCAATTACAATTGCTTATCTAATCTTCTTTAGCCCATGTTTACATATCTATTTATGAATGTGCACAAGCCCTATGTGGGTAACACCCCTAAAAGTTGTGTTAGGATTATAATAGACAATCTTGGTTTGCATTTACTTGCCTTTTCTTGGTCTCCCATACCAACTTGTACGTTGCTCCATTTTTTTGAATTTAAAGGTGCTTCCATATGAACATTTGGTGGAATTTCCATATTACTATTATGTACGGATTAATTAGAGATGACTTTGTTGACTTGTATGTACTAGAATCGATCTACTTTTTTTTGCGTGATTAAGATTGTCGTTACAAAATTTTTAAGGTTTTCGAGAATCAACTTTAACCAATACTTATCAAACCCTTTCTCCGATCTCCCATTTTTAAGTTAAAATAATTCACAATGATCATTCGGTTACATATGAAAGAGGTTTTCGTCCCCGTCTCATTCAACGTAAGGATACAAAAAGTTGGGCACCATGCATGAGTAGCGAAACTACATAATAGTAAGTACATGTCAATGTGTCACGATATTTCGTAATCAAGTAGTAAATGGTACGTCGCTGGCAAGGTGGAACATGTCTCATGACTCTCATCCTCAAGTTTGAACTTGTACAGATATTGTGAGAAATATCTGCCAAAAAACATCACAGCCAAAAATAAGAGATCACAGCTAATTATGTGTAACCCCAAACCATAATTTTTTTGTCCCTAGGAAAATTCATTTTAATTAAATTAATCACCAATCTTCTTGATAAGATTTTAATTTTTACATATTTGACAAAAAAATAAAGTATTAATCATCATTATCTTGATAATTATAAGATTTTGTTGCTGGGAAATCAAATATATGTATGGCAGGAAAACTTAGGATCAATAAATGTGATGCTTTCTGCTTCTTCAGCAATAAGAATAAGACTTATTAGTATTATTAAATTTTATTCCACTTGCAATTAATTAATAATTAAGAATATTAAGCAAAATCTTAAGGTAAAGATTAGCAACTTGCTAATCTGGGACAACAAAACTGATTTTGATGGAAGAATTTCCAGCTACAATCCTGGATGATAATCTTTAATGTACGTATCTTCTTCGTCGAATCAATGAAAAGAACCATTTACGCGCTTTTAAGCCACAAATCAATCTGAAAATCTGGGTAGAGAAACTTCAACATCAAGATATAATTAGCAAAAGGATGTTGAAAGAAGGGTAGTTGCCCGTGAAAATCTCAGCATTTGTTGTGACAAGTACCAGCAATAATCATATAAGAAAAATGTAGTGGCAAATCTTTATTAGTAGAAAATGTGCACAATAGTTGATTTTCAGGGATTTATTACATTGCAGCCTGATCTAGGACCACAACAGATTGATCACATATGAACAAGATTCACTAAAATAAAATTTTGGAAACTACTAAAAAATCACAACTTTTTGGAAAGTTTTCACAGTTTTAGCCAATGAAAAAGTCGTTTCATGTTAATAATTAAGTCGGGTAGGGTCTTGTTCAGGTAATGAGTAACGTAATTTGGTAATCAGTTCGGTTTAACTCTATTTGTAATTTAACTATTTAAAACACATGAGTAACTAAAATCAGCTCGTTCAGGTCGGTTCAAAATCAGATTATATACCATCATGTCAAGCCCAATAGTCACACCCTTAGGAGTGATAGTTTATCAGCTCAACTGCTCAACTACATAATCTAAAATCCAAGATTTACAATAGTTTTATATAGTAAGAGTATCAGATTCCGAAACTTCCGAAAATGACATGTCGAGTTCTAGCTTGGTCCAACGCAGAATATCGTTACAGGCCTTTCAGGATATGACAGTTTAATATGTTAAGAACTAGAGGTCTAGAGCAGTTACTAAAATATCAGTAAGTTATAACTAGTTATGAGTCATATATACAACTTCCACTAGGAAAGAAAAGGGGATTATGCAGATGAAACTTCCTATATCAAATAATTATCTCAAAACTTTTATACTAGTAATAGTATAATTGAAGGCACCTGAAACTGAAAATCTTGCAAATTTAGCAGAATGAAACATGAGAAAGTTCGTAGGAACCTTCTTTATACATTTGGCTAATAATTAACGAAATTGATTGAATTCAAAAAGATGTTCAACAAAAGGGTGCTAAGCAAATTTGACTGGAATTCACCCAGAAACAGGAATTAAAACACAGGTTCAATGAGTTAAATAACAGACTAACATATAACAGTAGAATATGATAATAATTGAGACTGCAATAATAAGTCAAAGTCTAAAATGTCTGATGAGTTAGCAAACTGCAATAAATTAGGGTATCACCTAAACTGAAACCCCACATGTCAAGGGCAAAACAAGAAAAATCAATAATCAATAGTATTACCCAAAGAAGAGGTCCCTTAATATAAACATAACCTCTAAACCACATGGTCATGCTCTCAACATTGGTATGCAATTGCAACATCCATCATCATCCATGTGGGGACTTTGATCACATGGTGAGCAAGGTCTCGGTGTCTCTCTCCTCGTGATCCAACGGCTCTAAAATCGAATCAAGGATCCATATCGCCCGTTGATTCGAAACTGGGTCCACAGTCTTCTAGACTAATTGGGTTGTTCTTTGTCCCTCCACTGTCTCCTCACCACAATGCAATATCCCAACACCCATTAGCTGTTTTATATTGTGCCCATAAACAAAGGTAAACACAAAAGAAGACCCTTAACCATAAACTAAACCCCACAGGACTAAAGATCATATAACACTGCTTGTGCTTTGGGTTTGGGTCATCCATCTAAGGGTCTTCCCCACCGACCCTTGTGATCAGACGGTCCACACGAGGCGCGTGGCCCCGGATTAGCTTTTCTAGTGTGGATGGCTAAATAAATAATTCCCCTTAGAAAGCAGAATAAATTCCGACTTAGATGTGTGTTTTATTCTGTCTCCCTTGCCTAATCAATCTCTTTTATATAATAGTATTCCTCCTCTTCCTATCTCCTCATCACAACTCAGCACATATTTCATTCTCTCAAGCTTTGAAATAGCCTAAAGGAGTTTTCTTCTCTGATCATTAGCAACTGTCATATTCATATTGATCAAACAGTTCATCAACCAACAAACCAAACTCGGAGTCTTTCGTTTCTCTAACAAGGATTGATCTGATTTTAGTTCTAAGAATATCATCGATCAAGAAACAATGGCAAGGTCTGAGACATACGAAAACGACCTCCATCTCGAAGCAACTGAGCTCAGGTTAGGATTACCAGGGAGCAAAGAGCCTGAAAATCAATCTAACTCTAATAATGTGGCTAGAAGTATCAAGAGATCATCACCTGATCAACTTCCTGCGGATTCCTCTTCAACAAACAATTCTAGTGTTTCTGATGCTAGAAATGAAGATTGCCCCCCTCCTTCCAAGTAAGTTCTGATTCATAAATCATACCTAAAAAAAAAATAACAAAATGCAGACTAATAATCAATCAAACAATAATAATAACACGAAATGAATCGAAAACTAAACGTGTTTCATCATAAAATTTGCAGGGCACAAATTGTTGGATGGCCACCAATCCGTTCATACAGAAAGAACACCCTTCAGACCAAGAAAAGCGAGTCTGATGCATCCGGGATGTTTGTGAAAGTAAGCATGGATGGAGCTCCATACCTGAGGAAGATTGACCTGAAGATGTACCAGAGTTATCCAGAGCTGTTAAAGGCTATGGAAAGTATGTTCAAGATCTGTATCGGACAATACTCTGAAAGAGACGGATATAATGGATCCGATGTAGCACCCACCTACGAAGACAAGGACGGTGACTGGATGCTGGTTGGAGATGTACCATGGGAGATGTTCATCACCTCCTGCAAAAGGCTTCGGATCATGAAATCTTCAGAAGCGAAGGGACTTGGATGTCTATAAAAAAAAAACAAATACATGAGCAGATTATCAATCTTTAAAACTCACAACATATAGAATCAGCAGATTATCAAACAAACAAAAAAAAGCTTCTGCTCGAGGTTTTTTTTTTTTTACTTTGTGTCTTTCTGAAAGAGAGGCTTAGGAACACATACAGGGAATTGTCAGATCAGATTTTTCTTCTTATTTTTTTTCTTCCCTTTTTTTTTTTCATTTTGTTTTCTATTTTGGTTTCTTGTGACCTTCTTGGATGGTTTTGAGTTTCATTCTGGTTTTGCAGCAACAAACTGATAACAAAAGTCAAAACCTGTACTGTTTTTTATACTTTGGATATATATGTATTTGCCTAAGATTCAATTGTACAAATGCAAGAAATATAGATATGACAGAAAAAAGCCAAAAGTAACAATGACATTGTTGACATGATATATACTCTTTATGTTCTAAAGTGTTCCTCCATTTCCTATAGCAATACTTGCATTTCAGAATTCAGATATCCTCAGAATTTACTTTCTTTGATTTTCGCAGAAACAAAATTATTTCAACAAATTAAGATCCAGCACCTGAAAAGTTTAAACTTTCTAATATTAAAAAGCAACCATGTCATGAACATCATCTCACAGAAAAAGGAAACATGAGATTGAAGAAAATTTAGCTAAATTTGGCGACAACACAGATATATTTGGAAGTCGGAAACAAATCCATAGAATCATATCCCAAATGTTCGTTGAGTTCAGACATCTGTAGAGGCAAGGGTTTTTTAAATTAATCATAGTAAAAATCGTAGTCTAAGTTACACAGACTCTTCATTCCAAAGTAGAGTGTCTAGTTCTAAATTCTTTCTACTTCACCCCCTGAGTGTAACATGACACTAGGATCACTTCAACTAGACCAGAATATCAGAAGTAAGAATGAGAAAGCCTTAGCAACAGATGTTTATTACCTGCATCTGTACAAATCTACTGTTCAGTTCTTGTTTCAAGTCCAAGTAGCACATACCACACTTTTCTCAGACTACATTTAGTCAGACTAAAGAGCCCATAGAACTATAAAGTATTAGAAAGAAGCTAGATGAAGGTTCATGCAGTCATCTATTCTACCAAATTGCTACTGATAAGCAGAAGCAGGAAGTTCCGTCACAGACATAGCAAGGGACTAGCCGTAGCACTTTAGCAGGACATACTCCTATGTCTTTAATATAAAAGAGGTATCATCATTATTCCAAAATTAAGAAATTGCTGGCGCTGCCATTGCCACAACGTACTGTAAGAAAAAGTATCAAACATGACCTAAAGAGACAATATTCAAACTGCCCTAAACTGTAACATAAAATGTCATCATAAAGTTCATGGACCGTATAGTGGATTTACGATCAGTTATCATAACTAAATCCCAGTTACATGAAATCGTTACAGAGGATAATTTGCTAAACTAGCGTAATTTATGATCAAACCAGACTAAGTTCATTATACTCACTGCTAAAAGATTTTGTAGCCATTTCCATCAATAACTTGTTATCCATGTGCAGTGCAAAAAATAGGCAGGAACATTGCAAGTTGTATGGTGACATTACTTCATTAACAAAAAATGACTACAACAAATCAAAACTAGATCTGAAAATAATTAAGAGTGATTATAAGGTTGACCCTTCTTAAAAGGTACTTTGTTCACAAGGAAGCCAACACTAATCCTTCAAACATTGATGATAAAGTATAATGAAGAAAAGTACAGTGTATGTGAATGTGAGATTAGTTGGTCAAACTACCCTTAAAGCTTAGGGACGCACAACAGGGCTTTATAAAACCATTAAAAGCTAACTGAAAACCAAACTGTCAGTACATCGACCCGACCTTAGACAGATTCAGTGGCTCACCATAAATACAAGGGTTTGATTATTGCCAGACGAAAGTAACAGACAAAGAGATCCAGTTATCTGCAGTTACACTCATTTCTGGGCAAAAATTTAGTGTGACCAACTGATTCCCCCCCTTCTTTGTCAAGTAGGTTCAAGTCACTAAGAAACACAGCTCAGAAGTCAGAAAAGCATGTCGAACGCTAAGCTATCACAGACCAGAGAATTACTCTCCTACTTAATAAAGAAGGCTTTAAGGGAAATAGAGGATCAGCCATGTCATTAGAACAACCAAAGAAACAAATCACTGTCTCGGTAATTAAACCAGTAAAACTATGAATAGGAAGAATGAAATCATATCCTGAAAAAAGGGTGAGAAGAAAAATGTCATTGAGGGTTTATATTCTTTACCATTTAGACATGTTAGCATCCTGCCAACAATATACAATATTATCATGTGATATTATTTGGGTATCCATCAACTTTTGACAGCAACTTGATCTTCCACAATATTTGTATTCAACCAAAAGTCAAGTGAAAAAAAAAAATACTGGTATTAAATACTGCACAAAATTCATCACAACTCAACAAGATTTTTTTCAGAATAGATTAGTGATAACAAGTTCACATAAAGATAGACTCCGGGCAAAATGTACATAACACTAAAAGGCTACGAAAAACACACACACACACACACACACACACACTAATACCATAACATACTGTACAATAGAAAGGTGCTAAGCTCAAAGTTCATAAATCAACCTACAAAGGGGCAGAAATGGACAATAAATGAGCATGTAATTATACAGAAGTGATCCAATAGCAGCAAAGATGTCGCAGCATCTAGTAACCACCATTGAAATAACTGGAAAAACTTGAGTCTTCCTGCTTTTGAAAAGATTGCATTCTCGAATCCAATATTTCCAATTGAGATTTCACCCATGGAGGATTATACCTGGCATCCACCCACAGAGCTTCGCCAGTGTCTTTGTGCTTGAAATCAGGATATTTGGGAGTTTTCTGCATAACAGATATCAGCAGCAACAAGTGAGGAATTGAACAAATCCAAATTAAATCAGCACCATCCCAACAAGGGCAGAATCCATATAGGCAGGAATTAAATGACTAAACCTTCTACTAGCTGAAACTATCACGGAAATAATCCAAGAGACCCATAAAGAAAACTTTCAACAAAACAGAACACTAAACAAAAGTGCACGGTGGACAATCCAGAAATGTAAAATGACAAAATTGATACTTGTATATTACTAAAACAATGTACTCACTGAACTACTGCAGTGTCTAAGATAAGTTAGATAACGTCCAACTAAATTGGAAACAAACTGATTCAGTAATGTAAATATAAACTCAAAACTGTTTATTTTTTAAACAGACCATCTCACTTAAGTATCATAAAAATTTCTTATACTTTGTAGTTCAATATAATTATAAAGGGAAGGCTTTCATCATTAAGAGCTTAACATTGCAAATGACAATGAATCTAAAATTAGCTTCAGTAAAATCAATATTGAAAGTTACATAACTTGCACCCCTGAGACCTTGTTAAGGGTTTACACATTTTGTCAAAAAGATTTTTTTGGAAAGAACCTTAAGCTCCAAAAACAAACACACACACACACACCCAAAAAAAAAAAGGCACTCAGAGAATGGACAATAACATGAGCCATGAATCTCAGATGAGGTGTTAGCAACGTGAGGCTCGTCATGATCGTGTAATCCAACATCCAGCACTTTGTTCATTCACTTTAATATAAAAAAAAAGTCCAAAAAAGTTACATTAACTTCTGATAAGCTCCAATAAGCCCGGGTATGAACCATCAAAGTTCAATTCACAACTAAATAATTTTTGAAAAAATTCACACAAGTTCCAATAACTTCACTTAATTTACAAAATTTCAGATAATGGTTTTTCAAGAAATGGAACAAAATTACAAAACCCAAGTTACAGAAGATTTAGTGGAGAATTAGCAGTTTAGCACTCCATTGGTGAGACCCTGCCACAAGTTATATACATAGGATAATTACCTTTTCAAGAAATCAATATGTACACTATGAATTTCAAGTAATATCAAGTTTTCATGCAAGGAATTACACAATGAATAGTGAAGCATATTACCCATGCTGCAAAACCAAGTCAGCACCCAGATAACACCTGAAATCGGGAGGATTGCAGATTTGCACTCACTATAGATTATAGAATCCCAAATAGCAATCAAAGCTACAAATTTATTCATGGTGAATCCAATTTCGAAGGCTATAACTCACACTTGTCATGCCCTTTTAAAAGTTGAAGAAAAATTCACAAATCTGGGTAAAGGGTCTTAATGCCACCTAAGGTCAAAAGATGGACATGAGAAAAATAGATGACCTAAACTGCCTTCTATAAAGTTAATTTCGTACTTCTTAAGTTTTGAATCATGTCTTTATATGTTAAGATGCAATGGACTTTCTCCTAAAGTGAGTATCCCCTGATGGTCAGGATTATCATAGATGGCCTTAAACATACATCATTAAACCCATATCAATATTGTCCAGTAACACTGCTACAAACTGAAGGGGGAAAACACAATTCACAAATTTCACTAAGTATTTAAGAACAATAGAAGACCCTTGAGGTATCAAATGGCTCTGTTAGGCATTAGCAATCACGAATTCGAGATAACAAACGGCAGTCCTACAGATTGCCGGTGGCTCTACCCCTCTAGTAGCCATCAAATCAATAGATTAGTCTTTACACAGATCCCCCCCCCCCCCAACCGCCCCTCCTCTTTCCCCTCTGCCATCCCCCTCCTTCTGAACAGCTAACTCAATACTCAGGAGACCCTAAAAGTTGTTCCCAAGTGGAGCTTGACAAAGATTCCCAAAGTTGGTGAAGTGACCATATGACCCTAGATGACATCAAGCAAGTAATTAACCAAGGAAAAGTCTATTTTATGGAGTAAAACCAATCACCATTTTGGACATGTCAGCGCTTCCAACGAAATCTTGATAAAAACCTACGTATATTAATAACAAGCTTTCACTGAAGGCCCCACATGCCTATCAAAACCACAACAAGACACCACATCCAATATAGCACTTTGTGAAGCTATCCTACAGAAATAGCCCACACCCACGAGACCTTCAAGATGCTAATCGTATATTTTAGAAAAAAATTAAAGAGCAGGCACCATGTGTTGCTTAAGCCCCTGTCATGGCAACTCAAAGCCACCTCACTGGTCCTTACACCCCAACCAGCAAAAGCACCCGCACTGCAACTCAATGCCTATGAGACTTTGAAGATCCTAGTGTCATTTCAGATGCTCAAATGTATGCAATAATTATTGTGACTATTTCGGGGATTCTCTCAATAGAACTATAGGAAAAAGACTATCAAGTCAGCAATGAGAAAATGAACATCACTAGTCATAAAATCGGCTTAAACGGAGCCTAACTTAAAAGGCTACAATGCAAAACATATGTGGTCCTTTAATAAGCACTAAGGTGATTATTTTCAATAATAATTTGCCTTTTCGAGTTTTTGTTGGAAGGAAGACACTAAAATTGCTAACTACATCAGTAAACCACATTCCAAAACCACTCCCAAAATTGGGTCAAAGATGAATCAAAAAGCTCAGAGCGCACACATAAGAGATATTTTTGCACAGAAATGCAAGTTCTCATTCAGAAATCAAAAACTATGCTTTTAGAGTCATGTTAATGGCTCTCTTAACTCATGCCTTTATACCACCACCATATGTTCACAATAGGAATTTAGAGGCAAGGTTTTAGAAGATTTGAACCCATTTCTCTAAGGCCTTTCTGTTAGTGGACCAACTCAACCAAAAGCTTAAGCTTATGGTTGAGGCCCAGGAATATGTTTTATACTCTATCACTCCCCCTCACATGAAAAGCCCTTTGGACTTGAAATGTGGATGCAACACAGGCCCACCCATATCTGGCGCGAATTAATTCCACTTTGAAGGAGGGGTGGATGAGATTCGAACCCGTGACCTTTATGTCACGCTGGCTCTGATACCATGTTAGTGGACCAACTCAACCAAAAGCTTAAGCTTATGGTTGAGGCCCAGGAATATGTTTTATACTCTATCACTTTCCAATATAATACTCCCTCTCTGTCCTTAAGAGCGTTCATATTTGACCTAGCAATGAAAGCAATCAGAAAACAACACATAGCTCAATGGACTACCTTATTCTTCCTATTGTCCCACCATTCTGTTGGATTGGCAAAAAATGCTTGCCATAGCTCTTGAGTGGAAAGCTTATTAGTTGAAGCAGAGTTGTCAAACTTCCCAACTGTAGGGAAAAAATAAAATAAAATATCATGTCAGCTGAAACATTCAAAATAAAAAAGACAATTCCAAAATCATGCCCATGCAACTGTGCTAAATAAATTAATCACCTGTTGTTGAACCAGGGCTGCCATCATATAAGACCACTGGAGAAGAAGAGTTCCTTTCAACAAAGTTTAGTTGCTGAACAACTACCTGAGAATCATAAATTATGAGTCTGCATATTAGAAAACCATATACAAAGCTATGAAGCAAGGTGCAAGAATTATAATCATACATAACTAACCTTGTAGTAAGTCTGTTGTTTCCCATCTTCACTTTCAACAGTATCTGACACCAGACGGCCAGAGACATATATCTGCTGACCTTTCTCCAAATGCTGATGAGCTACATGTGCCAGATCTTCCCAAAATGTCAAATTGATCCTACAACACAAGTACAATTGACTTACTTCATCAGTCAAAAAAGAGACTAATACTTTTACCACAAAAGGTTTTAGTTTGCATTTGACGAATCAAACCAATCAATGCCTTAATCCCATGAGTGGGATTAAATCAAATCAAATGCTGAACATACAATTCACTTTTCCATTTACCCACAGTGTAGTCTTTTATAAGGGTCTTGGTTCTGGCAAGAGGTGCAAGAAGTGTTTTTGACATGCAATCAATGGCAAACTACAAAGTACACATAGCTGAATTTTGGCAGTAACTAAGACAAAAAGTAGCTAAGTTACTTGATGCAAATTTCTAGCTGAAACACGCATATTTTACTAAAAGATTTTAAATAAAGAAAAGGGTAATCATCAGAAACACAAAGTCCCTTAAGAGAGTACAAGTATACAATGAATAATTAAACAACCTGGAAATTATTGGGTCAGTGCAACCAATAACATCCCTAGTTTACTTTACTACACAAACTGAAAGTAATCTTCAGAATCCAATTGCATTTGACAAAGATGGACAATGAATTAGCCAAATCCCATGCCAACCCAAAAGCTCTTAGCTATTAGCTGGAGAGTTTAGCCACACTTATAAATCTAACTCTCTTTACATATCTAGAGCACTCATTAGTGTGCGCATGGAAATCCCAGAAATCTCTCTCTGACATGTGTGTTCCTCTAAATCTCCATGAAACTTTATATTTTGCTCTGAACTCACAGCAATACTCAGAACCTCCAAAGTGCCAACTTTACTCTCAACTCCTATCGCTTTTCATATTGCAAGGGTATTCTATTGATGGAGCAATGCAGCAAACAATTATACTGGCATAGTACCCCTACTGTGACCAACTAAGCCCCATCAGATCATAGCATGCCTACATCAGTAACCTTAACTTGAAGGGAGACATGATCTCAAGAATCCAAGAGAAACATGAGTGCAATCTTGAGGATAATTTCATCACCCGATTGGTAGGCGGAAATAGTGATGACTTCATACAGTACAGTGTTTATAAAGGAAGTTACATGCAAATGCCAATGTCAACATCCCCAAACAAAGAGTGTTTGTTCCTAAATTCCCATTACCATTCAATCCCATTTTTGAAGTGGTAAGACGTGGTAATGGGAGTATATAAAGAAATTAATATGTTTGAAGCTGGACAAGCACTGCCATGGATATGAGCAAGGGACTATGCTTAAAAAGCTTCATATAAATTCAAGCATTCTTTAAACAAATAAAATAAAAAAATAAAATGCAAACACATTGGAATTCAAACATAGATTTGCCTTACCTACAATAACAGCTGCCAAAGCTATTGCTTTTATACATGATAAATCAACCGAAATATCCAAACCTTCTTTTCCCTTGTTACATGAATACTATTTCCGTTTTATCACGTCTAGATAATTCTATTCAAAATCTAGAGAAGTCGCACAATCCATGTCCATAACCACTATACTCTACGAATGCCAATTTGACCCATTAAGTCACCAACATCTCTTCTCCAACTACTGTCACCAACACCTCATATCCGGCTCCCAAAGGTTCCATAAAGAAATACTCAAACTCTAATAAGCACCAAGCATTTCATTTGAAAATTAACAAGTGTCTATGGTAATTACACTCTTTATTCTCAACAAAGTAATCCTACACAAAATTTGGTCCTTTAAATTACACCCTAAACATTATATAAATTGAAAGAGCCAAATTCAAAGTCATGTCTAAATCTCATAACCTTTGGGAACTAAACACCAACTACAAACAAAATCTCAATTTAGTTGTTCCCTCACACAAATACACAATCTATCTAGTGACTCTTGTCCCAGCACTAGATAAACACGATAACGAAATCATACGACTTTCTTTCACTTGCTCGATTAAGTATTAACCATTTCCAAATTCCAGCACTATCCCAATTGCCCACTGACTATGAAAACACCAAATTACACAAACTCAATTGCTATAATCAGAGCAATGCAATGAAATTCATAAAACCAAATCATATACTAAGAAAATTTAAATCATTATCCAAAAAAGATGCGAAATTTAAAAGTACCAACTAGTATCAGTGGGAGATTTCCGAACAGCAAGACGGGTGGAAGCAACAACTTTGCCAGAGCTAAGTTGATTAAATTGAACAGGCAATGCAACAATGCCAATAAGTTGAACAGAATTACAGAGTTCTTTCTTCCACTGAATGTCGGAGGGTCGTGGGTATGTTCCAGAAGACTCGTAGGAGTCTCGGTTGTCCAATGAACATCGCGGCAATGTCTTGCACACCAAGTGTTTGATATTTTGCCTCAGAGAAAATGAGATAATTGAAGGGGTTAATGGAGATGAACATGAAATGGGTATTAGGGTTTTCAAAGGATTTTGAAGTTTGCAACACAAAGTTGTTGTTAATGTTGCCATTTTTGTGTTGAATATTTGGCTTTCTGTGTTTTTTTGTGTTTGTCTCGGCGCCAAAGCTTGGGGACGATTGTTTCCTTCAATGCCGTATAGGCGGTATTTGTGGGTTTTTTTGTGATTGTGAAAGCGATTATTTATTTATAAGACCTTTCCCTATATAATGCTATCAAAAGATCCAATTTCCAAATTGCGGTCATTTTTTCATAAATTTCCTAAATTCAGTCCACGTAAACAAGTGGAAAATAAACCGTTATTTTTTTTATTGGTGGAGAGAGAAGTCGCTACTTGATGTGGCGGTTTTTAGAAATAGAAATCGGTACTTCAGGTAGCGGGTAGCGCTTTCTACTTTCTACTACGATTCAAAAAAACGAAATAGAGCTAGCAACACGAATTTTTATCAACAAACAAAAAAGTAAAATAAAAAATACATAAATTACTCCAAGATTGAATATTTAGGAGAAACAAAACAGAGCCAAATTAACTCCCAGCCAAACAAAATTTAAAAAAACAAAATTAAAACTAGTTAATTTGATTAGATAGATAAAAATTGGATTTTGATTTTACTCCGAATAGTGGACACCCCTATCAAGCGCAACTCTTAACAGTGACGGAATCAGGTAGATCTCTACTAGGAAGTTGAACTCTATGTGCACCCAAGTGAATACAAAAGGTGTTGTTTTTCACCTTTTGAGACCTCCTAGATTTTTTTTGTTCTTAGTAAACTTAGAAAGACAAACCCTAATTTCCTAGTGAAAAACTTAAAAAGATAAACCCTAACTAAGGTGTCGTTTGGTTGACAAGGGAATTAGAATTTCCCATGAATTGCAAATATATGGGAATTTAATTCCTATAATCAAATTCATGGGATTTTCCAAAAATTGTTTGGTTAACAATGAGGGAAGTTACTTCCCAAGGGAATTTCTACTTACCTAGGGGGGTTAGGTAAGTGAATTCCTATATTTTGTGGGAACTCAAAATTCCTAGGAAGTTCCACTTCCCCCATATCACCAAATTTTTGCCAACCAAACAACATACAAAATCTGTAATTCCTAGGAAGTTTCAATTCCCATGTTTTATTATGTCAACCAAACAAGCCCTAAGACTCTAAGAGGTCCCAAAATGAACAAAAAAAAAGCTACATTGGGTGCACCTACCTCTATGACACCCAGGGGAATACAAAAGTTGTTCATTGTTATCAAATTGGAAAAATCCATCCACTATCTAGTACAATAGTACCCACAATAACAAGGTATACATGTTTAGCGTCCCAATTGGTATAAGGTTATAAGCTAATAGCTTTCATGCCCAAGGTTGGGATTCTTATCAGCTATCACTAAAGTTTAGTTAAGAGATAGATAATCTTGTACTTGTGTATACACGCATCCTAAGTGCGAAACGTAACGTTAAGCTTCATGCCTCCTCCCTACTCTTTTTAAATTTTTCTCCACCCTCATAAACTATATAAAATTGATGGAAGGGGTAAAGGTAATATCAATGTTTGGCGATGTTGTAATGCATGTTACCAAGTCAAATACAGGGTGAAGTACAACAAGCTCCAAAAATTCACTATTCAACTGAAAGCTTTTTCCACATGTAATACCAGAAGTACATACAGAGTAACGAGGATTATTATGTTCTTCCAAACACGGGGCTCATGCAGGTCGGCAAGAGCTCATCCGTACAACAATCTGCCACCTAAAATCACAACTAAAATAAAGCACCAGATATGTGAAAATGGAAACAGCGATGGCATCAGTACAAAAAAATTGCTACAAGCTCTTCAGAGCAACATGGTGTATAGTTGAAATAAACATCGCGTTATTTGAAGCATCGTCCTGCAGCTGCCACCTTAGCAAGCATCAAGATCCCTGCATGGAGGCGGCTTTGGTTCACCTAACAATGTTTTATTTCCTCCTTCTGGAGCACATTTGAATCGGTTTGGATTTTGGGTGCCAGGCTGAAACAGAAAATCAGAGTAAGAGCAGTGCATTGCATTTACATGGATCTATTTGACACCCATCACTCTATAATATTTAAAAAATTACAGAGAAGGATTAACAGGAGGGTCAAGTTAGAAATGCATTATGCAGAGTCAGCATAAAGGAAGAACAGCAGATACAAATGAAAAATGCTCTTCAAGGCAACATCAAAGTTAGAAAAATATTTCTCCTTTCATTTTTGTGTCCAACCCTAAGTATCATCAAGTGTTTTTGGGTGCATCTATAAGTACAAAAGTTTCACAACCATGTATTTTAAAAGGTCTTCAGGGAATGGCAAGCAATGTTTTCTAACATAACTGGTATTTTCAGGGGTGTAACTGTAATTAAACGGAAGTTAACGGTTGTGCAGAATTCAGAATCACACAGCCCTTGTAAATATATATACTGTAGTTATTGTAGTTGCTACTATTTCTAGCATATGTATTGAAATACAAAATAACTATTGTAATCCATAATGGGCGCTAAGACATGAGCATATTAGTAGTGTTTTCATGTATTGTTGTTTTTGGTTTGTGAAGACCGACAAAAGATAGTATTAAAACAAATTCATTAAAATATTATGCCAAAGATTAACATTCATATCCAGCACTGAAGTGAAGCATAGAAAACAAAATCAAAGGAGCATCAAGATCAATGACATGAAGCGTTGGCAGCAATACAAAACAGTGATGAACAAAAATTGCAGCATCAGGGAGGAGATTGAGAGCACTTTCAACATCAAATAACACATGATAAAGAATGACAGAGACTGCATACCCTAGGGCTGTGGAGCGTGTAATGAGACTATTTCAGTAGCTATCCATTAAAAAGCTCGGGGATGTTTCTAGACATGAAAAGACTTGGTCTACTAGCTGTAGCTATTAGATGGAATGAGAAACTCCCATACAGCAATTACAGCCTTGCAGGGAGAGTTTTTGAGCTCTGAAAGTTACCCTAGGTACATGGGTAGAAACAGGTAGAGGATAGAGGCTAACTAGTTAGAGTAATAGAGTAACAGTGAGCTACTCACAATCATAATTTCATCAGGATTGTACAGAAACATATTGCAAGCGTAGAACTTATTAGGATAAAAAATATGATTCCAGAAGATCCTTTTTTCTCTTTTACATTGACTACCAGAAAGAACATGTAGCTTTGTCATGCTACAATTAGGATGTCAAACTAAATTGACAGCTTGACCAGGATTGTATCTGGCCTCTTACTACTTTTTCCGAAATTCTGACTAAATTTATAAATGATTCACTTCCATTTTTCATGCATAACAGCATAAGATATATTAAATAATAGAGAATTCACAGTATCAGCTTCTGCCTAATTGTCCACTAAATAAGCCTTGCTATATGATAAGAGTAAACAAACAAAACTTTAAAGCAGTAGTCCAGGGGTTTATTGAGAAAGGGAAAAAAAAAAAAAAGAAGTCAGCTGAGTAGACTTACAGGTGGCTTCTCTCCCCTCTTCAGCATTTCAACAATTTCTACAACACGCTTTGGAGTGACATCCTCCTGCATTTGACAGAGGACATAAACATAAATTTCCAGATATGCCTTAAATTGTTTAATTGATGACTTAACAGTGAGAAAGGCAGCCTTACAATGTAGTTGTAGGTATATCCTTCAGATCCATTGGAGTAGTCGGCAATGGTTATCATAGGAGCATTCACACAACATCCCTGTTAATATAAAGCACAAGGTGACTTCTTACTTCATATAGAATCAAAGTCAGAGAAGTGCAATAAACTGCATCAAACAATCAGAAAAATGAGGAAGCATTCACCATGCACTCCATTTCTCCAACAGAGAAAAGACCATCCTTTGTCACTTCTGCAGATGAGAATACAAACAAAAACTATGAAACAATTCCTGATCTCATCATCGAGGGTCTTTAAGAAACCTTTTAAGAAAAAGATACACACGACTAACCATTTCGCTTCACCCCCAGATGATTCAATAAGGCTTCTTCAATTTCTCGTGAACCACGGATCATACAAGGTGTTGTTCCACAAACCAAAAGATGATATTTTCCAACCTGAATAAATGACAATTATTTGATGAAGCAAGAGGAAAGTATCCCATAATACAATTGGAAATTAACCAATCATTAATTTCAAACCTTGCTTCGATTGAACATCGAGTAGAAAGTTGCAACCTCATATACACGGATAGGAGCGACTTCTATAATCCTGGCTACCTGCATAATACACAACAGCAATCACTCTCTTAATTTCATCCATTCATGCGAGGAAGCTAATTACTTATTCCAAAAGAAATTGCTAGAGATATTATTCAGTTGTGTCTTTATATTTGTAGAAAGAACAACCAAGTGTTCCTCAGATTGCTACATTGATGTGAATTTTCAAAATACATCGACAGAGTCAGGAGTCAGTCACAGCTCTGGCAAACTAAAAACAAATGGTAGTCATCATAGCTTTACTAATTTCCCCTATAGACAGTAAAGACTAAAGAGCATGCATGCTAAAAAATTATGATATCTGGTGCACAATTCAAGACACTGTGCTACAAAATATTCAATGAATTAAATACCCAGGATATATATATGGAATAAGTGTTATTTGCTGAAACCTCAACCAACAATCTCTATTCCAAAAATGAAAAATCAATTCAATAACTTAAGAAGAACCCAAGGAACAGCATGTAACTTAACTGAGGCCATATCCATATCAGCATATCAAAATTTGACACTCCAATTACATGTTAAAACACTTTACTTCTTAATTCCAAAATTTTATTATCCATGACTTTGAGCATCAAAAATATCCCTAGTTCCTAGCATAGAATATATAAATATAGTATTGAGGCTACATTAGTGCAACAAGCCTAATAGTGAATAACATCTTTTTTGGGTGAGGCCACGGGAGAGGGGGATGGTTATGTGTTCAAAATCTTCAAATCAAGTTCACTTCAGCACTGTAGGCTTGCAGCCAAGTAGTATGTAAGAAAATTATTCAATCCAATACATTATAGATCACTGCATCCATGTTATATGACTCTAGCACCACTTCAATCCTCCTTACCATCACAATCTCCAAATTATATTCTAAACAAAATAAGTAAATCTTTTGAAAATTATTAAATTATATTTAGAACAAAACCATAAGCAAGACATTTTGTAGGCATACCTCATTCATAGCAGAAACAGGTAGCCAACCTCCATGCTGTTGTTGTGCAAGATCTAGCAAAGGAATGACAGCAGACTGCTTGTAGTTGGATGGGTAGAAAGACAATATTTCTTTCACCTGCAATCAAATTTAAAAAGTCATAAACGTAACTCATCTCTAACACTGCTAAAATAACTTGCCACCATTAAAGCTTGAAACATATAATCGCTGCACAGGTTTAGATATGTAGACATTTCGAGAAAATAGCCTGTCATTGTTGTAATGCTAATTGTTCTTATTAATTAAAACTAAAGGCATCAACAATAGAATTCAAGTTTACATGGAAACAATTAAAAGCATATCTGACATGAAAATGAATAGATAATCAGAAAAGGAGTTTAAGGTTAAAACTGATGCAAAAACAGCCATCTTACAGTGCTTATGCAAATGACAATATTCTGAGATAGTATTATGCAGATGACACTTTAGTCAGAACTTTCCAAGTAGTATAGAGACAATTTCTAAAAGGCAAACAACTGAAACAGTAGCGCTAAGAGTGGTACAAGAACACCCCATTATAAATAGTTAGGTAAAGGAAACTGGAAGAAGAGTGCAAAAGAGGTGAGGGAGTAGGGCAACATAAAGATAAATGCAAGCAATAAAGATCAATAACAGGTAGACCCCCTAGTAGAGAGGATAGAGAAAGATTGAAGCAAATATTCGTACAAACAGAATGACATAATGTTGAAAGACTGATGTGAACACACAACTCCTTATACGAGGGATGAGATTCTGTTAGACGTCTTATCAACACCTCAAGTAGTTGGATGGAGAGATGATCCAATTTCAACGGAAGATGGACAAGACATAGGAATTCTAACATCCCAAATTTCCAATGTTCATAGACAAAATAATGGTTAAGTTCTGGAGCCAAACCCTTCATCATAAACTACAGGTCTCTAGGTATCAGAATATCTTTTGCATTCATAACCTGACATTTTGAATAGTCCAAACTTCTCGGGGATACGTTTTACATTCTCGTTGGCAAGGGATAAGAGCATATGTTTCTTAGATCCAAGGTTTGCATATCATACTTTCAAGGGCTCTCATAATAACAATGAGCTACAGCCAACTAGGATACATTTGTGTTATAATTTAACACATTCACACCTTTGATGACTGCACTAAAGTATTCAATTTGTTGTCCGATAGTTTTTACATGTTCATTAAGTTTGTAAACATTATATCCCTTGATGAATACAATGTCATCTACACCTCAATGCCATAATTGATCGTTGGCCTATTGTACATAATGTATCTCATCTCAGGGTAAAAATTGGCTACGGAATTACTCGTGGAAAAAAATTATCTTCATAAGCTAAATCAAATTATCCTATGCATACAAATTGTACAATCATATACACTAATCATGAGCTTGGTAAATACTTGCAATATATTACATGAAACTAACACTTAATACCAATTAACTTTTAAATCATACTCCATCTATGAATAATTAATTACATTCATAAACACCAAATTGAAACAGAAAAATGCATAAAATTAGCTAAATTGTTGAAATTCAAGTAAAATTAACACAAAATAAAAAAAAAATTATTCACCTTTTGATTGTTTGTTTCAGTGAACTTCCATTGATTGTTAGGATTGTTATCCGGTGTATCAATGTGCTGTCAATCATATCAAATGAAACAAATTAAAATCCAGTACAAACCTAAATAATTAAACTTAGCTCAAAAAAATGCAATTCAAGTAAACGGGTCAACCCGAAAAAATGACAAATCAAGAACTTACGTAGTTGAGCGCAGATGAGAAGGATCGAGAAACCTGCAAAAAATAACAATAGGAGAGAGAAAATTATTCAGACGTTTCGTTTGATTGGTAGAAAATGGAGGAGAGAGAAAACAAAAATCGACGATAAAAATGGAGGAATTAGCAGTAACCTGAGGAGATTGACGGAAAACTTGACGGATCTCCAGCAGCCGTTGGGCTGCCCTACGAGCGAACATTTTTGGGAGGAGAGAGAAAATGGAAGCTTCAACAATGGAGATTTGGGAGGAAAGAGAGAGAGAAAGAGAACGATGGTTTTGTGTAGATGATGCGCAATTGAGCAACGAGGTGAGTGTGGTTGCCACAAACTTGGCCCAGTTCAGAATTGTGGACTTGTGTTTGAGTTGGGCTGGGGAAAGAATTGTCGTCATAAGCTAATCAAATTAGACTTTGTGAGTTAAAACGTGTCAATTAATTTGAAAGGGAGAAAAACGTAAAAATAACCGATATTTACTATTATAGTTGTTAGTTGATCTCAATGTACATTATCAACCTATCTAACTTTTTATATTAAGAAAATCATACTCCAAGTATATAGTTGGAAAAATAAATACTAGTTGTGTATTGGATTTGTATTAAGGACATGGTTACTCCAAATGGTAAGTGTTTGTCGTTTGTGAGCTTTTTCCTCCATTGTTAAGAATTTCTCAACATCCATTGTTAGAATATTTTTTACTTTATTTTTTTTAGGAGAGAACACTGGGTATATGGATTAATGTTGTGAATCTTCTCATTTGTTGAAATGACACAATAACCCTCCTTGTTTGACGAAAACATACTCCCTTAAGAAAAATACAATGTATCTCATGTTGCGAAACTTGTATATTCTCCTCAACGCATCAAAAATAAAAATCACCAAAAAAAAACCACGAATATCACATATATCGGCATTCAATAAAACAATTGACAACAAGTTTTGGCGTCGCTGAGAAAAGCACAAAAATCCTAATTTTAACACAAAAATGGCAAAACTTGTGTTGCAAACCTCAAAAACCTCTTGAAAAACTACTATCCATTCTATTTTCATCTCCATTCCCCCTTTCCATTATCTCATTTTTTATAGGAAAAATATCAAATACTTGATGTCTCGCTATTCACCGAACAACGGAGATAAACATGTGCAGGGTTCACAAGGGAGTCAACGCACGAAATAGTCTAGCCAACGTCGTAAAGCAGTCCTTGGTTCTCTTTTAAAAATATATACATAATTAGGTTAGAAATTGCCAAGAAATTTTTAAAAGGTCTTTTCTAAACAAAAATGTTGCTTAAAAAAAAATCGACAAATTTTCTTTATATAAGAGAGTATTCAAAGTTTCAAACCTCTTTATCAATAAGTTGAGAGTATGTTATGTACACCTGGTTGTACGATGCACCAAGTTAATTACTCTTTAAATTTTGCTCATTTATTAAATGAGCAAAATTAATGAGCAAATTACCAGGGTGTACGGTGCAGCCGGGTGCATATAACAAATTCTACAATAAGTTTATTATGAATCCTGGACCACCGACCCACATACGCTTACTTTCACTATTTCTTTCTAGTTAAAACGACCTATTATACATTTTCACTTTCTTTATTAATTTCTTTCCCGACAACTAGAAAAAAAAAATAGCTGACAAATTTTTTTTTTTTTTTTTTTATTTCCTCTTTCAATTTCTCATCAACATATTCTTTTCCCTCTACAAATCGAGGAACTGATATAGAAGAAAGGTAAATTATATTTTTGAACAAACTAAAATTTCTATAGATTTCCTTGAATTTGCTATTAATCGTTAACTAAATTTTTTCATTAGTTAGCATTAGTTAAATTTTTGTAATTTGTGTATAATTTTATAATATTTTTTATATTTTTTTACAGACACGACAAATTATATTCAAGGAGTGACGAAAATGAACCGTTGAAGCTAATCTTATCGATTTCAAGGCGTTGTATATTGCGATTGTTCAAAATATTTTTACAAAATGTTCAAAATTTACCGATGTTAAGATTTATATATAAATAAACTAAAACAACAACCGCTGACATCATCATTTTTTTCAAATTGTACACATGTCAAGTTGTGGTTAAAAATTTTCCCGCTTAAATTAATAAATGACATCATATATTTATATTTATATTTATTTTTACCTTAAATTATTACTATAGTTTTTTTTAAAAAACAATTACTATATTATATTATATTCCATATATTATATTATGATGAATTTATGAAATACTATTTGGCTTCAAAATATAATTACTCTCACTTAAGAGTAATTCGTATTGCACAATTTATACTCTTATTCAAAATTAATTAGATCTAAATAGTGTTAATACGAGGGACATATGTAAAATAAATATTCATTTCAAACAATTTTTTAATGTCGTGCATTGCACGATACTTATCTAGTTGAATAACAATGAGATGCGAAATTGTTACAGTTGGTAAGCCAAAATAGGTATTTTCTCTTTTGAATTTTAAATTGGAGGGAAAAAGGGTTTGGAAAGACTCGAATAAAAGACATACACAAAATAACTAAGCATATAAAATCATTTATAAACTAACAAACTATATATAATTTATAAATTAATTAACAAATTACATGAAAATATTTAGTAACACTATGCATGATTGTTAAGTATATTTACAATCACCTGATAGGTGTACCATCACCCATGTAAACAATTTTATCTATATCATGGAATCCATCAGTAATTCTCATCTCACACAATATACCTACATATTATTGCGTTCTGTTTTCAATAATTTTGAAAAACAAATAATAAAACTGACATTCTAATTATTTATAACTTTTATACATATTAATTAGATTAAAATTTGTATCTCTTTTGACTCTTAACATCTAATGATCTCCATACAAGTAACATAAGGTGGAGTGATAATTGAGGCACATTCTCGATATTATTCAACAAAATTAAATTAAAGCCCATGTGACATAAATGACACAACTTTGTAATTTGAGAAAAAACATAATTATATTAAATTTACATTCGTTAAATATTTTAAGAATAAAAAATTTTCAAGAATAATTTTACCCAACAAAATTTCAATAATAACAATATTACCCATAAAATCCTCAACTCAGATTTTAGGGTCTTTCGAATAACAATATTATACACATTAAATTAAATTGGGCCTATTACCCATAAGATCCAAAACCCAGATTATTAGGGCTATTCGAATTTATAGTACTGTATGAAACTAAGCTATGAGCATGGATAAAATATCTACAATCAACCCACATGTAGAATATTCAGAGGTCGTTTAGTTCACCTGGGGTAAATGGAATGAAATGAACAAAGGGAATGGAAAAGAATGAAATGAAAATATCTAATATTCTTTATGTTGCTTGTTTTAAAAATAAAGGGAAACAATCTCATCAGCCCACCACCACACAACCAGCCCTTGAAATTGAGATGCCTAATAAGCCCTAAGTTAATCCTCGATGTTGCAATGGGATCTTTATTCTTCACAAGCTCAAATTTTAATTTACACCCTAAAATTTGTAACAATAGCTAAAGAAAAAAGTAGGACAGTATGAGTCAAAATAGTCGTATTACAAGAAAGAAGATAATACAACACATGGAAATAAATAGCAGAAGAAGAAAAGTTAATCAAATGAAAACACCTCAGTTTCATTAAAATATTGCAAGGCTACATCTTCGATAGCCAAATCTTTAGTGCGCATGTTGGGTAAATACTTGACTCAAGGATGCGAGAACTTAGAAATGAACAATGCTTCTTCTTTTTCAGCTTTCTTTAGCCTAAGATTAGCATTTGGAAACAAAAATAAAAAAAAAAAAAAAAAATAAAATAAAAAATAAAAAAAAATCTCGGTAAAGAGGTAGTTGATTCCAATAAATCTGTGACAAGTAACAACACTTCTGTTATCGTTGGTGATTTCAGAGGAAAAAAGTGTGCAATAGAGCATCAGGATTATCTTTCTCCTTAGCCTTGCATTTAAAATGGAAAATACGGGATGTTGAAATGTATCCGGCTACTAGGGGGCCAATTTCCACAAGCTCAAAGTTTGACGATAAATGGTTGTTATACGTGTTTACAGCTATGATTGCATATTTCTTGCTTCTGTCTTCAGGTCCTTTGTCAAAACCTTCGTCTTCAGAATCGGTATCAGATAATATTGTCACACTGACCAAAGTTATCACAAATCATTAAATTAAATGTAAATCAGCAGAGAATTAGTATCATGTTTTGTTATCCACTATACAATACAAAGTAATGTAATCAAACAATAACGAATTTTGTTAACCAATTGAAGCAAAAAAATACCGGGAATGACTGCAGTGGCAGGTCTCAAGTTATAAGGGCAGGTACCTAAATCAACACCCGACTTCTTTCTCTTTTTCCGCAAATGGAATGTTAGGGAAATTACTTGTTGTCGTCTTTAACATAAATAAAAATCAAAATAAAATGTGACTGCAATTCATGAATCGATGATCACTATAATTAGTTGATTAATTAATTTACCTGGATTGCAAATTCTGTTTGCCATTGAATTCATCTTTTTTTTCTAGATTCACGCTTTGTACGCACCTTGCGATTGCTACTACCCCCAACCCACTCTCACCCTCACCTCCATCTTTCTCCCAAAAACGCCTCAATTTCCACAATTCAATACCTAACTAAATTTATAAGGATCTTTTACTAGTTTCAGATTATCTACTTTTAATTTCCAACATGATTAGCTAATCACTATCATACAATTATAATAGGAGGAAGCGGCCCAAGTTAATCTCCATGATAAACAAAAATGGTTTATTGTAATTTATACAACCCTAATTCCTCTAATATGATGAAAAAGGATCTAACCGTTACAATCTGTTCTCCTATCGGGTATAGAGTTAAATACTTGAAGCGTCCAACTTGATTTTATTTGTTTGATCTTTCTTTTATCTATACACGTGCTATAAAATGTTGGTCATTTTTGTAATCTTGATCTACTATGAAGTTGATCTTCACAGTTCATAGTTGTTTGTGTACTTGTACTCATCATCCTCCAGCAGGGGTCGTGTCCACTTTGTGCCAAGTTGATAGCTTAACTATGCCCATTGTTCAAATTGTCATGTACTCCAAGTCTGAAAAAGTTCATACTTAGTATTTCATTCATCTTCTAAGAGTTTTCCGATATAATCACCATCATACGATTATTGGCACGGCATTCTTCAACTACAATTAGTAAGCACATTGCCTGGCTTTTTCGTTGAAGTTGTAAAGAAAGCATGTGCTTCAACCTGAGAGGATCGAAGAGAAGTATACTTGAGGTGGCCAACGGACCAGATCATAGACTGGAACATCATCCAAGTCTCCAACAATCGATCAAACACAGATTAACAAGGTTAACTCAGTTAGCCCAGCTTTTTATGCGAGACAGCCCTGCTCCATACATCAGTCTAGCCCTGGTTTATAACATGGTTGTGGAGTATTTATTCATGTGATTTCACTCGAATAGATGCAGATTATACAATGTTTATATTTGGTTACATATATACACTGTCAAATATATGTTGTAGAGATGATACTCTGTGTTAGTCTAATAAACTTATTATGCTCTCTTGATTATTACCTATCAAGGCCAATTTCTTGGGCTGTGTAAGTTAATAACCATAACCTGCTTCACAAAGCACCCCCAGGCCTTAGGCCGAACCCCTTCTCTCGAGTCACTGGTTCCCAATTTCAGCCTTAGGTCAGAAACAAGCTAGCTTGATGGGAGGGAAGTAGGGAGCCTACTATACCAAAAATACCCCATCATATGCGCACACACACTCACCCTTGAAGGCTACATAAAAATTGAGATCACTCAAAGACCTTAAGCAGCCACTTAGCCTCCCTCTCAAAAACAATACTAGACTGGCTTGATACAAAGACAATAACCAACCAACCAGCTACCCTTACATAGGAAAGCAAATTATTAAACTCAGTGTGTCTTAGCTGACTCGATTGTGGAAGCAGAGTGATCACACCACCCCTCAATATTATAGCGCTTCAAGTATGGGTTTGTGACTAGCTAGACTTAAAACAAAACCAATTCACACTGATTTATAGCAACACACTAAAACATATACTCCTTGATTTCAGAATACTAATGTTAAACCGTCTCATATCTAATCTAGCTCTGAGTAGGATGCTTTTGGTGGATGTTCCTTTTTCCTCAACCCCTCCAATAGCTTATAACCCTCGCTCGCTCAGGCTCTCTAACTACTAGAGTGGCTGGAGATAAAACCCAACCACCCCACTTCACACAAGAAAACAAAAGAGTAAACTCATAGTGCTTAAGAAAGCGACTCGGGGGTATCCCCTAGTATGTACACCTACCTAGACTCCTTTCAAGAGAGGTTGGTAAGATAAATCAACAGCTACTTTGGCAGCAAAATATGACGACAAATGAAATACCCACCTAAGCTGCAAAGTAAGAAAATGGGTTCCCCCCAAACAAAAAAGAAAGGAAAAAAAAAAAAAAAAAACTGATTCTACAGGCATATAATTATTCAGGGGATGGGGCTAAAAAGAGATCAAATTTGTCAGCTGACTTTATAAAACATAAGGCCAACCACCCTCCTAAATAAAGATCAAAACATAAAACATAATTAAATGATATGAATTGAACTATACAATAAAAGAAGCTATTCTGGACAACTAAACATTATCCTTTCTAAAATCTGCATCCTTTCCTGATAAGAAAAATACATAACATATTACAAAAGATATATGTACTCATCCATTCCTTTATCAAGGTCCCACCACCCACTAACAAAGAGGAAAAAAAATTGACAACCCTCCACTAACATAATATTACATAAAGTGCTTTTGTCATCCACCACTAACTCTTCATCCCCACCATATTAGAATTCAAAATTCAGAAAATCAAGTTAAGCTTTGACAATTTTCCCCAATTTCTTGCCTTTACTTGAACTCAACAAAGACTAATGTTAGAGGTGTGCTTCCAATTTTTTAGCCATGATATTAGTCCCTATTTGTTGACAAAACTAATAAAAAAAAGGTTGGGCACTATGGCATCTGACTTTGATATCAAATTCAAAGATGAGATGATTGAACTGATTTCTGTGGAGAGGTTGGATTTCGACAGCTATATAGAGTGGGACCCAAGATCAGATTAGCGAGTTAAGATGAAGGAAACTGAGGAAAATCACCTTCTGATATGGAGATTTATGAAGGTGGGTTTGACTCGGGCTTCACAAGTGACCCTGCATCTGGCGGCTGAGTGTGGTAGATTGCGGATGCAAGTGAGATAGGCATGATGCAAAGTGCCTTGGATTGAAGGAATTGCATTGCGGCCCCAACATTCTCTTCCATGAGCTTTGCAACTTGTCTTTCAGTTCCGTCATTCGACCATTTTTCCCACACGGGTTGACCTCGCCCACCTTCCCCACCTTCTTCCTGTTGGGAAAATAAAGCGTACAAGAAAACGACGTTAATGGAATGTCTGAAACTATATCATGTGACCTGAGATGAGATATGTCAAACTATTGCCTTTTCGTTTTCTCGTACCAGAAACGATATAATATGACTGTTCTTTTAAGTTTTTTTTAATAATACCTCAACAGATGATATTGGCATGTCTGTAACGAGTGGCACCACTGCACCAGCTCCACCCAATCTACTCATGCTCAAAACCTGACAATCAATGGTTAATTATCAGCATTCATACTAACTTTAATTTAAAACAACTACACTAATATAATTGAGGGCAAGTGTCTCCTTGAAGTAAAGAGGGAAACAATCAATTTAAAAATAGCAGGACAGGTTACAATATAATAACAACAATCTAATTATAATCATTTAATTATAGTGTCTGGGACTCTGGGTTATAGATACTTATATTAAATTGAGAGCCTAAATATAGGGAGTCATGATTGAGGGTCTAATGTAAGAATTATAGATAACTGTATCATGAAGTCATGATATAAAATGATGAAAGACCGTACTAGGATCATAGGGCATTATTTGCTTAATAATTCGGGCTATTAGTATGGGTCCATGTGTCAATCGAATAAGCATAATGAATGGAGCAACTCACTGGATGCTAACTACTGGGGAAAAGAGACCAATATATTATTTTTGGATTAAAATTATGATGCTAGCATTATGCTAAGCAGCTGAATAAATCTTCCACCAGGAAGCAGCTGCTTCCATCATGAGACAAAGAATGAGCAAAACAAATCCCAACTCAAACATAAGGTTACCTTGACTTGCAACCTCAAGAATTTCACATAATCCACGATTTCATCAAGCATAGCAGCTCTGTCTGTCTGCAAAAACAAATGTAATGATGCAAGGATTACAACCTGACATAAATGAACTCTTTTCAACGGTAAAAATGCAACTATATAGGTAGGACATTGAATTAGTAATGATTGCAGGCATGGTATTTTTCAATGAATTGCAATATAGTGTAATATGCTGCCATTCAAAATGAAGTGTGGTGGAAACTCTGTTTGATGGAGCTACATTAGATCAAACCCTTAATTTGCACCAATGTGAGACCTATGAACACGATGAAGGATGAAACTAGATTGGGAATATAAAGATCTTGAGAAGATTAGGGTGTAACCATTTGTAAAGGGCACAATTGCACCTAAACCCTTCTGTATTGTGATAATGTCCATGAAGCCACATAAAATAACCTTTAGACCTCAAAAGTGGTGTTATAGTAACAGAACTCGATTCCAATATATAACAACACAAGATGCTTATCACACGAGGAGTGTATTGTATCAAAGATTTGTAATTCCAAGATTATGTTACAGGTTCAATCAAATCAGCCAAACTATATGCCATGTCTAAAAAAAAAGGCTAAGGCATACTTTATCTGCATATGACAAGGGGGAGACATCTTAGCACCAAACAATCCGTGTTATTCTGGAGGGGGAAAAAAAAAGCAAACTGACCTTGTTGACACTTGGAACAAGCTCTTGCAATGCCCTGATTCTTTCAGCAATTCGCTCTCTACGCAACTGTTCAGAAAGAAATTGAGAGTATGTCAGGCACAATTTTCATCTAAAGTGGTTCAAATATACAACACTTGATAACATCCCTGAATGATTTCTCTTATCCGAGACATAATTTGAGCCAGAAGCAAGATGAGCATTATACTCACAAAGCCTGTATATAACCAATTCGCTAGAAACATAAACCGACGTATGGAAGTCTAAGCAGATCCACATGAATTGAGTTGCATTTAGACTCTCAAGTACATCAAAAACTATACCAATGAGATAAATTTGACAGATAGTCATGCTCATAACCAATACTTCTTTTCTAACACCAACTTAACTGAAATCTTACCCTCTCAGCAATACTGTGCGGATCAGTAGCCTGTCCTCGCCTGGCTCGTACTCTCGGACGAACAGCAGGTTGATGCGGCGCCACGGGAACAGGATTCGACATTGGCTGGCCATGGTATACCTAAAAAAAGTTCCACACCAAACACATCCTCAACAACTCAACATAAAGATAGCAACTTTAAATTAAACAATGTAAAGCTTCAGCCTTTTCTCACACCCTTCATTTAACTCAGCAACAATCATATGTTGTAACTTTACCCAATATCATATTCATTAATAATTCTTATCCATTATTTTCCACAAACCCATTTAATTAACACCCTTCTTCCCCAAAATTCAACCTCCAAACTCCCTAATCCAAAATTTAACACATACATAACATACACTAAATTTCTAATATATCAAAATTGTTACACAATTATACACTTTCAAACATGTATTATTCCAAAATTCAGCAAAAATATGGAATAAAAAGAACAAGAAAATATATATTTATAAAAATAAAATTAAAAACTTACATTCTTATGAGCAGAATTAGCAGAAGTATCAACAAGATGATGTTGAGGGTCATCACGAAAACGCTTATTAGCACTACTAGAACCCTCGTCATGTTTCATAAACCCAGAATTGGGCTTACCAGCCTGGTCCAAGCTCAAGCCCAACGGAAAAACGGGCGGCCCATGAAACCCACCTGGGCCGGAGCTTAATTGGAGCATCATCGGAGCTCCGGGGCCCAAATTCACATCAGTTCCCGCCAAATTAGGGTCACCGGCGGCAGCGGCGGCGGCAGCTGCGGCGGCGTAAGTCTGCATCTCAAGAAGCTGTTCGAGGAAATCTTGGTTAGGAGTATCTGGGTTGTTCGCCATTGAAGAAGAAGATGAAGAAAGCAAGAATTTTGAAGAAGAAAGAATGAAGGGAAAGAGTGTTTGGGTTCTTTTTGTTAAGTAGTAGTAAGAGAGAGAAAGAAGAGAAGAAAAAAAAAAAAAAAGAAATGATGAATTTTTGGGTGTTTGGTAGACTTTTTTGTATTTATTTTTTAAATATGGTTATTAAAATAAAAAGTGGGGTTTTTTTTTTTAAATAATTTTATTTTTGGGCAGCTGTAAAGAAATAAAAATGGGGGGAGAAATAATTATGATAATTGTATAAATATATAATAACGTGTTGTTTTGGAGTTGTTTAGGATTATCTAACTTTGTTTAGGTCTTAATCATGGGATGGATGATAGAGTTTAGGAGCACTAATTGAATTATGCCATGTCATATTTTGTAGGGTTGTATGAACTAATTAAACCTTTGAGGATGAATCTAGTCCGTTGATAAAGCTTAAAACTATTGTACTTTATTTGTCTCTAAAAGTTATTCTTATTTGGACGGTGATTGTCTAATAAAACATGTTAAAACAAGATAAATTTGTAGAAACGGACCAGATATAGAGTATTTTTTGTACTACCTAATACTTGATAGTTTTCAAATATGAATCTGAGCTTCGTTTAAGTATCTACGGAATTATTTTTTGAAAAGGGTAAATTAATGTTAGAGAGTTTTAATTCTTGTACTTGGTTCAATGAATCAAATTATAAGGGAATTGTAATAGTAGGTAAGAGACAAACATATCCAAACAACATATGAGTGGTTGTTTGAAATTTAGAATGTGAGTTTTTTTTAGGTATTTTGCAAAGTTTTGTTATTTTATAGGGTTGTCTAGAATTCTATTCACTTTTTTTTTTTATTTATTTATTTAATAATATTCATCATTTGTCATTAAAGAAATGATAAGCAAATAGCAACCTTAGGATTAAACAATTGGCAAAATGGTCGAGTCAAACCATTTAACTTGAATTTGAAATAATTAAAGTAACCAACAACACATATTGCAAAATACCATAGTCAAAAAGTGCTTGTTATCATCAAAGTGAGTTTGAAAATGCCACAATTCCACAACACAAGTATAGTCGTGAAATTGTCATTCACCGAGGAGGTGCAAGAATTGACATGAGTGGGTGATTGATAATTGATATCGTTAAGGCGAGTTTGAAGATGTTATAGATATAGATGACATAATAAGGATTGTGAGATTGCTCATGTAAGTTTGTGTAAGAGAAGCTAGTGCAATGCACTATTTTGTGAATGATCAAAATACTTGTTGAATACTTGTCATTATACGAGAGATTAACCAATAACTAAACCCTTTAATTGAATTAAGAGCGTAGTAGACTAGTAGCCCTAAGGAGAACAAAAATGCCAATCAACTTTACCAAATGTAAAGCATCACAAAAAATTTAAGGTACAATTAATTCATCTCATGCTTTTACTACCCGCAAAAATCTAAAGTAACTTTCAATAATAATAATGTAGAAGACAATCAACCGTACTCTAGCACCATACTTAGACACGATTTCGATCAAACGATTGAGGAAGATTACACTCCTTTTTCTCAACTCAATTAGAACCATAGATCCAATGTCATAATCAAAGTAAATTCAAGCTCGTTGCCTTTATGACTTCCCCAACTTTAAAAAAATACATAATGTCAATCACTTGTCAAATGGGAGTTAGGTTTCAAATCCTAAAATAACCAAAATCCTAACTTTCAAAGAAGTCATCTCCCGTGGGAGTTGATCACCTTAATAATTTAATATATAATTATTAAAATAAGTACAACATTACCTACTAGTATTAGTGGAGCAAGCCGTTTTATTTAAAGAAAGTTCACTTTTTTTTTCCTTTTTTTTTTTTTTTTTTTTTTTTTTTGTAAAAAATATAATATTTCTAATAATAATGTGTAATAAAATAAAATACTTGTATATAAAAAGGCAACTACGCGTGCGGCAAATGGGTAAAAAAGAAGTTGACAAAAATGTGTCACGGGGTAAGTATCTATCAGATGATTGTCAAAAGTGTCATCATTTCGCTATATTCATATTTTCTACGGCTCCATCTCTTTTTTTTGGACATAGATAATTCATTCCATGTGTTTTTCAATCTAAAATGGCAAATATAGAGGTACTCCGTATTATATACCAACAAGTGCTTGTATATACGAGTATTCGTATATATAAGTTGATGTTAGAATCAGTTAGATGTCGTAAAACAAGGTGTTTTTGCAACAATTGACTTCCATGCATAAACTCTAAAATTCTTTAGCTCAATAGCATCCATTACATGAATGATTTGAGAATATACAGTTTCATCACACTAATGTAATAGGCTAATAGCTCAACCCCTTGTAAATGTATACGGGAGTAATATGTTACCTTGACTTCGCTGCAAGTTATTGTGAGACGTTTCATACAAGATTTGCTGCTTTCTTTTGATATATTATGTAGCAACACTGATACCATACCTTGTAATAATTGGAAAAATGCCAGCAACATATGAAGTTCTCACCTAAGTCAAGACTCGAGTCATTTTCCCCTTGCCAAAATATACTGAAGATTTCAACAGAATGTGGGAAGTCCTAGAAGGATCATCAATCAAGGTTGCGTTGCACGAACAAGACTTTTAAACTTCGGCTCTAGCCAACCTTGAAGTTTTCTTGGGTAATATAGTAAGATGAAATTACCACAGCAAAAATTGCATGCGCATACAGGAATCACAGGTAATTCCTGCGATAGATATACCCCAAAATTAATATACTTCTGGATCAACTCTGGCAACCAATGGCTCTCTTGACCAAGATTTGGAGGCATAACTGAATGTAAACCCAAAGAGCTGAAAAAGAACTTACAAATGTAAGAAATCATCCGACGACCTTGTTAGTACATTAAATGTTTATAGTTCAAGTATGGCCTATCAGCTCTCAACTTCTCAATCAATATAATGTTTTCAGGGTAAATATGCAAACGGTTTTATGCATTAGAGTTTTCTTTCTCAAAACTTCAGCAAGAGTGCAAGTCACTACTTTTACCAAGAATTGACAATTTAGTTACAAAAAGAGGTTAAGGAGTCACAGGTTCTCCCTGTCTCCCATTCATTCTTTAAACTTTCCTTCATGAATTTCTCTCATTCACGCCACCACTACCTCAAAAAGGATAAAAGACGTTTGTTCATCACATATACGATACACATACAATGACTTGTCACCCTCAAAAATGGAAAAATAGTTTAAGTTTTGCTTAAATTGAACAGCAGCGGGGGCAAGAATTGGTGAATAAATGGGGCTGGGAGCCTGAGAGTTAGGAGAAAGACGATAAATATAAGGACTGGCAACGCAAGGAGTCACATTTTGCCTCTCTGAAATTTGAAAGAGCAGAATAACCAATTAAAGCGAAAATGATAAAAGGGCAAGAAAACTAGATTAATAGTGTATTTGGATATAGAGATTTGGAGGGAAGGGAATGGGAGTGAGAGCCAGAGCGAGGGATCTAGTTTCACTTATTTGGATAAAAAATGGAGATTGGGGAGAGAGAAGGGAAAAGAATTGAAGAAAACAATTTCTTTCCCTTTCAATAGACCAAATCCGTCCACTGTTGAGAAAATTCAAAGAAACAAACACACTCCTTCCCTTCCTTCACCTCTATTCTCCGTCCCTTGCCTTTTCCACATTTTCCGAACATTCCTTTTCCCATTATCACTACTAGCACACATTATAAGAGTGATTGGCCCATATAATCTGGATATAGTATTAAAAACAATTCTTGTCTAGTGCCTAACACCTAGAAAAGAGAAATGATCCTTTCTCCAGCTAAGCAGCACTAAGCTTCTGCTATGAAATTAATGTAAGAATGTTAGGATAGAAGGAATTTCGATAAATAAACTTGAATTGCAGCAAAATGAAGGGTATTCAAGCTTTTAATGGGCTTGATTCTCTTCCAATCAGCAACCTGAATGCTAAAAAAAGCACTCATCAATACTCTACATAACCCCTCCTATCTCTAATTAGCTCTATTGATAGAAATTTCCTGTAACTGGGATTATTATCCAAGCCACTAAATCATAGTACAACTGCCTACATTGCCCCTCCCCCACCCCCCACCCCAAAAAAAAATTATCGATTCATAGCTGCTTCTATATCAGCTACATTACATAGAACAACAATAAGCACCCAAGTCTTCCCCATCTTTACCCCCGTCCCTTTTAAGATGAATGAAATATTATGAATCAATGAACCCATGTACAACCCACATAAAATAATCAAGGAAAGAGGGAACTTATCCAGGAATGAAAACCTTCAGAATTTAAACACATTTAATCCTAGCTATCCAACATAAGCCTAATTTCTGCACCAATTCAACTTGCCCCTCAATATTACTAGCTATGTCATTCTCCACACTCTTTCAGCAACTATAAGATTCAAAGAGAATTAGCACAAGTCTGAAGAAAAATTGGTGATGATAGTCAACTGATTGAAATTTGAATGGGCTCTGATACAAGTATACACCAGTGAAAAATCAGTTCATTCAATTCTATATAATGGCAACTATTTGAGAAGCTGAATTTGTTTAGCAATGACCTCTTTCGGTCTTTTCTAGAGGTACCAGGCAAATATCACAATTAGAGCTGTCAATTCGGGTAAACAGGTCGGGTTTGGGTCGGGTAAGAGTGGGTCGGGTCAACTCGGATTAATTCCATAACTTATGCAGGTCGGGTTTGGGTTGGGTCATGCTTGAGTCGGGTCATACTTCTTATCGGGTTTGGGTCGGGTTAATAAAAGGTCGGGTATAATTCGGGTTAAATCGGGTTAGGGTATTTCTCGGGTTCGAGTCGGGTTCGGTTCAAGTTAATAATTTGCGGGTTAGAATCAGGTCGGGTCATTCTCGGGTTTGAGTCTGGTTCAGTTCAAATCAATAATTTGCGGATTGTAATCAGGTCGGGTCATTTTCAAGTCGGGTCATTCTCGGGTTCAAGTCGGGTCATTCTCGGGTTCAAGTCGGGTTCGGTTCAAGTCAATAATTTGCGAGTTATAATAGGTTAGGTCATTTCCAAGTCGGATCATTCTCGGATTCAAGTCGGGTTATGTTCAAGTCAATAATTTGCAGGTTACAATCAGGTCGGGTCATTTCTAAGTCAGGTCATATTCGGGTTCAACTAACTATAAATAGATAATTATCATTTTTATCAAACTAATTACTTCCTTTGACTATAATATATATGATAATATACTAGGGAACTATAGTCTATAATTTAGGAAGATAATTATCTCCTTTGACCATACAACAAATATATAGTATATTTAACTCTTAAATTTGAGGATGATGCTCCTTTCTTTTGCAAGCCTGGACCGACTTGGTCTCCCTAGACAAAATGCTTTGATCAACAATAATAAGGTGGTCTAAATTACATTTAAGGTGATTTGAAATCGGGTCAAGAACAAATTGCGTTGAATTTAGGTCGGGTCAATAACAAGAAGTGTTAATTTTGAGTCGGGTTAGTAACAGATCGGGTTGAATTTTTGGATCAGGTAAGTAATAGGTTTGGTAAAATTCGGGTCGGGTCAATAACAAGTCGGGTTGAATTTGGGTCAGGTCAAAAACAAGTCCGGTTGATTTCGGGTCGGGTTTATAACAGGTTGGGTTAAATTCAGGTCGGGTTACGAACGGGTCGGGCTGAATTGAGGTCGGGTTAGGAACGGGTTGGGTTAAATTCGAGTTTTGACATGTTAAAATGGGTTAGGGTCCATTTCGGTTCAAGTCGGGTCCGGTGCAAGTTAATTAAATTGGCCGTTGTAAATTGGTAAATCGGTGCAAGTTGTAAACCGGTAAACGTATAACAGCAAATTGGATGGTTCCACACACCCAATTGGACTCCCGTCGGGTATTAAGGACCATGGTAAACATTTCGGCAATTTTATTTCCGGGCAAAAAAAAGTCAAAAAATTCCAAAATTAAAGGCTAATATCCACGCTTTTTGAGAAATTTTGGAGGTTTCGGGGCCCGATGTCGAAAAGTCTTGAAATTCTATGGGATACATCTTGGGGTCATAAAATGCCGTTTTGAACCATATATGACCATTATTTGTTGTCATAAATGTTCGTGGTAGGCTTGAATTAATGAAATCGGTGCAAGTTGTAAACTGGTAAATTGGTCGTTTAACAGCAAATTGATGGTTCCACACACCCAATTGGACTCCCGGAATGTATTAGGGACAATGGTAAACAATTCGGCAATTTTTTTTCCGGACGAAAAAGTCAAAAAATTCCAAAATTGAAGGCTAGTTTCCACGTTTTTTGAAAAAATTTGGAGGTTTCGTGGACCAATGTAGAAAAGTCTTAATATTTTAGGGGATACATCTCAGAGTCATATAATGCCGTTTGGTACCATATATGATCATTATATGTTGTCATAAATATAAATGTTCGTAGTATGCTTGAGTTAATGAAATCCGTGCAAGTTGTAAACCGGTAAATTGGTCGTTTAAAGGCAAATTGGATGGTTCCACCAACCCAATTGGACTTCCAGAGAATATTAGGAACTATGGTAAACATTTCGGCAATTTTTTACATCCGGGCGGAAAAAAGTAAAAAAAAACTACAAAATTGAAGATTATATCCACGCTTTTTGAGAAATTTTGATGGTTTCGGAGCCCGGTGTCGAAAAGTCTTGAAATTCTAGTGGATACATTTTGGGGTCATTTAATGCTGTTTGGAACCATATATGATCATTATTTGTTGGTGGTAGGCTTCAGTTAATGAAATCGTTGCAATTTGTATATTGGTAGTTTAAAGTCAAATTGGATGGTTCCACCCACCCAATGGGACTCCCGGATAGTATTAGAGATCATGGTAAATATTTCAACAATTTTTATTTATGGGCAAAAAAAAGTAAAAAATTACAAAATTGAAGGCTAATATCTAACGTTTTTTGAGAAATTTTGGAGGATTCGGGGGCCCGGTGTAAAAAATTCTTGAAATTCTAGGGGATACATCTCGGGGTCATATAATGCCGTTTGGAGCCATTTATGATCATTATATGTTGTCATAAATGTTCGTGGTAGGCTTGATTTAATGAAATCGGTGCAAGTTGTAAACCGATAAAGTGATCGTTTAAAGGCAAATTGGATAGTTAATCCCACCCAATTGGACTCCCGGAGGGTATTAGGGACCATGGTTTAAATTTTGGCAATTTTTAAATCCGGGCGGAAAAAAGTAAAAACATTCCAAAATTAAAGGTTTGAGATTTTTGAGAAATTTTGAGAAATCGGTGCAAGGTATAAACCGGTAAATAGCCCGTTTAAAGGCAAATTGGATGGTTCCACCCATCCAATTGGACTCCTGAAGGATATTAGGGATCATGGTAAACATTTCAATAATTATTATATCTGGGCGAAAAAAGTCTTTAAATTCCAAAAATAAAGGCTAATATCCACGCTTTTTGAGAAATTTTGGAAATTTCAGGGCCCGGTATCGAAAAGCCTTGAGATTCTAGGGAATGCATCTTAGGATCATATAATGTCGTTTGGAACCATATATGATTATTATTTGTTGTCATAGATGTTCGTGGTAAACTTGAGTTAATGAAATCAGTACAAGTTGTAAACCAGTAAATTAGCCGTTTAAAGGCAAATTGGATGGTTCCACCCACCCAATTAGACTACAGGAGGGTAATAGGGACCATGGTAAACATTTCGGCAATTTTTGTTTTCGGCGAAAAAAGTCAAAAAAATTCAAAAATTGAAGGCTAAGATCCACGTTTTTGAGAAATTTTGCAGGTTTCGAGGTCCGGTGTTGAAAAGCCTTTGATTTAAGGAGATACATCTCGTAGTCATATAATGCCTTTTGGAACCATTTATGATCATTATATATTGTCATAAATGTTTGTGGTAGGCTTGATTTAATGAAATCGTGCAAGTTGTAAACCGGTTAATTGGTCGTTTAAAGGCAAATTAGATAGTTCAACCCACCCAATTGGACTCCCGAAGGGTATTCGGAATCATGGTAAAATTTCGGCAATTTTTATTTGCGGGCGAAAAAAAAGACAAAAAATTCAAAAATTGAAGGCTTATATCCACGCTTTTTAAGAAATTTTGGAGGTTTCGGATCACGGTGTTGAAAGGCCTTGAGATTTTAGGGAATACATCTCGGGATCATATAATGACGTTTGGAACCATATATGATCATTATATGTTTTCATAAATGTTCGTGTTAGGCTTGAGTTAATGAAATCGGCGCAAGTTGTAAATCGGTAAATTGGCCGTTTAAAGGAAAATTGGATGGTTCTACCCACCCAATTGGACTCCCGGACGGTATTAGTGACCATGGTAACATTTCGACAATTTTATTTCCGGGCGAAAAAAAGTCGAAAAATTCCAAAATTGAAGGCTAATATCCACGTTTTTTGAGAAATTTTGGAGATTTCAAGACCCGGAATTAAAAAGCCTCGAAAATTTAAGGGATACATCTCGGAGTCATATAATGCCGTTTGGAATCATATATACTCAATATATGTTGTCATAAATGTTTGTGGTAGGCTTGAGTTAATGAAATCGGTGCAAGTTGTATTTCTGTAAATTGGTCGTTTAAAGGCAAATTGGATGTTTCCATCCACCCAATTTGACTCCCAGAGGGTATTAGGGACCATGGTAAACAATTCGGCAATTTTAATTTCCGGACATAAAAAAAGTCAAAAAATTCCAAAATTGAAGGCTAATATCCACACTTTTTGAGAAATTTTTGAGGTTTCGGGGCCCGATGTCGAAAAGTCTTGAAATTCTAGAAGATATATCTCGGGGTCATATAATGCCGTTTGGAACAATATATGATCCTTATTTGTTGTCATAAATGTTCGTGGTAGACTTGAGTTAATGAAATTGATGTAAGTTGGAAACTGGTAAATGAGGCAAATTGGATGGTTCCACCCCCCTAATTGGACTCTTGGAGGATATTAAGGAATATGGTAAACATTTTGTCAATTTTTATTTTCGTGCGAAAAAAAGTAAAAAAAAATCCAAAATTGAAGTCGAGATTTTGGAGGTTTCGTAGCGCGTTGACGAAAATACTCGAGATTTTAGGGGATAAACCTCAGGGTCATATAATGTTGTTTGGAACCATATATTATCATTATATGTTGTCATAAATGTTCGTGGTAGGCTTTAATTAATGAAATCGGTGCAAGTTGTAAATCGGTAAATTGGCCGTTTAAAGGCAAATTGGTTGATCCTACCTACTTAATTAGACTCCCGGAGGGTATTAGGGACCACATTTCGGTAATTTATATTTCCGGGCGAATAAAAGTTAAAAAATTCCAAAATTAAAGGCTAATATCCACGCTTTTTGACAAATTTTTGAAATTTTGAGACCCGGTGTTCAAAAGGCTTGTGATTTTAGGGGATACAACTCGGGGTCATATAATGTCGTATGGAACCATACATGATCAATATGTGTTGTCATAAATGTTCGTGGTAGGCTTGAATTAATTAAATCGGTACAAGTTGTAATTCGGTAAATTGGTCGTTTAAAGGCAAATTAGATGGTTCCACCCACCCAATTGGACTCCCAGAGGGTATAAGCGACCATGGTAAACATTTCGGCAATTTTTATTTTCGGGCGAAAAAAAGTCAAAAAATTCCAAAATTGAAAGCTAAGATCCACGTTTTTGAGAAATTTTGCAGGTTTCGAGGCCCGGTGTCGAAAAGCCTCTAAATTTTAGGGGATACATCTCATGGTCATATAATGTCGTTTGGAACCATTTATGATCATTATATGTTGTCATAAATGTTCATGGTAGGCTTGATTTAATGAAATCGTGCAAGTTATAAACCGGTAAATTGACCGTTTAAAGGCAAATTAGATAGTTCAACCCAACAATTGGATTCCCGGAGAATATTAGGGAACATAGTAAACATTTTGGCAATTTTTATTTTCAGGCGAAATAAAGTAAAAAAATTCTAAAATTGAAGACTAATATCCACGCTTTTTGAGAAATTTTGGAGGATTCGAGGCCCGGTGTCGAAAAGCCTATAGATTATAGGGGATACATATCGGGGTCATATAATGCCGTTTTGAACCATATATGATCATTATATGTTGTCATAAATGTTTGTGGTAGACTTAAGTTAATGAAACAGGCGCAAGTTGTAAACCGGTAAATTGGCCGTTTAAAGGCAAATTGGATGGCTCCACCCACCCAATTGGACTCCCGGAGGGTATTAGGGATCATGTTAAACATTTCGGCAATTTATATTTCCGGGTGAAAAAAAGTTAAAAAATTCCAAAATTCAAGACTAATATCCACGCATTTTGAGAAATTTTGGAGGTTTCGCATGGAACTATCACTTCGGGTAGACGGGTCGGTTTTGGGTCGGTAAGAGTGGGTCAGGTCAACTCGGGTCGGGTCAATTCATATTAATTCTATAACCTATGCGGGTCGGGTTAATTCGGATTAATTTCATAACCTATGCGAGTAGGGTTTAGGTTGGGTCATGCTTTAGTTGGGCCACGTCAAGTCATACTTCGTATCAGGTTTGGGTAGGGTTAATAACAGGTCGGATTACATTCGGGTCGGGTGAGCAATAGGTCGGGTTTAATTCGGGTTTTCACGGGTTAAAACAGATTAGGGTAATTCTAAGGTTCGAGTCGGGTTCGGTTCAAGTCAATAATTTGCGGGTTAATATCAAGTCGGGTCATTCTCGGGTTTGAGTCGGGTTTGGTTCAAGTCAATAATTTGCGGGTTATAATCAGACCGGGTCATTCTCGGGTTTGAGTTGGGTTTGGTTCAAGTCAATAATTTGCGGGTTATAATCGAGTCGGGTCATTTTTAAGTCGGGTCATTCTCGGGTTCAAGTGGGGTTCAGTTCAAGTCAATAATTTGCGGGTTATAATCAAGTTGGGTCATTTTCAAGTCAGGTCATTCTCGGATTCAAGTCGGATTATGTTCAAGCCAATAATTACAATCAGGTCGGGTTATTTCCAAGTGAGGTCATATTCGGGTTCAACTAACTATAAATAGATAATTATCATTTTATCAAGCTAATTATTTCCTTTGTATATATGGCAATATACTAGGGAACTATAGTCTATAATTTAAAAAGATAATTATCTCCTTTGACCATACAACAAATATGTACTATATTTAACTCTTAAATTTGAGGATGATGCTCCTTTCTTTTGCTGGTATGTACCGACATGGTCTCCCTAACAAAATGCTTTGATCAACAATAATAAGGTGGTCTAAATTGCATTTAAGATGATTTGAAATCGGGTCAAGAACAATTTATGTTGAATTTAGATCCGGTCAATAACAAGTCGTGTTGATTTCGAGTCGGGTTAGTAACATATTGGGTTGAATTTTTGGTCGGGTTAGTAATAGGTCTGGTAAATAACAAGTCGGGTTGAATTTGGGTCATGTCAATAACAAGTCGGGTTGATTTCGGGTCGGGTTATGAACGGGTCGGGTTAAATTCAGGTCAGGTTAGTAACAAGTCGGGTGAAATTCGGGTTTTGACGGGTTAAAATGGGTTTGGGTCAATTTCGGTTCAAATCAGGTTCGGTTCAGATCAATAATTTACGGGTTACATTCGGGTCGGGTCATCTCCTTCGTGTTCGGGTTCGGGTCTCACATACTCTGGTCAACTCAGGTCTAGGGTTGGTGTAAGGTCGGGTTTCGGTCTCCATTTTTTCGGGTTCCAATGGGTCGGTTAATAATCGGGTTTGAGTCGGTATTTCGGGTTAGGTCAATTTTTGACAGCTCTAATCACAATACTAGTCATTCAAAAGTTTTAAACTATGTTTAATCTGCAAAGGTCCACGTAGTCATGTAGACTAGATAAATAATCCTTTAAGTTGGTGTATCACTTGTTACTCCAAGACAATCCTACAAGCAACTAGTTCAAACACAATCCTACAGTCACTGTTGCAGAAAACAGTCAACAGAATATGTAGTATTGGAAACTTTTGTTCACAACTAGTTCAAACACAATCCTACAGTCACAATTGCAGAAAACAGTCAACAGAATATGTAGTATTGGAAACTTTTGTTCAAATTTTCAGAACTGAATATTGCTACCAAGGTAAAATGTGTGGAATTAGCAACTAGTAATGTATGACAACATGTTTGCTAGAAATCTAACATAACTAGACTCCAAGTATAGATAAGGGTGGAAGGGAACTTACTAACTTATTCAAATTTGATCTCATTCTGTGGCTGGGAGAAAAATTCTTTGGCATTGCGAGCAACTTCTGCCTCTAATACTGCTTCTAGAACAATATCAGAACCTGTTACTTCACCTAATCCATGACACAAAAATCAGTCTCCGTTGATTCCAGTAAATCACTCAGCAGTTTTAGCAAAGATTTACGAAAATAAGTTGATGACATCAAATCATACCTTGACGATTTGGCAGTAAACCTGCACTTTCAGCAGATACAGGAAGGACTGACAGAAGGCCAGGTCTGTCATCAACTGTGTCCATACTGACACTACCTTCTATTGTCCCAGATTTTACTGCAGAGGTTTCTGCCAACTTAGCATAAGCTGTTGCCTGACTATACAAATTAGATGTTCCAGAAGCCACTGAGCCATGTTCCTGGAGAACAAAATCTCAATAAGTTTTCCATCCTACATGCATAAATGCATAATGTTGTTGCAAAAAGTAACTTGTTCAGCTATGAAACCTTAAACACACTAGTCTCTGTCTTAAAGCTGTGCAGCTGTTGTTGGATTTGTTGAGGTTGGACCAGGTGTTGCCTAGGAGCAGTGCTCTCTTCACTGATATTTTGAGGCCCAGTATTGGCAGTAGCCCCTATAAAACAATACAGCAGTTTACATTGTATTCGTGGTACAAACAATGGGACACCATTCATAATAGCCATAATATCAATTAATACCTGAGTTCGTATTATCTTGGTCAGGATTATCCATCAGTCTTCGTGTCAATGGACCAGGGTTCATGACGGAAATGCTGCGAATTTCATAGCGAATAGCTTCTAGCTGTGCCATTGTATCTTGCAGTTCTTTATTTACCTGGAAAACAAGTTGAGCAAAATAGATTAGAGCACTTGAAGTTAATAGGTGTCAGCCATAATACCATTACCATTGACTCCCAAGAGAACATCTGAACAACTATTTATACAAACACCGGAGCATTAATAGACCAAACTACAAGAGACCAGCATTATTAGCAAAATGCAACCTTAACTACCTCAAACACACACATCAAGCAGCATATAAAGCTCAGAATAAGCAAGTTTCCATTCAATCAACGCTTTTTACATCACACGCTAAAAGATAAGCAAATTAATAAGTTAACTCATTATAGGTAAATCATCAAATTACAAGAAAAATGAATTCAAACCCTTAATACAGGATCAACCAGTTTAAGCATATCCAGTCAGGTAATATCAAATACAGATTTGGTAGGTTGTGGGTCAATTTCGAGATCACAAATCTTTTTTGGGTTGATTTTAGAATGTTGATTCAAGTTTTGGGGCCAAAAATCGAAAACCCATGTTCAAGACCCTAAAATACCAGAAAAATCTCACTTCTGATTCAAATTGACCTAGAAAAGATTACCCAATACAGAAAACATCAATATTTACCCAATTTACAACAAGAATTCCCCAATACAGAGAAAATCAACTCAATCCCAGAAAATAAGTTTCAAAACCTTCAACATTTCTACAACAATAAGAATCCATGAATCATATTAACAATAATATAATGTATATAAATTGAAAGAGACCTGACGAAATTGAGTTTGTTGCATGACATTTTCGAATTGACCACGAGCTAATTGAACATAACCAATAGCTCGGCCAGCTAATCGACCGGCAGTTCTTGCAATGAGTGGAAGATCCTTAGGCCCTGTTGATTGTAAAATCGAATAAAATTGCGCAAAATCAAAACTTTCACAATAAAATTGATTGAAAATCTCAAAAATGCATAAAAATCAGGGGATACAAACCGATAAGAGCAGCAGTTGCTCCAAGAATAACGAAAATTTCACCATATGATAATCCCAGCATGATTGATTACTGGCGTTACATGCAGCAGAGTTGTTGATGTGAGGAGCCGAGAGAGAATAGACTAATCTAGCATATTTGAGGCTGCACCGTGGTGGGTTTGGAGGCTGCACAGTGGTGCTCAGGATTTTCTAAACAGAAGAAGAGATAGGACGAGAGGCTACGCCCACTCCCTTTAACCCTGTTCCGATTTACTGAACTGAAATGATTAGGGCTGAACTAGCTGAACTAAATAGAACTGAAATGAATTGTTCATGAGAGAAAGAAATTAGGAATTAAACTGAACTAAAATTAAGGCGAACAGAAAAAGGCTTAGTCTTGGGTGTTTGGATAGTCATGTGCTGGCTCGCTTGCTTGCTACTCGGACTCGATGGAAAACCTGAAAATTAGCGTTCTTAATTTTTACGAGTAGCGTTTACCTTATTTATTTTTGTTTGTTTATATTATTTTACTGAAATTAAATTATTTTCCCAATACAAAAATTATTAATGGTTGATAAACAAAACGAGAGAGAAAGAGGGGATAATGAATTAATCAAGGGTCATGGAAGTGGTTGTGTGCACGTTTCCCTATACAAATTTTATTGCACGTTTCCTAATACGTAGTACAAAAATTGTTAATGGTTAGGGAATATATAAGCATTAAATATACTTTTAAAAATGGAATTAAGTTAGAAGTTCATGTCAAAATCACACACAGATCGGTGTAATAAATGTTAATTTATCTTCAATATTTCCCTATAGGGCTAAATTGGAAATAATTTTTGTAATCCGTATTAGGAAACATGCAACAACAATACTTGAAACAGAGAAAGCACACCTTGTTGCACATAACTTGAAACGGAGGGAATACTAAGAGGTCGTTTGGTTCACTAAGTTGGAATGGATTGGTATAAATTCTATATCTCATACCAATCTAAAGTTGTTTGGTTGATACATGAAATGGATTCTCATACTTGAATAATAGTAAGAATTATGAATCTTGGGAGAGGGGGGATGGGGAGTATGAGATTCTAAGGGATTTGGGTGGAATTAGAATCCCATAAATATGAGATTTCATACTTAGTGTATGTTCTCTTCAGCTTAATTTCAGTTCAATTCAGCTCCAATTAGTTCGGTTTCTAATTTCCTTCTCTCATTAACAGTTCATTTTAGTTCATTTCAACTCCAGTCTATTCAGTTCAGTAAATCACAACAGATCCTTAAATAGCCCAACCGAAGCAAATAAAACCATGGAAAGTTCAACCAAACAGCCCCTTGATTAATTGGAGTAATTATATTTTGTTCCATAACATTAAAACTGAATATATAAGCCCTTGTTCAAAGCAGCAAACCAGAAGTGAGAGAGAGTGAGCGTTTCCCTTAGATAAGAACTCATTCAAATGGCTATAGCTTTCAAAGCTACTTGTTTTCTGCAACACAAACGTTTCGAAACGCAACCCTTTCCTTCTCCTTCATCCTCACTCAGATTCCGAAACGTGTCGGCAAAGAAAACTTTCGTGACAATGGCTTCCCTAGCTACCTCCGCTCAACCAGTTGTCGGACTTTCTGAGACTTTCAATCGATTGAAGCAGCAAAACAAAGTAATCTTCTTTCTCTCCTTCGATTTTATCATCGTTTTATGAATCTGGGTATTAATCTCGTTGAATGAATGGTTTCAACAATTGGGGTTGTTGTTATTTGACTAATTCTGCATTTGGGTACTTTAAATTCAAGAAATTTGCCACAAATTTCAACTAGATTTTTGAAAAAAGTCTTAACCTTTTTTTTTTTTTTCTATTTTTTTATTTTTGATTTTTATGAATCGGAAAGGTTTTGTTTCATGTTAATTATTAATTATTCGATTGCTTTGGGTGATTATATGAATTTATAAAATGTATGTGATTTACACTTTACAATGCATGTGAGTAATATTTAGGGAGGCATAGAAGAGGAGAAATTGGAAAATATATATGGCCCTCTTCTTCCAAATGTCTTAGTTTTAAAGGGATTTTGATGGGATTATAAAACTTATAATTTTCCTTTGATGTCATGATGTTTGCTGTTATTCATATGGTCTGATGTTGTCAAATTGGAGGAAACTATTATAGGTCCTGTACTCTTGTTGATTGTCGTATCTGATTGTGAGACTGTGAGTGTCTGTGTAATTGAATATATTTTACTTGGATAGTTGTGTAGTGTGTTTGCGTTTTGTCAATGCTGAATATTTATTTGCAAACATTTGTGTCAAAGGTTTGTGTTCATGTCTTCATAATTTTCCTGGTGAAATGAATGGATAGATGAGTTTTCAATGTGATTGCTCTATGCGTCATACTTACCTCTATTATTGGGGTTTGATTGATTAGTTTTTTGAGTAGAAATGGTTGTTGGAAATGATGAATTACATCTTTTGTGTTCATCACAACCCTGATGGGCAATTTGTAATATTTGAAAATCATGCCATTTATTTACACATGTGTTCAGTAATCAGTACTATCTTGTTCAGTTATTGTGGCTTCTAAGTAAGTTATGTGGGTACGTTTCTTTGTGTTGTCCTCTGCTGCATTAAACATTAGGATTTCATCCTCTCTTTTGTGCTTTTGGATGATATATATTGCTGTTATGCTGATCTTTGTTGCATACTATTGTTTGCTTGAAGCATCTCTCTTGAGGATTAGCTTCTGTGATTGCAATCTTGTTGTATGTTGACGGAAATGGAGGGGATATGAATCAAATGATTGAGTAACAGTACTAAGGATTTTTTCCCTTTCTAAGTCTGTTAAGTCCTAACTCTTGTTAAATATGTATGTATTACATAGGTGGCATTAATCCCTTACATCACAGCTGGTGATCCTGATTTGTCAACCACAGCAGAAGCTCTGAAAGTGCTCGACTCTTGTGGTTCAGATATTATAGAACTGGGTGTACCATACTCTGATCCTTTGGCAGATGGTCCTGTTATTCAGGTAATTTAGAATTTTGTTATTGTGAATTCTGTTGCCAATCATTTCAGAATTTGAATGTAGGTATGTCATTGTAGGCTGCTGCTACGCGTGCCTTGTTGAAGGGAACCAATTATGATAACATTCTCTCCATGCTGCGGAATGTAAGATCCCGTTGTCTCATTTTTTTTAATTTTATTTTTAATCTGAACAGTGTTTCACATTGGTAATTCTATTATTTCTAATCTTCTGCTCTCCCTAACCAGGTCATACCACAACTTTCTTGTCCAATTGCATTATTTACATATTACAATCCCATACTGAAACGTGGTGTTGAGAAGTTTATGTCTACTATCAAAGATGTTGGTGTCCATGGTATGGTTTTAATTTTGATGTCATAACTTCCATGTTTTAGAGCTACTGTCATTTCTTTAAAGAATTCTGAACTACTGAAGCGAGTTGACAATTTCAACTACAACCAGTGTTGCCAAATTCTATTTGTTGTAGATGAAGGCCACAGATAGACTTACTTTTGTTTAGAGGAAAATTACTTAAGAGGAAAGGTTGTACTCCATAGATAGAATCAACAAACTATTAACAGTAAAGGAGAAAATACATTAGATGCTGATTGTTAGTTGCACAGGAAATAAGTGTAAATTTATTCTCTATGAGGTTAATTTGTTGCTGCCAATCTCATTTGATATTCATCCATCTTGTTAATAAAAATTTGAGCCACTGAGCTTGTTTTCTTGGTGTACGATAACATTATGTTCATGTCCAATATCTATCCTTATAGGGTTGGTGGTACCAGATGTTCCCTTGGAGGAGACAGAAATCCTAAGAAGGGAAGCTCTGAAGCATGGAATCGAATTGGTAGGCTTCTTCATTTGACCACTCCATATTTTGGAAATTGTTTTTTTTTTTTTTTATACAGTTGCTAGTAACGTAAGTATTAGCAGGAACAAAATTGCGAGGTTATGCTGTATCTAGAAAGCTGGCCAAAACCAAAAAAGTATACTTCCTCATAATATTTATGATGAAAGCTTCTTATAACTCTACAGGAGAACTACATGATAATTAAAACATGATTCATTATAACCCGGATGGCCAGGTGTAATCTAGTGCTCTCAATAGATTATGTATATACATAAAATTGTTTTTGGTATTGTGTTTGAAAAGGCTATTGGTAGCGAGCCAGTAGACAGATAATCACCTTGTTTAAGCAAACTAAGGAAAGCCACTAACTTTTTGCTATGCTTTTAAATGAATAAGATTGTTAGGAATAAAATCAGGTCAAGAATAATTGATGTGTAGTAATGATAATTAAAGAAAATTAAACAAAAATAGGTAAGAGTATTGTGATATTTGTTGCTGAATATTGCAATACATTTGATGGGACAATCATGATAATGATAAGAGGCAAGTTACAATAAATTTTTTTTTTTTTTTTTTGAGTTTGTCTGTTTTTTTCCTCCGCCTTGTTTGATGGGTAAGGAGAAATATGATTGAAGTATTCATCAACAATGTTTACCTTCTGACCTGTTCTGACTTCTTGTATTCATGGTTTAGGTCTTGTTGACTACACCAACCACCCCTAAAGATAGAATGAAGGCAATTGTTGATGCTTCAGAAGGCTTTGTCTATCTTGTAAGATCTCTTCTTGATTATATGTAATACATCATTTGTGATTGGAATTTAACTGTTGATGCGGGACGTGGTGCTTGCTTATGTCTTCTAGACAAATCTTGCTGTTTTGTGCTGAATAAGCTCTTCATGAGCAGGTGAGCCAAGTTGGAGTTACTGGAGCTCGAGCAGATGTTGGTGCACGAGTTGAAGAGCTACTTGGTGATATAAAAGAGGTGTGTTCATTTGTGAAATATGCAATTTGTTGCTCATGCAACTGCATCATAATTTGTTTTTATTTGATATTTTTAATCTGGCACGCTGTAGGTCCATTTCTGAATATTATTGTATCTGATTATCTACTACAGAGTACATGTTTTAAATCAAAATATGACAAAATCACTACCTCCATGTAATAAAATTTGCAAAATATTTGTTTATCTGACTCTTTCCCTCTTTGTACTTAGGCTACTAGTAAGCCTGTGGCTGTCGGCTTTGGTATCTCGAAACCTGAGCACGTAAAACAGGTGAATTTTCTAATAACCTGCTTGATATGATCTTGGACTGCTTGTTTATGATGGTGTGATTTTTTTTTTTGGGGAGCCGTAGGTGGCTGGATGGGGGGCTGATGGTGTGATTGTTGGAAGTGCCATCGTGAGGCTGTTGGGCGAAGCCAGTTCACCTGAAGAAGGGTTGAAAGAACTCGAGAAGTTTACCAAGACTTTAAAGTCTGCCCTTATTTGAGAGTGGTTAGAAAAAACCACTTGAAACATCATTATTGTTACCTGCATCCTAGTACATGTAGCGCTGCCCTTTCAAGTAGAGTGATCATGTGTGTAGAGTTTAGTCTGGCTGTTTGTTTGAGAATGTCTCGCAATTACAATAATGATAGATCAATCATACAATAAGGCTCCTGTAATAACTAGCAAGTATTTGTGAGCCATACTGTTCCGTTTTAGTATGAGAATCCTACATTTTGAGCTTCAGTGGAAATGATAACTCAATTTATTACGAATACTCTTTTTGGTGAATATTCAGCCATTCTTTTTTATTTCTGTAATTTAGATTGTCTCAAAAAGTCGAGCTGCTTTCTAAAGTTTATCAAGTTAAACCTTTTGGTACTGAACTGTGCTGTGAGAATTATTGCTGTACTAAGATTTTTCAATATGTAATCTTAAACACTTTGATCTACAGTGTTATTAAAAAAAAAAAAAAAAAAAAAAAACCTTTATGGCTTTATACTACTCTACTCTTAGCCAAGAATTCCACAAGGATTATAATTTATAAAGTGACTTACACCAGTAATAATACTTAATACCTTTTGTAGTCTTTTAATAGTTCAGTACAGTACAAAATTCTGCAAAACTTGACACGAATTACCTTATAAATTTGTCAGAAAAATTGGTTCTTTGAGTGACACAGTTTTTTATTTTTGGTAGTGGTAAGAATATACCTATGCCTTTTTTTTTTTTTTTTTTTTTGGCAAAGGGTAATCCCAAATTGCATGTAATGCCAAATTCTAAATTAATAGACCAAAACAAATCTCTCATGCATCACAATCCACTTCAATGTGTCCTGCATTACCATTCAGTGCATACATTGAACGATGCACTCCCTCGAAAAGCAAAGCTTGTATGTATTGGTTGATTAGACAATTGAAACAGATAAAAACATGGTTACCAATGCTGAATGGAGCATAAAATATGGAATTGCTGAATTCATGTTTGGTTCAGAAACAGACTCGTTTAAGGTTAACATACAAATGTAATAACTTAATTACACTCTTTATTCTGAGAACATAAGAATGGAATATCAACTCAAAATGTGAACAGTTCTACAAACTCAAAGCATTCAATATTTAGACAAACATCTGTCTAAAATCTGCTGGATGCTGATTCAGCGGAGAAGAGGTACTTCACCCGTGAAAGAACTGAGTCATGAGCAGCATCGTAGGGATGGTCCTTAGATGGGATCTCCAAAATTGCTGGAATTGGTTTGTTGTAGCTATCAACAAGGAATCTAATCATATTTGCAATCTGCAACAGGGCAAATGGAGCTTATTATGGGCAACCAAAATCAGAGAGAGAGGGGGGAGGGGGGACAAACCCGAATGCTTAAACATAATCAAAACAAAGGAAAAACCAACCAAAGGATCAGATAGAAGCAATTCATAACAAGATGGGAGAGTAGTTGTGGCAGAGTGGTTGTGTAAGATTCCAAAGAACATTATATGATCTCAGATGCCTCCCTTACCATCACTTCAGGGTCCTAAAAATGGTCTGATTTCGTGTATTATACTTTTTAAATTAGGTCTTCAGATAACATATTTTTTATTCAACAAGGTTATAAATTGAAGTGCTTCCAAGGGTCCCCAAAGGGCCCCAAGAGGCCTATTTGGTGTCGGGAATTGATCGACCCCACGTTATCATATTTTAAGATGCCTTGTTTTGCCTAGCCTTGCGAAGTTATGTTGCCTTGCCTTGGCAATTGTTGCCTTCACCCTAAGGCAAGCCAACATGCTACCCTCAATTGCCAAAAATAGGTGTATTTTTTTTAGTATGCGGTGTTTTTATGCCTTGTCCTCATGCCGTGCTCCTTGCCTAAGCCATGGCGTGCCTTGACTTGGGCAGAAGTACCCAGCTCCCATGCCTTGGCTTAAGCAGCAGCGCCTAGGCCTTGGCTGGGCAGCATCAGCTGAAGACGAGCTCGTCTTCGGCACGGGCAAGGTCCCCCCCCCCCGAGGGGGCTAGGGGGTTAACGGTCCGATTGTGCATGGGCAGCAGCAGAGACACTGAACGAGGGGGAAAGAGCATTTACATAATAGACTTCTTTGATTAAATCCATAGCTGGGGCTTGTCTCTTATCCCCCCCCCCCCCCCCTCTTCCCCCCTAATTCGTAACACTTAAGTTAACTAAACTCAGAGACTCTAAATAGTAATTAATGGGAAGAGAATATGCAACTTCATTTACAAGTCAATCAGTCAATAGAACAGTCAAGTGAGCATCTACTATAACAACAATCACAATAAGACAAATAAAGATAAATATAACTTAAATCAGCAAATGAAACTTACATATTGGCTGATCAATACGATTGCTATGTCCTCCCTTGCTGTGAACTCCTTAAATGCTTCTTCAATTTGTTTTACCGTTGTTTCTAAGTAAGATAAACAGGGTCAATGAGATAACACATAACAGTACCAAATTACTTCGTATAAAAAAAGTTTACCAAGAGTAAGATTAGCAGCTTAAAAAACTCAATTTTAATATACGAAAATTATAAAATGTCTATAGAATCTGGCTCGCCCTGGGGTTCAGGAGCACAAGCTCCTGTCTTATACAGTGGTTGAATGTAGAGTAGTCATAAGCTGGGACAAAAGTATACCACAAATAAATAGATTAAGCGCAAAGCTAAAACCATTGAGAAAATTTTGTTATAATATCGTATACTGACACAACCACATCTTACTATTCTTATAATATGAAAAAGGCTTAGCATATGATAGGAAACAAGAATCAATACATTGCATGATTACATTTTAAACAACCGAAAATTTCTTTTCTTTATCTTTTTGTTCTTTTCACATCGAGGCCTCGTTTACAAGTTTACAGTAAAGGTCAACACTTTCAAATCAAGGCATCAAAGGTGAAAAGACAAAACACCCTTTTTTTTTCTTTTTAGCTTACATAGAATACAACTCACCAATAAGATAGAATTTATCACTATTTCTTGCATTGAAAAAAGGCTAGTAGATGCAAGTCAAGTTGATATTCAACAAAGGTACAAAATTTTTCAGTGCTTGGAAAAGGGTAGAAGAGATTACAACTGTCGCACACTGAAGTACTAGACTACAAGCATTATATCATTTTGAAGATTCAGGCACTTACTATTGTCCACAATCAGGTAATTTGTCTTCCTCCTGATATCAACGTTACCAACTCCAGCAAGCAAAAAGCCAGTAATGGTGTCCTACATGTAAGGAATTAATAAGATAAGCTTATAAAGAACATCAACAATCCAACATAAATCTCACTATTGCGAGAGTTTGATGTTGTCATGATGTAAGCAACTTCCCTCCACAGGCTTCAACCCCAAGAGGCCAAGAGCATGATTTTATATTAGTCCATGCAGTGTGTCTCTTATATAGAAATTTGGAAGCATCCCAAATAGCTCGAACTTGGAATACATTCAAGTTTGATCAAAATCTAGGCTCTCTTATATTATGTAAATTTCTTGTTTCAAAATCAACAAAATTCCAATAAAAAAGTTGATGATTATTAAAAAAACTCTAATCGAGGATATAAAACAAAGCTTAACCAAACTTGCATCATCAATCAGCGATAAAATATGAAGGATCATAAATTCATAATTCTTATAGGCCATCTAATTAGCATCTGAGTTGCAATTATTAAGATAACAGTAACACAATCCTGCCAACGCTTCGGAAAAACACGCCATTGTATCATCAAGTTACCCTCGATATCACATTGAGCACTGATCACTAAGATTGAAGCTAAAGCATATACAAATTCAATTTGACATGCTCATTCAACCCAAATTTTCATCTTTCTAAAATGTTTAGCTGCAAAATTACACCATCAAAACTAAATTTACACCTCCATAACCTAAATTACAAAGGGTAAAAAAAAAAAAAAAAAAAAAAAAAAAGGTACCTCATCAGCAATAACAGCAATGAGTGCAGAATTCTTATTAGGGATTTGAGGTTTGTTCGACATGGTCAAACAAGGTCAACAATCAAAATTTCTGCAAATCAAAGAAAGATAATACTTCAATTTCATGAGATTCAATCAATACAACTCATATCATCATCAAAAACCTAATAAAATTTCAAAGACTAACAAAGAGCATAAAATCGAAGGAATTACAAATCAATCAACATCAATAACAAGACATTTTAGGCATCAATTGCAATTTTATTAAATCAATCGAATCGAAATTTTAAAATTTTTAAAAAAAATTGCGCAATGTAGATTAAACTGATAAAAATTGAAGAATTGTGGAGAGATAAACCTGGGATAATTGCTCAGATTAGAGTGGAATTTTGTTGGAATTCGGGAGTAAAATTGACCTTGAATGATGAACACTGATTCTCTTTCGAACGAAATTTAGACAGAGCAACAGAGATAGATAGATCTGGGGCATATAAACAGATTACTACTACGGACTACTTGTCTCTTCTTGAATTTTTTTTTTATTTTTTATTTTTATAATATTTATTTTCTTAAGTTTATTAATGTGTTGATCATTAATATCCTGCGGTAAATGATATATGGATCAGTTTTATGTTGGCTCTACACCCTCGTCAAGGCCCAAAAGGCCAAAACCGCTATTATCTTATTCGGAAGCCTACTCCAGTTTGAAATTAGTTGTCACGTGATGTAACTCATGTCACTCACGTAGTGTACAATTTGCAATCCAATTTTACATACGTATCCATATTAATTAGGTAATGGCGTATTAGAAAGTCTAATCATGATTATAATTGATTTCAATGATGTGACATCTTTTTTTCCAACAACCTAATACGAGTACCTCTTTTCTCTTTTAATTGCAAAGACGCAGCGTTGGGCATGCACAACAATTAAAGATAACCGAGTTATTATGTATAATGTAGCTATTTATTTTGGACGGGAGAGTAAATTGCTTTTGCCAAGATCTCTTTCTAGCCCTAGCATTGATAAATTGCAAGGCAATCAAAATTGACAAAACAATAAATAGTGCTGTCATACAGATGAGCTGATGATCTACAATTTACAAGCTAATGGACGATAGGAGCTTATCGAAATCAGCAAGCATTGAGAGGTAAAACCAACAAATTAATTGACAACACTTACAAAGTTACAATCAATTATTTTTCATAAATAAACTGCTTCTAATATGAGATTCATCAATATCTAATTTAACAATCGGATTCTAATTTAACAATGATATCAATGGTATACAAGTTCGATTGTCCATCAACAGCTGCAATTGGTATGTCATCTAGGGTTTCTAACTAATGTCCATCTCGCATATATACACATTATTAAGGCCGCGTCCTTGGATCATATTACACAGTTGCCTGAACTTTACTTGAGAAATGGGACTCCAGCTTGCAAATTTGCTTTACTTGTGAAATGTGCCTCCAGCCTGAAAAATAAACCAGATAAACAAAAATTCCAGCGGAGATCATAGTGTACTAAAGTTGAAAATGATGTTAAACAGATAAAAACATGCCTGGTTGCACATTTATAGTAAATAGTTTCTGGGGAGTTATAGGTACGTGCATTCTCAAACATTCTCCGGGAATCAGCAACAAACATCTCAAATGTCACATAATACATTTCTGAATCCACCCTCTTTGACATTGTTTTCAGGTCTGCATCATAAAATTTGTGATATAGCATTATTCATTAAAGCCTATATACATCACAAGTAAAATCCACCAGTTGCTCAGTGTTGAATTACTGATAAAAGGAACTTAAAGAATTTATAAATAGCAATGAAATAATTTCAGTTTGGTCGAAACACACAACAATGCAAGTCACCCAGCTAATTCAACTGGAAACAAAAGATTACTAGAATGCCAAAAGAAGTATGTAGAAATTGCTCATACCCATGGGATTCTTGATGATATCGTAATAATCAGGCACGTCACGAGCATCAACCGGTTCCTTAAATGGCCAAGCATCAGGATGGTCTTGCATAGACTGTGTTAAGGAGAAGAAAATATATCATCACAAACTACTCAGTGCTTCAGTGTTATTCAAGTATAATTAAACCAGGGAGTGGACGTTACACTGCATTCAGATTAAAATTTAAGGAACTGGTTCCTTATATGGCCTGGTATTAGGATGGTCACGTGTATAACTATTTAAATATAACATATTCATTACTATTTATGCAAGGCTTTAGCAATATTGTAAGCATCAAGAGTTAATCATGGCAAAGGTATAGCATACATCACAAATTCACAACCATATCATAGTTTCTTAATAGTCAAAAACATTTTTAAGCAGTTTCAGATATAGATGTCTATGTCCACAGCATAGCTGCATAGTAGCTTCAAGGCAGCTGAAGCTGAAATTATGCTTTTCATTCCAAGCAGGAGCTTGACAGTTCAACTCCAACACTACAGAATAATCTTTGAAAAGGCATTCCTTGCGCTGGTGCCCAAGCACTTAGAAATGGTCCTAAACGGGTATTTTCATCAAGCCATACAAAAGCACATTGCAACAAACAAAAGCTCAACCTAAAGTCCAAGGTCTGCAACCAATTTTTCAGCATAGAATCTGTAATAATTTAAACGTGAACCTCATGCCCGTGCATTGCACCTAAAGCTCAAGGACCCAAGTGCCTTGAACCTTTACAAACACTGCTACAGAGAAAGCAAAAAAATGCACAAGCAGAGAAACTAACCTTCAACAGTGAGCGCATGAACGCAGTAAGAGATTTCTGATATGAGGCATTGTCCCCAGAAGCAATTGAAGGTTTAAACCTTGAATGTCCATATTGCTCAGGTGTCCACCCAGCCTCTCCTATAATAACATATATTAACAAGATCAATTATCAATTACGATATGTGTGCGTGTAGTTTTATTAGTAACATTATCACTGCAAAAGTAAATCTACTAGATCTGATAACATAGAAACTCTACAAGTGGTGCTGAGGTTTTGTCTTCTGAAAGATTATGTTTTTAGTTTTAAAATGCTTTAATTCTCCCCAAATAGTGGGTGTATACAATATGCAACTCACACACTGAAGAATATAAGCAAGGACAAAGAAAGAAGCAACATGAACCCCAAAATTCAACTACCAGCACAAACACAAAACATAGGCTCAGCATATGAAATCAATACCAAGTTTCAAGCCAATCAGAAAGCCAGTACTCCATATGTACGTTTTGATTACACACTATAACAAAAATCGTATAATGTACAAATCCCAAATACTTCTGATTGGCTTGAAACTAGGCATTGATTGGTAGAAAAGAGCATAAATAACTATGGAGGGCATATGAGAAAACAATGGATGACTGGTTGATATAACCCCATATTATCTGATATATTTAGGTCATCAATGCAAAACAATTTACAATTAGTAGGTTGAAAGAAGAATCCAAAACACTCAAAGAAAGGAAATTCATCAGAGAATATTATACATCAATCATAAGAGTTGTGAAAACGTAATGTTTAGAGATATGCATCACAAATGCAGAAAAGATTGACTCTACTTACTCAATCCTGGAATGTCCTCGACTTTGAAGACTTTTTTGGGGATACCAGCCTCCTTCTGAACAATATACTAAACAGTTAGATAAATTCTGAGTGTAATCTTAAAGATTGTACAGCACTTGAAAAAATAATTTTTTGAAATAAGCTGTCTCTTATAGTTCCATGTGTACGCACAATTAAGAGCCAAGTAAATGATTAAAAAAATAAAAAATCAATGTTGTCTCCAAAATAAGCAACAAACTCCATTTTCTCTTTCATTTTATGCCATGAGAATAATGCCTTTGAACAATTCCTAAAAAACATGAACTGAGAATAATCACTCACGCCTTCACAGCTCAATAACTTTAAAACTCAGAATCTTTTAATGCCAGAACGGCAATAGTATAGGCTAGACCTCTCTGGCAGGTCATTAGAAAGTGTCATGATAAGCAAAAAATGATTGCCTTTAGGAAGCCTAGAAGCTCATTGAGATTAAGTAGTGTGCCTCTGCACACCTGATTAGATTTTCATCTCAGTTACCCTTGTGCAGTGACGTGATAACAAGGAAAACCGTGATTCTAAATGCATCGTTTTTGTCCTAAAAAATTACGAAAAAAAAAGTGACTTCTATTGCTAATTTAGTCAGTCACACATTGATTGAGTAAAATGATCTTGATAGAATAGCATTTCATAATTAAAGGAAACATGCGCCTCGCTTCACCAAGGCATGTGACTTTGCCTTGCATAATTTGCCAAGGCTCGAAGACTAACATCACTTAAGTGCAATCATGTCTTTTAAAAGCTGGAGTTGTAATTACCTTCTGAAAATCAATCCCAGGGTAGATAGTATGACAATTAGAGAGCTCTCGGATTTTCTCATCAATGGCCTGCATCACCCAGACAATGAGGTTATTTAAAAAAAAATGTGGTGTTCCAACAGAATAAGAACTGTCAAACTAAATTAATATAACCCAAACTAACACAGGCAATTTTCCAGCCGAGGAAAGTACTTTATGGCTAATTTCGTATGCAGAAATGAGGAGTCAGGAGTAGGAAACTAGAAACTACTCTAACAAGGGATTGATTCCAGCAAAATATATGCTTTATACAAGGGAGAGGAAAATGGCTAGGGGATGGAGAGGAATCAACTCCAACCAGTATTATCACCAAATGAAGGGCTAGATTTCAGAAAGTGGGGGTGGGAATCATGGGACTACAGTTTCCATATTAAATCATTACTTAATGCAAATGTTATTGGTACTTATTCACTCCATCCCCTTTTCTAATACGTGTATACCAAATACAGAAATAAGAATGATAACTTTCATTCTTGTTACCAACAATAACTTTATACACCTTTTTCCCTATTCACAAATATGATTACCACATACCTAACTAGTTGTAGATTAAGCTTTGCTGAGGCTACAAAAATGAGCAAACCTATTGCCTATAAATACATGCCTGTATGAGAAATAAAATCCTAATTGCTCCTTAACATCATACCAGAGAAATGTTGGCATGGAGAGCTTATATAGTTGCTTATAGCCTTACGGCATTGTCAAATAATTATATACCAGAAAACAACATAAGAGGTGAAGGAGTTAATGTGCCAAAGCTACATATGCAGGTTTGAAGCTTGTTACCTGTCTCTGACGATGGATCATGGTTGACAAATCTGTATACGGAAGCTTAGGATCCATTTTGCATTCCATAAGGATTCCTCCATCATAATCTTTAATGTACCTTAAGGATGACACAATAATACATAAAGGTATAAATAAAATACCAAACAAATTAGCCAATCAATCCACAAAAGTAGAAGACAGAGATACAAGGAAGATGGTGAACAAAATTTATTTACTTATAAAACTTTGTTTCCCAACTCTCATACATACAAGTGGTGCAGCTTGAAAAACTTACCCATGCCATATGTCCTTCTCCAAGGAGATTTCTTTAGTAAACCCCTACAGAATATAAAATTGGAACAATGTCAGCTACTATTCCAAGAAAAATAAAAGAAGAAAGAAAAAAGATGAAATACAGAAAAATGCAGTATCAGCCAGTTGAAAAGTGCCAGAGGAAAAAAAAAAGAATTTTAAATCAAACAAGAGTGTGAATCCAATTCTTCAGCTGAGGCCCATATTATAATCACAAATTCAAGTTCAGTATGAGGTTCTTCTTGTTCTAGGTTTGATTTTGTGTTTTGTTCTCATGAGAAAAGGGATAAGAATTTGGTATTTTATATCACCTTGCAAAGTTAGCACCTGTTGGTGTTGATCAGTGTTGGGAATTTCATTGTCCGACACAAGCTTCACCATATGTATTTATGGAAAGCTGTCTTTAAAGTGATATAAGCACCAACATTTTTTCTCCAATTAAAATAATAAATTTCAGTATAAGGCTAAGTCACATGAAATATAGGTTCTTTACTTTTGATCCATAGAAAAACAAAAATCCTGCATTGGAAAGCTGGTTCATCATTCATCTGCAGGTTTACCTTAGTTTACCCCAGTGACACTAGTCTCAACAAAAAATCACACAAACACACAATTTCAGAGGTCCAAATCTCAGGCTATAGAAACACAAGAATCATTAATGACACTACTCGACAGGCTAGATAAGAAAACAATATTAGATACTTAAAAGATACATCCAGCTTCATTTATATCAAATTGGCCTATACAAGAAATTAAGAAGACCCAGAACCCATCATAATTTCTAATTTTTCATGTACCATTTGGATGTTAAACTACTCCACTTGACACTAGAACAAACCATACACATGGAACGACAAGAGGCATATTTAGAGTACCTTATTCCTCCAGGCTCCAACTTAGGCTCTTCTCAGCTTATTTTTGCTGAACTAAACTTATTATAGGCTTATTGCAAAAAAAAAAAAAAAAAAAAAAAAAAAAAAAAACTAATTTTTGCTGAGTTTACTAATTTTTGCCAAACTAAACTTATTTTTGCTTAAGTCTTCCCTAACTTGTATTATACACTTTTCCACAATTCAATTTGCTGAAAACAAACTTGTTCTTACTGAAAATTATTTACAATAATCTGAGGAGAACAGAGCTCTAGCCAGTTTGATCCAAATCATTCTTTTTGATGAAAGTAATAAGGCATATGTGGAGGAACCTTTTGTTGTTTCCTAAGATCAGGATAACCATTAAATCTAATTCAATCAATAACGCCACTAAAACAATCATGGATGATAGCTGTACCTGTTTGATGAAATAACCAACAGCATTATTGTCTGCGTAAGTGAGAAAATGACTTAAACCATCAACATCGCGTGCATGCTGTTTTAGGTGATTCATAAGTCTAGTGCCATAGCCTTTTACTTGTTCATCCGCAGTAATAGCACAGAACGCTATCTCCCCGAATTTTTGGCTGTAACATACCATAGACAAAACAGTCAGAAGCTATAAATGAACCAATCACCTATGCAGAAGGTGATTTTGCAGTTTGCACACACAACAAAGCAAAAGAAGGAAATTGAGAATATTGTAAGAACTTGCATCAGTGCACCTAATATAGATAGGTCATGCTAATAGAGTTCAAAATAGCACAATGAAGGTCCTTTGAGACAACAACAAATCTGTCAAACAAATCTACCTAGTTACACAGCACCAATATCTTACAAAAAATTGTAATAAATTTTCTCTCACAAAAAAAATTTATGTAACATTCAGATGTACACTGAAGTAGAACTTGTTGAACTCTGTATACAGCATCACACCAGAATAAAGTTATGTTCACAGCAAAGTAACAAAATCAAGGCAAGTTTTTGGTTTCTCCTCCATCATCCATTTTCTCATAAAGAACATGATGTCATGACCCAGAATAGAAGATAATTAAATAACCTGAACCTAGCATATACCTCTTGTATGGACGGTAAGTGATGCCACCAACAACAGTCGAACGTCTGATTACCATCACAGATTTATGGCTTCTGCAAAAAATTCAGCACAATAATGGATGTCCTAGAAAGCATCAGCAACTTGGTAAGGTCTGGAATAAAAATGCACATTTGCAATATATCCACTCCCTCACCCTTTTCCTTTAACAATCTCTCTCTAAACAGAACAGGGATCTTTTGCAGAAAGATTTATGACTTTTATGGATAGAAAATTTGTAGGAGCATTTATAAATTTGCAATTAACTCTGCAAACATCACGCATATGGACATACCTGTCCATAACAAGACGAACAATGTATTCCTTTGGCATGTTAGGAAGTTGCCTAGCAAATATATTTTTCAGCCCTATCAGCCTGAATAACCAAAAACAAAAATTTCAACAATTGGTCATCACATCATTTCTTTACAGCAACAAATGAAAACATTTGTTCATATAAGCGTCCAGTGAGTAATATTAAGATACCAAACCATATGCTCATCAACTCCATCATTTGAAAGACATAAGAATCTAAGTTTTCCAGTCTCCTCCTGCAAGATTCAGATTTCCTCGTAAAAAAGATGAAAAGCCATCCAGAGAAGTAAAGCTTGAATATCAAGACCAATGTAAACACCAGTTTTCTACAGAAATAACAGTCCGTATGTTTCTTTGCTGGTGTAGCATGACCTAACTATTTATTAAGGTTATTAGATACAGCCAAACAGGTATATTTTCCAAAACCATAGGCAGTTTTTAGTAATAATTTGGTATACAACCAAAAACAGATCATTAAAAGTAATGACTTAAACTACTGTACATAATGAATGAGGTTAAGCCTTTCTTATACAACCAGATAGGGATAAGGGTACTGCACATACAGAAAAACAATATTATGCAGCCAAATTTAAATTAGTTTTAAGAATATGTTCAGTAGCAGCTAATAAAGTTCAGTTCACTGCTTAAAAGTTAAAATTCAAGGTTACTAAATCATTCTGTGGATAGCAAGATAAACCCAGTTCAGTATGCTCAATCTTCATTTAAAGACATTATATATTCAGTTCTGCACTAATAAGTTCACATACGTTTGGGTTTAAGCTAACAATTCTACATAATGTACAGCGCTAATAAGTAAAGATAAGTGTGGTTCAATTAAGTAAACAAGTTTGTGAGTGAAAGCAATATGCAGATTATGCACACTAATATATGATTGCACAAAGTCCTTACCCCTTATAATATTACAATAAGAACAATGCTACCTGAATATTAAGAATTAAAAATAAACCCTGAAAAAAGCTAACAAGAAGAGTTACAGTTCATTAAGCAATCACAATGCCTATCTGACTAAAAAACGTTTCAAGGAACTTATTTATTGGAAAAACACATGAGAGCAATACGAACACTTGAATAAGTACAGTTGAGTTTCTATTAAACCTTAATTGATAAATCCATACTGATTTAGAACCAAACAAATCTAAATTGCCAAACAAAACATCAGTCACACTAAAAGCAAATCTCTTTCAGCATTTAACCAACATTTAGTAAACCTTATTATATCATACAGAGTTACTTCGTACGGAGTACTAACTAATTGCTCATACTCATCATAAGATCGCCAAGTGGATGCCCTCTAGTTCCACGAAGTCCAACCAAAATTACATTCCATTAGCGCCCACAAATATGTTCAATTAGCCATCGAAACGAACATTACAACAGCATCATTGTAGTTTGTTAAAAGACTAGGTAAATTATATCTCCTTTACATCTTTTTTTTTTTTTTTTTTTTTTTTTTTATGCAGCTCCCAAATTCTGCAACAATGAACTATGAATCCAATTTAAACAGCAGAATAACCTAACTGGATGAAATAACTCAATTCGAGCCATGAAATTAACAAAATGTACACATAAAAAATGCTGTATCACCCCAATCAATCAACTAATCTTCCAATACATTAATCAAAATTGCAGCAATTAACGAAAATGATGATAAAATTATCAAATATACCTCACGCTTCAAACCTTCTTCTCGAGCACTATAAGCACCACTAGTCTGAATATTCTCCGTAAAAATACTCTTAACAGGATCTTCCTTCACCGTCACACCACTCGCATTAGCAGGACCAACAGGAACAGCACCACCACCAGAATTCGCGCCATCTTTCGCAGAATCAGGAACCTCAACCTTAACAGAAGCACCATCAACCTTGCTAAGCTTAGTACTCCTTGGCGCACCGTCGAGGCGAGCGGCAGTAAAGGTACGAATAGAGGAGGAATCATTGGGAGGAAAGTTATCGTTATCGTCGTCATCATCGTCGTCGTTGTCGGCGGGAGTAGCGGCGGCGGCGTCATCGGAGGAGTTATCGGCGGGAGTAGCGGCGGAGATGGAGTCGAGATCGTCGGTGGTGTCGGCGGAGAGGAAGGAGGAAGGAGGAGGAGCGTCGTTGGTGGTGGTGGTGGGAGGAGGAGGCCGCTTGCGTTTGTTGTGGTGAGGGTGGTGGTGGAGAGAGGAGGTTGCGGCGGAGACGGAGGCGGAGGAGTGGGAAGGAGATTGGGATTGCGAGTGCGAGTGTGAGCTCCGGGAACGAGCTCCGGCAGCGGCGGTGGTGGGATTCAGGTGAGATGGGTGCGAGTCCATCGCTAATCAGTAGGCAGACTAGCCGATGTGACGCGAAGCCGTGAAGAGAATAATCTGATTTCAACTCACGGTAATGTGGAGGTATGGACTTGAGTTGTGTACTTTTATGTCTTTATCCGTCTCTAAAAATTACCGTATCGAGTAAAACATTTTGATTTTTTACACTATTTACGTAATCTATTTTGTTTTAGAGATATTTAATGATATAATTATTGGTCAAAACTTTGTACTCTATATTAGAATATGTATATGAGAATACAAAGTGAGTATTCGTGTTTTGACACTTATCTATCTTTAACCGCAAAATATTTAAATGTCAAGTGATTACTGGTAGTTATGTATTAGGTAATAGTTTTATACAAATATATAATACAATTAATCAGTTAAATTAGATTATGGGGCATCGCCCCGGGCCCAATACTAGTTTTTGCATTATTATACGTGTATATGAGAATACGAAGTGAGTAATTAATCATGTTTTGACACTTGTCTATCTTTAACCAGATAGTATTTAAATGTCAAGTGATTACAGGCCTGTTCTCATATGTTGAAATTCAGTTCAGTTCAGCTCAGCTCAGCTCAGTTCAGCTCAGTTCAATTAAGTTCAGCTCCTAATTTCCTTCTCTTATAAAATATTCATTTCAGTTCACTTCAGGGTTAGTTCAGTTCAGCTCAGTTCAGCCAATGAGAACATGCCCTACTTATAGTTCGTACTTAAAACTAGTTAGTTATTCCGTAAATCAGATAATGCAACTACTTAGTCATACTCCGTATCATTGAAGAAAAAATCTGAAGTCAATATCAGAATCAAATTATCGATTCTATCTTATTATTAAACCCACTATAAAAAAAAAAATAAAAAAAAAAAATTACGAAAGTATAATTTTAGTATATTCCGATGGTATAGAAATTAGGAGGAAATGTCCCTAAATATTACATAAGACGCTATCTTTATTCTTCCTTAATCCTTGCACTAACAATCAATGGATAAGCGTGTAAACAAATCTTAATTCTTGATTAATGAAAATTAAAAAAAAGACTATAACTTAAGCTGGTTGTTATCTTGGTCAAGGCCACTTAGTTTAATACTACTAAATGGTAGATGACTTGGTATAATCTTAGCCCTTAAGATTGTTTATAAAATTTGGCAGTCCATAATATTATGAACCCCTTGAACATTTGCTTCTGAAACTATATATTATATCATAAAACCATATTTTTATGTATTTTAAGCCATGAAATCAACATCTTCAATGGAGTTTATAGACACTGCCCTTTTCAAAAGTAGTTCATTTGAACTTTCTTATAATCCTCTCCAAAAATGGTTAATCCGAAAACATTTTCTTAAACTTTTCCAAGATTTCCCCTGTTTTATACCATCAACTAACAAATTTGATCATTTTGATGGTACTTCTATGAATCTTTTGAACGTTAATGGTTTTCTTCATGTCTCGGATTTCTTACCTGATGTTCCTCTCATTATTTGGCTTCATGAAAATTACCCTTTGGTGTCTCCTATGATCTTTATCCCATCTAACCCGGATTGTCCAATTCGCGAAAACCATCCATTTGTTGATCCTTCTGGTGTTGTTACAACACCTTACTTATTAGATTGGGACCAAAAAAAGAGTAATCTATGTGATCTTGTACACAACCTTGTAGACCTTTTTCAACTTGAGCATCCTAGCCTGCCCGAGACTACATTGAAAGCGACAATCCAAGATGATCTAGACGCGAGGTTTTATGATGATTTAGATGTGAAAGAGACTATCATAGATGATCTTGTCAGGAAGATTTCTGATGATTTGGCTGCCTTGGATGTTCAAGTTCAAAATGATATCGAGAGAGAGTCTAACACCCAAGCGAAGCTGAAAGAAAGAGGAGATGTTATAGATGGTAATATTAGTGTTCTTAAGGATGAACGCGACAATCTTGAAAAAAGTGTGGCAGAAGTGGAAGAGTATAATGATAAGCTGTCAGATTGGTTGAGAAACACCCAGAATGCTTCTTCAACTGCTGATGTTCAAATAGTTGGCGCCAAGTCGAAGATGATGGTAGAGTGTAAGGCTGCAAGCAAGGCATTAGACGATGTGCTATATGCTTTGGACGAGGCTCTTGAACAAGGTGTGATAAGTTTAGATGTGTACATGAAGCAAGTTAGGGTGCTAGCTAGAGAACAATTTTTTCACAGAGCTATGTTTTTCGAGTTAAAAACACCCAGTTCCTAAATTTCATCATTGTTTTGTAAATTTTGGCTTCTCAATGAATATTATTGTTTCATCTCTTTCCAAAATTCCAGCATGTAGTATTGTTCTTTGGAAAAACAAACATATAAAGTTGTATGTTGTGTGGTTGATTGATGGGTTGCAAAATTGTGCGCACAAATGTTAGAATATGTTAGTGGTTTACGGGTTTGCCAAGTATATAACTACATATCACCTGATCTATTAGATGTAACTATGAATAATGTCGAACAGACACGAGCCAATGACCATCCAGTTTTTTCACTCGTTGCTAACTCCCATATCACTACATTAGGATGTAAGCAACTGGATCGCTCAGGGTTGGAGCAGCTTGTCAAGCGCCACAAGTTGGACGAGTGGCTAGCTCCTCTACTCCAAGATCCGCCAACACCCATCACAGGTGTTAGAACCTCATCGATCACCCTTACGCTGTGAGGCCTGAGAATGGCTGAGATAGGGCACTGGGTTTTGCACCTCTCAAACACATTTACGTAGTATAGTATAGTGACAACAGAGACTGAGCACCATTGAACTCCTCAAATGCATGATAATGTAAAGTCTGTGATTAGGAGGGGGGACCAAAAAAAAAAAAACAAAGGAGCTGTAGTCCAAAAAGAACATTTTCATTAATTTTGATAATCATACATATGGGGTGGTATGCTACAATTGAAATAAACACAATCGAAGCCGACAGTGCCTAACGTCTGATCCTGATACCTGTTTATAGACTATGCCACTATGGTAATTTAAAGGGTCCATGAAGCACCCCAAAATCCCAGTATGATGAGAGAGCTCTATATATGAAAAATCAAAGGCTCGCCCAAATGAACAAATCAAGAGAATCTTAACGGTATACATAGTATGGATATAGCTAATCTGTTCTTGACCGATTTGAACTACTTTTTTGATTGTTGTACAAAGGTAACAGCCACCTAGACGAGTTCTTCTTTCTCCCATAACACCGCCAGTAGAGTATAAATAGAGCCACGAAAACACACAAGGGAATTGCCCACCTGGTCAAACATAAACAGCCAAATAAGAACAGGAACTTCATAAATTTATTAGATCAATGAAGATAGTACATAAGATGATTTTGTGAAGTCCTTAACTGAGTAGCAAATAGTGACACACTCTTCTAAGAAACAAGCAAGAAGAACATCTAGCATCAGGGTCAAATTTTCATACTTCTGACATAAACAGGTGTTTTGGAATTTTACTGATTTGGAGTGGCATAATTTTGGAATAAAAACCTAAGATGGGACAAGCGGATCACAATTAAAGTATTCCTTGACTCTTTGATAGATTTTACCCAATATGCTGGTTCTATATTCACTTTGTACAAGGTTTCGACAGACTGGTGAATCAATGAAATTGCCATCTGAGAGGCATTCTGAATGTTCAGCTAAAGAATCAATCAGAACTTTTGTTATGGTAAATTGCTGGAAACTTTAGGGAGGAAATCTAGCAAAAACAGACATAGAGGAAGACCAAAAATTCTTTGTCAAACAAGTGACAGTATGTTTAATTACCTGTCCAAATCAATGATCGGGCTGTAAACAACTGTTTCCCAAGTGCCTACAATGATGTGCCACGCGGGATTGTAATATAGAGATTCAGCTGACCAGAACATCCTCGTATATGTCTCCAAGAAAATGAACATGATCCATGCACCAATCTCTAGCAAAAAGAACTTTATGATAAATCGCCCCACCACCACCATCACCAAAGAAAAGGCAACCAACCAATTAAAAAGTCTGTTGTTGTACTCCTTAATAAATAGAGAACGCGACTTTCCCATCATCTGCAGAATAACATTGCACAGGTATTACTAATCAGCTAGTGAAACAGGACTTGCAAGACTGACTATGTTCTATCACATTTCAAAAAAGAAAGTAAAAAATTGCAGGAGACTTAAGTTCAGGTAAGTACAGAAGGAATACCAAATGCATTACACAAAACAAAGTTTGGATAATTACATGCAAGTTCAAATTAGAGTCAACAAGTTCAGGCAACGGGAGCTCAAGTGAAATAAACAAAGCTTATTTAACCCATTTTACTACTCAGATATTTGACTTATAAAGTTACTGATGTAAAGTTGTAGTTGCCACCAACCCCGACCTCAGCCCACACTTAAAACACTCTTTTACATACAATACTATCTAACCTACTTTTTCTTACACATGGTGCACTTAATACACTCTCCTTCTTACCCTCCTTAATTGTTTGTGCATTTAGTAACTGTAGCTAACTCAAAGGAACAGAGAAACTATAACCTACAAAAGGTTTTACAACAGCAGACCTTTCAGAAATAACAAAGTGAACCAATATGCAAAGAAAATTCTAAGGAAAACTAAATGATTTCTCTTTAGCAATATGTAATAATTAATTTGTCAAAGTATACAGGCAGGCAGGAAGATGAAGCCAAATCACGCAAGTAGGCATTGACATCTAGAGTGGAACATAGTAAATCATGAAACATAACCTTCATCATCCGTTGTTCATAATTGACTTTTGAAGGTCCAACACACAGTTGTTCAAAACTCTCATTGCACTTTAGAAATCCTGCATTGAATTTGGCCATAGACGGAAGTCTGAGCACCTGAAGCTGGTCCATCTTGTCCTCACAAGTTGTATACAGCATCTCACAAAGTTTTGTTGATTCATATTTATTTGCCATTACATAATTCTCAAACACCTACATAATAAATAGCAACACTCATCCTCAGTCTAATGTCCAATATCATTCTAGCCTGTTGTGAGAAATGCAAAATGCAGATAATACAGTACAAGTGAAAGATACTGCATCAAAAAAATTTGATTAAAATTAACATATAACCTAAAAATCTTATTATATACTTCAGGCTTCATACTTTTTTCATTCTTCCCTTACTAGTTTAAAAGATAACTGGCATCTCTTTCAATGTCAAAGCCCTTTGCAGATTAAGGAGTGTGATATTACTACATTACTAGTACTAGTTTTTTAACACAATATTGTTGGAAAAATGGTCATCAAAATATCAAGATAGTAAATCCAAAGGTAGAAACTATTCATGTGCAGTTTGAAAACGCCATAACCAAGTTACAAAGGCTTTCAAAGTTTCTACTGGTAACTGATGCTATGGTAATAGTTCAGCTGGATAAATGTACCTTCTTAATTTCTTCATCCAATTGATCAACTGATTTCTTAGCATGATTACGGCCGAAATGCTGTTGATCAAAAACTTTCATGGAAGCATCTCTAGAATCTTCATGGGCTATTTTCAACGAATCCTCAGAGAGAGGCAATTTCAAGATAGACATCTTTTCATTGTATAACTTCAAACACCTCTCAACAATTTTCTTATTAAAAACCTCAACAAGAGATCCAGTGGAAGGGATTTCTCCTTTGTTCAAAGCTTCAATAATCTGAAACACCGAAAGAATAGTTTTTCAGAACGTCGAGTCAAAAAGGAGCATCACACAATCTGATATTCACATCTTCCATATCAACCCCACTCAACCTCTCCCCTCTAGTATAGACGTGTAAAGATGGTCATTCTTATTATAGCTTCCAGGCAATCATAACACATAGTACACACATGGACATGCACATGCACACAGGTTACTAGGACAAAGGCCAAAAAAGGACCATTCAGTTTACATAATATGATACAAAGATATGGGAGAAAATTGAATATTAGGTTTGAAGATCAGTGAGACAAGGCAAAATATTAATTATGTTGCCAGGCATCTAGAGTCTAGACATCCAATCATCCAAGTCCAGCTGATATGGTCACTATCTCACATTATGAATTTGGTTTTAAAGTCTTGGAGCACTGCAAGAAACAGTCCCAAAATTGATCACAAAAATTACATTTTGAGTGGAGTACAGAAGGCACCTGTTCCAAAAAAGAAACAAACTCCTTCCCATTTAGCATTTTACCCTGCACAATTTTTGGTCGAACAATAGAAGCAACAAGCTCCTTCATCTGGTCCCTCTTTTTCACATAGCCAGGATCAAGTTCAGTGTCATTCATGTCACAGAGTCTTGTTCTCTGTAGATGAGGCTGTTTAAAATCCAAACATTAATATTTATTAGAATCTGCCAGTCATAGAATTAAAAATTTCCTTGCCTAAAATCCAATGAGCTATTCATAATATGATAAATGTATAGAAGGATGGATAAAAGGAGTGAGAAAATATCAGCATACTGTAATAAACTGATATTACTCGGTGTAATAACAGTACAACGAAGGAGAAAAACTCAGAAATTTGATTGACAAATTAATGGTTTTACAAACGATAGTAGTAGGTTTAGCCTACAAAGCTCCAATAGTGACTTTAGGTCACAACTCTCCTAAGAAACTACTCCAAAATCTGCCTGCCTAGTTCCTTCACTTACCTCTCTATTTATACCAAGGACTATTAACCCTAATAAACTAATAAAACTAGAATACCTATACTACCCCTCCAAGTGAGTCTATTACACATACAACCAGCAGGCAGATATAGCTTTAAGAGTTCCCACACAAATTGTCTAATTTATATAATGCTTGAATGCTTGATGATAAGGTCAACTATATCGACTATTGAACCACAAAGGCAGCAGAAGAGGGGCTGACTACAAAAAAAAACCGATGCAAATATATACATAAAGTCATAGACAAACATTCATGCAAGGATGCATGCTCAACTGCTTGAGTAATTTGCCTTATTTGAGTGCAAACGCCTTGGATACTGATCATTCAGGAGTATGGTCACTTATATTGACTACTGAATAAAGGAAACAAAGGAGAGTCTGAATACGAAACTTGATGCAAATATTTACTTAAAAAAAATAAAAATAAAAAAACACCTGTGGTAAGCTGAAAGCTGTGCTGCTGTCACCCATAACACCCAATGATTCACGGATCTGGTTAACCTGATAGATAAAATTCAACAGTAAGTCCTCTCCTTCAGGTAGACATCAGTAAGTTATCATGGAAGTATTCATTTAATCTAGTTAAGCATGCATACCTGCTCAATATCTTTGTCATCTGAGCGGACAGGTTAACAGCAAAACCCATAGTCAGAATACCCGTAGGGAGAAGTAACAAGACTCAAGATTAATTCATTAACTTAATAGACAGGTGCAATTAGGAACTAGACAAACCATTTTGATTGGGGATACGCCTAAGAGCTTCATTTACCATTTCTTGCACAGATTTCCCTTCTGTAAAGCACCAATAAGAATTAGTTCTTAACATGACTCAATATCATCCTCCTTGTAAAAATAAAATCATCAAATCCCGTACAACTAAAATAACAACTACAGTAGGGCCTAAACTTTATAGGAAGTTAACCTTGTCCAAAGATTTTTTATTTTTTTTGGAAACTCATTTTCAAAGGCTGTGTGACCTCAAGCAACAATAGAGACCCTTGATTGTCCAAAATCATTAATTGCATGTTTTAAATTGTTAGATAACCGTTATTTCCCCATCTGAAAGCAATCAATATTAAAAGCTGTAAGAACTTATAACTTACGTAGGAAATCACGTTGTATTAGCCATAGAAGCTTAGCAGGTTCAAAAGCTACATCTTCACCCTACAAAAATGAGCCAATTAAATCATAGCAAAAATTTCAGTCCACTATAATTGTATCATTTTGACTTTCACAATTGGAAATGCACAACTTTGATCTTTACCTATCTTTTAGTAATAATTGTAAAAGGTTATTAATTTGAATGTATACATTTGTGTGTCAAAAAAAAAAAAAAAGAATATATACATTTGAAAAAATTCCAATAACATGGTACATGTTCAATTTTGTTTTCATAGACTAGAAAAAACTTAAAGTATATGGAAGAATATGGTCAAAAAGGGTATGTGAATAGTTCAAAAGTCAAAATGGTACAATACAACATAAAACGCGAAAATAATATTTATCATTCAAAAAAATCGGAATTTGAAAAGGAGAGCATACCTTCACTCTGCTTTGTGTGTAAGAAGACATACATGGGCCAAAAAAATAGAAAAAAAAATAAAGTTAGTAATAACAATTTTTATTAACAGAGAAAGGTTGATTAAAAAAAATAAAAATTGTCATTTACAAGAAGTCTGTTAAATAATGGAGAAAATAGTTTATAAACAAATAATGTGTAAATCAAAATTCTTAACCTTCCATAAAATTCTTCAGCAAGCTCAACAGCAAAAGAAAGTCGTGATATATCTGCTTCACGAACCTGAAACAAGTAAACACCAATCACTCTGCAGCACAAGTACATCATAAGATCACATATGACATACATCATTGTGTAGGCAGGGTCAACGAAAGAAAGAGTTCATCTTTAACTTCTACAAGAAATATAAATAATAGAAAATACACAATAATAAGGAAAAGAGAAAAGAGTGATACAGGTAGAGAAAACAAACCGTCTCAGGCAAGTTATAGATAAGTACAGAACTCATTACAGTAGCCAGCGCAAAAATCCTGTGGAAGAAACATCAGAAAGGCTTTACAAAAAACTTATACAGACGAATTCCAGATTCAAAGTTAATTAAAGAGCAATATTTACCGGTCATCATAAACATTTGATTTACCAATGCTTTCAAATCCCTCTGTATCAAGGTAGAGTACAGATGTCTTGACACCATCAACCATCATTTCCACCGGCATTCCCCACACCCATATTCCTGCATAGTGAAATTTCAGGAAAAAATCAATAAATATCATGAAATTTCCAAAAGAGTTAAATTCTAACTTGTTAAATCATACCTTTGGTTTTAGTATCTCGCATGTGTCCAACCCCAAAACCTGTTACAAAATAGTTTTAAAAGTGATTATGATTAGGCAAAATTCAAGCTATTATACTTTCGCAGCAACTTTTTAACGTATATAGTACCACAATATTAGCACATCACCTTCATTACAAGAAAGTGACAGGAGCTGATTAAGTAGAAAAGATTTGCCAGATCTATAGGGTCCAATCACCTACAAATATAACCACAATGAAGTCAAGAGAAACACGTAAATCTACATATGCAAGAAGCTTAGCATCAATAATCTTTGTACAGGAAATGCTAAAAAAAAAAATTTATCTACACCATCTTGACGTAGGAGGGAAAAAAAATCAAAATAGATAAACGAGCAGTATTAGAGAACAGATGGAAATTGAAAGAAATATTTAAAATAACAACATTAGCTTACAGCAACAGCGGAAATTGGTGTTGTTATTCTCTTAATGGCCTCCAATCCCTCCATTGAAAGGCGTAATTTTGTATGACCAGGATCAGGTTCTACAATGGGAAACCTGTATAAACAGAGACCAATGTCAGTATTGTCACCATCATGACATTCCTCAATCACAAAAACACTCTTCCTGGGCAGCACCCACACAAACAAATAAACAAAAAAATGCAGTGAAAGATAAAATGTTAGGAGCAATTCAAAAGAAGGATTATGTGGGTCAACAAGCATATATTCGTATAGAGTGAACTAACATTAGGCTCAAACAGACATATATTTTCATGGAGTAAGCTACCATCAAACAAAGATCCCCAAGATAAAATGCACATCTCACATAAGACGTGAATTGTCAACCGTGTAGGATAAGGGTAGCACAAATCAAAATGCTCATGAGCGGTACCCTAAATGTTAGAACTAAAATAGCTCATTCCTGACTAGTTAAATAAAAGTAGTATAGCCAATTTTGCATAGCTTCAAGACTCAATATAAAGATAAATGAGCAATGACCAATCTATTAAAGCTGAGTAGCTGAATCAAATCGAATTGATGGTAAATTTGATAATTGGAATCTTCAGTTCAATTAGCAATGAAGAAAAAACATACCCGCACTTCCAAAACAATGACACTATCCAACACTTCCCTACCCATTACACCCAGTCTCCCACTCCAAAAAAAAAAAAAAGGGAAGGAGAGAGAGAGAGAGAGTAATTCTGGAGCAACATCACATGATTCACATCCATGCAGCTTTATGTCTTACCTATGACTAATAGTCTACATAGCTCAATCTTGCTGTAGAACAGCATAAGTTTTTAACCTTCCTCTACATAATAAGATAACAAGTCCTTCATGGACATCTGTATACTCCTACCTACGACTAATGGTCTACAATGCTGAATCTTGCTGTAAAACAGCATAGGTTTGTGGATTTCCCCTACACAATCTGATAAAAAGCCCGTCATGGAAGTTAATATACTCCTCTTTGCCTATGAAAACTAGTTTGAGACTTTAAGTACTAAATTCCAAACTATGGCTATTACAGTCATAATAGTGTATCAACTAAAGGATATATTTAGGAGAAACAAAACAGCTACATAAGAGTATCAGAAGTACTGAAACCTATGTTCTGAATGAGAAAATTTTGCTTTCGTGATTGCAAAGACATAATAGCAACAGTAAAAACATGACCCCTGGTTCAAGATTAAAAGAAAAAAAACCCTATTGTTGAAGCTCATATGCACATAAAGGGAGGGATTCACGCAATAATTCATTTCACAAAATTTTGAGGACCTGCATTACTTATTGGCATGCACTCTGACATAATCTTAACTACTCGCTAATTGCCAAGAGAAAACAGGACAAGTATCTAAATTACAGGCAGCATGACTGGCATTCTCATTTTCAAGGAGCAACTTTTGAACAATATTATACTGTAGCTAAGGAAAAAAGCTTATTCATCTTACAGGTTTGAATGAAAGGGTAGAGCAGCAAACAAATTGTTATACCACTGAAGGATTGGATTCATTTATCGCATGAAGTGTTCATTACAAAGAGGTCCAATAAGTAAATCACTTAACCATCAACTTCACCATGTGCAAAGCATGTGCCTCTTACTGTTTATATCACTGTTTGCTAATGATTATATAACAAAAACTTCTTGACAATTCTGCAGCATCTCTTAAACAAGTTTCCATTTACCTCAGTTCCTTTGTCACTCAAAGTCTTTCAAACATATAAAAGGACCTATTCTACGTTCAGATAGTAATAACTGAACACAGGTATGAAAATGAGAATTCTTCTGCACAAGCTGTAAACTTATAGATTTCCTTCATAATTAATTGAACTACTCTCACATTAACTCCATCACTCAATATAATTATATATGTAAAGGCATCTTGGCAAATCCTATTATAAACCATTGCCTTACGTAATGACTAGTTTCTAATTTTCCAACATATTATATGTAACAATTTTCTGAAGTCAGAGGGAGAGAAAATTTTCCAAATCGGTGACACATATAGTATAGAGAACATATCTCAGTATACACCTTAATATGGTGCACTAGTCTGTAGGAAATTATCTCGATTCTCCTAGGATCATGTGACATTCTTAACTTGCAATGCTGTCACGTGATCAATGGTTTTCTTGCTTGTCTTTATCTGATGTATATCGTAAAGGGTCCGAAATATTAGAGTTGTAGTCTACCTAGTCTCTACCTATTGTATAAATCAGGTGGAATGCATGTAGCAGCCACCACAGAATACTGAAGCTGCATAATACATAGCAGAAATTATGTGCTAACAGAACACAACTGAAATAGAAAGAAAAAATCTTTCTTAATCAAGTTTCATTTTATAACTTCAATAATCTTCACGATTTATAAAAGATACTCGTCAAAAGATACGCACAAACACACTCAACTCAAGTCGAGTAAAATATTCGACTATTGTTCATCTTCTGTCCAGTGGAATTTGAAGTTTGATATTCTTCAATTAGGTCAAATGCCAGTTCTTTGTTCCAATCAGTAAAAACAAAAGTAGTTCAAATTGCTAAAATTAGTATGTCAAAACAAAGTTTAACAACTTTAAAATCCCCTCTATTTCTGTTTTTGCCTTTTTGATGCTCAAACTATAACAACTAATGTGGTATCTTGAATCTTATAAACGATCACACTTCCTCTCTAACTCTGTTACTTGTTCCAATTCTCTTTTCAATACAAAAAACTAAGTTCTTGGTAGAACCTATAAGACCACACCCTAATCAATTTCACCGGCATTGCTCCAGCAAGGTACCGTCTTGCCGGTCATTTCTCGACACACACGGCCCTGCCCACGGTTGCACAATAAACTTATAATGTATGTAGCTCACACAAAATGTGACATAAGTTATGTCATGTATAGAAATTTACTCAATTTGAGCATACATATTAACATATACTGATATACATGCAATTAATACTAAATTCACCCAAATCCACAATTAAAGCAGCAATTATAGACAAATACACGAGATAAATTTCAGTAAAATTTAGAACTACCTAAAAAACATAAACCTTGATTGACCAAAAAAGAAAGCTATAAACTTGATGAAAGAGAGAAGTTATAACATACGCTTGATGGAAATCATCAATTGAAGAAGACCCAATTGCAAAAACCGATAAAAGAATCGAAATAAGCAAAACCCAACTCCAAATCTTCACCATTGTTCTTGATTCAAATGTAACCCAGATGCTGTAAGATCCCAGGTGGGTCGGGTCGGGTTGTATCAAATTGAAATCAAGAACCCATCATTTGAATTGATGATTATAACAACCCCAGAAAACCCAATTGGATTAATTTGGCATCAAATCAAAATCCCTCAAAATTGCATAAATTGGGTTAAGTTTTATTACGCTTAGAATCCTTGCCTTGCACCGCTTCTTCTCCTCTTTCGGGCGGTTTAAGGTTTCCTTCCACAAATTTTCCGAATTAATATATAAAATATTTTCAAGAAAAAAATGATTAATAAGTTTATTATATATTTCGAGTGAGAATGTTGAAGATCTTAAGAAGAGGAGAGAGAGTTTTTTGAGAAGAACGAGCTTTGAGATTTGAAGATTTTGAGCCATTGGAGGTGATTGGGCCATGGGGTAAATTGGGAGAATGATAGGGGTATTTTAGGTAATTCATGTTGGTTATAAGACTTATAACGTAAATTGTTATACGTGGCTTGAATCTATTGGATAGTAATGTTGGTCAATGGAGCTTAAGAAGAGGAGACTTTCTAATTTCAATAAGTTCATCTTTTGAAACATGTTGACTTGATCATGAATTCGTGTAAGTGAGCATTTGCCTAATGACCTTATTGAAGGAGCATTCTTTTTTTATGCTGCGATTTGAAAGTGTTTATGTAGGCAACAAAGCCGCTTGATGTGAATTTGACATGTACCGGTATAATGGCCTATTGGCCTTGTTTGGTAAAGAGTTACTTAAAAAGCTTTTAGCTTATTAAACACTATTAGAGGTTTGACCATTTTAAAAAGTTAACTTTGTTTTCTAGGTAAATTGCTTTTTAAAATTAGCTTTTTTAGCACTAAATAAACTAAAATAGCTAACAACAAACAATTATTTACCAAACCCTTTTACACAATCAGCTATTTACAACCAACTAATCAAAACCAATTAATACAATCAACTATATTAACCAGCTAACCACTAATTACTAGTAATGGTTTAGCGGTAGTTAACCTAGGAAATCTGATACCATAAAGGAAATAATTCTGTGAGTATTGCATTCACTTCATAGCCAATATATACAAATTACAGCCTTAACATAAGGCACTAATTAAGCTAACAATAAGGAAAGAGCTAACTATGAACAATATAATAGGCTATAAACATGGAAACTAAATTATCTACATTGACTAAAGATATATTAGAATAATATATCTTAAGGCAATATCATTTGTTATTTTGATAGTACTATTTGTTATTCTGATAGTACTATTTACAAAATATCAACTCCACGTACTTTTTAAATTAAAACTTGATTAAAGATATAGCCTACTTTAATACATCATTACAATTTACAAATGTAATACAAAGTACTTCGTAAATGTTGAATATTGCACGTTTGCACCCCAAAAAATTATGTACTCCATGTTGAATGGCTGATTAAAGAGCTTGGTGTCTTAAAGTGTCAGAAGGTTAGTAGGCCTATATGATTTTAGTAGCCCAAAACTCAGAAGGTCGTTCAGCCTATTAACTCGTTAAGCTCGGCCTAATCGAAAGCCCAAAACTGTTCCACGTGTTTATTTGGAATTATAGTGCTGATAAGAATGTGGGCTTTATGGCCAGTTTTGGGGTAACTATGTTGTCTAATAGACCCAAGCAAAATAAGCAATGATCGTAACTTGAGATAAATCTATAATAAATTATGCTACTTTTACTTTTAGGGTCTGTTCTCTCCATCTAATTTTTAGTTCAGTTCAGCTTCAATTCAATTCTTAATTTCTCTCTCTCTCAAATATTCAGTTTAGTTCAGCTCAATACAGTAAATCAGAACATGCCCTTAGTTAATACAAGTAAGAATTATCATTCGTAATTTTAAGAATGACTTATACTATCTGCAATTAAATTAAGTGTTAGAAGAGTACTTGTTTGCAACATTTCATCATTCATCATCATACATTCATACATATTACATCACAATTGCACCTTTTTTTTTTTTGGACAAAATTGCACTTTGTTTGAAAGAGTATAGTCACGTACTATATATCTAAAATGAATGAGTATATAGATAAAAATAAAAAAAGATCATATCTTATATCTTCGTGTTCCATACTACTTAAATAACTTGATCAAATATTTACGCTCATTTATTTATACCATATGTCATTGCACTATGTCTTCATTGATTAACTTATAGTCTTATATAAGTACTCCGTACGTTAATTTACAAATAAAGTTAGATAAGATTTTTTATTTGCTTATATTAAACATTTTTTTTTTTTCCTTCTTTTTCGATTTGCATGTTTTTCCATGAATACGGTGTGTATCATGCTTTTTCTAAATTAGTTGTTTAAAAGAACAAGAGTGGACACGTAAAGTATTTGAGTACCATTTTCTAAAACTACTTAATCAAAACAACAGTGAAAACCCTATATAATTTTTACCGTAAACTTTTTTTAACTTTTACCTTAGAAAATTGACACTAGTTGAAGACTTGAAGGTAATCTTTAATCATAGCATGACTTTTGTTAGGCAGCAATGCCTTTAAAATAGAGTGATCAATGTTAATGCCTTACGACTTTAACATCATTTTTGTCAGCCTTTTACACCTTTTTTTTTTTTTTTTTTTTTTTGGTTTTTTTAATTTTATTTTATTTAGCACCTGTCTTTTTTATTTTTAACCGAGACTACCATCCCATGCATGCTGAAAATGTGACTACACCTATAATTTTATTTTACCTCACTTCATTATTTTATAATGCAGTTTTTTTTTTTTTTTTATTTTTTTATTTTATATTTTTCATCATTTTATATTTGTAGAATACTTTATTATATGGTATATAGTATATACATTGGTGATACGAGTAGTATAAATTAAATAATATACCAGTAGTTGGTTACACAGTTGGCGAATATTACGGTACTTGTAGATGGTAACAGATATAGTTGCACGTGAATGCATTATGCTTTTGCACTCTTGTTTGGTACATATCCCAACTCAAGACTGAAGATAAACGTCACTCATTTTTGGAAAAATTAATAACCTACGCACTGCACTACAATACAACTAAGGGTCTATTCTAATAAGTTGAATTTCAGTTCAGCTTAGCTCATCTCAGTTCAGTTCATCTCTTAATTTTCTTCTCTTATAAAATATTCATTTCAACTCAGTTCAGTTAAGTTAAGTTCAGCTGAGTTCAGTCAACGAGAACAGGTCCTAAGTAACTAACTACTTCGTATTAACATTCTCTTAGACAAGTATTATTAGCATTAAATAAGGAGGTCTCTTATCCACCTCCTACAATGTATACTCATGTCTCAACTTATTCAACTACCACCGTATATTCCTTTCGACCCTTCATTTCATAATATTACACCGCATTCTAATCACATTATAGTCAAAATATTAAGAAGTTTATAAAATGGAGGATATACAAAAATTCGGACTACAACTATTGTTGATATGATGGAGCTTCAAATGAATAGAAAGTAACGAGTAAAAGGATAAATGAGATTTTACTGTGATCATAGTGTCATCAGTGATACCATATAGATTTTGATTATTGATCCTCAATAAGAATTTAATTAATACTTAGCTCAAAATTATTTAGGTCAACATCAATTAGCATTAAATAAACCTAAAATATAATACTCCGTACGATACCTCATTGATTAAATTAATCTCAATTCGATATTACTTGAGGAATATTATTATATTTAACTGAAATTTGAAGCCTTAAACAACTGCGAGTACTACATAATGTTAGGGAATTGATCGCCTTTAACCATTAGAAAATTAAATTACGATTAGTAATATCTTAATGATTGATTACTAACACAAGTAATTCGAGATTACTATAAGAAATATAGATATATATTATTTTCAAGTTGGCTCTTAATTTGTTAGTTTGGAAGAGTAATTTTGCTTTTCTTTTTTCTCCCACCATATACATGTCATAAAAGTCATATGGATGTATAATTGTATATTCAAGTCAATATATCCAATACAACCTTTCGATGGATCGTTAGTCAAATTTTCTGACTTCACCCTCTTTAATACTTCGTATTTATAAATTATAATTACTTAAATATAAAATGTATAGCCTCTAATCAAATACAAGAAGTATACAAGCTAACAGTCCGGTGAGATGGATCAGACTTATAGACTTGAAGTTTACAAGATTAAATCACGTCAAAGCTATTTAAAGTGAGAATTCTCTTATCCACTCACTTTTAATGAGTCTAATCTGCAAATATGAATTAGATTTATCTTTAAAAGATGTCGATTCAAATATAATAATAATAAAAAAAAAAGGCGACGAGAAGTCAGCCAAAGTTAAAGGAAACGCCATAACTACAATTTTCCAAGCAAACAATGACACAATGTTCAACATAATGTTATTCTACCTAACTAACAGTATGAAGAAGAAACAAAAATTATCTCATTAAAACCTTATCTAACTCATGATATATATGTCGTCATACGAAGAAGAAGAGGTGGTCCAAAAATGCATGTTATATGAAATACTTTAGACCTAAATATAGTGCATGTTTACCTGCACTAAGAGCCGAGGTAGGATGATGAAATTCTCGTGTCTTTGGCAGTTTTCTCTAAAGAGGAAACCCCTTCAACATCTCAATTCACGAGTATAGAACCACCCCCTCTCAACGACATCACCTCGTATCCTCGTATAAGACGACAAATCTCACGATATATATATAACTCATTATAACTTTACGGATGAGTATGTATTAAATTAAAACGGTCTTACATACAATTAGGTGTACATTAAACACTCGATAATCTGTTCAATGCTTCATACACATGAAGCATGGTGTTATGTCTTGCATAAACTTGTAATTAATAATCAAATATAATTTGGTCAAAACAATAATAGTCCCTTTACATTGGAATAACTACTCTCTTAGATATTATCTCTCAAAATATGTGTCCCTCCTTAGAGTCTTTACTCAGGGTAGTTGCATGACTATTATATGAGTTGAATAATTAGCTTTATTAGATTTAATTACTTGATTATTCTAATTGCATTTCCGCCATTTATTGATTGATAATAACGTTAGGAAGATTGGAAGAAACTAAGATAAGTAATCTTGATTTGCCATTCAACCTACTTTCAGATCAAGTTTATCATATCACGTACGATAGCCTATGATCAATCGAGTAAAATCCCTAAAAAAATAAATAAGTAACAACTCGAGAAATTACTACAATAGAATCAATCTAGCTAATCATTTTGAATGAATTAAACCAAAATGTACATTGACACCCACCAACAAAAAATTAATGGAAGAGTGATGAGTTCACTTAATGAATGATAATTGAAAGTAAAGCATGGTTATTCAACTAGGTCATATTGTTATTAACTTACCAAGTTCATGACCCATTATCAATTCTATATTTTATAGCTACTTAATCAAAACTCAATTATTCCAAATATACTTAACTTCAGGAAGACTCAAACTCAAGCTAAGTCTTACGAGCTTAACTCGCTTTAAGAGTCAACAAAGAATGTAGAAAAACAAACACAATTAAAGCATACATCAAACTATAATAAAGTTCTTCCAATTTCAAAATAAGTACAAAAAGTTGTTTTACAATAAATTTTCTGTTAGTTTTTGATCTACAATCCATAATTTGATTTTTCATTAAAGAATCTCATAAATTATAAGAGCTCGGCCTGGTCTAAACTCGACTAAAACTCGCCTTAAGCCGAGCTTGATCATCCACAACCACAAGTTGGTCATATAGTACACCTAAATTTCAAGTGATCAAGATAAACACTATTTATTAATGTATTATCATTCCTTACTTGATACTACAATAACCTCCTCTCTCTAATCATTTTTTTCAACCCTTTAAATGTCAGTTAAGTAGTTAGTTAGTGAGAATAATGCACAAAATGTACAAATTAGATTTGACAATGCAACCATCTGAATCTATTGACTTTCTGTACATCCCTTGTATTTTAAAAATCATACATTAAACTTTTACTCCTCAGACAATACTAAAACAATAATAATCTCTAACAAATCAATACAATATATACTGTTAAAAACAATGTAGGTCAACCAAGCCCACTAATCTCTGGTAAATTCCAACTACCTTCGTTGGTTAAAGTCTAATCAAGCCGTATTACACACAAGATCTGAAATCGAATCCCTTCTGTAAAACGGATTATACATACACTGGAAATTAAAATAAAAAAATAAATCAGAAATAATAAGGATTCTGACAGGCAAGAAGCAATTAAATTTGTTGACAGGGGCAAGATTATTGATAAACTACCAAGTCTGAGAAATAGATGTCAGAAAGTTAGGTGAAACATTGCTTTCTTCACATAAAAATGGTTTAATAATTTCTTAAATAAGAGAGTAAAATTGATTAGTTTTTCCTGCCAATAATATACAACTCCAATTTCTGAATAAACCAAAACCCCTAACTCTGTATTTTATACCTCTTTCTTACGTCACAAATTTAATCAACTTACTCAGCCATAACAAAAAGACAAGTATATAGCTTTCAAAAAATTTGGTGAAAAAAAATTGAACATCACCAAATTAGATTATTTAACCCCAAAAAAAATGCAATGATTGTTCAACCAGTTCTAATATTCATAAATATACTAAGCTTCAATTTCCAAGATATTCTTAATTTTTTTCTGATTAATGTGGACCCTCCTAAGTACGAGGTGTATGAATATATAATCAGACTACTAGTAGCTAAGCTTACTCAAATTCATGAAAGTTGTAACACAAGAACATTTACTGATCGATTTCCTTACAATAAATTTCAGAGTTGATGGAAGAGTGCAGTGATGTGATGAAGTTATGTGTAGTTTTTAATTTATGCAGTGCTGCTATGAGTCTATAGTTTGCATGTTAAGGCAAAGTATTCCTGGTGCAATATTATGATATCAACAACCTCTAGTATGTATAGCCGTGAGGCAAATCAAGTTGCGAATTTTGTTGCAAATCAACGATAATTTAGAGGTCAAACAAGGAAGGTAAAACGGAGTTATTGTCTTAAAAGAAGACGACAGTCTGTAACTATTCATGGTTAATCATTATCTCATATTCTAAAAATAAGTAACGTTAAGATAAGTTTCGAAAGTTAACAATGCTCAACGTAACTATATAGTGTGGTTACATGAATGATAAGGAAAACAATGCGAACATTCACTAGATGTGGATTGGAAAAGGGTTTACATTAGCTCGATTCTCTGAAGAAGGTCTTGTTACTAGTGGCTCGCCAATTATCCACATAAACTAATAACAAAACACTGCTCAGTAGAATTTCTATTCAAGGTGATTAACGGTTATTAAGTTCAATTTAGTTTACAACGATATCTATGTTCGTATGGTGACAAATAGATTCAGATAAGTTTGATTTAGGAACTTAATCAATAAAGAGATACGGAGTAATATGAAATAGAACGGCCATATTTCTTCTAGAGAGTGCAAATAAAAAGTTTACACAAAGGAACTAGGTATGTATGTAGATCGGTGAAACTCCTATAATTAGACAAACATTTCTTAATGAAGTTCGGCTATATCAATGCTTAAATTTGTAATACATGCCTAAAAGGTTTGATTAGTCTCAGCAAGTTTCTAACTCGCTTTAAATTGTAATCTTAGTGCATTTAGTGAAATATAATTAAAGTGACTTTGAGTAATTACTTGAAGCCATCACTTGTGCTTCAAAGTATCGCACATAGTTTGTGTGTTTTACTCATTAAAGTAAAAGCCTTTTCGACAAAATTCATCAAAAAACTGCATATGTAATTCAAGTTTTTGACACATTTGGTAAGTTTAATTTTAGTGCAATTCCTAATTATAGTCGAATTTCCATCATTAGAAAGAGTCGCGGAGACTCTTAATTAGGACTCAAACCAATTAATTAGAGTAAATTACCTTCAAAACAATTATCTAACCCAACTTAATTAGTTGAGATATTTAGCATGTAGATAGGTTTATAATAATATCACCTTCAAAGAATAAAAGGTAGAGAAAAAACAGGGGAATGTAGCCGTTAACAAGCAAACACCTTATGCAAACTTTATGCGCAACAACCCTTGATGATAGGTTCACATAAAAGACCAAAGCTAAAGGTAAAAGAGCCTGAAAGTGAAGCACAGGAATTATAATTATGTACAATTTCAAATAGACCCTTCCTTCAAATTTGAGTAAACAACCAAATTTGGTGACCCCTCCACTCCAACCCCACCTCACCAATATAATATTAATTAATTTAATAAAAACAAATAAAGAAAAAAAAAAAAAACCATACCCTTTTCTTTTCTGTTTGTCCCATACTATAAATTATTAATATTGTATAGAAATCACTACTTTACTCTCACATTTACTATATACGAACGTATCATATACGGTCCCTTCTACCTATACGTAAAACAAAACAGATCAAAGAAATTACAGTTGTTGATAAAGTATACAAATCGATTGTGAATTTCAACCATAAAATTGATTGAATTGGAGCCTATTCTCATACGTTGAAATTCAGTTCAGTTCAATTCTTAATTTCCTTCTCTTATAAAATATTCATTTCAGTTCAGTTCAGTTCAACTCAGTCATTGAGAACAGGCCCTTGGTCTAGTGTGGTAAAAAAAAAAAAAAAAAATTTATTCCTGTAACATTAACTTTATTTGAAAAAAGGGGTAAAGGTGAAAAATAAAACAAATAATGAAGGTTCGAGTAAAAATAATACAGGAAAAGAAAAGGAAATGGATCCCACCGACTATTAACTCTTTGCGTGTACAATGGGTCACAAATAGTGGGCTCCTCCTGTTTGTTCCTCCTGGTGACCAAATATACTCCATTTGTCAGCCTAAAAAAAAGTTGATAAAAATAAATCCTATCATAATAATAATAATAATAATAATTTCTCTTTCTCCTGAAACCATTTAAATCCCTATTTTTACTTACTAGTAGAGAATAACGTTTCACCAGGCATCCCATCACAAAGGAGACACATTTTGAACATATTTAAACATCAAGGAAAAGGATTGCTTAACCATAACCAAGATTATTCATGGTATCTAAACATCACCACCTCCAGTCCTCCACCACATAATAATCCTAATAATATTCGAGTCTATGTCGTTCAATTGTTGATTATGGACTCGAGAAAGTTCTGGACTAGTCGAGCAGAATTAAAACGAGGCTAAACACCGCCTTTTTATTGCTACAAGTGAAGAATCATACAACCACAAAAAGAGAGAGCTTAGATTGACTGAATGTGGGAGGCTTCCCTAAAGAGTAAAGAACCATCTTTTTTTTTTCATCTTTATAAAGAAGGTAAAAGATCAAACTCACAACCTACCCAGTAACAAGCTAAGAAACACAAAAAGAACAAAAACCCCATATTATTATAAGTGTTCACATGAAAAAACATAACAGAGAAGAATTAGTCAAACATTAAAAAAAAAAAAAAAAAAACCAGATCAAGTCAAATTTATCTGATCAAACCCAGAATCTGTACTGAAAACTAATTAGAAGTACTAGTTTCTAATCTACTTTAAAAACCATTTGATCTTATCCAAAATTAAGATTAATTTATAATTGAATTAATAAAGAACAGTAACAGATATAAAATAATGTTTATTTTTTTTATAATAATGTTCAAATAGTGTGATGAACATAAATTTTCTCACACCACCTTCAATCTCTCACCCACAATAATCGAGATAGCACGAGGGTTCAATTCAATTTTCTCACTAGATTCTCCACTTCCCAGTTTACCAAGAAAGTAATCTAATTAAAATATTAAACTAGCCTGAAAAGAGGATATAGAAGTTGCTAAACAACAAAAATAAAGCTGAATTCAGAATTCTCACCTTTCTTTTACTTTCCTTCCCCTTTTTCTTCTTCTCCCTTTTGTCTTTGCTGTATTCTCAAATTGTCTTAAGCTACTGCAAATCAGATAATTAAGATTCACACCCTTTAACATTAACAAACAGCAAAGGTATACATACCAACACAATCGAACATTACGAGTCGATTGAACAAATAGAGAACAGCGAGAACGAATTGAATAAACAGATATCGAATGATGGAAAACGAGATCAAAGGTGTATATAATTGAAAATTAGATCGAATGAACAAAAAAGATTGAAGGTGTAATACTATATATGACAATATATTTGCTGCTTTTTTTGTATATTATTGATATGATTCATATCAGTAGGTAGAGATTGTAATATAATATAACCCTTACAACAAAAAACCAGAAGGGATTGAAGGGAGAGAGAGCTAGAGGTGAAAAGCTACCACCCACCCATGCAATTCACTTATCAAGTAGTAGTAATAGTTGTTGCTAGTAGTAGTAAGTAGTAGTTAAACATAATCCCCTCTATAAACTTTTGCATCTTCTTAATAGTAAGTACCCAAAAAACTAACTCCCTCAAAAAAGAAAATTTGGACCAAAAAAGGGATAATATAGAAACAAAAAAAAAAAGGATCAAAATTTCATCTTGTTTCATTCTCTATGGTTTCTCCTCCATGATAGAAGCTAAACCAGTGATGACAACCTCAAGTTCAGGGGCTTTCTTGGGATTATTGTTCCTTTTCTCCTTGACATCCTCCTCACCTGAGCTCTCGGACATCTCGAACACCGACTCCGATGGTGGCGAGCTCCGGCTCTGCTCTGACTCATCAGCTTGGTGGTGATCAGACTCCGCGGCCCTATTAGGGCTCGGCCCATCGGAATTGATGACAAAGCTAGCAGGGGAGAGTGGGCTTGGGGGCGGAGTAGCGGTGACAGTGGCAGTGGTAGTGGTAGTGGTAGTGGTCGAGGCGGGGGCGATTCGGGTGGGTGGAGACAGCCACTTAGCCTGAACATAATCAGCTTTTCTCCAAGGAGGGATGTGCATACCCTTCTTCTTAAGGCTTTGTTTAGCAGCTTCAGAGAGAATACATATAATCTTCGAAAGGCGGTCGGATTTTCCCACAAAGATGTGAGGGAGTGTCTGAAGGACTGATTTGTAGGTCTTGGTTGATCTTGCAACCTCAAATTCTGACCTGAAGTCTATGTCGATTATCAGTCTCTCTCCTCCCACAATCACATCCACATACTCATATTCCCCTGTTCCACAAATTCCCCAAAACTTCAATCAATTCATTTTATTTGCAAATTATTTAATTTATATAACCCCAATTAAACAGAAATCACTGATTTCAGGCATAAATTTAGAGACCAATATCATAAATCATCCTAAAACAGAAATCACTATAAAATAGGCAGAAATGTAGAGAATTACAATCTAATCTTTATACTACAGTATAATACTACTATTAACACGGGAAATTTCCAAATTGCTAATAATAATCAAGAACTAAAACTTCCATATTTCGCATTCAGACATCAAATTTGGAATATAATCAGGCCAATTAGAACAAATAAACTACCAAATTAAGCTAAAATTTAATTGAATTGAGAGGAAATTAAATTACCAGCTGGAAAAGAGGGGGATTTCTCCCATTTAGATTTGCAAATTGCAGCATCATACCCAAGCGCCATTAAACCTTCAATTACAATCTTCCTAAGCTCATCTTTTCTCTTGCATGTCTTCTTCTCCGCCACAATCTTGGCCGTATCAGCCAACACATTCCTCTCATTCACACTCGCGCACACCACCAAACTCTGCACTCGACAACCAACAACAACCACCACCACAATTAGTTCCAATCGAAACGATTAAAAAACGAAGAGACGACAATCGAATACACACACAATCGTTTACCTTGAGAAAGTCACAGACATCGGCGGAGGACACAGTGTTATCCGACTCACCATCGGACCCGTCACTTCCGTTGCCGTTAAAGCAATTACACCGGTTCCTCCCACACCTAACCGCAGACGATTGCGAGGGTTTCTCGTTGCTCTCCTCGATGAAATTCTGAACCATCTTAGCTAAACAAACTGAACTCGGCTCAAACATCTCCGACGATGCCACCGGAACAGTCGGCTCAGAAACCGAGATCCTGAACAGCCGTTTAAGCCGCGACTTTACCATCGGCTGCTTTGCCGGCTCCGACACCGGAATTTCGCCGGCGCCGGCGTCAATCGGCTGAATCTTCATCGATAACGGCATGATGAAATCGATGATCAAATTCCACACCAAAAACCTTGAAAATTCTCTCTCCTCTTTGTTTACACTAACTCTGATGAAGCTTCGCTTTTCTCAATCCTCGGTACTCCATTTTTGTCATTTTAACCTCCCAAAAAACACGAATTTCAGCTCGATTTTTCCGCTTTTTTTTCTCGAATATCAATTGATGTAGATAATCTTTAAATCGCGCTTCATCGCCATTTCTCGCATCTCCCAACAAACCGATTACCAACTTTTTTTTTATCCTAAATATTAATTATATTGATTACAATTATAACTATAATTATATATATAATTCACGGAATCCGAGAAAGATTAAGCTTAAATTATACCCTAGAAATGCTTCAACACCTTGTGATTTGCGAGGTAAAGCATGGAATAACTTGTAAACTCTGCTAAGTAAACTCAACCTTTTTTTCTTAATCAGGAAAAAAAAAAAAGCAAAAAAAAAAAGAAAAATCAGTGTTCAAATTCAAACTCACACGAATTCGCTGCCATTATTTCTCAGAGTAAGGTGAAGCGGTTAGACTGAATTTTCATGGAGGAGAGAGAAAATGGAAAAAAAAAAAAATGGAAGTTTTTTTTTATTTATTTTTTTATTTTTCTTTAAATTTTTAGAGTTTGGTGGTTTTAGTTCATCGGTTTAAAAAGGAAGAGAGAGGATGAGAGTGTTTATGTGTGAAGAAGGATAAAGAGGAGACAAAGGAGGCTATGTGAGTTTTATAGGAGTAATGCTGACTAGGATTGACCATTTGCCACGTGTTCATCCTACGTGGCAGGTGGGTTAAATTAGGTTCGGGATTTCCAAAGCTGAATGTTACGTGCTGTGGTTCGGGGGGATATTTGTGTTTTCGTGGTACGACCGTTTACAGCCACGTCTAGTGTTGGTTACGCTTCATAGGTGGTTAAATTACCAAATTACCCTTTGTTAGTTTTTTCTTCGGAAGAAGTTGGTGCAATGTTGTAATAACCCCTTTTTTGTGTTTTTATTTTATTTTTATTTTTTACAAACCCCCTCGTAATGCGGGGAGTTTCAAAACTGTCTGTGCCACGTGGCGGATGTATGTAAGTAGGGTTTGGAGGGAAGAAATGTCGAAATTACCCCTAGAGAAATTTGTGATTGAGAGGTGAAAGTGGACAGGAGTTCGTCTAGGAAGGTAAAGTTATAGGATGGGTGCGATCGTAATTTCGAGGGTTGATTGTAACTTTTTTATATTTTTGTGAGTGAAATTGTGATATGACAAGTTTTAATTATTTTATTTATTTTTGAAAAGGAGTGAGTGTAAGTGACATGACATCGGTAAGTCCCACTATGATCAACATTCACTCAACAATTACAAAATTTAGGGTATGTTCTCGACTTCTGTTAACTAAACTGAATTTAATTTATTAGACCAGAACTGAAAGAGAAGGAAATAATGAGCTGAATTGAACTGAACTAAACTGAACTGAACTATTAAAGCTGAACTGAAAATAATGGTATGAGAATCGGCCCAAACATTGTGACATTTTTTTTTAACACAACATTGTGATAATTTAATAAGAGGAGAAGGTGATCTTTCTTTTTTTTATATATAATTTAATAAGAGTAGAAGGTGATCTTTCTTTTTTTTTTTTTTTTTTTTTTTTTTGAAATTAAAAAATTTTCAAGGTGGATTATATAAGAACTAGGGTAAGAAATCTAAGAATAGTGATTAAAAAAAGGGAAAACATAATACTGTACTCCATAAAAAGTTAAAAATTAAAAATTGGCAATAAATAAACATTTATTACACCAATTTACTCGTGAATTGTCGATAAATTTCCAACTTAATTAATACTAAAAAGGGAAGTATATTAAATGTTTATTTTCATAATCGTTAAAAAAATACAGAGTATATAAATTTGATGTGCTAAAATAAAATGTATTTCTATCAAAAAAAACATATCTAAATTTTAGTTGAAAAGTAATGTCTAAAATTGAAGGGTTGGAAGGTTAGAAAATTGGGGGGGGGGGGGGGAATTTAAAGAATGGTCTTTTAGATAAATTGTCACAATAGAACAAACAAAAATTGCTTAATATCCAATATATACTAAAATTAGAAAACTATTTTCATTTTTTTGCTTTGAGATGTATTTTTATTTACGTAAACTATGGAGGTTGGATTTATGTATTGTTGTTGCACTCGAGTTAAAAGTAGGCCTTGAACGAGAAAATAACGAAAAAAGAGTGGGATTGAGTTAGAAGAAATCAAGTATTGTGATGTCAATGAGAGTTTGTTTGAAAAGCGAGTTGAGAAGTTGAGGATACTATGGAAAATACTAACAAATGACGATATACATATTTTGTTTCTGGTATAGTATTTTTATTATTTGTCTTTTAGCAATTCGACACGACAATGTACATTTTCCGTCATTCCATAGTTACCGCACATTTGTCACATTAATTTGACTCCAAAGCCGTTAAATCTGGTAAAGTTAAGTTAGAGTAAGAGATTGCGATTCGAACCTATAACTTTTAAACATCCAAACGTAATAATCCATTCCATTAATGAGGCTTTTTTTTATGTGTGTATTTTAAGTTTAAACTTTCTCATTTTCGTTTTGAATGTGATTGCAATTTATTTACCTATTTTCTAAAATAGCCACATATCTCCTTGTTTTATGTTCAAATGTCTCTCTTTTTAACGGAGGTAATCACATTTACCCTACTAACTACATCCGCCACCTTTGTCATTATTAAATTACCCAAATTTGTCTCGCATTAATGAGTCTTAAACTCTTAATAACCCTATTAACTCCACTTACTTTTAAGTAGACCTTATAACCATTTTTCCTTGATTTATTTCCATATTATAAGTTTTTATTTAGAGTTATTGTCATATTATCAGTAATCACATTAAAATTCTCTCTATAATTAAATTAGTTGTACATGTATTGTTGTATTGAAACATAAAAAGCTCAAATATTATACTAGTATGTGTATATATTGTCCAAAAAAATATACTATATGGCATTGGGCCACGTTACTCCATTTTTTTTTAAGGCCGTTTTTAAATACTTGCTCCATTTCCTTAATTGGAAAACTTTTACAATATTTAATTATTTTCTCTCATCAAGTGGACCCAATAATATTGATTCTATATTCTCTCTCCTTCAATTCTCTCAACTACTTTTGGTTTTTTACGTAGTACAATTTTATATTCTTCCACCAAGCTCACTACTTCTATATTTTATTACCTTCTTCAATTTCTCCTAAAACTCCGCACATGAAAAAATAGAGCAAGTATTTTAAAACAGAGGGAGTAATATTTTACAGTATATTTTACAAATTTGCAAACCGTATAAAATAACTAAGCACCGTATTATCTAGTTTGACCAATTGACCAACCTGGAAATGGTCCAAAATTTAGTCATCATATCCTAAAATCCTAAATCCATTCCAAAAAAATAAAAATAAAAAATAAAATAAAATTTACGAAGTTAAAAGTATGTCAGTCAGCCTAATACAGCTAAAACTTCTTGGTCAAAACAGGATAGCTGACGTGTAATCGTATATTCTGTAGCATCAATTTGTTTTTTGGTTTTGTTAAGATTAATTTATACTCTATTTTTCAAAAGAAAGAAAAAGGGAGCCCACTTTAGGGGCCCATGGGCTCATTAATATGTCTCGCTTAATGGGCCGTACGAGTAAAATTTGTTCGGCCCATTATAATTAACTTTCTCTCTCTACTCTACTCCTCCACATACACACACTCTTTTCCTATTGGATAAACCTTAGTCCAATAATTTGTGGTTGGTAGTAATTATATACGAGAGCTAAATTTAATTATTAATAATGTTTATGTAGGGTCCATGTTTAAGATAGGGATTATGTGGCTCAAATGTTATCTTATTGTAAGCCAGATCATTACGAAGATGACTCATTATTATTTGATTGATGATGTTTTAAACAATATCTAGCTAGCTCGTCCAACTGTACTCATTTTGCTAAAATCAAAATTAGGACCTGTTTTCAATTTAACGAAAACAAATGAACTGAACTGATTGGAGCTGAAATAAATCGTTTATGAGATAAAGAAATTAGAAACTGAACAAAATAGGTCCTTAATTATCATATTGTTCCAATTAACTTTCTTTTTAAATATCTTATGTGTAATTACTAATCCCGAACAAATGAGATTACAATCTTATTGACTACGGATATACATAAGGTATTTGAGTATTTGGTATACAAATAAAATGTAGTAGCTCTGAGTATGAAAACTCCATCATTCTGAGTATTTGGATGCAAAAGAGGAATTATAAATGTAATAATGGAATTGCATTCTAAACTAAGTGAGCAAGTTACTAAGAGGATAACGTTATGATTTATGGTCCACATAAAGTGTAACCTTGTTCTTGTAGGATATGTATATGCTAAGCTATAAGAAGAATGTTGTGCATTCTTATAAGTTATAATTTGCGGAATATGTTTTTTTTTTTTTTTTCCTTTCTTCTTCCAAAAAAGAATAATACTATTGCAATCTCGAAAAATCAATTTAGATTTTCTCGTTGTGTTGCATACGTATTGTAGTGTAAGAGATAATATATTTCCCATCCATGTAATAAACTTGTAATATGGTGTTTAATCATGTAAAATGCTTAAATATCTAATACTATATTGAAGGGTCCTACCTCCCATTTTTGCCCATCTCCATCTTTTATGGAGAGTGCATAATATAAATAGAAATTAAATGTGCATATATGACCAAAATAGCTTAGCAAAGAATTTCTACTTATGAATTTATGATACATAACATAATGTATTAGGAAATAACGTTTCTTGGGTGTCATCTAATCAATCAAGGCGACTATAAAATTTTATATTTTGGTGTTTAAATGACCCTTTCACATTTATCATTGAAAAATAAAAGACATTTCTAACTACTCCGTAGTAATCATTCACCCAAAGACCGAATATTAATCTAATAGTAGTATCCTTCATAATTAATTATTTATCAAATCAATTTTGTGTGTGTAAATTACCCTTTCATATTGAACTCTCTCTCCCTCTCTCTTTTTTTTCCTTTTTTTTTTTTTTTTTTTTTTTTGGTAAAAAAATTGTTAAAAAAAAAAAGTATTGCCTTGTTAATCACACAAGGACTGCAAAATGTATATCCCAGGATTCAAAAAGGCAGATGTTGCCTTTGCAATCAAGTCACTACAGTTGAAGTAGAACTGGATATGATGCTTGATGTTAGCCACTAGCTGGGTCCCCTCCAATAATGTTTTTCCTTATTAGACTAAATTTCATGTCAATTAAAATGTATCAAGAAAAAGGAAAAATAAATCACAATATATACCACTTCATCCATTCATAAGAGTTTTGGACTTATTACTATTTTTTTTTAAAAAAAAAATAAAAATAATAACATAACTTTGAGCATTTCTTATAAATAAATATATAAAATCTAACCTAACTAGGTGTATCTAATGTATATATTTAATTTTTAAATATTTTATAATTTTTACCTAATATAATTGATTAATTGAACATATTCGGAATAAAAAAAATGTATATTAAACACCGTAAAAAATTCAAATAAGTCGGATTTTTAAGAAACAGAGGGAGTATATATAAAATAAAGATGAAAAACCAAAGCTTAGGGTGGTGGATGAGAAGTCTAAATTTTGGTGTGGGACCTTTAAACATGAATGGCAACTGCATTGCATAAGTGGGTGCTCAACTGCCCTATAATTTCTTTTTGTGCCCAATTATTATTTTGATACAATCCTTATTGAACCCAAGATAGGGGGCAAGGGAATTGTACATGTATCTTGGTTAGTTAGGGATTATTGGATTCAAAGACATACTATATTATAGTCTATACTTTACTAAATTTCAAATGGATACATAATTATGTTAATACTGATTATTATTCAAAGATACATTTGAGTTGGCATGTGTTATATTGTCTGCTATAATATAATCTAGACATGATTGATTTTTTTTTTTTTTTTACTTTCATGATATGTATGATCACTTGATCAGTTTGGTTCAGGCAATATTAATCAATGTATTTTGTCGTTCGTGAATTGATGTGTGTTTTTTTTTTTTTTTTTTTTTTTTTTTTTTTTTTTTTTTTTGAGAAAGATGATTTGATGTGTTTATATACAACTTTGGTGAATAAATATTATTACTCCCTACAACAATTAAAATATTACTCCCTCCGTCCCCAAAACTTTGATTTTTTTGGGTTAATTTCGCGGTTATTAAGAAACTTAAATAAAAAGAAATAAAAACATATTGTAAAGATAAATTTATATGAGGTTTGTAAATAAGTAGAGAGATAAAGTATTAAAAATACATGAAAAAACAAAATTTTATAATTTCCTTAGAATTTAGAGCACACCAGAAGGTACAATATAAACCTAGACTCTAATACCATGATAAATTTTGGCAATAATATGAAATGGGTCTGGGCAACCCGAACAAGAAGGAAGAGAGTTTGGTCCACAAACAAGGCTTTAGAACTTCCATACTAAAACCAATTGGCAATAGTAGGAGTACCTCCTCTACCTTATAAAGTGAAACCTCCTCTCCTCTTTCTCCAATGTGGGACACTCACAAGTGGGTTACAATGGGTTTCTACAACATGATATGATTTGCTTTGTTCAAGATACCCCACATGATAATTTAGATCGAGTTCGACTAATCAAGATTCGAGCTAGGAAATTTATATGTATCCCAATTGAAGAAAAGTATTTGAATAAATGTTAATGCAAATTTAAGCTCAAACAAGAGACGTATGATCAAATTATAATAATCTACGTTATGCTTAACTGCTGACCTAGACATTTGAATTAATAGTGTCACAAATAGTGAACAAATTTTTATCACTATTTTTTTTTTTTTTTTGATCATGTGACATGTAATGTCTATCTTTTGAAAAAGAGTAAACATTTTATCAATAGTTAACAATACACAACATCAAAAAAACAATGTTCTTATTAGTTATTATTTCTATTTGATTTTATTGTGGTACCTTATCAATCCATTGCATGCTTTCCCCTGTATTTTCCACCTTCCTAATTAATTGAAGTGTAAACTAAGAAGGGTAGAATGAATATGAATTGGGAGTGTTGAGGTTTGAGACCAAGAATAATGATCAATCGGTTAGGTCACTCATCTCTTTTGAAGATGTGTAGAGTTTGTTTCTTATTAATCCTTTCAAACGTGTACTGTATAATGTTGTCATATAAACACTATTATTATTAATATACCTTTTAGAAAAAAAGAATAAACGCGCTTGAAAATGAATAGAATAAGGTTATGCAATCTCATCACCAAATGCATGTATCAATGTAGATCTTCATCTATTAGTTATCACTTCAATTAATTAGGAAGGTTGGAAGCTTCTCAGTACCTTAGAAGCAGTGCAATTAATGTAACATTCTAATTACCTTAATTGTTTCCTTGCATGAAACTAGTGCATACTATGAAGTAAATAAACAGTGTATTAAACACAAAATTAACAAAGTTGTTATTTCTTTGTTTGTGCCAAAATCAAGTTATAATAATGGGCATTAAATTTCTTAATATTTTGTGCTACTCAATTACTAAATCTAGATTGATGATGATATCAAACTATTGGGTTACCTTATGATCAATGAGCAAATGATCTATGTCTACTTTTTCCCAACAATTTCACTCAAAAGTGGGAGCAAGAACATGGAAAAAGAAAGAATAGCATAAAAGATAACAAAATAAAAAAGAAAAAGAAATACTCCCAAAATAAGGAAAAGCTAAGAAACTGATGCCATTATAGTCTAATGGGCCTACTTTAATCCTGAAGTGGCCCATTCACTCATTACATTTCCCTATTGCTATTAGGCCCACTTCTCTGACCCATCTCTTTATCCCTTTCTGTAAAGCATTTTTTCTCTCTCTTTTTATTTTTAGGATTAGAGACAAGTTACATCAACAAGAAATTTCGTGACAAAATTAGCTTTTTCTAGCTTGCTCTCTTTCTTATCCAAATTAATACAAGCATAAACATAAAATCATAAAAACTGCTCATTTTTTTATTCTCTATTTGTTGTCATTCAACAATATAAGGGCATGTTCTCATTGACTGAACTGAACTGAATTAAACTGAAATGAATTGTGCTGAGCTGAACTGAACTGAAATGAATATTTTATAAGAGAAGGAAATTAAGAGGTGAACTGAACTGAAGTGAACTGAATTTCAACGTATGAGAACAGACTCTTATTTAAAGTTTCTAATAAACAAAAATTTAAAATTTAAACTCATATATAAAATATAAAAGTGGACTCATATGAGTAATATGACGAGAATAGAGATAACTATTGACCAAATAAAACAATATTACAATGAAATATGTGCGGGGCTAACTCGGTAACTATAATATGTAAACAAACATATAGAAAAAACAAAGTAAAGAATAGGTCATTTTAAAGTTAACCAAAAAAAAAAAAAAAAAAAAAAAGATATAGAGTACTTGAAAAATGAAAGTTAAAATCCTTAAAGTGTAATGTGTAGCACAAGGTAAAATAAAGTAAATTATGAAGCATCAACGGTAAGAACTCTTGAGAATTAGTAAGACTTTAGTGTTGTAATGAGTGCAAAATAAAATTAAGTTGACGATTATGACGAATAAATTTAGTGAAAGCGACTTACATTTTGATGAATCCGGACCCATCTGTTATTAAGCAACAATTGTTTTTTTTTTTTTAAAAAAAATAATTATTATTATAATTTTACTCGTAATTAACATTCCTTCCGTCTCATTTTAACTGTAGCTAAATTACTTTTCACACAAATTTAAAGATATAAATTTCATCCCGAGATAAATAAAAAGTGTAATCAAGAAAAATATAAAATATATACAAAGTACTCCGTATTAAAAATAATAATGTTACAATACATTTTTTTTTTTTAAGGAAAAGCATAATACGCATTTTTATTGAAACAAAATTTTTTATAGATGCATTGTAACTATCAAGTTTCAAAAAGATCACGTTAGTCACGTATAGGGTATAGTGGTACAATTCTTTTCATGGGCAACTATATTATCATGAAAAGGACATCAAATGTTACGATGAAGAAGCCTACTTTAGGAGATTGATGAATTCCGTGGGCAAGAAAACCACACGACTTTGAGATTAAAAAGGGTGGAAGGCATAGTTCCAATGGTGCTGGGTTACAGGAAACAGGATTTAGTGTACGGAGTACATGTTTCAACCAATTTATTTAACCTGCGTGAAGTTGTTTCACACTAATTTAATGGTAAATGTTTTATATAACTACTCTGTATGTAAATAGTGTTAATTTAGGTATGATCATAACTATACATGTTAAAATCTAATACTGTACACACTACACGAAATATATATATCGAACATTTTCGTAGTATAATTGGATTATAGGATATGATAAACATAGTTTTGTTATCTGACGAAAGATAGCTAGTTCTGGTGTAATTGGAATATGGAAATGAGCTTGTTCATTTGGATAATAACAATAATTTTAGTTGCATTGCTTAAATTGGGTTAAGACATGTCACTCTTTAAGTTTTGTGTTGAGCACTAATAGTTTGTATGTTTTTGTTCAATTAAGCATATATCTTAAAATAAAATAAAAAAAATGTTGACTTATCTAAAATCATCTAAACTTTATTGTGTTGAACACTAAATGTTAGACAATTTTACCTTAAGTACATGCAATATGATAAATAGAGTAACATGAAATCTTATATGTGACTGGCCACATCGTGTGACTGTGACACGGGTTGTTTCGTTAGTGTAATAAGGGTTACTTGGTCGGTATTAAAGGGGTTACTTCGTCAGTGCTATAGGGTTACTCGATTAGTGTTATAGGGGTTACTCAGTTAGTATTATAGGAGTTACTTCGTCAGTTTTATATGAATTACTTTGTTCTTTTATAAGTGGTCACACGATGTGGCTGACCACACACAAGACGGGCTGGAGCAGCCTCTGACTCAAGCAAACATCCCTTCCTATACGGCAGTACGGGTTCCTCAATTTATTAATAAAAACAATAGGGTTATGAACATTTACCGCTTATTGGTAACTTAATTTAAACCAAAATGGACATAAATGAGAAGTGCAAACAAATCTGTATATTTTTACAAAATGGACCTAAAGCATGTTACTTTACAAATAAATAGGCGAACACGAGTTATTTCTAAGAATTCAGATTTGGATACTAATAAGCATATTTAGCATAAGTTATGAAAACAATAACTCTCCATAATAAGACTATTTATACCCAAATTACCCAAAATTAACATATCTTTTGTGTCTATATCATTGTTCATAATTATGTTACTAGTAACATTATCAAACAAGTGTCAGTATCATATTTAAAGATTAGTCACAATTAATTCATTAAATCTTGTAATCAAAAGTAATTTCTTAAAACAATGGGACATAAAAATTGGTAAATCAAACATGAAATGTCATCAAATATATGGTTGAAAGGAGAGAAATTCTAAACCCATTGCAATCAACTAGTCATATTCGGAAGTGATGCTTGATGTAGTACCTAATATTTCAAAGAGAAAGATAACATTTTTTAAAGTAATCTAAGATTTTGCACCAAATATAAAGTTACTTAAGATTTGCTTTAGAATATTGTAAATTTACGGTTATGTCCATGATTATTCACTAACTACTTTACTTCAGTGTAAAATCTTGAAAATAAATGTTGTTACAGTACAGTATATAGAATTTCAGAAACATATGCTTATTCTTTAAAACAAAAAACAAAATAAAGAATGAGTAACAAATTCTACTGTAATTCCTAAAATTGGACCTAAACCTACTTGGGCTACTTTAACACATGTAGTCAGTCCACATCATCAAAAGGCCCATTTGATTATTTTTTGTTTAATCTGATATTAAATATTTGTCGATTTGATTTGATTTGATTTAGTCTAATCTGATCAAATTTTGGATTTGGACCAATTTTTATGGCCTTTTTTATCATTTTATGTCCCTGTTGTACATGGCTTAGTTTATAAACCGTAGCTAAGAGGATCCGAGTATGTCGAACAATAGCTACTCGCATAGCCATACGCTCCATCCTTCCTCGTACGATGACTTTTGAAAATATTTATAAGAAACAAATGTAGGGTGTTTTTCACCAAAACTGTACTCAAGTTTAACAAAATACTTCGTAACAACCAATTCTAAAAATACATCAGAAGTCTGTTTAAAATTACATCAAGAAAAGACGGGGAGAAAAATGCACGAGTAGATCTAAGAATCTAGGATCAAAGTTGGCACTATATACCTAAGTAATAATACAGCCTTAAAGACTTCTACAATCACAAGGAATGTAGAATATCAGAATTTCTCACGCACACAAATAATCTCTAAATAAATCCTTTCAAGTTACAAATTGCTGAATTCATCCCGAAACTCAATCACATCACCATCAGGCAGGCATTCAAGGAACGATCCTTACCTGGATAGATTGTAGCATATCAGACACAGCAACAATACGGTCTCCAGGTTTGATCATGCCTCTTATTTTCAACAATGACAGAGTTTTGCTCAAATTAGTGTCCATGTCTTCGGAAAAGTTTAACCGAAAAGGGATCAACCCCCATTGCAGATTTAATCGCTTCCTCACAGAAGCAGTGGGGGTAAAAGCAAATATTGGACAATCTGGTCGCCAACGTGAAAGGAGGGATGCCATGTGTCCATCTGATGTGTAAACAAACAAGGCGTCCACTTGCAGACTGCTGGCTGTAGAATTGTAAATCACACAGTTAAAATCATATGATGACATTAATCCACAAAAGACATCAAAAGATGCTAACATTTCAAAAACGTCTAAACTAGCTGTTTATGAAAGTGTCTACAATGCTTTTTCTTAAAGGACAACCACCGCAACCTTACAAAATTCAACATGCCAAGTGCTCAATAGCAAACATACTCGGTGTTGTTCAATAACCAGGCTTGTTTCCTAGCCATTATCTCATAAAGATATGAAACAATCAAACAACCATCGTAGAACTTGGGCTGTTTTAGTAATCCAAGGTTGAAATAAATTAGGAATTTAGTTCAGTTTCAATTTTTACTTCTAAAATACTTGAGAATATTTGCTTACCTAATTTGGCAGCAGACCGGCATATCTCTTCTTTTATGATATCAGAAAATGATGATGATATATTTGCTAATTCCAATTCTTCACTATACTTGTCCTCTCTGCACCACTTTTCCATTCGCACGCTAACACTCCTAAGAACTGTTAATGCTTTGTCAGGGTAAAGACCCATTGCTGATTCACCAGAGAGCATCAATGCATCAGCTTGCTGCCTGACAGCTTCAGAAACATCAGCAACTTCTGCTCTAGTTGGTATAGGATACTCGATCATGGACTCAAGAAGTTGCGAGGCAACAATGACAGGTTTATTAAGCTGCCTGCACAAATGAACAATTTTCTGCTGGGCAAATGGAACCTGCTCTAGAGGAATTTGTGAGCCCATATCTCCTCTGGCAACCATAGCTCCATCGGAAGCTTCTAAGATCTCTTCCAAGTTTTTCAGTGAGTCAACACTCTCTATTTTAGCAATTACACCAACATCCCTGCACATCAAAATTGACAGTTGAGCTCTAAATTGAAAGCAACATGCAATAATTCTTGAAGGGAGCAAAAGAAGAAAAATTAATGAGTTCAGCACAAAATTCACAGAACAGCTTTAGATTGTTGCTTAGTATCTATATTAAACAAAACACAACTGTTATAAAAGTACATCAGATATAAGCAATAAAGCACAATATCAGATTCGTGAGTAGCATCTATTTTCAGCAATTTGGCATAAACCACATACCCCAACTCCCAAATTGCACTACCACCTGTATGATGCATCTTTAAGAATAACACAGCACAAACCCACAAGTAGATCTAGTAGTTTTGGATTTTTCCATCTAGCAGAAATATACAATTCCGGCTAGAAACAAAGCTGCTTTCCTGAAGGGCTTTGAGACTGAGGGGATTCCGAGAATTGATTGATGGCAAGTAGAAACATTTACCTATTAGGAGATCGTGCAGCAATATAACTCCGCAGATGATTGATTGTATCAGCAGATCGAACAAAAGACAATGCAATGAAATCCACACCTTCAGCTATAGCAAAATCAATATCCAGCCAATCCTAAGGATCATAAAAGGTTTTTGGATCAGAATACATGATACCTTATTATGAAATATAAATGAATGGGACAATGATCATTAAGCTGATGATAAAGGTTGGATGAGAGAGACCAACCTTAGATGTGATCGTTGGGAGCATACTGTTACGTTGTTGAACCAGTCTTCCTTTCCTCCACAATGCAAGATTCGCACGAGGTAACAACAACCCAGGATCAGTGCACAAGCACTTGACATCAGGGCCAATTTTTTCAACAACCTCAAAACGAACCATACCACCATCCACGACAAGTTCATCACCCACTTCAACATCTGTAACATTTGGAACAAGCTCAAAATTTGATACACTACAGCTTTATGGCTCTTGCCAGTGTCCACAACAAGACAGCAATCTAAGACATACCTTCAGCAAAACCATCATAGCTTGCACTGATGGTGCGCTCTGGCTGACTCTCATCAAACGAACGGACGCTGAAGGTCCAAATATCACCATCCTAAAGAAGTCAATCAATGCACATCAGTGTAAAAGAGTGATCAAACTTATTGCAATCATTTTTGTAGCCACTTTGTATGTAGAGCATGTTGACTATACAATTTTTTTTTTTAGCTAAATTTTAAGCTAAAGAGTCAAAGCCAAATTGGATATTGAAAATTCCTTATTCACATCAAAAATTTATTAAGCACATTTTTTTGGTAATTTGATTCAGAAAAAAAAAAATAACCCCCACACAGGTATACTTCGGGATATGTTAATCAACACTAGAAGACTACAAGACAAGAAAAACAACCAATTCGGAACCACTTAACATCCTTTGGGAGTCTTTCGAATAAAGGTAAGTAGGTAACATAATAACATGTAATTCCTCTGTCCCAAAAAATGCTACATAGGCCACAACCACATTTGAATAATTAACTTGACTGAAATACTGAAACAACAAACCAAGTTCAAATTTTTTTTTTCATCATTAGGATAGAACAAGGTAGTCTTTTCTTAATTTACTCATTAAGAGTGATACAAACAAGTTGTAAATTAACTATATGTGAATATTGTGAACTACAGAGTGTATTATTTTGGGACAACCAAAATAGAAATGGGGGAGTCTCACAACACATTAAGAATGGTTTTAGTCTCTCGTGCATATCAGTCAATGTCACCTCTGTAAGAAAGTAATCCCTTGCCATTCTCATTGCTTGGCAGAGTATATATACGATAGTTTCTAGGTAAATGCTATCTTAGGAAATAATATACAACCTGGGGAAGACTATACAATCATTAATGTAGCAACATAGGGAATAATGTATGCATTGTATCTAAAATATACATTGTATCTAATACACCCCCGTAGTCGCAGCGGGAGGTAATCGAACGCTGAGGCTATCACGAAAGTCTTCGAATAGAATCTGTGGCAGCCCTTTGGTGAAAATATCAGCGACTTGGTAACGAGAGGGAATGTGAAGAACGCGGACTTGACCCCGAGTTACTTTTTCACGAACGAAGTGGATATCCATTTCAATGTGTTTAGTGCGTTGGTGTTGAACGGGATTGCCGGTGAGATAAACCGCACTCACATTATCACAATAGACCACCGTGGCTTTCTTGATGGGGCATCGAAGTTCAAGAAGGAGGTTGCGGAGCCAGCAAGACTCGGCAACAACGTTGGCTACCCCTCGATATTCGGCTTCGGAACTTGAACGTGACAATGTGGGCTGCCGTTTTGCTGACCACGAGATTAAATTGTCGCCAAGGAAGACGCAATAGCCTGAGGTGGAGCGCCTTGTATCCGGGCAGCCACCCCAGTCGGCGTCGGTGTAGGACAGCAGCCCCGAGAGAGAAGAGGGGTACAAGTGTAGGCCGAGCTGCAAAGTGCCTTGTATGTATCTCAAAATGCGGCGAAGGGCTTGCATATGTTCCTTGCGTGGGTCATGCATGAAGAGGCACACTTGTTGGACTGCATAGGAAATATCGGGGCGGGTGAAGGTTAAGTATTGTAAAGCTCCTGCCAAACTACGATAAAGAGTTGGGTCCTCGGTGGGTGGACCGGAAGTTGCACTCAGCTTAGCCTTGGTGTCGACCGGGGTGGAAGAGGGTTTGCATGAAGACATATTGGCTCGAGCTATGATGTCTTTAGCATAAGCTTGTTGAGATAAAAATAAGCCGGTGCAATGGTGAGTGACCGAAATACCAAGAAAGGAGCTGAGATTGCCGAGGTCCTTCATTGCAAACTCCGAATTTAATTTACCCATTATAGACTTGCGGAGAGTGTCGGAGGAAGCCGTGAGGATGATGTCATCAACATAGAGAAGGATGTATGCAACTTGTTTTCCATGACTATAGATAAATAGAGAGTGGTCGGATTTGCTATGAATGAACCCAAGAGTTGACACAAAAGTAGCAAATCGGTGGTACCATGCCCGTGGGGCTTGCTTGAGACCATAGAGGGCCTTGTTGAGGAGGCAAACATGACCCGGTTTATTTTTATCACGAAAACCGGGTGGTTGATGCATGTAGACGGTCTCTTCAATATCACCATTCAAGAATGCATTTTTGACGTCCATTTGATGAATGGACCATGATTTGGAGAGGGCAATGCTAAGGACGGTGCGAATGGTTGCCGGTTTGACCACCGGACTAAAAGTTTCATCACAATCAACTCCAACCTGTTGGTTCCTGCCATTAACAACAAGTCGGGCTTTGTGCCTCTCAAAAACACCGTTAGCATCTTTCTTGTGGCGATAAAGCCACATACAAGGAATAATATTTGCATCAAGAGGACGGGGGACCAACTCCCACGTCTTATTTTTAATTAGAGCAGTGTATTCCTCAAGCATGGCATTTTTCCAATTAGTGTCATCAAGTGCTTTAATGGGGTTACGGGGAAGAGGAGAGGGTGTGATAGAAGTATGGAGATTAAATAAACGCTTTGGTTTAAATATCCCGTGGGAGCTCCTCGTAGCCATTTGAGGAGAAGTTGGTGGATTTATTTGTGGAGTGGGCTGATTTTTGTAAGTGGGCCGTGGGTTTGGAATTGTGGCGGCAGTGATGGGAGAAGTGGGTTGGGCTTCATTTGGAGAAGGAGAAGGGAGGCGTGTGGGAGAGGGAGGAGTAGTGGGATAGTGGGTTTGTGTGGGAGGGGTCACGGTTTGGGCCGTGGGAGTGGGCTGGCCCGTAGAGGAAGGCTGGGAGCATAATTGTTGCAGTAATGTTGGAGAAATGCCATGGTCCAAGAATTCATAGGTGGTGGCAGTTGGAGTATGGACTTTTGAGAAAGGGAATTGAGACTCATCAAATAGGACATGACGGGAGACGAAGATTTTGTTGGTGGACATGTCATAGCATTTGTATCCTCTATGATTGGCGGGGTACCCTAAAAAGACACATGGAGTGGAACGGGGTTGTAGTTTATTGATGGATGTAGAGGGGAAAAGAGGGTAACAAAGACAACCGAAGACACGAAGGTGTGAGTATGATGGATCTTTTTGGTAGAGAATTTGTGTGGGAGAGTTGAGACCAATGGTTTTTGATGGTAGGATGTTGTGTAAATATGTGGCCATTTGTAGAGCATGGTGCCAAAAGGAGGGAGGCATGGAGGAGTGAGCTAGAAGGGTACGAACCATGTTATTGATGGTGCGAATTGTTCTTTCCGCCTTACCATTTTGAGAAGAAGTGTGAGGACAAGAGAAGCGAAAGACCATGCCATTTTGTTCACAAAAGAGTCGAAATGGGCCATTATCATATTCTTTACCATTGTCACATTGAAAACATTTAACACCTCTTTCAAATTGAGTTTTAGCATAGGTATGAAATTGGAGAAAATAGGAGTGAACTTGAGATTTTTTGCATATGGGGAAAGTCCACAAAAAATTACTAAAATCATCCAAAAATAATACATAATAAAGATGTCCGGCCGAGCTCATTTTAGGTGATGTCCAAAGGTCACTATGGATAATGTCAAATGGCATACAGGTACTTGAAAGGGAAGGGGAAAAGGGAAGTTTGACATGTTTTCCAAGAGGACAAGAAGCACAAATACTAGCAGTAGAAATCTTATTACAATACACAAATTTATTGCCCTTTAGAGAATGCAAAATATTTATGCCGGGGTGACCTAGTCTATCATGCCAAAGGGAGGAGGATAGGGCAGCAAAAGTTGATGGAGCTTGAGAGATGGCGGTGGTGAGGGGATAGAGGTCGCCGGAGCTATCACATCGCATAAGGGTTGTCCCCGTCGGAAGGTCCTTCACAGAAAAACCAAACGGGTCAAACTCAATAGAAACCCAATTGTCACTAGTGAATTTTCTAACCGAAATCAGATTTTTGATTAATTTGGGGGCATGAAGAACATCATTAAGGGAAAAGGGAGGGTGGGGAGGTGGAAGGGAAGCACTACCGACACCATTAATTGGAATACCATGCCCATTACCAACAATAATATTGCGTTGAGTGCTCAAATTAAAATAAGACGAGAGAGTACCTTGGTGAGATGTCATGTGGGAAGTGGCGCCGGTGTCCATGTACCATCCATCATCCGGTGGTGTGAGGGAGAGAGTATGCAATGCGGTATCGATATCGGTAGGCGCATAATTGACTGTTGATGGTGCTTGGGCCGAGAATGCTTGTTGTTGAGGTCGTGGGCCGAGAATCCCTTGCTGACGAGGCCCAGAGGAGCGTGGCCATGAGGTGGGGTATGGGCAAGGAGGAATGGGCCATTGTGGCTGCTGTTGGGCCCAGGGGTTTGGATATTGAGGCCACGGAGCCCAAGGACCCCAAGGTTGCCATTGTTGATTGCGGTAGCCCTGCTGCTGGTGGTTGCCACCGTTGGTTCCTCCATGGTGCTGGCCGTGGTTGTTGTTGTGGCGGCCCCTGCCGCGGCCACCACCACCGCGGTTGCGACTGCCGCGGTTGTTGCTTCCTCTGTTTTGGCGATGGTGAGTGCGTGAAGCATCGTGAGAAGAGTGTGCTTCATCAAGGTAAGTATCAGGTTCGCGTCCGGCGGTGAGTAGGGCTGTGCCGGCGGCGATTGATTCGGAGGCTGCTTGGTGAGCGAGGCGGGATTCCTCAAGAACGAGCATAGAACGTGCCTTGTGAAAAGAGGGGAGAGGGTCGGTTTGTTGTAAAATTGCAGCAACTCCATCAAAGGATTTTGGGAGGCCTCGAATAAGAGTGAGGACGAGGCGTTCATTTGATACCGGAGCATCAACGTTTGCTAGTTGATCGGCCACCATTTTGACGTTTTTACAGTAGGCAGAGATGTCGAAGAAGTTTTTCATCTCGAGGCTTGAAAATTGACCTTCCAATTGCACAGCTCGTGTACTCTTGTTGTCCTGGAAAATGTCACGCAAGCGATCCCATGCTTGCTATGCTGTGGAGTTTGGTTCGAGAATGGTGGTGAGGAGGTCACGAGAGATAGTGCCATATATCCATTGGAGGACAAGTGCATCTAGGCGAGCCCAGATTGCGGCATCAGTGGTGGTGTTGGGTTCCTCTGGTGGGATTATGTGGTGAATAAGGTCGTAAGCACGGACGTGGACTTTGAAGAGCTCTGCCCAAGAAGAGTATAATGGAGTTTTGCTCATCTCCAAGGTTATAGGTATGAGACTTTTGATATTGTTGACAGCGATAGCGGGATGGAAAGCCGGAGCTTTTGGTGGGTCAGAGGACATGGCGGCTGATTGGAGGAAGAAGAAGAAGAGAAGAAGAAGAGACAGAGGGAAGGCAGAGGATTCGATTTTAGCCTGATACCATGTAAGAAAGTAATCCCTTGCCATTCTCATTGCTTGGCAGAGTATATATACGATAGTTTCTAGGTAAATGCTATCTTAGGAAATAATATACAACCTGGGGAAGACTATACAATCATTAATGTAGCAACATAGGGAATAATGTATGCATTGTATCTAAAATATACATTGTATCTAATAACCTCACTCTCTTTGCACTTTGCTATCAATGTATGTCACCTCACTCACTAAATTCTCATCATATTTCAAAAACCATAATCTAATAAAACCCAACAACTAACAATTCATAAACATAATTATACAACCAACAAAACCAAATCTCTTGTTAATATCAAGTTTTGATTTTTATTTTTTATTTTTTTATTTATCCAAAAAAAAAAAAAAAAAAGGTCAAATTGTTTCTCAAATTTCGGTCCACATCAAGATTTTGTCCTAGTTAAGATGCTTCTAAACTCCTAATTTGTAAGATTCAATAAATTTCAGGTTTTGGGTCAGAAAACCCTGTTCAAGACACAATCTTTTTGTCAATCAATTTCAATTCTAGGTCAATTCTGCAAATTATAACAAAAAAAACAATAATAACATCAATATTTAAAATTGAAATTAAAAAAAGACCTCAGCTTTAAGAGCAGAAGCAGCACCAAAATCACCCAAATGAATCTCACTCCCTTGAGTATCCATCATCACTGCAACAGCAAACCCTTTCTCTTCATTCAACTTCCGCACGTGCTCAATCACCTCCTTGTGCCACTCCCTCGTGTTATGACACATATTCAAACGTGCCACATTCATCCCACCTTCAGCAAGCGCCTCAATCGTCTCGAAGTCGCACGTGCTAGGCCCAATTGTGCACACGAGTTTCGTCCTACGCGTGCTGCGAAACCCATTCTCCTTCATCTCTGCCGAACTCACATGATCAATCTCCATCGATGTTGTTGACAACGACGAAGACGGTTCCTCGGGAATCACCGGCGTAACCACCGGAGCTCCGGCGACGGAGATGGGGTTGGGGAATCTGGGTTCGGATCCGGGTCCGGGTCGGGCCGGGAGGAGAAATGGGCGGTTTGGGAAAGAGGGTTTAAGGAGGGTTTTGAAAGGGGAGATTTTTGTGGGGGTTAGGAGAGAGAAAGTGGCGGACTGAGACATTGTTTGTCGCCGGAAAAGGGTGGGGTTTTCCGGCGAGGAAGATTGGGAGGAGAGAGAAAGTAGAAGAGAGAGAATTTGGAGGCGGAGTTTACGAAGAATAAAAAAGGAGGAAATTTAGGGATTTGAGGCGAAATTTAAAAAGGGTAGATTACGGTTGACGGATGTTTTAAACAACTTGTTCTTAATTCTGCAGACTATTTATGTCGGTTTTCTTTCTTGGTTTATACTTTTATTTATTGTAAAGTCTTTATTTATTTATGTTGTTAACCTAACTAATAAACAACTATGGAGTACTCAAGTGATATACTTTAGGTCTCTTGGAGTCTAGGGTTGGTAATCTCATATTAGTTTCGTGGTTGGCTCGGTTTGAAATGAATTGACTACTTTTGGTCCGATAATTTTGACCCAATTTCTGTTTCTTAAATGTAATTTAGTGAATGAACACGATTAACGTTTTAGTTTGATAAAAAAAAAAAAAAAAATTAACTTCGTATGAGGAATAGAGGGAGAATATAATTGATTGATGAAGTGAAGTGGTTAACGGTGTTATAGTATATATTGGTTATTGTGGTTAAGTTTGACCTAATGGAAAGGTTATAACTTTTCAACATTAATGTAACTATATGTAGGTTTTAATTCTCACTAGTCACTATAGGCATTTTAGAAGAGAGGTCACTTCACATTTCCTTCAGATCGCCAATGTCTGTCCCACTATTTTGGGTCGAGTTATCTCGTAAGGGGTTTTGGTCTACTATGCCTTTTAAGTTTCAACTAACCCACCCCCTCAAAAAAAAAAAAAAAAAAAAAAAAAAAAAAAAAAAAAAAAAAAACTATTATACAAGTGCATTGGAACTAAAGTCTGATCATGGGTCGGGCTACAGCAAAGAAAAGTTTCGAGCCAGGCTAGACTTAAGTTCGGGCAAAAAAAAAAAGTATGTTGGCCCACGCCTAGAATCCATGCCTAACAAATCTTAAGAATCTTCATAAAGTTAATTGATCTTATATAGGTTTGTGATTTTATTTTATCTATCTGGGTAAGACGTAAAAGCATGAAATAACATACATTACTTGCCATAAACTCAAAAAGTATAAGTAGGGGGGGGGGGCTCAAATGGTAAGCTGATAATATAAATACGGAGTATTAACTCCTTAACATATTACGAACCCAACAAATCCCAAGACATCTTAAATTTACTGACTCTCACTTCATTATATAAATTGCAAGACACAAAATCATGCAATAGTAACTCAATTAGTAAGACAGCCTACAATGGCTGCAAGTTTAGCCATGTTCATAGGCTTAGGGTAATAAGCATCTAAACCAGCATTAACAAATTCTTGAATCTTCACTTGTGAGGATGTTGAAGACATTCCAATGATCAAACTCCTTACTCCCAAAGCTCGGATTTCCCGGGTTGCCTAGGTGGATGAAAAAGACACATCAAATTAATTACATAACAATGTATAATTTGTTACCAAAAAAAAAAAAAAAAAAAAAAAAAAAAAAGTAACAAATGTGTTTAGATATATAGATGACGATTGATTTGACATAAATCGTTGCAAATAATATAAAACGGAGGTACTACGTGTAATTGCATACAATTAATCAATTTATGTACCTGAAGACCATCCATGACAGGCATTTCCATGTCCATCAACACTAAATCAAATTTGTAACCCACTTGAAAATACTCTACAGCTTCTTCCCCGTTTTTAGCTACTACAATTTCAAATCCATTTTTGCCTAAATATTTTTTATTGTTGGCTCTATTAGTGGAGTCATCGCCTACAATTAAAGCCGTGAATATTTTAGGAGTTACCATTTTTTTCCCCCTCTTTACAAGACTAGTAATTGGTTTTGAATTAATCATTCTCTTCGAGCAGCTACTTTATATAGACGTAAAATTACATTAAAAAGGTATGTCGTCCTTGATTGATTTGATTTTATGAATAATAAGTTTATCAAAACAGATGTCGATCTTTACAAATAAAATCTAAATATTTTGTGGGTATGTGATCGAAATGATATTAGACAATATTATTAATTAATACTTCGTATAACGAGTGGATTCCTCTACCTTTTTTTTTTTTTTTTTTACAAAAACCAATTTCAAATATTTTAGGTTGACGCATGGCTCTATTAATGTTGTTGTCACCAACAATCAAAGCAGTAAACTCTTTAGGAGTTATTTAATTTTTCTTCTTTACTAGAATAGTAAATGGTTTTAAGAAGTAATCAATTCCTCGAACAACTTTTGTACATACTATAGAAGTAAAATTACATTAAAAAGGTTTGTCGATTTTAATTGATCAATTTGATTATATGAATGAGATAATGAAAAGTATCTGAACAGATGTCAATCTTTATAAATATCCAAAAAATATTGTGGATATATAATCAAAATGTTACTTTGTTTAAGATGATATTATTTATTTAACAAGTAGATTCCTCTTTTTTTTTTTTTTTTTTTTTTAAAAAGCAATTTTTGTTTAACATTTTTTTTAATGCAACAAACAACAACAACAACAACAACAACAAAGAGTCACTCTAAAGTCTAAACCAATTGCAATTTGACCTAATTAGGGCCTGTTCTCTTAGCTTATTTTCAGTTCAGCTCCAATCAGTTTAGTTTAGTCCAGTTCATAATTTTCTTCTATCATAAACAATTTAGTTCAGTTCAGCTCAGATCAGTTTAGTAAATTAGAACAGGCCCTTAATCAACTTTAGTAATTCGTACAGGGTATAATGTTATCTCAATAAAAATTAGTTATTACATTGTTAATTCAAATTACATCATTAATTTGATAATTCAAATTACAACATCGCTTTCAAACCCTAAAGGGTCCGAATCCTCTATCCCACTCATATGTCCCATTCCATGTCTCATTCGTTTTGATTGGTCCACGTCACTTTAAATATCAATATTAATATTAAAAAAATTTAATGGCAAATTAAATTAAATAAATTTTACATAATTTATATTTTAGTCCTTATCTTTTTTTTGTTTCTCCTTTACACAATTACGTTTAATTCAATCGCATCATTTTTTTTTTCTTGTATACTACCTCTATAACTCTAGAAGAATCCTTGATAGACATGATAAAACAATCCGAGCATATCAATCATTATTATAAAAATTCATAATTGAGTAAAGATACAACTTCATTGTAAATTCAAAACCTTTAGGAAATTGAAAATGCAGAAAACACACACACAAAAATAAAACTGATTTACTTAACCGGATTCCGAATCCAATAGCTCTAGAATATCTGTTGTAGAAATCATAAGCTATATTCTCTGATGCAAACTCTATCCCTATCATTGGCATGGCTTCATTGGGCAGCTTTGAGTGAATTTCATTCATATTTGGCAGAAAATTATCTTCTTCAACTTTATTATCTTCAAAGTTATTTTTAGAGTTATTGACCACATCATCATTATCATTCAATTGTTCATGCTCCTCAAAAGATAATCTACGACTAGTTTGTAATGACCCAATTTCTTTATCAAAATGACAATTCTGTACCACCAAAAATCGCATATAAAAATCAATAAAAATACAATCATCCATAACCTAAACAACTATATACACAGTATAATTTTGACAATGCTATGACTTATACTAATAGTAATTATCAATATGCGCTCTAATAGCTACCCTAATGACCAAAAACAAACAAAACATATGCATATAGTATTTTAGATACGTAATTCAATAAGAATCATACCTCGTATGGTAAATTGTCGAAATCGCTTGTCAATACTTCTCGTGGAGTATCCATTAAAGTGAATTGTAGTGCTTTAGTATTTATGGATGCAATTAGAGAAAGAATAAATTGAGGTAACTTTTTTAAAAAAATTAGGGTTCTTCTAGAGTTATAGAGGTAGTATACAGGAAAAAAATGATGCAATTGAATTAAACGTAATTGTGTAAAGGAGAAACAAAAAAAAAAAAAGATAAGGACTAAAATATAAATTATGTAAAATTTATTTAATTTAATTTGCTATTAAATTTTTTTAATATTAATATTGATATTTAAAGTGACGTGGACCAATCAAAACGAATGAGACATGGAATGGGACATATGAGTGGGATAGAGGATTCGGACCCAACCCTAAAGCACTCGAAATTTTTGTCAAATAATACTATTAATTAAAGTACTACTTTTGGAAATAAGTACATTTAATTTTTTTTTAAATGCTTCCCTAAATATTCAATAATTTAAGGTAACACTCCCATTTAGGGGTGTCTATTTGGATTCCGGATTGGATTTAGCCCAAATTCAATCTGATCCGAAATAAATTTCGATTTTAATTATCAAATCCAATACAATTCGAATTATAATTCGGTTATTTGGATCGAATCCAAAATCCGAATTAAAATAATTTGCTAATTTTTTGGGTCTAATGCGATTATAAAAATAAAAATGTAATAGTAGAATTTCGATTCTTGAAAATATAGTTGTACACGATTAATACAAATTTTGAAAACATAGGTTTACACGAATAATATTAATATAATCATAAAATAGTTTAAATGATTAATATTACCAATACTTATTTATAAAATTACGCTTTCATATATCGATTATTGATTTTTTGGATTCGAATAAGGTCAATCCGATCCAATCCGAAAATTCGAAAATTTTTAGAAAAAATAATTCGATCTAATTAAAAGTTTGGATCTGATGATTCTGATCCGAATTAATGATTCACTTTGGATTGGATTGGATTGGATTTCGGTTTTTATCCAAATAATGAACACCCCTACTCCCACTAACGGTTTCCATCTAAATTTATATATTTTGTTTGTGATCCCCACTTTAATTTTTGATTTTTGTTTTTATCCACTTTCTACCTACAAATTTATGAAATTTACTCTAAATTGAATAACCAATTCTTGATTTATGGTGTTTCCAAAAAAAAAAAAAAAACCTTAAGTTATGGATTAACTAGGTTAGAACTCGTGCGATGCAAAGTTTATATAAAACTTATTTTTAATTTGTACATTTTTAAGATAAATCGATATTATACATGAATATAAATAAGAATTACGTATATTTTGTAATTTTAAAACCTAATTTGAACCAAATTGATAAACCGTAATCCAAATTCCTAATCCCCTAATTTTTGTAAACCTGGTTATGATTTTAATTCTAAGCCTCTAAATTGATATAATATAATAAGAACCCAAACTCCTAATTTGATTCAGAACACTATACCCCAAAATCAAAATCCCTAATTTCCCAATAAATTCGATAAGCCCAAAATCCCTTGATATGAAGACTGACCTTTGCTTTCTCAAATTGATAAATTTGACATTTTCATTTGTAAAACTATGCATTTATGCAATACATATAGCCTTTTTAGATAAATTTTCATAATAGTAATGAAGTTATCATCAATTCACAAGATTTATTATAAACTTTTATTTCATTCCAAATTCCACGCTCTTACACTTGATATAAAATGCATGATATACAATCATGCAATACATAATTAGCTTAGTTTTCAAGGCGTCGAATAATGGCTATAAGTTTGGCCATATTCATAGGCTTATGGTAGAATTCATCTAACCCAGCGCTAACAAACTCTTGAATCTTCACTTGAGAAGCAGTTGATGACATCCCTATGATCAAACTTTTCACACCCAAAGCTCGAATTTCCATTGTAGCCTGGATACATTAAAAATAATAATAATAATAATAATAATTAGTGAGTATGAGAGCCCTAGTGAACCAATATCTCTCACAAGTGAGCAGATGTAATTGGTGGGACTCGAACTCGTGACCTCAAAATCACAAGGTAAGTTCACCCACCAACTCCGCCAATTTTTTTTTGGTTTTTAATGATTAATTTAATGTGATTATATATACACTAATGCATGTAAATTTTGTATAGATACATATAGTAAATTTGATGTACCTGAAAGCCATCCATTATTGGCATTTCCATGTCCATTAGCACTAAGTCAAACTTGTAGCCCATTTGAAAATACTCCACAGCTTCTTGCCCATTTTTAGCTACTTCAATTTCAAAACCATTTCTAGTCAAGTACTTGAGATTGATAGCTCTATTAGCAGAGTCATCATCAACTACCAATGCAATGTACTTCTTAGTAGTTGCCATAACTTTTCTTATTTAGTGAACTAGTTTATGTTGTTTTGAAATATTTTGTTACCTCAAAAAAACTCCTTATATAGTTGTATAGGTGCATTTGAAAGACAAAAAGTGTGTATATCTTAATGGATTTGATTCATTAAGATATGAAGGAGTTACTCTATAAATGACAATCTTAATTAATATAAGGAAATCGACGACCCTGTTTTGCTTTTTGTCCAATTAAAATTTCAAGTGATTTTCAACAATGTTTAGTGGTATCAACTGAAATGTTAATGGTTTTAAGTTATTATAGCGTATCCGATGTGATATAGTTTTAAGTTATTATTGCGTATCCGATGTGATATAGTTTTAAGTTATTATTGCGTATCCGATGTGATATAGTTTTAATGGTTTTAAGTTATTATTGCGTATCCGATGTGATATAGTTTTAAGTATATATAATTGCGTATCCAACGTGATGCAGATAATAACAATACTATTGAATATTGATATAGTTTTGTGAAGGATATTTGTTGATCTCAATATAATTTAATATATCATGTGGATTGTTGAATTGTTCTACCTTTTCTTTTGTTGATAATAGGCTAGGGTCTCATTAATTTTGTCGAATTTGAATTATTTTTATCAAATAAAACTTATTTTTACTGATTACTTGTTCTCAAAAGTTACTGATTTTTAGTAAACTGAAATTATGTTTACTGAATTGAAATTATTTTCACTAAACTGAAATTATATTTTTTGAATATATTATTTTAAGATAAACATGATAGGTTTTAAGTGTTTAGTGACTTTTTTACCATTGAAATTTGGTGAAATTGGCCTCAACGTACACCCTATCTATATATATCTTGATTGGGTGCACCCTGAAATTTGACTAATTACTTAGCGGCTAGGGTTTCGAGGGTGGGGGAAGGGCGATCGACGGGTTTTACGGCGAGTGAGAATGGTTTCTAGGGTTTTTCGGGGCTGAAGGAGGTTTTTACGGGGTTGAGGGAGGTTTTTCGAATGAGGGACTATACGAGAAGCAGGGAGGGTCGGCGAATGGTGAGGGAGGTGCGACAAGTGGTTAGGTGGCGGCTAGAAAAGGTGAAAAGTGAAGGTTTCAGACTACTTTCAGGTGGTTGTGTGGTGGTGGGGTGGGACTGGTGGGCCTCATTCTCTTTATTTTTAAAACAAACCGCATAGAAAATTATAGGTATTTTCATTCCATTTCTTGTTTTCCCCTTAGTTCATTCCACTTCGATTACCCTGTGCAAACCAAACGACCTCTTAAAATTTCTTCTACTAAAACTACAATGTTGATAATCACCAATTTACCATTCTCCGCCTTTATATTCTACAAGTATATCAATTTACGCTATCAACGTGACAATTATAATCATGTAGATAAAAAGTCCACTCCCTAGGTATGGTCATGTATTGATGTATGGAGGCGTATTCCCCATATTGGGCTTTGTACATAGTCACTTTTATCAGTAAAATTCAGTATGAACACTACTTAAGCGATCCGATCCCATTATTCCCATTTAAATTTGTTAATCAGTTAATCCGAGTGTTAGGTTCAACGATTATTTCCCTCTTTATTCGCTGTTGATTGCATATGCATTACTTCGCACTCAAATTCCTCTCTCTTCAGGTAAATTTGCTCTTTTATTTTCGATTTTTGTTACCCTGATTTAATTTAAGTTATGATTTTTAATCTTCATGAAAGACTACATCTGTTGTTTTGAATGAATTTCTAATACAAATTGTACGATATTGATCGTGTTTGATTGAAATTTTTAGGGATAAGTAATTCCCCCCTAATTAGTTACCCTAATGAATAGATACTAGCTTCAAAAATGTGTAATTTTCTTGTAATTAACCTCGCTTGTTCGATTCTTACCATTAATTTTCATTAATATGAACTGGGTATTTGATTTTTATGGCTTTTAATTGCATAGATGAAAAGGGTGATATTATTGGAATTCAATTATGCTGTGGTTGTGAACATTTCTGTTATGTTTGGCAAAATTTCCCAATTGTTATATTATAGGTTAATAATGCATAAAGAATTAGTGGGTATTATGTATACAAGTAATTTTGATTATAAGATAAGAAGATGTATTAATGTGTTAATGTAATTATAGGTGCAAAAGGAATGGATGAAAGGAAACAATTTAGATTGGGTGACTTGTTAGACATGAAGTCTGATAGCATTTTGATAGGTAGGATAAGTTTGCTGCCTGATGAACTTCTCCTACATATATTATCCTTCTTGCCATTGAAACAAGCTGTGAGTACTGGTGTTCTTTCAAAGAGGTGGAGGAATTTGTGGATGAAATCTCCTAGTTTGACATTTGATGCCTATAACATGTTTGGCCGGGAGCTCAGTTATGTAGAGCAGCGTTTGAGAACGCGTCAGTTTGTTAGATTGGTGGATGGGGTTGTTAGCCAGTTGGTGTCACCTTCAATTTGCGTTTCTACCTTTTCAGGGCACTATGAATTATCTGAGGAAGTGGTATGTTACATTGATCGTTGGGTCTTGTTTGCCCTTAAGTGCAATTTGCAAAGCCTTAACCTACATTTCCGAAAGGGAAGTGCCATCGGTTCGTGGCTCTTTCCTCCCCAAGTGGCTAGTCCTCAAACCAATCTTTGTTGTCTAAGCCAGCTTCGTTTGGGCGGATGTGAAGTTGTTCCTGCTTTTAGCGGTTTCAAGAATCTTAAGTTGGTATCTTTGACCTATGTAATTGTTACAGACCAAGCTTTTGAGGATCTGGTGTCAAATTGTTTGCTTCTTGAGGACTTGTTTGTTTGCTCAGCTGTGAATCTGAGAAGTATAAGAATCCCGGAGTCATTGATCCGGTTGAAATTTTTGCACATATACCTTTGTCATGATTTAGTCAAACTGGAAGTTAATGCAGGAAATCTTGCATCTTTCACATATATTGGACCAAAATTAAAATTCTCCTTTGAAAATATCTCTAAGCTTAGGGTGCTGCGTCTGGGATGGATAGATGAGATTTTTAGCCAACTAATGAGTAAAAATCTATTGCTCCATACTTTAATCTTGGATCTTGATCTTTTCTTCGAGAAGTTTGATATGAATTATGAGATTTTGCCTGTACTGGCCAGTCTTAAGGTATTGATTATGTCAGTTGTTCGTCTAACTGGTGCTTTTACCGGGTTCACTAAATTGCTTAGAGCAGCCCCTTCTCTGTATAAGTTTGGGTTGCATTTAAAGGGCCCTGACTTCTATACTCCTGAATTAGAAAAGGGTTTAAGAATAGATTTTCGCCATGAACATCTTCGGGAGATTGAGCTCAGTGGCTTCTTGGGTAAAAAAGGGCATATTGAACTAGCTCTTTTGCTGATTGAATCAGCAGTTGCTTTGGAAAAAATGATTGTTGTTCCCGCCGGTAAAAGGTTGTACCTCAACAAATGGGAGTGCGACTTGCCAAAGCCAGATGAGCTTGATGCCATCCGAAAATGCACTGATCAGATTTCCAGTAAACTTCCAGCTGCAGCTAAGTTAGAAATCCGTGAATTTTGAGTAGCTTGCTACACCTGGCTGAATGTTTTGAACAACTTTCAACCATAAAAATGTATGTCACTTCATATGAGATCATTTGCATTCTTTCTTATATTCAATTTCTATAGTTTAATTTTTTTATTATACTTGTATGTATTTCGTATAGCAGCTAAATGGCTGCAATGTATTGCGCTGGAATAATTTTGAATAAGTATTGTACGTGTTGGGAGAATTGTGCAGTTGAATTTAGATATTGCAATACTGGCATTTTTTTTCATTTTTGTTAGTAATACAGATAGTGCAGGTCTTGTATGATATACTAGTAATTATGTTTCTGTATTTGTATACTCTGTAATCTGTATCATTCATCAAAAAGTGTTTTCTCCGTACCTTGTTTATTACAGTTTCTATTTAAACTACTGTTGTTCTATGGTAAATTGATATTTTGGTACCTTGTGATTGTTGTGAGCTTGAGGCTAAAGGCTGAAGGCTGCAGGATTCGTATATTGAATCTAGTGTTGCTCTAGGAGATGGTATACGAGAGGTACTAACTACATGCAGTCTACTTGTGAAACTGAAGCACTTCTGCAGTATTGGTTTATCGATTTCATCCTAATCATGTACAATTTGAATGACATACAGTATTGAAATAAAGGAGGGGAAGTGGAGTATAAAACTACGAAGTATGAAAGATGGCTTACTGTTGCAGTGTCAAATGTCAATGGAGGTGGCTACGGGTAAGTTCTTAGCCGGCTAGGCTACAACATTTGGTTCTAAGCTAGCCAATTTGTGAGAGGCTGATTAAACAATCTTGAAGCATAACCCACCCACCAGCAAAAGGCATGATGAAGCTGTTAGTTGTAGTTGTTCGATATATGATCATTTTTTTTTTTTGGTGTTTAGAGTGCCACAAGGACATGTGATGATTGCACAAATGTACGGACTTTGATTAGTAAATCACTAATAGGTACCAGGTAAGCTTGACCTAGTGTAAGGCTGTAACTAAAGCTGTCAATTTGGGTAAACGGGTCGGGTTTGGGTCGGGTAAGAGTGGGTCGGGTCAACTTAGGTCGGGTCAATTTAGATTAATTCCATAACATATGCGGGTCGGGTTTTGGGTTGGGTCATGCTTGAGTCCAGTCACGTCGAGTCATACTTCTTATCGGGTTTGGGTCGGGTGAACAATAGGTCTGGTTTAATTAAGGTTAACGGGTTAGGGTAATTCTCGGGTTCAAGTTAATAATTGTCGGGTCATTCTCGGGTTTGAGTCGGGTTCGGTTCAAGTCAATAATTTGCGGATTATAATCAGATCGGGTCATTTTCAAGTCGGGTCATTCTCGGGTTTGAGTCGGGTTCGATTCAAGTCAATAACTTGCGAATTATAATCAGGTCAGGTCATTCTCGGGTCCAAGTCGGGTTCGGTTCAAGTCAATAATTTGCGGGTTATAATCAGGTTGGGTCATTTTCAAGTCGGGTCATTCTCGGATTCAAGTTGGGTTATGTTCGGGGCCCGGTGTTGAAATACCTTGAGATTTTAGTGAATACATCTCGGGGTCATATGATGATGTTTGGAACCATATATGATCATTATATCTTGTCATAAATGTTCGTGATAGGCTTGATTTAATAAAATCGATGCAAGTTGTAAACCGGTAAATTGGTCGTTTAAAGGCAAATTGGATGGTTCCACCCACCCAATTGAACTCCCGGAGGGTATTAGTGACCATGGTAAAACTTTCGACAATTTTATTTGCGGGCGAAAAAAGTCAAAATATTCAAAAATTAAAGGCTTATATCCACGTTTTTTGAGAAAATTTGGAGGTTTCGGGTCACGGTGTGGAAAAGCCTTGAGATTTTAGGGAATACATCTCAGGGTCATATAATGACGTTTGCCGTTTGGAACCATATATGATCATTATATGTTGTCATAAATGTTCGTGGTAGGCTTGCGTTAATGAAATCGGTGCAAGTTGTAAACCGGTAATTGACCGTTTAAAGGAAAATTGGATGGTTCCACCAACCCAATTGAACTCTTTGAGGGTATTAGGGACCATGGTAAACATTTCAGGAATTTTTGTTTTCGGGCGAAAAAAGTCAAAAAAATTCCAAAATTGAAGGTTAAGATCCACATTTTTGAGAATTTTTGTAGGTTTCAAGGCCCAGTGTCGAAAAGCCTTTAAATTTTAGTATCTCGGGGTCATATAATGCCGTTTGAACCATTAATTATCTTTATATGTTGTCATAAATGATCATGGTAGGCTTGATTTAATGAAATCGGTGCAAATTATAAACCGGTAAATTGGTCGTTTAAAGGCAAATTGGATAGTTCAACCCACCCAATTAGACTCCCGGAGGATATTAGGAACCATGATAAAAATATTGGCAATTTTTATTTGCAGGCGAAAAAAAGTCAAAAAAATTCAAAAATTGAAGACTTATATCCATGCTTTTTGAGAAATTTTGGAGGTTTCGGGTCACGGAGTCGAAAAGCCTTGGGATTTTAGGGATTACATGTCGGGATCATATAATGATGTTTTGAACCATATATGATCATTATATGTTGTCATAAATGTTCGTGGTAGGCTTGAGTTAATGAAATTGTTGCAAGTTGTAAATCGATAAATTGGTCGTTTAAAAGCAAATTGGATGGTTTCACCCACCCAATTGGACTCCCGGAGGGTATTAGTGACCATGGTAAACATTTCGCCAATTTTTATTTCCGGGCTAATAAAAGTCGAGAAATTTCAAAATTAAAGGCTAATATCCACGGTTTTTGAGAAATTTTGGAGATTTCGAGGCCCGGTGTTGAAAAGTCTCGAAAAATTAAGGGATACATCTCGGGGTCATATAATATCATTTGAAATCATTATATGTTGTCATAAATGCTTGTGGTAGGCTTGAGTTAATGAAATCGGTGCAAGTTGTATACCGGTAAATTGGCCGTTTAAAGGCAAATTAAATGGTTTAATTCACTCAATTGGACTCCTGGAGAGTATAAGGGACCATGGTAAACAATTCGACAATTTTTATTTTCAGGCGAAAAGAAGTCAAAAAATTCAAAAATTGAAGGCTAATATCCACACTTTTTGAGAAATTTTGGACGTTTCGGAGCCCGGTGTCTAAAAGTCTTGAAATTCTAGGGGATATATCTCGAGGTCATATAATGTCGTTTGGAACAATATATGATCATTATTTGTTGTCATAAATGTTCGTGATTGGCTTGAGTTAATGAAATCGATGCAAGTTGTAAACCGGTAAATTGACCGTTTAAAGGTAAATTGGATAGTTCAACCCACCCAATTGGACTCCTGGAGGATATTAGGAACCATGGTAAAAATTTCGGCAATTATTATTTACGGGTGAAAAAAAGTTCAAAATTGAAAGCTTATATCCACGCTTTTTGAAATTTTTTGGAGGTTTCAGGTCACGGTGTAGAAAAGCCTTGATATTTTAGGGAGTACATCTCGAGGTTATATAATGACGTTTTCCATTTGGAACCATATATGATCATTATATGTTGTCATAAATGTTCGTGGTAGGCTTGAGTTAATGAAATCGGTGCAAGTTGTAAACCGGGAAATTGGCCGTTTAAAGGCAAATTGGATGGTTCCACCCACCTAATTAGACTCCTTGAAGGTATTAGGGACCATGGTAAACATTTCAGGAATTTTGGTTTTCGGGCGAAAAAAGTCAAAAAAAATTCCAAAATTGAAAGCTAAGATCCACGTTTTTGAGAAATTTTGTAGATTTCGAGGCCCGTTGTCAAAAAGCCTTTAAATTTTAGGGGATACATTTCGGGGTCATATAATGCCGTTTGGAATCATTTATGATCATTATATGTTGTCATAAATGTTCGTGGTAGGTTTGATTTAATGAAATTGGTGCAAGTTGTAAACCAGTAAATTAGTCGTTTAAAAGCAATTTGGATAGTTCAACCAACCCAATTGGACTTCCGGATGGTATTAGGAACCATGGTAAAAATTTCGGCAATTTTTATTTGCGCGCGAAAAAAAAGTCAAAAAATTCAAAAATTGAAGGCTTATATCCACGCTTTTTGAGAAATTTTGGAGGTTTCGGATCACGGTGTCGAAAAGCCTTGAGATTTTAGGGAATACATCTCGAGGTCATATAATGACGTTTGGAACCATATATGATCATTATATGTTGTCACAAATGTTCGTGGTAGGCTTGGGTTAATGAAATCGGTGCAAGTTGTAGATCGGTAAATTGGTCGTTTAAAGACAAATTGGATGGTTCCACCGACCCAATAGGACTCCCGGGGTGTATTAGAGACCATGGTAAATATTTTGGAAATTTTTAATTCCAAAATTGAAGGCTAATATCCATGCTTTTAATTAGTTCGGGTTTGAATTGGGTTCGGTTCAAGTTAATAATTTGCGGGTTATAATCAGGTCGGGTCATTTTCAAGTCGGGTTCGGTTCAAATCAATAATTTGCGGGTTATAATTAGGTTGGGTCATTATCAAGTCGGGTCATTCTCGGATCAATTCGGGTTATGTTTAAGTCAATAATTTACATGTTACAATCAGGTCGGGTCATTTCCAAGTAAGGTCATATTCGGTTCAACTAAATATAAATAGATAATTATCATTTTTATCAAGCTAATTATTTCCTTTGAATATAATATATATTGCAATATACTAGGGAACTATAGTCTATAATTTTGGAAGATAATTATCTCATTTGATCATACAACAAATACATATACTATATTTAACTCTTAAATTTGAGGATGATGCTTCTTTCTTTTGCTGGCCTGGACCGACTTGGTCTCCCTAGACAAAATTCTTTGATCAACAATAATAAGGTGGTCTAAATTGCATTTAAGGTGATTTGAAATCGGGTTAGGAACAATTTGGGTTGAATTTAGGTCGGGTCAATAACAAGTTGTGTTGATTTCGAGTCTGGTTAGTAACAGATCAGGTTGAATTTTTGGGTCGGGTTAGTAATAGGTCTAATAAAATTCGGGTCGGGTCAATAACAAGTCGGGTTGAATTTGGGTCAGGTCAATAGCAAGTCGGGTTTGTAACAGGTTAGGTTAAGTTCGGGTCGGGTTAAATTCAGGTCAGGTTAGTAACAAGTCGGGTTAAATTCGAGTTTTGACGGGTTAAATCAGGTTTGGGTCAATTTCGGTTAAAGTCGGATTCGGTTCAAGTCAATAATTTACGGGTTACATTTGAGTCGGATCATCTCCAGGTCAGTTCATGTTCGGCTTCGGGTTTCTCATACTCGGGTCTGGGGTTGGTTTCAGGTGGGGTTTGTGTCACCATTTTTTTCAGGTTCAAATGGGTCAGTTTATAATCGGGTTTGAGTCGGTATTTTGGGTCGGGTCAACTTTTGATAGGTCTAGCTGTAACTCTATGACGTTATATGTTTCGGGATCGTTCTTTGGGAAATTGGGATTTGGGAGTGAGGCTTTCATCACTTTTCTCCATTGAGTTTGACTTGGGCTTGCATACAGTTTGCCAAAGCCATAGTCTTTCAAGTCAATACGTTAAAAGCCCACATTAATAATTTTGGATACTTTTTTTTTTTTTTGAGGAAATAAATTTGGATACTTTATTTGGTAAAACAAGTCCAAAAATCTTGGAATCATTATCATTTTCAATAAAAAAAAACGCGGCAAAATTTCGAAACTTTGAAACCCAGAAATTCCATGAAAATTTCAGAATTGGCGCTATTCAACGCCTTGTTAAAATCAAAACGTAGGTTCACCGCCATTAATTTCAAAACCCATTTTCTCTCTCTCCTCTATTTAATTCCTTCTCTACGCTTTCTTACCAAAGTTTCTTCCTTTGTTGATTCTCTCAAAGGTATGCTTTTCTGCTTTTTTCGGCATTTCACCATGTTTTCTCTCTTTAATCTTTGAAATCTGGGTTTTTTTACTTGCTTGTTCAGATATACGGGGTATTATTCTTTCTGGATTTTGGTTCTTTAAAACCATCAAATTTGGGGTTTTTCTTTCCTGGGTTAGACTCAGATCTCCAATCTTGGGGGTTATTTTAAGTTTCTGGGTTGTTAATCTTGTATAATTTGTGAGGGTCTTATCTTTAATTTAAGTTTTCAAACTCAAATTTGTTCGAATTCTTTTTCATTTGATGATAAAAAGTGAATCTTAATAATTTCTGCCCTTTTTGTGTGTGTTTCTCAGTGTTTTTGGGGTTTGAAGATCTTGAAATTTGAGGACGAAAGATGGCAGGAAAAGGAGGAAAAGGGCTATTGGCTGGTAAAACAACAGCGGGTAACAAAGAAAAAGAGAAGAAGAGACCTGTTTCTCGCTCTTCTAGAGCTGGTCTTCAGGTAGCCTTTCCTGTTCTTTCTTTGTCTTTAATTTTGGATATTTTTTATGTATTATATCTTGTTTTGTGATACAAAGTTTTATTTTTAGTTAAAATATAAGTGTAAGAAATTATCATTGGATAAAAGCATGATAGTTGAACATATATTCTTGTGCTTAATCATGGATGTGTTTAGTGGTTGAGAGTATTTGATTAGTTAAGTACTTATAAATTATAATCATTTGTTTTTTTTATTATCATTTGTTGTGTCATGCTATCTGATTTGTTGTAGCGAGCAATTAGTCTAGTAAAATGTATCAAGTTCTCATAAATGGGTGATCTTGTAATAGAGTATACCTTTTGTTTTTATTAGCATTGTTGTAATGTCTCATTTTTTGTAGTTGGTTAAAACTTAAAAGCCATTGATGGTGATTTGCTAGTAGTTTGTTATACCTCCCAATACAAGCTGATTGATTCTTTTGATTTTGTTTGAGATCTTTTTGAAATAGTTCGTGAAGAGTGATAGACAATATTTAATTTTTCTTGTACATATTACCTTGTCCTGTGTTGTCTTATGTTATCAAAGGTCATTATGATCTGAAATCATAAACAATTGACAATAATAATTAACTTCATTGTTAAACTTACTCTTTAAGCTAAGGTGTGATACATAAAAGACTAGAATTTCAATTTAATGGCTCTGGTGCTATGTTATGATTTGTGTTAGATAAATTTTAATTTGTGAGATTTTTTGTATTGAAATTTCTTCAAGATATACAATTGTTGTGAAACTTATTGTCCATAATAATATGATGTATCTTGGGCCATTATATGGTATTTCATATACTAATAGTAGTTATCTTCACTTATTGGCTATGCACATGCTCTAACATGGTATAAGTGCCATTAATTTGATTTTGACTTGTTTCGTTTGTATTGAAAACTAAGTAGATGATCTTATTATTTGTGTGCATAAGTAGAGCTAAAAATCCAGTGAAGTTGTAACCAAGATGTATCTTAGCATAAGCTCTCATGATTTGTTAGCATTTTCTCTTTTCCATCATCTCAAAGGCATATATCTAAAAGACGTGAAATCAACAGCACCTAATGTATTATAAGATGCATTCAAATACTCAACGCTTTAGGAAGCATGTGTGGTCCTGAGCTTAGGATGAAGAAGTTACTCTTGCTTTACTCAAGTTAAATTGTTGAATAACATACTTGTATCTTTATGATTTGAAACTATATGTTCTAAAAATTGAAATTTGAGGGTAATTTTCTTTGGCAGTGTACAATAATGAAACTTAATGTGGCTTCAATGATAAGTTGAAATTTGTTGAATACCATCACTTTTTGATAAGTTCCATATGTGGCTTCAATGAATTGTTTAAGTAGTATCTCAAAACAATTGAAGAATCACCTTTATTCTTCATAGTAACTCCTTACTAGTGCATTAAGGAAGCTATATAATTAGAGATTTTGTACAAGGAGAAAAAGTATTATGCGAGATGGGTGGACTTAACTATGAGAGTTTTTGTTCATTGTTTAGCTCACTTCTTTATACCCAAAGTAGTATAAACTATAAAAGATGTTTAATTCACTGCTCTTGATACCATGTGAGAGTTTATTAATGCCAATTTTTTCTGTGAGGGTTTATTGACTTGAGGTATCTACAAGGTGTTCAAGTGTTATAAAACCTGTTAGTTCATAACTAATTGTGTATCTTGAAAATGGCATGTTATATACATATGCCAATTGTATTCACTCATTGGCTATGTGCAAACTCTTACCTGTTTATTAATGGCATTGATTTGAATTTGACTTTTCTAGTCTGTACGGAGTATTTCTTTTTAGGTCTACTCAGTTTTTGTTGGCACAAGTTTTGGTTAAAAGTCAATCAACACTTGTTTCAGCAAGAACTTCCAACTAGCTTGTTTAGTTGGTCATCTGTTCATAGTCAACTTTCTTAAATAAGTAAAGAGAACAGTAGTGGTTTTGAGCTATCAGTGGGTGAAGCTGTGAAGGAGTAGTTGCTTTACTCGAGGCAATGTTTGAATAATATATCTCTACAGTTGTAGTAGTTCATTCCATTAGGAAATCATGGAGCTCTAATGTTTTTGGGAAAAATTCACATTTGTTTTTGTTGGGGTCTTGAATCAAAGGAATTTATTTGCTGTTAGAAAGAAATCAAGTGTGATTCTTCCATTGCATTATGTCAGTATTCTTAATAGTCTAATAGACAGATTGAAGAATCAACCCTTTTGTGTACTTGGTCTTAGTTAAGTAGCAAAGTTCAATTCTCTCCAATGGATTTCCCCTGCATAACATTCTAAGTCTTGAATCATATTAATATGGACTACTTGCCTGTCTATTAGAAATATTCTGATTATCAATGATTATTCTGCAAGTCTAGCTACTGCCTTTTGCCTGTTCTGATGTCCTATTGGTGGCACTATTTGTACTTCGTATTAGGATTGTCATGAATGCTTGAGTTATTGATTATTGTTATTAAGACCTTGAACTTGTAAAGTTTCTGTTAAATTTTCTAAACAACCATTCTGCTTATCATCTCATTGTTGACGTGTGATATGTTCATCTTGATTTCATCTGATGTTGAATTTTCATATAAGTTATTAATTTTGCGTGGTTTGTTTGTGCGGAATTCTTCAGTTTCCAGTTGGTCGTATTCACCGTCACCTTAAGTCAAGAGCCTCAGCCAATGGCCGTGTAGGTGCAACAGCAGCTGTCTACTCTGCTGCGATACTTGAGTACCTGACTGCAGAAGTGCTCGAGCTAGCAGGAAATGCAAGTAAAGATCTAAAAGTGAAGAGGATCACTCCTAGGCATCTGCAGCTTGCTATTCGAGGGGATGAGGAGCTCGATACCCTCATCAAGGGAACCATTGCTGGTGGTGGTGTTATCCCTCACATTCACAAGTCCTTGATTAACAAATCAGCCAAGGATTAAGGATTCTTTATCTGATAATATAGGATGTAGAATCAAGTATATGTGGGATTGTTCCATTCTAGCAATTTCAGCTGTAATATCTTTCTGCCAAACCTGTTGTAGGATTTCTAAGTGTGATATTTTATTAGCTATTTAGGTGCTTGTCAATTTAGTTCATTCTGGTCTCTCTGTGCAGTTCTAACTGGATTTGTCTTGTAACATGTGTTTGTTTGATGATTCAATTAAGTTTCTTGCTTGATTAAATCAGTGAAATTTTTACTGCAAATTTAGCATGAGTTGTTTCGTTTTGTACATGTGCACATCCAATTCTTTTGATGGCATCAACAATAGCTTCATCTCATGGTAGTATACTAATCGATTCACAAAATGTTCAACTAGAAAGTGTGGACTAAACTTTTTATCTAGCTGAATTAAATTTTTTATTAGTTTATAAGACTAGAATTTGGAGGAGCTGGGTTAAATTTCTGTGTATACCTTTGTAGAAAACATTAAACTGATGCTAATTGAATTTTGTATGTTTAACGATGAATTTAATAGGTTTGGAGCTCTACAAACATACAAAAATTGTCACTATTGCAAAGCACGGTGATTACAAATGCAATACACGGAGTACTTTGCAATGATAATTGGAGCATTGCCTAATTGTCTAACAGTAAGGCAACTAAAGAACGAAATGCCTAGAGTGTCCTTGTGTTTTCTTTTCGTGATAGAAATTTAACTATAAATTTCGCTCATGGGTAATAAGGACATTTTGCCCTTAGTTAGATGGTTTGCTATCCTATAACCATTACTTGAAATATAGACGTGTGAGCAAAATACAGGAAAACAGCACACAAGAAGCATTGGTTGTTTTCTATTACCTATATATATCACTCTAATAGGTGCATGAATTTTAAGGGAAGTTCTTCTCAACTTTTCACTACAATCATCAAACAAACATCCATGGATACCAGCGCGATAAACAACAAAATTTCTCATCTAACCTTCCCTAGCCCTCACAGGAAATACTTGCACCATAACAAGATCATATCCTTTACTCCTTTTATGTCACTAAAACCATCAGCTCACAAAGTACTCGAGGTAACAAACGTTCCTAAGATAACTTGCTACCACGATACATGGCTTGATCTTATGGCCATTAATCATCTCTCTCAAAACCTACAAGCTGTTGCAGGTTTGTGATATAAGGAGTAGCTAACAAACATATAATTCGATCTCTATTTTACAAGTCCTGTATACTAGTTAGCAAAACTAATTTATATGTATTTATGCAGGCATTCAGATAGAAGAGAAAGGTTATGATGGTTTGTTGGAAACTTGCAAAGAAGTGACTGTGAAGTATGATCCAGTGCAACAACGACAACTCAGCTTGGAAGGTCTTGCTAGATCCATTCCTAAGGAAATATTTCCTTTGGCAAGTACTCTTAACCTGTTATATCTTTAGTATATCGAATCTTACATATTGTTTGTTTTAATAAGTTGAAGAGGATAAGGCCGTAGTCCTACTAGTTAACGAGTTTCTTAGACAATTAACTAATGTTCTTAACCAAAGAAGTAAAATAAAACAACATTCTCATTTTTTCTTAAATCGAGTAGTCCTATTTTACTTTGTATGTAAATTCAATGACTAATTAGTAATTGTGTTCTGAACTTTTCGTTGACAGTTGAGAGCATTGGTACCACATTGTAAGTTTACAAGAGAACTCCTAGCCAAATTCACAGGCTTGTTTTTTTCTTGGTTAGTTGGACCATCTGAGGTAAAATTTCAAGCTATATTAATAGTGTAGTTATTAATATGCTTACCAATCAAGGAAGAAAGACATATTTAGAAAAAACGCGAAAATGTGTTAAGCACTTGTTACAAGTCTAATAATGGACTTATGATGAAGTTGAAGGAATCAGAGTACAAAGGAACAACAGAGAAGAACGTGGTGCACGTAAAGAAATGCAGGTAATTATGTATTAACAACATGATCTTGGTGCAAACTAGCATGATTAGATAAATCGATCACATTGCTTAGAACTATATGTTTCTCTAATATATATAATTAAAAATTTGTTTTTCGAATCAGGTTTTTAGAGAGCTCAAATTGTGTAGGAATGTGCACAAACCTCTGCAAGTTTCCAACTCAAACATTCATCAAGGATTCTCTAGGAATGCCAATCAACATGGTCCCTAGTATGTCTAACAGACTAACTGTTACCAACTAGTCAAAAAATTAACAGTAATTCTGCACTAATAACACTAAGGGTCCCATAACAACACCATTAAGGGTACATGGAAACACTATAATTTACATGCCCTCAAATCACAATTTGTTCTTTCCTTAATTTATTATAAAAACAGTACTTTATTTTCTTAGCTGCATGATATCATCCTAGATGGTTATGAATCTGTTTCCTGATTGTCGTCGAGAATCTACAGACAAGGCATTTTCATGTATTGCAGCCAGTAGATCTGTAGAACAGTTAGTCCAACTACAATATAATACCGGCTTTTTTACTCTAAAAATAACTTCAGGAGCACTCTAAAACTCTAGGAATAAGTAAATTTCTATATGTGATGTAAATATGTAATAGTAAGTCTTATGACAGTATGTTTGTTTTTACAGATTTTGAAGATATGAGTTGTGATATGATATTTGGTGAGGAACCACCAGCACAAGATGAAGATCCTGTTACAAAACAACCTTGCTATAAACTATGTAAAATGACTAAAATCTACCATTTTTCAGAGAAATCAGAACATTATCTTAGCTAAAAAAAATGTTTATGTTTCATTGTTTGTTTTCAGGTAAAATCAATAAGAGGCACACTACTGAAAGGTGCTCCTAATATGATCCAATGGTACCACCATGGTCCATGGCCGCGACACGTATGCTAAAGGCTCTCTCAATTTGATCCTGTAGGATATGAAATCTCCACGAACACTCGGTCAGTTGTGCATTATGAAGACCATGATTAGAAAATTGGACTTAAATGTTGATATTATACTGTGAATGATGTATTAGCCGTACAATCTGCAATTGCATTGTGGACTTGAAACAACTAAGTTGTTGTAGGCCCTTGTGTTAGTTAAGTGCATAAAAGGCAAATGAAGTTATGGAATCGGCTATTAAATTTATTTATTTTGTGACTATGGGCATAGATGATTAGGATTTTCGCTCCAATTTAGATGGCTCAGCTAAAAAGTAGGCGGTTAAGTAAAATCTGTTTATTTTTCTACGCGTAAGACAAGTGCTCATATGTATTCCATAAATGCGCGGAAAAAAAAAAAAAAATTAAAACAATGGCCCCACTAACCACCCCTTGGACTACTAACCTAGTGAAGAATATGAGAAATGAAGAGATAATTCATTAGTGGCTTACATGATGATCCAACATTAGTGGATTGTTACAGCTATATAAGTTGTCAACTTACTGTAAGTTTATGAATCTCATATTAGGCCAACTGGAAAACTTCAATGTTTGTGAAATGAATAAAATCATAACAATGTTATTAAATGAAAAAGAATATACTTGTATAAACTTGGGTTGTTAGTAGAAAAACTAGCAAAGGTGGACCAACTATGTTTGCCACCAATTAAGATACAAAATGCCATAAGTAGACAAAGGATAGATTTAGGTGGAGTTTTCTCTGCCCTTAATTGAGCAAAGCCCAAAAGGGAAGTTTTCATGAAATGCTAGTGGAAATCACCATTATGTAATCTTTGAAGCCTTTTAAAAATTAGTTGTTGTAATATTATGGGATTCAAGGGTAAGTGGAGGGACAATATGGGGGTTTGAGGGGCACACTTGGATGCCCACAAATCACCCCAAAAAAAGGGGTTTAGAGGTGTATATAGTAGCATCAATAGACTTGGTAGAAGAAATTCGATGTGATCTGATCAATAGTTGCTCACATACAGGCTCATGGTGGCCTTAAGTCAATGAAAGGAGTAGTACTCATAATCGGCTAATTTAATAGTTTAAAGGCAACGTTTACAGTTCCAACTACTCGATTAGTCTCCCGAGCTTTTCGTGTGATTGATGAAAAGTGCAGTGACCTCTATTCTATCTAATAATCTATAATGTTATTTGAAATCATAGGTGACCTCTATTCTATCTCATCAAGGCCCGTGTTAGCCTTGACTCATAAAGGTTTAAGAAAGTCTACGTATGTTGCCACGTTGGTATCTTTGTACGTATAATATTTGGAAATGATATTTTTTTCAAGTTATCAAACATGATCTACGAAGCAAGTATTTAAGGATGAAGAGAAACTACAAAAACAAAGGGAATTGAAGTGAACTCCTCGTCTATGCTCTTGGGTTGCAAAACAAAGGCCTGGTCCATCGGAATGGGCCTATATTTTTGCAATGTGCATTTAATTTTTTTTTTTTGCTTTACAAAGTCCTTTAATCGAATTTTAGGGCCCAATTACCACTAGTGATAATTTGATTTGTCATAAATTGTATCAAGTATCAACCAACCATATTAATAAAGTCAAAAGGTAGAGAAAATGAACCAAATTACTTTATTTTTTCCAAATTTGTTTTGGTAAGTTTCTCTTTACTATATTACATAATAAAAAGTTACAGATTAATCAATGTTTGTAAAGGTTGAGAACAAATTAAATAGATGATTCGAAAAATATACTCTGTACATATATACTCCGATTAAGGTATTTAGTATAAGCCTCTAAAATAACACCGAGTTACAAGTCTAGTTTACCATTGGAAAAAAAAAATGAATAAAATAAAAATTAACCATTGAATTGACTTTGAGTAAACTCTTAGTTCACCACTAGGGTGGACCATGTTCTATTAGCTTCACATGGAATATAGACATTCCCCCCTATATAGCTTTAGGCCAACTTTAATACTACTAAGTTACTAACAACATGTTCATTATCAATACAATTTAACAGTGTACTAAGTTTGATTGTTTAAAGCAAACTTCACTAGAATACATGTTTAATTAGCTCTATTCTAACCAACAAAGGGACCATCAAAGGCCTATCTATTGCATTCAATTCAATTAATATATGTGAGCCCAAAATCCATAAGTTGGGTTAGCATCAAACCAGATATCTATAAAAAGGACCTAATTTTGATAAAGTACCTAGCTAAGTATGAATTTGACAACTTTGTACTATAATTTAAAAAGGACTGTATTTAATATAATTAATGAAAAATGGTCCATTTTTTAGACAAACATGGTCACTAAATAATGAAACTTTTAAAGTAAAAAAATTTTGTACAGTACCTGGTTTTTGGTCCAAGCTTTAATTTACTAATACACCAAAAAATTGTATTGAATTTTTTGGCTTTTCAATATAATTATTATTTTTTTACCTATTTGAAAGGGGGCAAAGAAATTAATGAAATTTGTACGAAAGAGGGACAAGAAAGGATATTGTTGGATAACTATAGTTGTCAATAATGACATAGGCAAGCTGTCAAAATTGGGCCAGAGAACTTATAATGGACTTAATTAAGCTAAGTGTATAATGGAAGGCCCATGTTTTTGGATGAGAATATTCCCTTTATTATTTCACATTATCTTTTCTATCTTTCCTTTTCTTTATTTATTTATTTTTATTTTATTGGTAGAAATAAATGGTGTTCCAATTTTTAGTTTCAATCATTTAATATACTTCTTCCGTTCCTAATAAGTTGAGATTTTTTTTTATTACATTTGTCAATATAAAAAATCAATCAAAAATTATCTTTAATTAGATAATTGTAAACTATTTATACATTAAGTAGACATTAAAATAACTATTCAAAAAAAAAAAAAAAAGTAGACATTAAAATAAACTAAAAAAATTGAATTCTAATTAATTACGCATTAAAACAAACTTAATAAGATTCTACATGACTATGTATTTTCATATCTATAAATCACAAGTGTATTATTAAAGTGATAGTGTCAACATGCAGTCAAAACATGTCAACAAATTTGGAGCAAAAAAAATAATGTACTACGTATATTTCATTAAAATTGTGATCTATAAGACATACACTGATATTTGGATGAAACATACATGAATTAAAATACAATCTAAGGTTTGATTTTATGTGTATATTTATAAGTTATTTAACCATTTTTTTCCGCTAAATAAAATATTAAAAATATAAATGGTAAATTAAAGTGTTAAAATGCTGATTTTGACAACATAACGTGTACTTTATGTTAAAGTTATAATATACGCATGAAATTTTACATGAATTATAGTGAAAAAATGGCTAATTAAGTATAATCCTAAAATATTTTATATTTTACTCCATACTTCATATTATAATAATCCGATAACATGTGCGCTGTAGAAACATATGAAATTGGAGTGCTATCACACATTCACACTAACAATACTATCACCATCTCTATTTCAAACTAGTGTATAATAAGTCCATTGAAAATAAGCCTTAAGACTCTAAATTATATTATTATCCGCAAAAAAACATGAAATGCATGTTCTTCCCTTAACTTCTTTCCAATGGAGTGTATGATCCTGCCAATAAAGAATTTCAACTCCAAATCCGCCAATATGTGTATTTCTTCTGGCGGTCTTATCAATTTGGGACGGTCAAATGTTATCATTTTGTGTATGGTCATTATCAACAATTGTTGACATGGAAAAAGAGTAGAGCTTGGACCAATCTAAGAGATGAATGATGAATAAGACAAAGGGACTCAATTCATAACTACATGTAGGGTATTTTGGAGAAAAAAAAATTTACTAATATAATTGTCTTCACTATTGCAATTTGTTTGATTATTTGCACTACCTTTTGTATTTGTATGGTTCATGGATCAAGCGCGTAATCCATTCAAATTTCATATAATAGGCTTGTAATAATGGTATACAGTAAAGTATAAATTAAGGGTCTGTTCTCTTCAGTTTCAGTTCAGTTAAGTTTCAATAAGTTCAGTTCAGTTCAGTTCTTAATTTCCTTCTCTCATAAAATATTGGTTCAATTCAATTCAGTTAAGCTCAATAAGTTCAGTTCAGTTAATCAAACACAGACCCTAAATTTAATTAGTTTGATCATCTTTTTATCTTATTAGAGTTTTAATATACCTAATCATTTTCTTCTAATATATATACGAGTAGAATTATTGCAAAATATGACTTTATTACTCCGTATTATTATACGTTATACGACCAACATCGGCTATCCAATCAGAAATCTCTACCAATATGCTGAATGTAAGATGATTATTGCTCAAACTAGGATAAAATGTGACTATTCTTATAACTATTGTTAGACTAACATATCTCAAGGCTTTTACCTAAATAACTTTATAGCTTAGTTACTTCGTTCAATCTTGTCAAATCAGAACACTACTTGACTCGTACATTATTAGTAAAAATCTTAGCATACATCCAACTAGAGTAATTGGCAATCACTTTTGCTTTTTAAAAAATGGAAGGAATATAATTTTGTAGGTAAAAAAGAGACAGTGAAGGGTCCTTCATATTCATAAATCATAATTGAGGAAAAATAAAATGGGCTTGTATTGTTTGAATGTAACGACATTAAAATGCGGTTTACTGCCCCACATGTGTAAGAGTAACAAGGAAGATAGAATCATACATGCATCAATTTTGCATATTCATTACACCTATTCATTTCCCCCATATTTAGCTATTTTAAATGTCTCATAATTTTTTCTCATACCATAAAATTATAAAATGGCCCCTTTATTTTCACATCCATTATTCATTTCCACTAATTTTTATTTTTTTATTTTTTGTTAATGAAACATTTTATCAACTTAAACTAGTGTTAGGCTCAGACGATGCCCCGTGTTACTGCATTATTTCCCTGACAAAAATCTTTATTACTACTTCCGTTACATATTATTTGCAACGATTTGACATAAAATAGAGAGGAAAAATGTCTAATCGTTGCAAATAATATGTAACAGAGGTAGTAACATTAATTTTAAAAGCAGATGCATGGAGTAAATTTTAACCATTTTCGAAAGATCCAAATCTAATAGAAACATAGAAAGAGTATTGAATAAAAAAATAGTAGTAAAAAAAATGATGGTACATTTATGTGAAGCCAATGATGAGTAAATGGGTTATTATTGTTCAGAGAGAAGAATGGTGTGCAACTCCCCTAGGCTGCTAGGCTAGGCTAGGCTAGTCTATGAGTGGCATAATACAAATGTATGAGATCTGACTTTTAGGGTATGGCATCCCCTGATATATGGTATGGTAAGCTTTTCTTTTTGCTCAGTTAACATGTGAGAAAGGCTATGATTGTAAGTTCAGTGGAGTATGTATATATTGTATTGTATTGTGTTCATTTCTCTGCCTATGTTACATCCCTCTCTTCTCTTTTACTATCTTTGACTTGTTTTTGATTGTTTTTGGTGTTTGGATTTGTTCTTTGAATGGGGATGTATATATATATATATATATATATATATATATATATATATATATATATATATATATATATATATATATATATATATATATATATACAAGTATTTAGTTTGGTTTGAATTTGAAAATGATTGCATTTAATTATAGTGGATGAAAGCTATATACTAATATACATGATGTTGAGGTGTAACAAATTAAATCATTTGTGTACATTAGTTCTTTATTTCTCCTATGTTTCATGATGATCATTTGAAGGATACAATAATTCTTGTCTTAATTCATGATTTATTTGTCTAACTATCATTGTGGCTAAAGATTTGTATTTAATAATCATTGACTTTATTTTGGTAGGCTACTACTTGTTTTGTGTATTTAATGGGATGCACAATTATCTTTACTATCATATACAAATAAGATAGTAATTTTAAACACCATATGTAATTTGATTCTTAAATAAGTACAACACATATAAACCTTCATGCATAACTCTTTATTTTATTTAGTTTTTACTATTTTTATCAGAAAAATTATAAACCTTAGATGAAACATGTGTGCAATTGAGTTCTACTTTTAATTTACAGGTGTAAGTGAATGATCAACTAAGATGATGAATTTACTCAATCTCTACTTTTAAAGTGTCTAGTGGAGATTGAACCCTCAATCTCAATGTTGGAAAGTGCAACCCTTAGTCCCTTACTACTAGCTATACTAGACCAAGCTTAGTTTGGTAGACGAGGTACTCAGGTACTCGTAGTATATCGATTATTAAAAGTCAAAATATATCATCTAACTTAAAGCAAGGTAGTATACTGACAGACGTAACCTGATCTTGAGAGTAATCTAGGTTTGGAGAGAACGTGTTAAAGTAATAATGATCATTGAAGGAGGTTGAGAAGGTAGAACAAACGAAAATGGGGGGAGTTGAGCGCACGAGCAAGGACAGGGCTATAAAAATAAAAGGGGCCATGCCTTTCTAATAAATCCACAACAAGTATCGTGCATCGCAATGAGCAGGGGATATAATCTTCAACCTCACTCTGTCATTTCCATAATCTTTTATCACAACCAACACTAACACAAATTACAAATACAACTACTACTCATCATTACAAATCTTTCTTACTTAGAGACAAAAAACACATGGATTTCCCCCTTTTTTAATTATTAATCACCAAACATTAACCCTATTTGGACCCCACCCTTGTTTTTTCTCTTTTTATTTTTTCCATACAACCCTTCTTCTGCCCTTTTCAGCTCACCCACATGCTCTTCACATGACACTTCCTTTGTAATTATTTTTACTTATGAATATCCTAATTACTTTACATCTTTTTCACTAAAAGAAAAACTAAAATTTAAAAAAAAAAAAAAAAGAAAAGAAAAAAGTGACGGTTAGATTTGCCTGGGTTTCAGCTGAGCCTACATTCTCAAATCTAAGTCCACAATTCCATAAAATTACCACAAAAAACCATGGTTGATGAAACCTTAGAAATTAAGTTAAAAAATTAAAATTAAAATTTACTCCTAATAATAATAAACTAACCAATAAGTGGAGGGGGCCCTTTTGATGTTGGATATTAAAAATAATAAAAATTATAAAAACGCTAAACAGAAAAAGCGCGCCAAAAGCTGCTCTCTATCTCCACTCTTTGCAAATTTTCTAATTTTGTCTCTTTTCCCGCGCTTTTAGAAAACTAACTTCCTACAAGGTGCTTGTAGTTCCATACTTTTACCAGCAAAGGTAGCGAGATCTCGGATGGTTTCGCCGATTAGATCCTTGAATATCATCCGTTCGATGTCAAGCACCGCCTCAGACATCTCCACCGGACTATCAGCCCATCCGTTTACTGAGTCCTCAGCTAAATCCTTTTTTAGCACCCCACATATGACCTCGAAGAGATCCTCTGATGGACCTTGCTCGCGTATTTTTTGGAATTCCGACCAAATTTGCTCCAATGCTGATCTCCCGGAGGCTGAATTTGAGATTGAAATCAATTTCCAAGGAGGGAGTTGTCTGTTTCGATCAAGGATTTCCGTGATGATATCGAAAATAAGCTTCCTTTGAAGAATAGAAGCCTTGGACTTGTCTTTATTGCCTCTAATCGAACTTTGCTTCTCTAGTAACAGAAATAAGTTAGTGTTGTCGTCTGGTAGGTAATTTGATGCTCTGAGTACCTCTGAAACATAGCTGAATTCTGAGTCGTCTGATGAATCAATGTCATGATCAAGCTTAGATAATTGGATTATTGAAGATGGGCTCCACAATAGTTCATCTTCCAATTCCATAACTACTTGATCTGGTAATCAGAAATGAAGAGATAATTATTATTAAGTCAGGGATGCAGTCCAAAGTACTCCAAAAGAAATTCATACAACAACTTTGATTAAAACACAAATAATAGACACTGTATAAAAAAGGACCATAAATAGGATTTTTCATAAACATGAGGCTTGAGGAATTGAATACGACAGTTATCTTGTCAGTTGGAAGAAATTTGAGCAGAAAATCTTCGTCAAAATATTAAAGATCTTCAACCACTTTACACAGATCATTCATCTTTATAAATTAATCTCATTTATTACCATTTCAATGGAGGTCTAATCTGTATCCTACACATGTTTACCAAATCTAGCTAACGAAGATAATGCAAAGGCTTAGTCTTTGGTACCCCTACTATTGTAGTAGTACTACACTAAATTCCTACTGTACTGATGTTAGTGTCATTGTGTAAATAATCAAGGATACAATTAATTGAAAAACACATGACAACACAACTATTAATACTGTATGTTTGTATTCATTCTTTTCAGATAAAATTTCCATTTATCACCCTAAATAATTCGCCATTCCTTAAGTATCGACTTCCCAACCATAAGGTTTGTGTTCGTTTTTTATTTATCATTGCGGCCTCATTCTGAATCACCCCCATAAAATTAAAAATAAAAACTTGTAACAAAGCTAAAAGGGTGGATTGGAAGTACAATCATAAACTCATAACAGTAACACACTACCATCAAAGAAGTCATACAGTTACAATTAATGAATGAGTAATTATAAAGTAAAGTATGATTTATATCTAAATCTAATACTCGTACAGTAGAGTATATAGCTTTTGTTTTCATAAATTAAAAAAATAAAACTAAAAAAAATTGGAAAAAAAAAAAGAGGAGAGAGAAAGAGAGCAACCCACGTGATGGGATCAGGTGATCATGTGTGGGTTTAAGGCTCCCCTGCTACTTTAATTTAACCCAGAAACAACCCCACTGGCCACTAATCTGAGCTAACATCAAACCTCTTCTTTACCCTGATTGGCTCTATTTATCAGATTGAATTGGCTCCCTTAATTGCCAGTCTGTATTTTTTAGCATCTTGACCAATGAATACCCCAACCCTCTTTCTTAAGGTCAGCATTTCATTCTAACTTAATTAAAACTGCATTCTCTAGTACTAACTCTCATTCATTTTACCTTAATTAATAATCATTGACTACCGACTAATACGAGGATAACATCAATATCAATGTTAACCCAATTGACCAAGCTTTTATTGTGAGTTTAAGGTATGTGACCAAGGAATTTATACTTGTACTTTATACCCTATACGGAGTACTAACCGTATAACATAACATAGCCGTCGTTTCTAATTGATTGTTCATGTGATACGTGTCACAATATCAATTGATTAACTGAACATAATCACCTCTTATCCCTAGAGAAATACAGTACTCTTACTTACAAGCATTAACTATTAGACCACAATTAATATCAATTAGGAGAATTTATCTAAAACTTGCATGTGCATTTATAATCCAACCTCTAACATGTTCATTCCTTTCTCTTGATTGATTGGAATCTTTTATTTCTTAACGATTACGTTACAATCACTACATTCGTTAATTAGAATCAATCAAATTACTAAAAATTTAATCATACGGAGTATCAAGATGATAATTTCTTGACAATAATTATAAAAGGAGGCATATTACAGTTGTAGGGCCGTAAAAGTACGATTTATATTGGATTTTCATAACATGTTCATCACAGATTCAGTGTACGTAAGCGTGATCGTTACAGTGACAAGTGAGTAGTACTACTTGAAATGATATAACAAAGATTTCCTTACAGAATTCATTAAAAACCCTCCAATCTTACGTAACAAAAATCATGAGTTGTGTTTGTTAAGAGGACAAATAGTGTGAATAAAACATGTAAAAACAGCTACGAAACGTCATCATCAAAAGTCAAAAACATAATGCGAAGTTAGTAACAACGGTTTTAAAGTGTTGTGTATACCTTTGAAATCAATGGTTCGTTTTTTAACAGGGGACGGTGACGACTCATCCTCTTTGTAATATGATGAGTCCAGCACCGATACCGGACTCGGCTGCTGTAACTCCGCCGAGCTCGAGTTCGAGTTCGAGTTCGAGTTCGAGTTTGCAGTAATCTCAGCTATGCTGTGCAATAGCCTATCACACCTCTCAAGTAGATTCCGTCCATCTCTATACTCTTCTCCCCTCCATCGCTGAAAAAATTAAAAACAATTAATCATGATTAGTAAGAGACGTTGTATTAGTATTTTAATTAAGAAACTAATAAGAAGAATTAAGCAAGATTTACCTCATTGTCTGTATGTGAAGAAGTACTAAAACTACTTTCGGAAATAGTCGTAGATGCTTCATCCTCAGCAAATGCAGGACCACTGAGGATTCTATCTCCCTGACAATTCTCGACCGTTGATCGCCGATTCCGAGGCGACCGATTCACCGTCTGATCAGACCGCCTTGTAGGCGTCATCTTCGGTGAATGAACAGGCGAATGTTGCGAAACTCTGCTGCTACTTGATGTTGTCGTTGTCGTTTCATTGGTTCTCCTCTGCGTTTCGACGCTTAACGGACCGCCTTTTCGTCGAACCGAAGGGCTAGAGCTTCGGTTCTCATTCCGCCCCGGCGACCTCATTGGACTTCTCGCCGGTCTCTCTCTCCTCGGACTCTCGCCGGAGGAAGCATTATTCGCATTATTCACATTCCTCCGGCGATTATTCACTGGAGACCTCGCCGGTCTCATTAAAACAACCGGAGATTCTTCCTCCGACGAGAATCTCCGGTTGTTGCGAGAATTAGTTGTTGTAGCAGTTGATGAATGTAGAAGGCCTTTGAGCTGGAGAGCTTCTAGAATGTGCTTAAGAGTTTCTAGATCCTTCAATGGCTCATCGATTCCTCTCATTCTCATCCGCCGTCCGATTTCGCCGTAAATCGACATCGCCGCTTGATGTTGCTGATGCTGTTGTTGCTTTACCGGAAGTTCCGGCGGAAAAAAATCCGCCGTATCATAATAACTCCTCCTTTCCACCATTAATCTCCTCTGATTATTGTTATTATTATTATTAAAATTATTAACATTATGATTTTTTACTTTCTGAATATTGTTAATTTTTCCGCCATTGTTGTTCTGGTTTCGAGTGATACCAGGTTTTTGATCCGATTTTCTCTCTCCTATAACTTCGTTTTTGGTTGTTACAGGAGAGAGAAAGCTCGGAGTATCAAAAAACCGATAATCTCTCGATCTAGACTCAGAAGCTGATCTACGAAGTTCGACCTTCTTCTCCGGCGGTTCACCGGAGGAGCTCGGAAGTTGTTCGAGCCCCATTAGCCGAGCAATAACGCTCGGAGACTGACGCTGATTCTCTCTCGCATCATCGGCGGCGGAAGCGGAAGTGGAGACAGTGTTGATTCGAATCTCTCGTGGTCGTAGTCCGCCTTTGGCGTCGGTAATTGCTCGACTGTCAAGCGAGAGCCTCGGAGCTTCTCGGTTGAACTTCCATGGCGATGATTTTACCGACTCCGTCGTTGAGTTTGGCGTCGCCGGTACACTTTCCGGTGCTGGTGATTTAACGTCTGGTTGAGGTTTCTGCTTCGGCTTCTCAGACTCCGTCGATAATGGCGGAGGAGATCCAACGATTGAGATTGATTCTGATGCAGAATCACCAGCCTAATTCATCAAATTACACCAAAAAAAACTCAATCAATTAATCCATCAATCAATTTACAAATCAAAACTAATGAAGAAAATCATCAAATCAAATCAAATCAAATGATTACCGTGGAAGAGATAGAAGGAGGAAGACGTTTAGGATAAAGGCGTTTTCCAGAAAGAAGATGATTACGATCAAAGAGGTTGAAGAAACCAGCCATACAACCTCCCATATGCTTTTCGATTTGCTTCTCTAAGTTCTGGTCATGGATTGTTATCCCTGTCGTCGTCATTTTCTCTCTCTAAAAAAAACCACACTCTCTCTTTCTCTCTCTAAAACCTCCTTCAATCTCCAGAAATCAGAAAACCACCATTGAAATTTCTGAGTTTCTTCTTCTTCTTCACATTCTCTCTCTAGAAAAATGAATACTGTCCCTCACTCTTTCTCTCTCTAGTTCACTGAGTTTTTTAGTGTGTGATTTTGGGTTATGAGAATTTCACGGCTTTATCGTTAACTCCCGCTTTTCGGGTCATTTAAAGGGTCTTACGAGGTGAACCTTTGAGAGAAAATCCCTAAAATACCCTTGGTAATATGGAGTAGAGAGAATAAACGGAGGGGTAGTTTGGGAAGATGAGATTGAGGAATTGGGCTTTTTCCGTGGGTGATGCTCTATTGAATAGTGAACGTGTCAGAGTCCAACTTCCTTGAGTTGCGAAAAGTTTGACCCTTTTTTACCCCTTCTATTTTTACCCTCTAATCTCAATGTTATCATTTTTTTTAACTTTTCTATTCGTTTTAAATTATGGGTAATGCTATATGTATCCCTAAGAGCTATATATAAACATTAAATATACTCTTGGAAATTGTATAAAATTAGGAATTCATGAAAAAAACACGCGTAAATCAGTGTAATTAGTGTTTATATTTTCATGATTTCTTAACTTTTTACGATTTCAAGGGTAAATTTAATGCTTATATGTAGCCCTAAATTTAATGTTTATATTTGCAACAATCAGCGTCTTTTTTACCTCTAATCTTCGTGTCTCTCTAACTTTATTTTACTATTACGTTCGATTTAAATTATAAGTAATTAATCATTAATACTAAGCTGAATTGGATAGAGTTCGCCAAAACAGAGCATATATAGCAGCACTCAGCTAAATAAATCGAGCATATGTTAACAAAGCAGACAACTCAAAAGAACAACGCCTATTTAATATTTTATGTGTGTGATCTTGTATTAGATTGAGTTGCAAGTTAAAGAAAGACATCTGAAAACTAAATATGATAAGGAATCATAAATTAGCTAGGGTGATAGATGGTTATATACAAATAAAAATAAAATACAGTAAAAGTGAATAAAAATAAAATTAAAAAATAAAAACAGAAATGGGTTAAACTTAATAAAAATTGAAGTAGTCCTAGATGAGTTGGGCAGTAAAATATAATAATTTATTTACGGTGGAGGGGAGCAAAAAGTGATGGGAAAATGAAGGTTTTGTCCTATTGAAGAAGATGAAAACCCCAAATGTCGTATATAGTGTATGTATTTGTGTCTTGTTCAGGGTTAACGGTTATGCATGATTGCATGAAGCATAAATAAATGTGGACAAAACTTTATCTTACCGCAAAATTTTACGATTTGTTGAGAATAAGGTGATTTATGACTTGTGAGTCAGAGGAAGGAAACATGGGTAGTAGATTCATCAAGATAACTTGATAATATCAACAATTTTTGGTTCATCTATGAACTCATCATGCCTATATTTGGTGAGATTGGATTGTACAAGTTTTTGCACGTTCCCTAGTTTTAAGTGAAGTTTGTGTATTTTTGGGAATTTTAGAAGGTTTTCTTTCGAGGATGATTGTTCAAATTTGCTTGTTTTGCTTATAATTGGCATCTTAATTTGAATTCTAATGTAGTCATTTGCCATCTTGGTTCAATGGGTCGAAAGTTTAATGCTGGTCTACTTTGTTCTTTTTATCCTGTTAAAAAAAAAAAAAAAATCATTTTTAGCTGGGTGAGGATATATTGATCTTTTAAAAAGTAGTTTGTTTATAACTAGAGGTGCTATGTTCTGAAGAATAAGTAGTCTTGAGCATATTGGGTCTGAAATTCACCTCCTCACGTCCTTACACTACAATTAAGGTTATTAAATAATTTTAACAAAAAGACTCATTTGATATTTGTGAATTTTGCAAGTAAAATGAATTACTCTATTTAAATAGTTTTTTTAACTAAACTAAGTTCATAATTTAAAGGTATAATATGATATTACCAAAAACAACCCTTAATAAACATTTCATTTGTAAACTATACTCCGTACTTTATTAGCTTGCTTTCTTGTAGTGATCAAAACTTGTGTGAATCCACTCACTATGTACTGAAATTGACAATGCATGGCTTGTAATATTAAAGTAATCTAGAATAGACTACACTTCTTGGCCAGAATTCTTAGCTCAAACTTGATTAGCTAGGACTATCTTAATAAGCCATACAACATAAGATTAAGTCAATGTCTATCACTCTCTCCTCTTTAATTTTTCAAGTGGGGGCCGGACGTAATACATATGACTAAACATTACTTCTTCTGTCCCTTAATTATATTCCTACTTCTCTCTAATATGTGAGGAATAAAGGCTATTAGTAGGAATTTAATTAATTTAAGGGATAGAGGGACTGATGGAGTAGTCCGATTTCTCAATCAACACATATTCCAACGAGTATTGGACTATTTTATACTTTAATTAATGCACAAAGAATGGTACGATTAGGACAATAAACATGATAACATGAACTCATGAGTAGCACAATACGTTTGTTTGTTGAATATGTTGATGCAAGGAAAAATAATAGAGAAAGGGAGAACTCATAATTTCAATCACATGGAAGGAAATGAAATTAAGGAATGGAAGACATAAGATTAGGCAACCCGTGAAGCGTTACCCGTATAAAGTTCCCGGATTTCGGTAACCCCAATAATGGTGCAAAGGATTTAGACCACTTTGGCACGTCGTGGAAGGTTTAATTTCCTTTTTAATGGCTACAATTTGAACGAACCAAACACATTCAACTATTTCTATCATGTTGATAATCTGGACCAACCTATTGATCTTTGCATATGGCATCATATTCCATAGGCTTGTCACTTTTGCCATACTCTCTTTGATACTACCAATTATTTTACTCGTAATAGCTAGAGCTCGTGGCGGTGGGCAAATATGTATGCGATAAGTCACGTGTCAGGCTTCGTAATTTCATAATTGTTATTTTGAACCAAAAAAGAAAAAGTTGTTTTTATTTGAATTACTCCATAGTTTACATGGTTTTTGACTAAATCTCGATTGATATATTGTTAGATTTGCTTCATTGTATAACTTTTACACAGTATATCAAAATTTTATCTCATAATAAGATATATAAAAGATATTAATAATGTGTGTTGATCTTATGTACAATGCAGTTCTCGTCAAAATAAATAAATAAAATAATAATAATAGTTACATTACAACTAGCTAATAAATTTAGGACAAGAAATGTTTCCTCTTTTATGCTAAGTTTTCAATTATGAGGTTCAACTTCATGTATGTGTTTTTGATACATTACTATCAAGTAGAAACTAGCCACTATAATTGTCACATGTTTGCATTATATATTTGAAAATAATTAGTCATGCATAATAAACACTCCGAAAGATATCGATGAATTTTAATTGGGAAATTCTACATTATAACCCTGAAGATTTCGAAATTCTACACTGTGTCCATGATTTTTGAAAAGTCTACACTATAACCCCAAGGTCCACTTAGTTACTCTATTGTGCCCTTGTCGTTAAGTATCCATTAGTATGTTCCGTTATCTTGAAAAAAAAAAAAAAAAAAATCAAAACCGCCAACCCCAGCCACCCTCTGCAACCGACAACCAGCCTTACCCTCAACCTTGACCGGCCACCGCCGCGCAGACCCCCTTCCCCTCCCCCGGTGTCGGCGCTACCCAGACCACCCTCCCCATTTCCCGTAAAATCTCGCGTACCTCTCCCCCTCCCCTCGAAAAAACCTTAAATAGCCTCCCTAATCGTCGGAAACTCGGAAAGCATCGAGCTGCACCTCTCCTCACTGCCACCGCCGCCGCCGTAACGTTCCGCTCTTATTCCTTTTCTCTCTCTCTCTTAGCCATAGCCTTCTGTTGCTAGAAATCGAAGGTTAACAGAAGGCTAGGGCTAGGGTTTGGAATTTGGGGGTTGGGATTTGGGAGAATTCGCTGGATTTCGTGGTGTTCGAAGGGGTAAGAGGATGTGGTCGAGGCAGCACTGACATCGGGGGAGGGGAAGGAGTCTGGGCGGTGGCCGGCGCTCCGGGGGGAATGGGGATGGGCTGGTGGTGGCAGCAGGCTGGGCATGGTGGCAGCGGGCTGGGTGGTTTTGGTGTTTTTTTTTTTATTATTATTATTTAATTTTATTTTTTTTTATATTATTTTTTTATTTCTGTAAGCCAATCATACGTTGCTTCGTTAAAAATAACAGAACATACTAACGGAGATTTAGTGTCAAGGGTACACCAAAGTCACTAAGTGGACCTTGGGGTTATAGTGTAGACTTTTCAAAAATCATGGACACAGTGTAGAATTTCGAAATCTTCAGGGTTATAATGTAGAATTTCCCATTTTAAATTAACTCACATATATAGAGAATTGAGTGGTGGAAATACGATGAGAAGACCTAACTTGACTCTCTTTGGATGAGGAGGAGAAACGATTTTCTATACTTTTTTTTTTAGTTTTAGGAAAAATTGCCCTAAATAATCCCACCTTTAGAGCGTTCACTAAAAATAATTCCACATTTGGGTTATTTTAAGGAAAAATTGATTCTAATAATCCCACCCTAGCCGATTCACTATTAATAATCCCACCTTTGGATTATTATTTAATAATCCCATCTTTATAGTAGATATTCTTCTATTGGTCCCTAACCTATTGTTAACCGGTTTGATAAGTTAAGATGCCAAGTGTCACTTTCTAATTGGTTGCAAAAGAAAAAACAAAAAAAAAAAATTAAAAATTGAAAATAAAAACCCACCAGCTATCACCACCCACCGTGATGGTGTGAAACCCCTAAAGCTCAACCTTGCCCCACCAAAAACCGGCCGGCCACCATCCTAAACCCCCGAAAACGGCCGTCCGGAACCTCCCATTACCGTAACCACCTCGTCGACCAAAATTCAATCCCTGAAATCACCCCCTGAGGCCCTGACCCATATCCCAACCCCGAAACTGCCATACCCGCAACCTTGAAAACCGTCGAAAACCTCCTATCACAGCCTACAACTGCCGAAAACTTCCTCTAACTGCCGAAAAGCCCCGTAAGTGGTAATTCCTACCCAAGTTCAAGCTCAAACCATCTCTTTTGCTCTTAAAGGTTTTTCTTATTTTTTTTTTATTTATTGAAATCAAGGTCTGATTTTTTGCTGCGGGAGGGGGGGGGGGGGGCGGGAATAGAAGTTTCAGCGGTGGAATGGAGGTTCCGGTGGTGGGAATTGGGGTTCCGGCAGTGGGGATGGGGAAGAGGGGCTGCCGGAGGTTGGGATGGGTGGTTGTTGAGGTTGGTTGGGTTTTTTTTTTTTAAAAAAAAAAAAAAAATTGACCAGATTTTTTTTTTAAGTTTTTTTTAACCAATTATTTAGTAACACGTGTCACTCAAATTGAACAAAAAAAAAAAGTTTACCCAATATATAGGTTACCGGTCATAAGGGACCAATGGAAGAAGATCCTCTATAAAGGTGGGATTATTAATAGTGAACCGGCCAAAGGTGGGATTATTAGAATCAATTTTTCCTTATTTTAAATAATCCGACTTTTATACCCAATCCACTCAAAATAACCTTAGTTTTATAATATGTTATAAGGTTATCACCACACATTCTCTACATGTCCGAATTCAAGTGATCAAGTTAATTATCATATTAATGACGATAGTAAGTATTTAGCAATATTTTCATGGATGTAAACAATATGCAATTAAAAACACAATTAGATGCTTGAAACTAAATAACTAGTGGGCAAAAACTGAATAGCTGAAATACTACGCCATTAATTCATCCAAGCAACATGGCCAACTTGCCAAATCAATGCCCTAATTAAAGAGTAACCTAAACAAGATCTTCTTGGGTTGCATGCTCATACTAACAATTTCCTGTTTTGTGATGTGCGTATTTAGTTTATCTCTTCTATCTAGATTTACTGTACTTAGTAATTTAATCATTTTTATTTATTGCCGTTCAAAAAAAATAAAAATAAATCATTTTAATTTATTAGACCTATATATATTAAGTTGCTTGCGGTTTCAACATATGCTTACCTTATTATATATCGATGCATGCACATTTTTATGTAAAGTCAATGATTTCTATACCTTGATGTTCACAAATTTGTAAACTCTTAGAGCAACAATTATAATTATTGTTATTACCATAATCTAAGTCATAACTCTTTAAATCTTACAATACAATGCCTCGTCTTTAGCAAAGAATGCAATTAAATCTAGAGAGATTAAGCAACAGTGCAAAGATCTAGCTAGCATCAAAGCTAAAGCATCCTTAAACTAATATCCAACGGTAAATTAGCTTTTAAGTAGTCGATTTCTTTTTTATGTATATTTTTATCCACATGTAATTACTAAAAATCAAGACAAATTCTTGTATACTCTAATGCTTTGGTAAATCAACCTATTTTGTAAAATAATGTTATTAATGAATTAATGATGAAGTTATGTATCGTTTGATGTTTATAATAACAAGACAACATGTATTTATTTATATGTCAACATGATAATATTATTTTAAATACACAATCATCGGAATAGCCTAATCATCACAGATGAAATTTCTAGAGGTTTATTAGGTGTTGGTGCAGTGATATCGCTCCACACCTCAGATCCCCTAAAGTATATTTGAGGAATCCCCTTATACATTCCCTCATCGAGAGTTTACATTAAAAATATACATAAATATTTCCCTCGAAGGTGCGTATAAGTTCGAGTATCATTAGCTAACGGTGCCGGTGGATGTCTACTACTACTACGCATGAAGATAAACAATCCCATGTTGTCCTTGACGATAGATATCAATTCTCAAGTGTTCGAGTAAGGGATAATGGGAAGTCATTTTCAAGTCGATGAGAGTTTCTATGTTTTGAGACTTTCCACTAGTGTCCTTTTCTAAAGTATGAGAAGTTATTTTCAAAGTGTGGGACAAACCAACATTCAATATCCAATTTTAACTAAACTATTCATTAAAATAACTATTCATCACTTCCCCCTCCCTCGTTCTTGTCTCTACAAATTATTAGTGAAAAATTGTCATCTTTTTTTATTATTTTTTTTAAAAATATTTATTTTTCTAGTGAAAAATCCTCAAAGTTAGAAGTTCGACCTAATTATCTATTGCTTAGTTAGTTTTATATACTTGGTATTATTTAAACATATATGGGCTCTTCATCTACAAGACTTCTTCATTTTATTTTGTTTTAATTTTAGGGCTAATTTAATCACTTTTGCTTTTACTATTACTATTGTCTATTCATTAGATCTTTGGAAAAAAAAGGAAATCACGGAAGATTTGTAAATCTCTTTCCAAACAAGTCACAAAAATGTTGGAAGCAATATTGGTGTCCTAGGGTAGGAAGCTGTAAATTGTAAAGTTAATGACGTAACAAGATTACTTCTCCACTACATTCTATATATAAAACGTGTTTTATAAAGACAAAGTGAGCTCACCTAGAAAAAAAAAATAAAAAATAAAACATGTCTTACTAATTACAAATATTCCATAAAAGAGAATATAATACATAACACCCCTTAGTAAAGGTCTATTGATCACTTCAGTTCAACTCCTAATTTTCTTCTTTCATAAAATATTCATGTCAACTCTAATCAATTCAATTCATTTCAGTTCAGTTCAATAAATATAAACAGACTCTAAATCAGACCCTTTTTTTTTTTTAACAGAGATCAAATGAATTCGCCATTATATTGTCTCAACTCAATAATCTAAGATTTATTCTTACCCCTTCAACTCCCCCCACCCCCCCCCCCCCCCCCAAAAAAAAAAAAAAAAAAAAAAAAAAAGTAAATTATTTTATTATCCCCCACCAAAATGCTAGCTAGTGATGAACTTGTTGGCAAGAAAGGAAGCAAGGTTAGATGGGTGCAACGATGACATTTTATTGGTGTAACTGCATGCTAATTGCTAAAGGCTATTCTTTCTTACAATCTTACTTACACCCAACTTCACCAATCATATAGTCCTACCTTTGACAAGACAGCTGATAGTATGTCCACATATTATTGTACTCCTTTTCCTTCCAAATAAATAAAATTAAATATTATTGTACTCCTATTTGCCCGTTTAATTTTTTGCCACCTTTTATTTTTACTCACCAATTTCACATGAAAAATTTCTCATATTGTACAAAATTATGGTCAATTGTACATATTGTGGAATCATATTTTGCTTAAATTTACAAATTAACTGCAGCAAAAACCAAAACCTTGTCAATATGTCATTGATTACAGATTTTTGCAGCATATAGTGCTTGGATGTGTATAAATGCTCAGGTTTTTACCGAGTAATAATGGTTGCAATTACTACGCTGTGCACAATTCTTTTGCATCAGCATCACTCCACTACCTTTGTAGTTAGTAGTCTTAGTACCCTATGTTCCACCATAATAAATACTCGAATGTATTGATCAATTCGCTGATCAAGACTTAAGGCCTGTTCTGATCTACTAAACTAAATTGAATTGTTTATGAGAGAAGAAAATTAGGAACATAATTGAACTTAAGCTGAAGAGAACAAGTCATTAGTGTAGTTGGTTGAGATATCTTAAAATAGAACGCAAATGTTGAATCTTAACTACGGATGCTTGAAATAAGGGCATCATGGTACCTTTTTTCCTTTATTGAAGTGCCTTTTTTCATAAAATTAAATTTAAATGTCACGAGAGTTGAGTTTTAGTTAGGATCCTCATATTACCTTTTACAAAAATCGAGCAATAATTATCTTACAATAGTAATTTTACATGTTTGTGGTCAAGGACGCGTTGCAGGGGCGAAGCCAGGATTTTCAAGTCCCGGGGGCCGGACTTATTAGACAAAAGATTGATGGAAAAAATTAAAGTGTACTAATATTTTATTGTCACCAAAAAAACATTAGTTAAATCGTACTCGATGATTTTTCATAGTAGCAAAATCATCAATCAAAGATTAAACACTAAAATCTACGACAATCTCTTTTTCTATGTATACAACCAAAACGTCTCTAAGAAAATCATGAAGAATTTTAAAAAAATACCTAGTTTTAATTTAAAAAATATGTAGCAGATGAGATTCGAATCCAGCCCACTTGGAAAAATAAAACATTACCCAACCAACATGACAAGATATATTTATTGTTATATTTGTGTCTTGAATATTATATATACTAATTTTAAGGGGGGCCATAAACTATAATATATGGGCAGCAAATCTGGGCCGGGGAGGTCGGGCCTCCCCCCCCCCCCCCCCCCTTCCTTCGCCCTTGACGCGTTGGGAGGTAAGATTGCTTAGATTAGAGTAAGTATTGCAAATTACAGACATTGGATTTATAAAGAGGGTTATTTGAATTCTTTGAGGAGAACAGAACCACTCGATTGATGATGATCGATTGTGTTTGACCTATTCGGCGACATAGATCGATCACATTCGACATTGGCCAATTTCCCACATTTTAATGAAAACAATATGGCTACACCAAAATCATTTCTTCTTGTCAATAATTTCATTTAATTCAATTATACAAACAAACTCAATTAATATGATTCAATAATGTATGGATTAATTTGGCATTAGTGGCCATTATATTAGGTAAAATGGGTCTACTCATTTCACATTGGTAGGGCAATTTAAGCTGCAAAACTCTACATGCAAAATTTGGCCTTTGTTGAAGGACAAATTAAGGACACCCATTCATAGCCTTACTGATTCCTGCATGTGGGGGGCTATGAATCTGGCGTTACGCTTACATTATATACCCTCCCAAGTATTACTCCACTTATATTATAAATTCATTGATAGGTTGTTCTAACATCTCTTTCATATGTCTTGTCTACAATATCATCCATTGCACTTTCATTTGCTAATTTAAACCTACCATTATCTTCTTTCCTTTTTCATGGCCTTCTCTATGTGCACCCCTTACTCTACCCTCATGCAACAACTTTGTTGGTTTAAGTTTTACATTATCATATAATTATAAAGATAAACATATATTTTTATCTTCAAAATTAGTAGTCATAGCTTCCCTACCTGTCTAATTGTCTATCCATGACTCCATATTCAATATTAGTATTCATAGCTTCCCTACTACCCGGCTACCCCCTCCCTCGTTGATAAAAAATGTATATCTATGGTAAAAATAATAAAATTTCCTTATATAAGTAATTATTATATATGATACGTGTATAATTATCCACCCCATCGATTAAATTTAAGTATCAAGTTGGTCAGTTTTTCAGTAAACTCTACAACCAAATCCATGCTTGATAGATGATAACCCAAATTAACCAACATATATATCCAATCTACATTACTACATTAAAGACTTGTTGTATACGTATATGTACCTATTTTGAGGTGTTTTGGGTATAATAATCACATTGATCTATTTCAAACATATACATAACTCTGAGTATTAATACATACAATATTTTATAACTTAATTAGTGCCTATTTTGATTTACTAAACTGAGTTTAACGAAAATGAACTGAACTGAAATTAAGCCGAGTAGGTCCTTAATCCCTAACAAAAAGTGGATAGTATTTCATTATTAGTCAATTAGTCATAAACTCATGCTTGTACTCCATATCTATTAAGCTAAGCCATGTGATAATCATCGGTCATGAACATAAACATGAACATGCATTTATGGTAATTAAAAAGTTGATTGTTAACAATAATTTAACCTCATTAAGGTAAAAAAACAAGGAGTACAACTCTAAATACAAAGAAAATGGCAGGGACCCAAAAAGAATTTACCATGGTCCACAATAAGCTCTCAAGTTCCTATGTCCTGGTTGCATGAATGTGTTAAAAGATAAACCAAGACACAGTTTCCAACTTCAATTCCCATGTTCTTTTTCACCGACTCTTTTCTTCTGCACACATTCCTTTACCATACTCCATTATTTTTTACGGAGTTATAAAAACTATAGTATTATTATAAAGTTAAATATTCACATAGTTTGTAGCACATATTTTATTGGCTAAATGTATTATCACAAGACTACAAATTTAGCTACCTATTTAACATGCAATTACATTAATAATTGGGTTAGTTGTTAGCTTAGAATGTAACCTAGAGATCTATAAATGATAATTACGTGATGAGAATAACGATAATAATGATTGAGACTCTACTAACACAAGAATTTCGAAGTGTACCATAAAAAGTTTGTCTAACCTAAAATCATAGGCTTAATAAAAAGCTTAATTCCATCATTATTCCTACAGCCTAGCCACGAAAGTGTGTGTATGCATAAGACAAAAGCTATCTTATTTGTTAATTAGTATAATAATGGTCTCATTTTTCCAAATCATATATTATACATTTATATGTAATAGTAGCCAAGTTTTTGATATGTTGGCCCCTAAATCACTAGTCCTCTAAATTGTGGGGATACCACTTTAATTAAACATACTTTGCCTCTAAAAGTCTAATCATATTATGAGACTAGGCCAAAAGTATAAGATATATAGCTCATTAAGGGAGCAATATACCTATACTATTACTCTAACATGTTGTTAATATGTTAGAATTGCCTCATTGAACATATAATAATTGCCTCATTGACCAACAATAACTATTTATCAAAAATACAATCTCCAGTGAAAAACTTTCAATTTATTAGTTTAAAATAAGTAAAGAATACCTTTTTTTGGGAAAGGATTATTGTTTAATAAATCACACAAAAATCGCACATGATGACTTTTATTGTCTATTTTAAAAGAATAAATTGTGAAGTTAGTTAGGTTCATCATAAAATAGAATTAATTATCAATCAGAACTTGAAAATAAATAAATGCATGCCCGAAAAAAAATTGTGATGTATAAAAAGAGGTTCACATAGATTATAGATAAACCAGAATTGGGGGAAAAAACTACTACACTGGTGTAAGAAGTAATTCAAATTCCTCTATCCATGACTTTAAATAATGATCGGCCTAAACTTATTTCTTTCTAACATAATAAATTTTTCTCCAATTAATCAATAAAATTTCTTCTCAATAATAGAGAACGTGATATTAAAAGATAAACATAATCACGAACAATAATTCAATATATATAAATATCGTCAAAGTCAACATGAAACACTTATAAACAGAAAATGTAGTTATGCTTTAGACCTCAGCTCCTTATTTACTACACGCATGCAAGAAGGTAAATTATACCCTAAAGTCCTTTTAAGAGGAGGTAGGTTAATTAATTTAAGAACAGTAATTAGTAAGTACTAAGTAGGTACCTATTGCATTAATGTACTGTTATAAGATCAAGTATAATTTTTTGTTTGTTAGCAACAAATTAATTGATTGGATAAAAGTGGGTTTGGGAATGCTGCTTCAATCATAAACAGATATGGGATTCTGATTCCTCCCCATTTCTAGATTTTAGTATTTGGACCACCTTGAAGACTGCTCTCTCTCTATTATTCCATTTTTTTTTAACTTATGGTAAATAATTTTAATTTAGAGAAATAAAAATATGACTACTTTCAGTGAATTATTAAAATTTTCATATTTTAGGTCAAACCAATATTATCTGTGACCAAAGCACTTCCATACTCAATATAATGCTTAGGAAATTGTACTGTTACTCTTCGGTACCGAGTAATTAATCATTCATATATATGCACTACGAAATTTAGCACATCACTCTGTTTTTAAAAGTTCGACTTATATAGTTAATGTAGTGATCGAAAAGGTATAATGAGTGAAAATAAGGAAATTAAAGGAAGGAAATTAATGAAATGAACAGTGATTCAGTAGCAGCAGTTGGCATGTTTGTCTAGTAATGGTGAAGGTATCAACTATATTTAATTATAGTAATAGCCTAATAGGATGATAATTGATATATTTAAGAGGATCAGATAAATTAGTTATTTGGAACCAATTGTGTCAGTTAATCAAAAGATAAGTAATTACAATTAGCTAATCTTGCAGAAGTTATGCACATGATAGGCATAAATAAGATTTTCTTGATCCAAAGTCAGAGGAGGGAATATTACATCCACGTGAATACTTGTACAAACTTGATAAATTGAATTGATCATATAATTTGTTTTAGAAATTTCAAATTAGTTAATGAAATATAATGAACTAATTTCATATATAAGCCATGCACACCTACAATTCTACTAGGGTCAATACACAATTTATGAGTTGTATTATTAAAAGAAACTAAAAGTGATTCTAAATATAAAAGAGGATAGGAGAAAGGCTTTGGGATGAAAATACTACGTATATAGATCTTTGGAAGGAGTTGATAACTCGTGTTCGTTTATGTTTGAATTTTTATTGATTAGGGGTTTGTTCTATTTAGCTTATCTTCATTTCAGTTCAGCTCAGCTTCAATCAATTCAGTTTAATTTCTCATTTTCTTCTTATATAAACCATTCAGCTCAGCTCAGCTCAATTCAATTCAATTCATTTCAGTTGTTTTTGTAAATCGGAACTGGCCCCTGGTATCAATTTCAGTATACATATATAGTACACATTCTCAAGACTATAGCAATTTAGATAGCCTTACAAGTGTAAATGAATGTTGGGCTTTGGATTCTAAGGAGTTTTGAGACAAAGGATCAATTCAAAACTTACTTGGTCAGGTCTAGTTCATGTCATTATTGGACCCATGCAACTATATTACACCCCAATTTTAATCTCACAATTGCAATGCCATTAGACCATTACTCGTGCAAATCATGCCAATTTTTTTTTTTTTTTTCCGTCAAAATTAATATCCTTTACAACTCTCTTTCATTAACGATTTAAATTCAATTAAAATATCGTGTAGTATTTTTAATTTCACACAAGTTGTTGATTCTTAGCTTGATAAACTAACAGCTAAGATTAAAGTCCACCTAAACATAATTAGAGAAAGTCAAAATGGCTGGTAATATAACTAAAACATTCTTAATTAGCAAACCACTTGATGCATGCAACTAACTATCCAACTTGATACGTAGTAAAATTGTAGCTAAGTTAGTTAGTACCGTACTTTTATAAGTATGAATTAATATTTATATGTAACTTGTGCATGTTAATCGCGTCAAGTTGTAGAATTACAGAAGTAACAACTACCTTATAATTATATAAAAATCTTAATTAATCTCTTAATTAGCTAGAAAAGAGTGCAACAATGAAATCAATGTGAGATTAGAATCGTGCATAGGGTATACCTAGGATAGTAGCTAGCATATACTTAACGTCATTCTCGAATATTATTAATGGCAAGTCATCAAGTAGCATATTTAGTAGGTAAGATATATTGTGTGCTCATTACTTAACTACTTAAGTATCTACTACTTAGACAAACAAATGCATTATTAAAGATAAAAAATATTCAAAATTGCAACTTATTGGCGTAAAATGCATAATAGATCAAACCTGTGTGCTTGTATCCATTTTCATGCAACACACGCAAAAGAACTTAAAAGGAAAATTTGTAAATTGGTGTCCACTAAATAACTCAAAACTTTGTTTGTTGTATAACGTATTATTTTGATGATCATCAAAGTTACCTTAAAATAATGCTCTAATTAAATAACTTAAATCTTAATTTTATTAAACATTAATCTTTAAGGTTTTGTTTTAGGTAGCTAGCTAGTCAAACATGAAAAAGTGAGTAAGATGTTAGAAAGGGTCTTTTAATGGTCTTCTAGGCTGGCAATTAGCTTGGGAACTTCCCTTAATCACATGCCTCCCCTCCTAATCTCCCTCACTCCCACTGTCTCACATATACCATTTGACTACTTTAAAGAGTAAATTACTATACTATATAAAATATACTATATGCATAGAATATAAAAATAGTTATGTATAAAATATGAAATTATATAGTTTAATTAGTACCTTATTAGTGATGTATGATGATGCCATTCACTTCAATTAAGGAGGCAATTAACTTGGACTCAGCTCCCAAGTTGATGAATTAGTACAAAGTTTAAGGCAATCTTAGCTTAAATTTTAGCTTATTATGAAATTGAATATAAATATATGTGTGTATAAGAGTACAGTATGTTCAGCAGATCAGTAGTATGCATTAGTCCTTGCTATCTGGGGGATTATATATAAATAATTGTTGTTTGATGATGTAATTCTGAGGTATACTTTAGAGTTTAGACTAATCACATTTTTGCTGATTTATTTATACTCTTTGGTGCAGTAATTTGTCAGTCCATGCCTTTATTTTATTCACTGTACTATACTAGGGAGTACTACGGAGTTTAATATACTACGGAGTAGTACATTTTATTTAAATATTTTATTAATTATTTATTTTATCTAAAACAAAAATAAATGTACTCAGTAATGAGGGCAAGCAAGCCAGTTTTATTTAAAATTTGACAGGGATTAAATTTTTGTTGATAGATTTATAGATTCTTCACGGTGGAAGCAAGTAAATAAGAAACAAAAATATAAAATTAAATACTACCTCTGTTTCTTATTATGTGCAACAAAGGAGTATTATTTGTGAGACATAAAATATTCTTTTGTTGCACATAATAAGAAACGGAGGTAGTATAATGTCATAGTAAAGAACTAAAGACAATTCAACGATGATTTTAATTAATTTTTTAGATACAATCTTTATTTCATCAAAAAATTATCAATTTAAATTGTTTTAGGGATTAAGATGGATTTTTTAAAGAGGGTAGGAGATCGAATCAACATAAGATTACCGAAACCTCCAAAATTTCTCAAAAAGAGTGGATATTAGCCTTTAATTTCGGATTTTTTTTAACCTTTTCTTTCCCCGAAATAAAAACTGTCGAAATGTCTACCATGGTCCCTAATACCCACCGGAAGTCCAATTGGGTGGGTGGAACCATCCAATTTGCCTTTAAACGGCCAATCTACCAATGTACAACTTGCACCGATTTCATTAATTCAAGCCTACCACGAACATTTATGACAACATATAATGATCATATATGTTTCCAAACGGCATTATATGACCCCGATATATATCCCCTAAAATTTCAAGACTTTTAACCACCAGGCCTTGAAACCTCCAAAATTTCTCAAAAAGAGTGCATATTAGCCTTCAATTTTGGTATTTTTTGACTTTTTTTTGCCCCGGAATATAAATTGTCGAAATGTTTACCATGGTCTCTAATATCCACTAGGAGTTCAATTCAATTGGGTGGGTGGAACCATCCAACTTGCCTTTAAACGGCCAATTTATCGATTTACAACTTGCACCGATTTCACTAATTCAAACCTACCACGAACATTTATGACAACATATAATGATCATATATGGTTCAAAACGCCATTATATGACCCCGAGATATATTCCCTAAAATTTCAAGACTTTTCGACACCATGCCCCGAAACCTCAAAAATTTCTCAAAAAGTGTGGATATTAGCCTTCAATTTTGGAATTTTTTGACCTTTTTTTGCCCCGAAATAAAAATTGCCGAAATTTTTACCATGGTCACTAATACCCACTGGGAGTCCAATTGGGTGGGTGGAACCATCCAATTTGCCTTTAAATGACCAATTTATTGATTTACAACTATTCAAGCCTACCACGAACATTTATGACAACATATAATGATCATATATGGTTCCAAACGACATTATATGACACTGAGATGTATCTCCTAAAATCTCAAACCTTTTCGACACCTGGCCCCGAAACCACAAAAATTTCTCAAAAAGCGTGGATATTAGCCTTCAATTTTAGAATTTTTTGACTTTTTTGGCCTGAAAATTAAAATTGCCGAAATGTTTACCATGGTCCTAATACCCTCCGAAAGTCCAGTTGGGTGGGTAGAACCATCCAATTTGCCTTTAAACGGCCAATTTACCGGTTTACAATTTACACCGATTTCATTAACTCAAGCCTGCCACAAACATTTATGACAACATATAATGATCATTTATAGTTCCAAACGACATTATATAACCCCGAGATGTATCCCCTAAAATCTCATTTATTTTCGCTACCGGGCCTCGAAACCTTCGAAATTTCTATAAAAAAAATGGATATTAGCCTTCAATTTTGGAATTTTTAAACTTTTTTCGCATGGAAATAAAAATTGCCGAAATATTAACCATGGTCCCTAATACCCCCCGGGAGTCCAATTGGGTGGGTGGAACCATCCAATTTGCCTTTAAACGAACAATTTACCGATTTACAACTTGCACCGACTTCATTAACTCAAGCCTACCACGAACATTTATGACAACAAATAATGATCATATATGGTTCCAAACGACATTATATGACCCCGAGATGTATTCCTTAGAATTTCAAGGCTTTTAGACACCGGGCCCCGAAGACTCCAAATTTCTTAAAAAAACGTTGATATTCGCCTTCAATTTTTGAATTTTTTGACTTTTTTTCGCCCGGAAATAAAAGTTGCAAAAATGTTTACCATGGTCCACAATACCCTCCCGGATTCCAATTGGGTAGGTGGAACCATCCAATTTGCCTTTAAACGACCAATTTACCGATTTAAAAACTTGCACCGATTTCATTAACTCAAGCCTACCACGAACATTTATGACAGCATATAATAGTCATATATGGTTCTAAACGGCATTATATGACACAAAGATGTATTCCCTGAAATTTCAAGACTTTTCGACACCGAGTACCAAAACCTTCAAAATTTCGCAAAATGCGTGGATATTAATCTTCAATTTTGGAATTTTTTGACTTTTTTCCCTCGGAATTAAAAATTGCTAAAATGTTTACCATGATCCCTAATACCCTCCGAGAGTCCAATTGGCTGGTGGAACCATCCAATTTGCCTTTAAACGACCAATTTATCGGTTTACAACTTGCACCGATTTCATTAACTCAAGCCTACCACGAACATTTATGACAACATATAATAATCATATATGGTTCCAAACGGCATTATATGACCCCCAGATATATTCCCTAAATTCTCAACACTTTTCGACATCGGGCCCCGAAACCTCCAAAATTTCTTAAAAGGGGTGGATATATATATATATATATATATATATATATATATATATATATTAGTCTTCAATTTTGGAATTATTTTATTTTTTATTTCGCCCGAAAATAAAAAATGCCGAAATGTTTTTCATGATCCCTAATACACTTTGGGAGTCCAATTTGCATTTAAACGACCAATTTAATTAGCGGTTTACAACTTGCATGAATTTCATTAACTCAAGCCTACTATGAACATTTATGACAACATATTGTAACACCCCCAAATCTCCCTCTACGTAAATACTATATTTATACGTATACAAATACCGTAGAGATAGACTTGGGCGTATTACCGCCACGTGAAAACGTAAGGCTTAATTAATTACTCAAACTGCAGCGGAAAAATAACTAACTTTTATTAATAATATGAATAATTATAACAACTGCTTCAAAATAAGCTAATAAAAAAACTTGTCCATACATAAATAAAATTAATTCCTATCTATGCGATCCCAATCCCGACTCTAGTATGCGTACGAACAACTTCACACCTGAAATCAAGATTGTTTACCAAAATGGTAAACAGGGCGAACCAAAACAAAAAAGAAAACAGATTAGCAAAAACGCTAAGTACGTATAAATGCAAGACATGTAAATACTTTTATTAGGCAAACATGCTTTCGAAATAACCATCTAAATTTAAACCTGTCACGAGTCACTTTCCAAAATAAAACTTTCCAAAAATAATTAAACCTTCCAAGGGTAGTAATATCCATCAATAAAAACTTTCCAAACCAATAGATTTCTAATTTATAAACTTCTCAATTTTTAATACATTTCTAAACCAATTTTCCTCACCTAAGTGTGCACACCCCCCAAGCAAGTTATACTATACTCGAGGAAAGACCAGATCATACAAAGCTCATGGTCTTACTTAACCAGTCCCGGGTAGAGGGACAATTAAAATATCAAATACTCAGGCTCACAATGAGCTACAAATTAATTAAACCAAGTGATTTATAAATCAAACAACTTTTATTAAATCGATCAACATTTAGAGATCAAACCTTCAGATCATAAAATTATATACTTTAACTTGTCATGAAAATTGTTAACTTAAATATTCATACGCAACATTTATTCAAACAATCATTAAAACAAACATTATACAAAACACGCATTCAAAATTGTATCAAGGACCTAGCCACCTATACGTACCTTGATCACGAGAACAAAAAGGTACGACTACTAAACTTGACCACGATCGGGAGACTCCTCCTACACAAATAAAATAACCTTAATTAATTTAAGGTTAACAAAATAACACAAAACCAAAAACACCATTCTATTGTGCATGAACTACCTAAATATTAACCTTTATCAAAATAGTGCTATTAGTATAGTTGGGTGGTCGTTGGTGGCGGATGAGGTGGTTGTTCGGTGGCAACAACTTGGTTATGGGTTGCAGAGTTTATTTAAGCTAGATAGAGTAAGAAGAAGGGGTGATGAGATAGAGAGTAGAGAAGAGGATTTCTGATTTTTGGTGTGAGGAATTTGTGAAGTGTTGAGGGTCTATTTATAGTGTTTAAGGGTGGAAAAGATAGAGTTCAAGAAGGTATAAGATTAGTATGAAAACTAGATAAGTTTGGTTAGTTAAATGAACTTGAATGTCATTTGGCCTAGGTTAATTTATGTAGAAAAGAAACTAATGAAAGATATTAGGAAAATAAATAAATAAATAAATAAATAAGATAGGTGTTAATAAGATAGGAAGTAGAATAGATTAAGATACTTAACAAAGGTTGTTGAATGGAATTACTCCAATTCTCACGGCCAACCCTTTTTTTTTTTTTTTTTTTTACATATATATATATAACGAAAATCATTCTTAAATAAATAAAATAATTAGATTTGATAATTAAATCAAGTTAAAATATATAGATAATATCAAAACTAAGATTTGTTGTAATTTATGAGATAATAATTAAGCTAAAGTTGTTAAGTATTATTAAGATAAAATCCGGAAAATAAAATTAAAAACGGCGTACAACGTTAATTAATACAAATACGGACCGACCAAGATCATAATTTAGAAATTTTAATTATTTCAATTAATTAAAGAAATTACTAATTAAGAAAATATTTTCAAAAATTAGGGGTATTACACATATACTGACCATGTATGGTTCCAAACGACATTATATAACCCCGAGATGTATCCCCTAGAGTTTCAAGACTTTTCGACACCAGGCCCCGAATACTCCAAAATTTCTCAAAAAGCATAGATATTAACCTTCAATTTTGAAATTTTTGACTTTTATTCCCCCCTAAAATAAAAATTGTCGAAATGTCTACCATGTTCCCTAATACTATCAGGGAGTCCTATTGGGTGGGTGGAACTATCCAATTTGCCTTTAAACGACCAATTTACCGATTTACAACTTGTACCGATTTCATCAACTAAAGCCTACCACGAACATTTACGACATCAAATAATGATCATTTATGGTTCCAAACAGCATTATATGACCCTGAGAAGTGAGATGTATCCTCTAAAATTTCAAGACATTTCGACACCGTGCCCCGAAACCTCCAAAATTTCTCAAAAAGCGTGGATATATATTAGTCTTTAATTTTGGAATTTTTTGACTTTTTATTTCGCCCAAAAATAAAAATATCCGAAATATTTTTCATGGTCCTTAATATCCTTCGGGAGTCCAATTGGGTTGGTGGATTCATCCAATTTGCCTTTAAACGGCCAATTTAATTACCGGTTTACAACTTGCACGAATTTCATTAACTCAAGCCTACTACGAACATTTATGACAACCTATAATGATCATATATGGTTTTAAACAACGTTCTATGACTCCGAGATATACCCCCTAAAATATTACTCGTAATACTTTTCTACACCGGGCCCCAAAACCTCCAAAATTTCTCAAAAAACGTGGATATTAGTCTTCAATTTTGATTTTTTTTTTTCACCTGGAAATAAAAATATCCGAAATGTTTACCATGATCCCTAATACCCTCCGGGAGTCCAATTGGGTGGGTGGAATCATCCAATTTGCCTTTAAATGACCAAATACCGGTTTACAACTTGCACCGATACCACGAACATTTACTACAACAAATAATGATCATATACGGTTCCAAACGACTTTATATGACTCCGAGATGTATCACATAGAATTTCAAGACTTTCCGACACCGGGCCTTGAAACCTCCAAAATTTCTAAAAAAGCATGGATATTAGTCTTCAATTTTGGATTTTTTGACTTTTTTCGTCCGGAAATAAAAATTGCCGAAATATTTACCATGGTCCCTAAAACCCTCTGGGGTCTAATTGGGTGTGTGGAATAATTCAATTTGCTTTTAAACGGCTAATTTACCGGTTTACAACTTGCACCGATTTACCAGTTTACAACGGCCAATTTAAGTAACTTGCACCGAACCCGACTTGAATCGAAATTGATCCAAACCTGTTTTAACCCGTCAAAACGTGAATTTAACCAGACTTGTTACGAACCTGACCTAAATTCAACCCGACCCGTTCCTAACCCAACTTGTTACAAACCCGACCCGAAATCAACCTGACTTGTTATTGACCTAACCCAAATTCAACCTGACTTGCTATTGACCCGACCCGAATTGTACTATACCTATTACTTACACTACCCAAAAATTCAACCCGATATGTTACTAACCCGACTCGAAATTAACACGACTTGTTATTGACCTGACCTAAATTCAACCCAAATTATCCTTGACCCGATTTCAAATCACCTTAAATGCACGCAATTTAGACCACCTTATTATTGTTGATCAAAACATTTTGTCTTGGGAGACCAAGTAGGTCCAGGCCAGCAAAAGAAAGGAGCATTATCCTCAAATTTAAGAGTTAAATATAGTATATATTTCAGCCCCGTTCCTGATATATAATGGGCCCTAGGCATAATGTTAGAAATGGGCCCCGGACATAACTAATCTTTTTCATTGAGTATATTTAAACAAAAAAATCAACAAAAAAAAATAAAACTTGTTTTACGAAGTATTCAAATTATACAGTACTTCATAATACACTAAATTATCCACGTTTTATCGAAAGGAAAAAAAAAAAGAAAAGCAATTTGTTCGAGCATTTAGTGGCACAACATCATTATAATTAACTCAAGGCTGATTTTTCTAGCATATCCTTCTCAAGTTTCAATTGACAATGATGCCAAACCATTCAGTATCTCATTCCAGCATACATTATTCATTTATTCAAACGTATAAAATTATACTAATTTTTTTTAGAACAATAAAATTATACTAATTAGTTATGGTTATACTAGCTAGCTATCACTAGAGTTAGTTTATGATAATATAACCATACTGATAATTATATTATATACTATAATTAGAGTAAATCAAATCCATCCTTTAATCATGGCACAATATTTACAAATAAATTTACTTTGTTACCTCTATGCAATCGACCAAGGAGGGTCGAACTTCGGAGGATGAACATAATTGCCAGAATAAAGTATATAAAGAATATAAGCAAACCGCAATTACGAAATTGATCGAAACAATCAATAATATAAATATAATGCAAGTTGAATAATTGGTGATAGATTTTTTTTTTTTTTTTTTTTTTTTTTTTTTTTTTTTTTTATCTTGTTAATTGTCTTAACCATTGCCATAACCTAGAGAACTTGAATTTGGGTAATTGAAGAAAAAAAGTGTGAAGCAATATTACGTATGAGTATAATACCAGTTAATAAGATTGTAAATTGGGAAGCTAAGCTATTATTCAAATAAGGAGATGAAGAGGTGAATTGTGATTTTCACCAAATTAATTGACAGCTATTTAATTAATGCAAAAAATTAATTATATCTAATTAAGAAATCAGTTTCCCGTCTTTCAAAAAAAAAAAAAAAAAAAAGAAAGAAATCAGTTTCCCGTAGATTATTCTTTACATATGACTTTTTTAGATTTTACTTACACTAATGGAGCAAATTAGAAGCCCACTTAAACTTTTTTTTTTTTTAAATTTTTTTTTTGGGCCCCTTAAGTCGTGGGCCCTAGGCGGTGGCACTCCCCGCCTACCCTCAGGACCGGCCCTGATATATTTGTTGTATGGTCAAAGGAGATAATTATCTTCCTAAATTATAGGCTATAGTTCTCTAGTATATTGTCATATATATTATAGTCAAAGGAAATAATTAGCTTGATAAAAATGATAATTATCCATTTATAGTTAGTTGAACCCGAATATGACCTGACTTGGAAATGACCCGATCTGATTGTAACCTGCAAATTATTTACTTGAACATAACCCGACTTGAATTCGAGAATGACCCGACTTGGAAATTACCCAACCAGATTATAACCCGCAAATCATTGACTTGAACCGAACGTGACTTGAACCCGAGAATGACCCGACTTGAAAATAACCCGACCTGATTATAATCCGCAAATTATTGACTTGAACCGAACCCGACTCAAAGCCGAGAATGACCCGGTCTGATTCTAACCCGCAAATTATTGACTTGAAACGAACCCGGCCTGAACCCGAGAATTACCCTAACCCGTTTTAACCTTTCAAAACCCAAATTAAACTCGACCTATTGTTCACCTGACCCGAATGTAACCCGAATTGTTATTAACCCGACTTAAGCATGACCCAACCCAAACCCGATCCGCATAGGTTATGGAATTAATTTGAGTTGACCCGACCCACTCTTACCCAACCCAAACCCGACCCACTCTTATCCAGCCCAAACCTGACCCGTTTACCCGAATTGACAACTTTAATAAGATAGTCGTGCCCATCATATATTATCTAGACATCTACAAGTCTACAATAATACATACATACTCTCAAGGAAAAGAGGATGTAAAATATTAACATAAGTCAACAGTAACATAAGTTCTTCATTCTCCCTCATAAAAAAAAAAAATCTTCATTCAAATTCACTAAAATGAACGCGTCGATAACAGTGGTGATTCCAGCATGGGTTCAGTGGGTTTAGCTGAACCCATACTGGATCCGAAAAAAAACTGATAGGTTTTTTATTTTACAAAAATAATCAAAACAAGGGATAAATATTAAACTATGCAAGTGCTTATGTTAGACAATGCGCGGACTACTGGTTGGCGCTTCTCTTTCTAAAGAAATGGTATGGGTTCGAAACCCACTAACCGCACTTCTTTATTTTTTTTACAGAAAATTAATCAAAACAAGGGTTAAATATTAAACTATGCATTTATTTTCACGAGAGAATGTTTGGACTATTGATTATCTCTTTATATTTCAGAGGAAAGGTTTGGGTTCGAATCCCACTAACCTTGCACTTTTTTTTTAAGTTTCAAATTTTTAATTAATCTCAAAATTTGTTATTTATATTGTTAATTATCCGATAACTGAAGTTGTGAATGCTTGATGGATTTGTACAATTGTTAATTAGTTGGAGTAAATTAATAATTGGATAAATGATGTGAATTGTGAAACTGTGAATTCAAAATCCGTGAAGTAGAAAGTAGAATGTTAATACATATATATATATATATTCTATCATTGTGTTTTACAGTTTGGATATGAAAAACTTAAAGTATTTTTGGAAAGGACGTGTGTTAAAATTGCAAAATTCGTATAAAGTCGAGTTCAATTGTAGTTTAGTTTAAGTTTTTTGTTGTTGTTGTTGTAATTGACATGTATTGTGCACACCCAAATTAACAAATGCAAATTTTATTTTAATTATGACATTTGATATCGCTATATTAGTTTGGAGAGTCCGAACGCATAATGAGCAATTCCTGAAATCGCCACTGGTCGATAATGATTTTTGTATATGGTAATGTTTCATTCATAAAAGAAAATTAGCAACATTAATAATGTCTGGTATTTTTATTGTTATTTTTTTTAAAAAAGCCTTCATTAATCTAAGATGGAAGGTCTTTATTTACATGTTCACCAAATGGCCTTTTCTGTTTAAAGAGCCACAAGAGTGGGGGTGAGAATCGATACCAGGTTTTTCTTGGAATCGGGAGGGAAGTTCTAACCCCTTGAGCTATCAAATGTTGGATTTAGCAAGAGAAATCATGAGACATAATGTTCATCTTCACCAATATAGGCTAAATACGGATGGCCCAGTAGATGAAATGAAATGGAGTCAAAGGCCTCATTGTCCAACCTGAAAACAATGGCCCAATTGGCTTCATAGGAAGAGTTGGCCTATCAATGTAGGCCCAATAAATTATCAGGCCACGTAATGACATCTATCTATCGACCACATTATCGATTTAGCCCACAACGGGTTTGTATTTGAGCGTAAAATTAGTTAGTAATCTAGACCTTTCATTTTTGGTCAACGGGTCGGGTTATATTTCACCATTTTGGGTTGATTGAAATTTCTGAATTATTACAAAATATGATAAATAAGTCAAATTGGATTGATTTCGGGTTGTTTGAGTCGGGTCATGCTCTGTCATTAACTCGGATTTGTGTTTGGGTCGGGTCCTGAAATTGATAGGTTTAGTTGCATCATATTCTCTCCATTTCAAAATAATTGCATCAATTTAAATTTTATACTATACACATGTACTACTTTGACCTCAATCGGAGTTTTATACATAAGATTAAACTTGGTCGGACTTGTTAGAATTATTTTAATATTCTATCCAAATATCACTTTTATTTTATACTCCTAATTTATACTTAATGAATAAATAATTTTATTATCGGTTCAATTAACAATTTATAAACATTCAATTGTTATAATTTACACTCCATATTTATTGATAATTAAAAAAATTACTCCGTATTATTTAAAATTCTAAATTAGCATACATGATAAATCAAGATGTAACACTTAAATAAAAATAAAGAGAGTATTAAAGTCCGAAAACGTTCCCACCTACCACAGACGAGGGTGTCCTAACAAAGAGACAAAGGGTGTATCAAGTTATCAACGATCAACCAGTAGTGTAGAGTCTGTAGACTCTAAAAGACTGTTTTTTTTAGAACATGACAATGTCAATCACATTAATTAAAATGAATCACTAATTTGACATTTATCACATAATACAGTAAGTCGGTTGATTAGTGGATTAATATAGTTGGCGGATTACTCGAGCAAAATACTGGCTATCACAAGTACACCCACATAGTGATAGAACGAGAGGGCCACTCTGCATCATTTCAGTCCATAAAACAGTATCTATGGTGCTAATTTAGTGCTCTCCCTCTTTCTCTCTCCTCCTTGTCTTCTTATTTTGTTTGTAAGTTCACTCTTTTCTCTCTCTAATTTGCTCATGCATTCATTTATGTCATTCTTTGATGATTTAATCTGAATTTTGTTTCTGGGTTTTTTTTTTTGTTTTTGTAGTGATTTTTGTTTCATTTCAATCATGGCTTGTTCAATGTTAAATGGGGTTGATAAACTTGCCCTAATCAGTGGAACAACCCCAAATAGATTGGGATTTTCTGGGTCTGATTTTAATGGGAAATACCAATTACCCAGATTGAGTTTACCCCCAAATTCCAGGAATTTAAGGTCCAAAACCCTAACTTTAACCCCAAAATGCAGTCTTTCAGCCTCTTCAAGGCCTGCTTCACAACCCAGATTTATACAGAACAAAAAAGAGGCATTTTGGTTCTACAGATTCCTGTCAATTGTGTATGATAACATTGTGAATCCTCCCCATTGGACAGAGGATATGAGGGATGAAGCTTTAGAACCAGCAGATTTGAATAACAGGAATATGTTGGTTGTTGATGTTGGGGGTGGAACTGGGTTCACTACTTTAGGTATTGTTAAGCATGTTGATGCTAAGAATGTCACCATTTTGGATCAATCACCCCATCAATTGGCAAAAGCCAAAGAGAAAGAGCCTTTGAAGGAGTGTAAGATCATTGAGGGTGATGCTGAGGATCTCCCTTTTCCTACTGATTATGCTGATAGATATGTTTCTGCTGGAAGGTATATAACTTTACATTTAGTTATATATATGTTGGTTCAATTTTTTCAGTTTCTTGTAATATATGCATGCTTTGGTAGGAATTGATGTGCATTTTTATTGAGTTATGTAATTGTTGATTATAGTTGTGATTTTAACAATGTGTGGTAGTATGTATTTGTTGATTATAGTGTGATGTTAACAATGTGTGGTATGATTTCTGCAAAATTGATGTGCATGTGACCTAGAAAGCTTGCTTGTTGAGATCTTATTATCACTTTAAGATGCTACGTAGCATATAACTTTTGGATCATGAAAAAGGTTTATATAAAGTGATAATGTTATGTGAGGTTTGTTTATCAAGGTGATGAACTGGTATTTTCTCGTTGTGTGAATTGAGAAAATTTGGAAAGTTCTTGACCGATTTTGTGGACAATGCTTTTATAGGGTGTTGAGCCAGTACTCTGTCATGTATTTGTATATAATGCGGAATCATTACATAATTATTACAAGTATAAGAAATATGCATTGGCAAGACATGAACAAGACTTGGAGAGTTGGAGGTGCTAAAGCCTTAAGAGGTTGTGTGCCTGTTTGTGTCTTTTGGGTATTATTTTTTCGTTTGTCTCAACTGTTAATTTCTACTGAATTGATGTATGATGTGGATTTGAATTATGTGTTCATAAAAGGGGTGAAAAGGTTTTGGACATGCATTGGTGAGACATACTGAAATCATTGAATTTTGAAAGTGCATAAGAAGTTTCATCTTGTATGCCGGTATTGTTTGTTTAGTAATTTGCTTGTATTGTTAAAGAATATACATATGTATGTGGTGGGTACCCTATAGGCGTATAGCATGAGTTAATTTTTGTGCTTTGTTTTGATAAAATGATCACAGCATTGAGTACTGGCCTGATCCACAACGGGGCATAAGGGAAGCATACAGGGTGCTGAAATTGGGAGGGAAAGCTTGTTTGATCGGTCCTGTTTATCCAACATTTTGGCTATCTCGCTTCTTTGCAGATGTCTGGATGCTCTTCCCAAAGGAGGAAGAGTATATTGAATGGTTTGAGAAAGCAGGTTTCAAGGATGTTCAACTGAAAAGGATTGGCCCTAAGTGGTACCGTGGGGTTCGGCGCCATGGCCTCATCATGGGGTGCTCTGTAACAGGTGTAAAACCTGCCTCTGGAGATTCTCCCTTGCAGGTATTTAGTCTTTCTATACTTGCATATGATATCTATGTTGATTGAGCTAGGGTAGAAGGATGCTTGTCTCTTAAAGATTTTTTGTTTTTATATTAACTTTGATTGTTACTTTGGATGCAATTAATTGTTGCCTATTCTTTCTCTGTTACACTTATGAGTATAAAGTATAAACAAGAGTACAGTCACTGGAAAACTGATGTGTGTTCATCTCAGTACTTGTTCTGATTTGATCATTTGATTTGGAGAACCGATGAATCTCTTGTTCTATTTTGATTTTTACTTTTGTTGGTTGCAATCCACGATTCATGCTTGCTGATCCCAAATCATTTTGGGGGAAATTTGCATTTCAATTTTTGAGGAAATATGTTTGAGGGTGCTTCACTTGTAGACCAGAGATTTCGTGTATGAGTGTATGATCTATTTTGCTCCCTGATTGAGGAAATATGATCGTATGCACCATAAGAGGTGATCTTACACAATAGCACACCCCCTCTTTACACCTCCACCACCTTCTTTTTGCCACCAGATCGAAGATTTGAAACAAGATCTATTATTATGTACTGTATTATGCAATACTTTGGTACTGGTACAGTTTAGAGTTTCATTCTCTTAATCTTGATTCTCATTTAAAAATGTGTATGTGATGCAGCTTGGTCCGAAAGCTGAGGATGTCCAAAAACCAGTGCCTCTGCATATATTTCTCTACCGATTCATCCTTGGAGTTTTGGCATCGACATACTATTTACTGGTTCCTATTTACATGTGGATCAAAGACAAAATTGTTCCAAAGGGACTACCACTATAAAGGATATGAGAGAGCAAGGGGCTTGCAAGTTCAAACATGAAGAGCTGCTCATGAGCAAGGTTGTTTTCAAATCTTCAACATTTTAATAATTATGTAGATCTTGTTGGTACTTGGTAGTATGTAATTAGAGAATCAAAAACTATTTGAGAAGTCTTATTGCATTTTGAAGTAGTTAGCCGGAAAACTATGCACTTGATTTATTTTAGTACCATTTTCAGCTCATATGTCCAGTATTAGAGCAACAACTCAAATTTGCATATGTACTAGGAAGAAATAACCGTAATAATCATGTTTACGAATGAAGGCTTGGCTATGGTATATGTTCTTTTTTTATAAGCCTTCAAATTAAGAGGGGTATATTAGAAAACAGGTCAGGTCTATCTTTTGGTGATTGGTGTAATACCGCCAAAACAATTCGGCCAACTCTCAAGTTATGTCTTAGAACTCGTGACCTATAAAATAGGAAAGAGAAATTGTTGCTAGTCCAAGGTAAAGAGTTTGCTCAAAAAGAGGATACTAACAAAGAAAACTATTCAAGGACGGGAGATGTAAATGACAAATGAGACTAAGATTCACTGTTATTTGAGTAATCTCGAGCTCCACTGACATAGCTGCTACGTGCATGGTAGCAACCGAACAGAAACTCTAATATGTCTGATTTGCTGCTGCCCTACCAAGGTACGTCATGGCCTTAGGGCCAAGCAAGGCAAGGCCTATGCATCTTAAGCCATAATTACGAGGGGAGGGTGATCCAAGGTAAAAATTACAGTACATGGTCGGGTTGGATCAATTCAGATTAATTTCATAACCGATACGGGTCGGGTTTGGGTTGGGTCATGCTTAAGTCGGGCCATACTTCTTATCGGGTTTGGGTCGGGTTTAGGTCAGGTTACATTCGGGTCGGGTGAACAATAGGTCGGGTTAAAACGGGTTAGGGTAATTCTCAGGTTCGGGTCAAGTCAATAATTTGCAGGTTAGAATCAGGTCGGATCATTCTTGGGTTTAAGTCAGGTTCGGTTCTAGTCAATAATTTGCAGATTATAATCAGGTCGAGTCATTTTCAAGTCAGGTCATTCTCGGGTTCAAGTCGGGTTCAGTTCAAGTCAACAATATGCGGGTTATAATCAGGTTGGGTCATTTCCAACTTTGGGTCATTCTCAGATTCACGCTTATTGAGAATTTTTTGAGGTTTTGGGGCCTGGTGTCGAGAGTCTTTGAGATTTTAGGGAATACATCTCTAGGTCATATAATGCCGTTTGGAACCAATATAATTATTATTTGTTGTCATAAATGTTCGTGGTAGGCTTGAATTAATGAAATCGCTGCAAGTTGTAAACCGGTAAATTAGTCGTTTAAAGACAAATTGGATGGTTCCACCCACCCAATTGGACTCCTGAAGGGTATTAGGGACCATGGTAAATATTTCGGAAATTTTTATTTACAGGCAAAAAAAGGTCAAAAAATTCTAAAATTTAAGGTAATGTACATGTTTTTGGAGAAATTTTGGAGGTTTCGAGGCCTAGTATCGAAATCCTTTAGATTTTAGGGGATAAATTAGGGTCATATAATGATGTTTGGAACCATATATGATCATTATATGTTATCATAAACATTCGCGGTAGGCTTGAGTTAATGAAATCGGTGCAAGTTGTAAACTCGTAAATTGGCCGTTTAAAGGCAAATTGAATGGTTCCACCCAACCAATTGGACTCCCGAAGGGTATTAGGGACCATGGTAAATATTTAATCAATTTTCATTTTCAGGCGAAAAAAAGTAAAAAAAAATTCCAAAATCAAAGGCTAATTTTGGAGGTTTCGGGTGCCCGTTATCGAAAAGCCTTAAGATTTTAGGGTATATATCTCAGGGTCATACAATGCCGTCTGGAACCATATATTATCATTATATGTTGTCATAAATGTTCGTGGTAGGTTTGAATTAATGAAATCGGTGCAAGTTGTAAATCGATAAATTGGTCGTTTAAAGGCAATTTGGATGGTTCCACCTACCCAATTGGACTCCGGGAGAGTATTATGGAGCATGGTAATCATTTCGGCAATTTTTATTTCGGGCGATAAAAAGTCAAAAAATTCCTAAAATGAAGGCGAATATCCACGCTTTTTAAGAAATATGGAGTCTTTAGGCCCGGTGTCTTAAGTTCTTGAAATTCTAGGAAATACGTCTCGGGGTCATATAATGTAGTTTGGAACCATATATGATCATTATTTATTATCATAAATGTTCGTGGTAGGCTTGAGTTAATGAAATCGGTGCAAGTTGTAAACTGGTAAATTTGTCGTTAAAAGGTAAATTGGTTGGTTTCATCCACCCAATTTCACTCCCGATGGGTATTAGACTATTAGGCACCATGTAAACATTTCAACAATTTTTTTTTCGTGCGAAAAAAGTCAAAATATTCAAAAATTGAAGTCTAATACCCACGTTTTTTTAGAAATTTCGAAGGTTTCGAGGTTCGGTGTCGAAAGGAAATGAGATTTTAGGAGATACATCTCAGGGTCATATAATGCTGTTTGGAACCATAAATGATCATTATATGTTTTCATACATGTTCGTGGTAGACTCGAGTTAATGAAATCGGTTCAAGTTATAAATCGGTAAATTGGTCGTTTAAAGGCAAATTAGATGGTTCCATCTACCCAATTGGACTCTCGGTGGGCATTAGGGACCATGGTAAAAATTTCGGCAATTTTTATTGCCGGACGAAAAAAGTCAAAAAAATCCAAAATTGAAGGCTAATATCCACACTTTTTGAGAAATTTTGGAGGTTTTGGGCCCGGTATCGAAAAGGCTTGAGATTTTAGGGGATACATCTAGGAGTCATATAATGTCGTTTGGAGCCATATATGATCATTATATGTTGTCATAAATGTTCGTAGTAGGCTTGAGTTAATTTAATCGGTGCAAGTTGTAAACCGGTAAATTGGCCGTTTAAAGGAAAAATAGAATGGTTCCATTCACCCAATTGGACTCTCGGAGGGTATTAGGGAAGAAAGTAAACATTTCGGAAATTTTTATTTTTTGGCGGAAAAAGGTAAAAAAATTCCAAAATTGAAGGCTAATATCCACGCTTTTTGAGAAATTTGGGTTGTTTCGAGGCCCGGTGTCGAAATTTTTTGAGATTTTAGGGGATACATCTCGGGGTCATATAATGCCGTTTGGAACCATATATGATCATTATACGTAGTCATAAATGTTCGTAGTATGTTTGTGTTAATTAAATTGGTGCAAGTTGTAAACCGGTAAATTGACCGTTTAAAGGCAAATTGGATGGTTCCACCCACCCAATTGGTCTCCCAGGGTATTAGGGACCATGGTAAACATTTCGGCAATTTTTATTTCAGGGCAAAAAAAAAAAAAAAATTCCAAAATATAAGGTAATATCCATGCTTTTTAATAAATTTCGAAGGTTTCGGGGCTGGTGTGGAAAAGAAATGAGATTTTAAGGGATACATCTCAGGGTCATATAATGCTGTTTGGAACCATAAATGATCGTTATATGTTGTCATAAAGGTTCGTGGTAGGCTTGAGTTGATGAAATCGGTGCAAGTTGTAAACCGGTAAATTGGTCATTTAAAGGCAAATTGAATGGTTCCACCCACCCAATTGGACTCTCGGAGGGTATTAGGAACCATGGTAAACATTTCAGCAAATTTTATTTCTGCTTGAAAAAAGTCAAAAAAAAATTCCAAAATTGAAGGCTAATATCTACGTTTTTTAAGAAATTTTGGAGGTTCCGGGGTCAGGTGTCGAAAAGTCTTGAGATTTTAGGAGATACATCTCAGGGTCATATAATGTCGTTTGGAACCATATATGATCAATATATGCTGTCATAAATGTTCGTTCTAGGCTTGAATTAATGAAATCGGTGCAAGTTGTAAATAGGTAAATTGGTCGTTTAAAGACAAATCGGATGATTCCATCCACCCAATTGGACTCCCAGAGGGTATTCGGGACCATGGTAAACATTTCGGCATTTTTATTTCCGGGCGAAGAAAAGTAAAAAAATTCCAAAATTGAAGGCTAATATCCACGTTTTTTGAGAAATTTTGGAGGTTTCGGGACCTTGCGTCGAAAAGCCTTTAGATTTTAGGGGATACATCTCGGGGTCATGCATATAATGCCGTTTGGAACTATATATGATCATTATATGTTGTCATAAATGTTTGTGGTAGGCTTGAGTTAATGAAATAGGCGCAAGTTGTAAACTAGTAAATTTGCTGTTTAAAGGCAAATTGGATGGTTTTACCACCCAATTGGACTCTCGGTGGGTATTAGAGACCATGGTAAATATTTCGGTAATTTTAATTTTTGGGCGAAAAAAGTCAAAATATTAAAAAATTAAAAGCTATATCCACGCTTTTTGAGAATCTTTGGAATCTTCGGGGCCCAGTATCGAAAAGTCTTGAAATTTTAGGGAATACATCTCGGGGTTTTATAATGTCGTTTGGAACTATATATGATCATTATTTATTGCCATAAATGTTCGTGGTAGGCTTGAATTAATGAAATCGGTGTAAATTATAAACCGATAAATTGGTCGTTTAAAGGCAAATTGAACGGTTCCACCAACCTAATTGGACCCCCGGAGGTTATTTGGGACCATGACAAACATTTTGGCAATTTTTTTATCCGGTCGAAAAAAGTAAAGGGGTTACAATGGGAGTCATAAAGATGGGGGGGGGGGGGTTATACACCATAATGGACATCCATAATAATAACAATTTACAACAAGTAAGAGTTTATAACACAATAAATTCCAAAACTAAAGACTAATATCCACGCTTTTTGAGAAATTTTGAATGTTTCGAGGCCCGGTGTCGAAAAGCATTGAGATTTTAGGGGATATATTTCGAAGTCATATAATGTCGTTTGGATCCATGTTATATGTTATAATTGTTCGTGGTAAGCTTGAGTTAATGAAATCAGTGCAAGTTATAAACCGGTAAATTGGTCGTCTAAAGGCAAATTGGATGATTCCAACTAGCCAATTGGACTTCCCGGGGGTATTAGGGACCATGGTAAACATTTCGACAATTTTTATTTCCGGGTAAAAAAAAGTCAAAAAATTCCAAAATTGAAGGCTAATATCCACGCTTTTTGAGAAATTTTGGAGGTTTCAGATAGAGTAGTCAATTCGGGTAAACGGTTCGGGTTTGGGTCGGTAAGAGTGGGCCGGATCAACTCGGCCCGGGGTCAATTCAGATTAATTCCATAACCTATGTGGGTCGGGTCACGTCGGGTTATACTTCTTATCGGGTTTGGGTCGGGTGAACAACAGGTCGGGTTTAATTCGGGTTTTCACGAGTTAAAACGGATTAGGGTAATTCTCGGATTCGAGTCGGGTACAGTTCAAGTCAATAATTTGCGGGTTAGAATCAGGTCGGGTCATTCTCGGGTTTGAGTCGAGTTTGGTTCAAGTCAATAATTTGTGTGTTATAATCAGGTTGGGTCATTTTCAAGTCGGGTCATTCTCGGGTTCAAGTCGGGTTCGGTTCAAGTCAATAATTTGTGGGTTATAATCAGGTTGGGTCATTTCCAAGTCGGGTCATTCTCGGAGTCAAGTCTGATTATGTTCAAGTCAATAATTTGCAGGTTACAATCAGGTCAGGTCATTTCCAAGTCAAGTCATATTCGGATTCAACTAACTATAAATAGATAATTATCATTTTTATCAAGCTAATTATTTCCTTTGACTAGAATATATCAATATACTAGGGAACTATAGTTTATAATTTAGGAAGATAATTATCCCTTTGACCATACCACAAATATATACTATATTTAACACTTAAATTTGAGGATTATACTCCTTTCTTTTGCTGGCCTGGACCGACTTGGTCTCCTTAGCAAAAATGCTTTGATCAATAATGATAAGGTGGTCTAAATTGCATTTAAGGTGATTTGAAATCAGGTTAGGAACAATTTGGGTTGAATTTAGGTCGGGTCAATAATAACAAGTCGTGTTGATTTCAAGTCGGGTTAGTAACAGATCGGGTTGAATTTTTGGGTCGGGTTAGTAATAGGTCTGGTAAAATTCGGGTCGGGTTAATAACATGTCGGGTTGAATTTGGGTCAGGTCAATAATAAGTCGGGTTGATTTCGGGTCGAGTTTGTAACAGGTTGGGTTAAAATTAGGTCGGGTTAGGAATGAGTCAGGTTGAATTCCGATCAGGTTAGTAACAAGTCGGGTAAAATCCCGGGTTATAACGAGTTTGGGTCAATTTCGGTTCAAGTCAGGTTCGGTTCAGGTCAATAATTTACGGGTTGCATTCGGGTCGGGTCATCTTCAGGTCAGTTTATGTTCGGGTTCGGGTCTCACATACTCGGGTCTAAGGTTGGTTTAGATCGGTTTGGGTCACCATTTTTTCGGGTTCAGATGGGTCGGTTAATAATCAAGTTTGAGTCGGTATTTCGAATCGGGTCAACTTTTGATAGCTCTAGGTACCAAGTTAGACTCCGAGTTTGGGAACCTTATTAGAAAGCACCACAAACCTAATTTTTCCCAGTTTAAAAATGTTTGTCAAGTGCTAAATTTAAAGGCTTATAATATACGAAATCGGGTCATTTTCATGATTTTGTGACTCAGTCATGTAAAAGTTGACGTCGCCTTGAATTTATGGAAGGGAGACATGTACGTTAAAGGTTAATTTGACAGGGCAAGAAAGTAATCAGGTCTTTTCTTGGTAAGCACAACCGTGAGCTACCTAGATCCCCCCTAACGGTGTTGGTCAAATAAGATAGCAAGTAGCAACACAGTTGTCATTGACGTCAAAATTTACCTTAGTTACCATAGTTCCTGAATCAAGCATCATTAAATTAGTATGGGAGCCTTGAATTAAGCCGAGGACGATACAAGTAAAACACATACACATACCTGAGGCAGGAAAAACTCAGTGTCATGCATTAGAAAAATCAGTTTTGGAAACAGACACTAAATTCTCACCCCAGAGGATCAAGACTCGAGACCTAATCCCATTACTAAGTTCTAAACTGTATCCTACATCTCCTCGCCTAACATGATTGAAATTTAAAAATAAAAAAAAAAGTTGCAAGGAGCGAAGATTTAAGAATGATGCAGATGCTACGTCTAAATGGCCAAAGCCTGAAAAACCACCAGAAACATGCTAAAATTTGAACCAAGGCAGAGTATCAAAAGTGCCACGTAAACCAAGTTCCCCAAATTTCAACTTACAATTTAACGTGCGATACATAGTTTCCGTAGCATATATCTACGTTGATGCAGCATCAGGGCTAGCATCTCCATAGGCTACCAGACCTGTCTGCCCGACAGGTGAGCTTGAGGTTGATTTGGTAGGAGATGCAGACCCTCTCTTCCGGCGCTTAAGTGAACCAACATTGGGTGAGCTTGAACGGGATGAGCTGCGTCCCCTGGACCTTGACCTAGATCTTGATCTTGCTTTTACTGGAGAACGTCGATTATCTGCTCGGGGGCCAAGACGAGATCTTAGCCTATCACTGATTTCTGGGCGTCTCTCCCTTGGACTGGAACCACGAACTGGACTCCGGCTCCTATCCCGCCTTAGACTGGAACCATGTGCTGGACTCCGGCTCCGATTCCGCCTGGGTCCACGTGTGTCATTTGGACTGTGGGAAGGACTTCGACTCCTCCTGAATCAAAATTACATTGGGTCATGCCAAATCAGTTATCAATGCCTTAAAAAAACAGACACCTATAAACAGGAACATAAATTGTCGTTTAAACTCGTACTATAAAGCTAAGTTACTAGAGAGAGAGAGAGAGAGAGAGAGAACCTAGGGGATCTTCTTCTTGGAGGGCTCCTGTAACGACGGCGAGGTGAACGATCTGATCCACCTCTGTAGCTCGAAAACCTGTGCAGACAAGGAACGGTTAGCTATGAGGTAGTCTACCCTTCTATTCAAGCTCAGAAGCAGTATGTAACCAACACACTTACCTATTATCACGGTTCCTGTCATAATAATTCCTACCACCATAATTGAATGGCCTACGAGGTGAGCGCTCTGGAGAAGGGGTTCTGTATCGGCGTGCAAAGGCGAATTTCTCAGTGAATCCTCGTCCCTTTCTAACGCGCTTAGGTTCACCATTATCATTTTCAGGCATAGATTTTGACACTTCTTGACTCTGAGCAGAAGCAGGAGGCAAAACAGGCTCCTCAGCAGGAACTTTATTCTCATGCTGTGGTTCAGGACTCCCATCATGCCCTTTATAGGGGCTTAAACTAGTGTCACGCCTTGGGCTGATTCCTTGAATATTCTTTGGACTACTAGACTGGGACCTGATAAGAGTATTCCGACAGCAAAATTATCATATAATAAGTACACTTCACAAAATGAGAAATTATCAGCCCCATTCGACAATGTATATATCCAAGCATAAATCTACAAAAACTTTCCAAACAAAGTGGAGCTATGCAAGCAAGAGGTTATTCAGTGACAAACCTAGGTTTCTCTCTGCTTCCATCATAGGATGACTCTTTAACTTTCTCAGACTTCATTTCCCTACCATTTTCACTGTTTGAAATACGTTCAGTCCTTCGAGAAAATTCACTCTCCACCTCTGCTTTCTGCGCATGAACCTTTTGTTGCTGTTCCTCAATAGATATGGAAGATTTCTTCTTCAACTCTGGAACATCAACAAGCAAAAACTTGAAAATAATATAAACTAATACATACTTTGAAATTCATAAACCCTAAAATAAAAAAACTGCAAAAGTTCAATCATATGTAACTTATGGCAAGAAATCGAATGCAGAAGCAGAAGATATTCAGACAGCACATCATCTTACTTGAAGAATTGCGATGTCTAGACTTTTCTTCCTCAGAGCCACTAGTCGTTTCACTGTCACTGGAGCTTTCAGAACTCCTGCATCAGATATGGAGAGTAGAACATCATAATGCAAGGTAATAATATGGAGTAGAACATCATAATGCAAGGTAACTAACAGAAGATATGAGAGAGGTCTTATCATATACGCACCGTTTAGACTTTCGTCTAGATTTCTTCCCATTACGTCGACTTTTCTTGCTGCTCCCCCTACTCTTTTTCTGCACCCGCTTAGGGCCTTTTGAAGATCTCTTTCTCTTCCGGCGCCTATCATCACTGGATGAGCTGGAGTCAGATAAGGAGGCATCCGATTCTGAACCAGAATCTGAGTCTGAAGTGTAGGAATCGGAATCTGAATCAGATTGATCAGATGACGAGCTACTATATGAGTCAGATGAAGAATATTTCCTCTTCTTTCTCCTCCTGTCTTTTGGAGATCTCTTACGTCGTCCTCTAGCTTTTCCATCTGAACTATCATCAGAACTTGGAAGCTTTTTCATTTTTTTAGCTTTACCTAAAAAAGAAAGCCATAATCAGCACCAAGGGAAGCTACAGCGTATGAAGTATACAGCCTAACACTACTTACACTAGATCCCATGTTAACACATTTCTAACCTCACCTTTCTCAGTCCTAACTGCAGTTTCTTTTTTACCAGAGGAAACTTCACCACAATCAACTATTTTGACTTGCTCAATAGGCCGCCCATCAGAAGTTCCAAACTGTTCCATTTTCTTCACAACATCCATTCCCTCCACAACCTTTCCAAATATAACATGCTTCCTGCCATGCAATAGGTCAAACGTTCATCAAATTCGAATGTAGGTGTACACATAGTTAAAGTTTGAAGAAAAAATAGCAAAGATTCGCATATACCCATCAAGATGAGGTGTACGCTTGAAGGTTATAAAAAACTGGGATCCATTGGTATCACGACCACAATTTGCCATAGAGAGAAGTCCAGGTTCACTATGCTCCAATTTGAAATTCTCATCTGTCAAAAAAAATAATAAATAAATAAAAAATAAAAAAAATTATATAACCAAGGCCAAAGGCAACCACCAGCAATATGCACTTGTGAGTGGTACCTGCAAACTTGCCACCATAGATACTTTCTCCACCAGTGCCTGCAAATCAGTAAAATTTTGTTCCTTACATCTGGGCATAAACATATAAGTTAAACAGAAATCTGCATTAATAAAATATTAAGGCAAAGGGATCAACAGAAGTATTTGGACCATACCATCTCCCTTTGAAAAATCACCCCCCTGTACAATATGCAAAATTGTCAGAGTTTCGGTGATATTAATTATTTAAAGGACAATGCATAAGCAATCAGGAACCAACAACAAGAAATTGGAAAGATGGAAACTCAGATAAATATATCACATGCATGGGTGTGACAGATAATCACAGATTACATTCAAAACAGGCCTTATTCAGTAACTACCAAAGGAATGCATACATCCCATTGTTGATATAAAAATAATAATAAAAATACTCTCATATCATCAACCCTAGACATTGGGAACATATGTTTATTATATATAAGAAAAAGGAGGGAAGATATAAAGGGTGGGAAACAAGAACATACACCCTCTGCTACACTGTTGACAAGCATATTATGCAATAATAATCATCCTACTAAAAACAAAGCTCACTATCTTGGAAGTACCAGCCAGCTCATGGCATGGAGTTCTTAAATCCCAAATTATCATAACTAATTATGTTATTCAAAACAATAATACGAAGGAGCGGATATACTAGCCAGTTTGATGTGCTCCAGCTCCTATGTTATAGCTAATAATTCTAAGGAAAACCAACAACTCACACAAACAGTTAGAAAACAAAAACCACAACTGATGCAAAATTGCTTAGAAAACAAAAACCACAACTGATGTAAAATTGCTGAGATAGTTCACTAGAATTACATGTAGGAAAGAGAAGCCAAAGGCAATATTGCACACAACTACAAAGACATGAAGCTTCTCAGAAAGTTTAATGCACATCCATTGAGAAATCACAAAGGAAACAGCAAAAATTTAGGCAGTACTTGGGCCATAAATCCTTTGATTATGCGGTGGAAATTTGATCCCTTGAAGTGCAATGGTTTCCCTGTAGTAGCTCCCACACCTTTTTCGCCTGAAACAGTAAAACCATACACAGGTATGTTGTCATTAGCTTATTGCAATTATAATATAAGACAGAAAGGATGCCCGGTAAAATATCTTCGATAGGGAAAAAAAGTTGAAACCAACCAAACCATTATCCACATAGAAGTTTCTCCTTAAGTCTTCTTTTCCCATCTAAATTATTTTATAATCTATTTTAATCTTCCAAAATACACTAATGATTCTATACTTTTCCATGCACGTTTATTGCAAGATTGCAAAATTTCCCAAAAACTTCCATATTTAAATTTTCTTACTTTATACTTCGTATATATACGTAGTGTTTTTATGAATTTACCTTCATTTATATCAAGTTTATCCCTTTTATCATTTTCATAATGAGCTAAGCTATTTCATAACCTTTACTTGTAAAAAGTATTTTAATATGAATTACCTTTCGGTTTAAAATAAAAGCATTTTAAAAAAAATCAGCAGAAGCTTCTTTATGGCTCTATAGTAAGCTCCGGATAGTTCGAGGAAGCCCCTATCGATACAATTAAAGGCTATGTCTTTAATTTGTAAAATTTTCATTATGATTACTATACATGAGGAGTTAAAATTTCTCGTGACACATAATTTTTGCAAACATTTTCGTGCATTGCACGAGTAACCTAGTGGAAAGACTAATTGCAAGTACCCTAAAATAAAGGTTTTGGAAAGAAAAAGACCTGTGCAGAGTGCTCGGAAATTTTCTGCAGTTTTAGGAACAACATCTGCATAAAGCTGCAGGTCATAGCCACATGTTAACAAAATTACATACAACAGATATCTACATATAGAAAATAAGAATGCCTATACCACAAAAACCCTACATATGCACAATATTAGAAACAGGAGTAGTTATATTCAAATTACCTCAATAACAATTCTTTGGACAGGATCCCCATCAATTGATACATCTAAAAACACTTGAGGGTTTTTTTTCTTGGACATATCCCCTTAATACAGCAGAACCTAAAAAGGCAGTTCATTAAAGATATAGTGTTATTATCAAGATATTCAACAGAGTCAGAAGCTAGTCATCAACAATCTCCAACTTTTACAAGATAAGAACTTTATCCAACAGCACAAATACATTACCACTTTCTGTGATCATAGACTTTGAAGCAATTAGAATGTAAAAGCAGTGAAGCATACACTTCAACAAAATGAAAGCTAATAGCTAGCATATGTTGCCAAACAATTTCAGATTATAAACACAATAGAAAAAATACAGGCCATATCTAACTACCTACATGGGCACATTAACCTAACAGGCTTACAGTCTCAGCATTAAGTTGCTTGTCTAGCCAGATAGTGCTCCCTTTATGCACTGGTCCCAGCATTGGCATATATGCACAGGTAGCATGTCTAATGTACTGGACCCAGCATTTGCATATAAGCACTGGTAGCATGTCATATCCTTCACAAAATGTCCACTGGACAGGGGCTGGGTTAAACCAACTGAGATTGCCAGAAACAACCACCATGCATCCATTTTCTATCAAATTGAGTTTGATCCTGTTTTATTTTTCCAAGATAATATGCAACAAATCTCATATCTCTAGACTTGCAGGTTGAAGGATGATTATCATGAAGTGCAGATTTTACTAACTACTAAGCATCCGTAACATCAGTTGGTGAAGAACCAGAAGCATACTACTATATAAAGTTATGACAAAAATCAGGCCTTTACCAAATAGGTACAATCAAGCTTACTTCTATTCCTCCTTCATGCACTTTAAGAAAGCCCAAGATTTATCAGTGTTAGGTCTCAGTACAGTTTAGAATGGCTACATCTGAACTACTCTGAAGAACAAGGACAGTACATTTCCTAGAAGTTGATGTAAGAATGTGGAAGAGTTAGAAGTTCAGATCATATCGAGGACGACACGTCGCTTAATAACGAATTGAGCTTATGCATTAGCCATTGTCTAGCTGAATCACCCAACAAAAAAATACCTCATGACTGAACTAAAAAAAGACTCGCAAAGAATAGGCATTTGATGTTGCATATAAAAAGGAGTACCAGCTTCAACATTGTTCGAAAAACAACCCCTTTTACCAAGTCTCAACAATACACTAAAAAGCATCATACATTCAATCAATCTCCACTAAAACACAACTAAAAAAAGGAACCTTTAAAGTTGTTCTCAACTCCAATTTAACTCCATTTGACCTTTAAGTTACAATTGTAAAGCAAAACCCCTTAATTGAGGCAATTATCAAGAAAGGGAGGAATTTCGAAGAAAATAGACTATACCCATTAACAAACTATGACAATAATCCGCAAATTTAGAGTCATTGGGTCCAAAAAACCCTAAATCCCTAAAACCCTAAACCCCAGCAACTCATAATCTTTGAAGATAAAAATTCAGATAAGTAAAGCAATCAACAGTTCATAGCATGAAATACCCACTTCCAAGATTTGCATTTGGTGAACGCAAACAGATAAATAAACAATTTTCAACAATTCATGCAAACTATAAGCAAGAGCATAAAAAAAATAAAATAAAATAAAAAAAAACTCCGAATAACTTTTTGAAGTGTGTTTACCTTTGATCGGAAAGAATGAGTTTATCTTCGATTTCAGGGAAGAACAGGGAATGCGCTGCAAGAAAACATCAACACATATAAAGAGAGTGAAAAATGAGGAGAAGAGAAATAGAGAGAAGGCTGCTTAGCTCCCACTTAATTTAGAGAGATTTGCTTAGGATGTGCACTTTCTTTTCTTTCTAAATATCCTTTTCCCCTAGATTTTTCACTCCCTTAGGGCATCTTCCACGGTTAGAGGGTTAGACATTACGGATTTACGGGTGCTTGCTGTGGCATTAGAAATATTTACTATAAATTCATCAGAGTTTCACTACAATAACCTAGTAAGATATTCATGGTTAGAAACACTTAGACTAAATTATCGGAGTTTCCTTGATATGCCTTTAATTACATTATCTTTATTTATTTATAAAAAATACAGTATATGCTTTTATTATTATTATTATTATGCAATGCTCTTAATTACTAATAGGGATGTCAACAGGGCACGGCGGGGCGGATTTTAACTTTCTCGCCTTAAAGATTAAAATCGAAAAAAATAAGAGTAACTTAGTAGGCGGGGCTCAACTATCTCACCTGTATTTTGGACATAAAAATTTCATTTTTCGGATATTCTTATACACTTATGTTTCAAATTACTTATCTCATGGTCTTTGTATCCGAGTTCATGCATGTGAAAGGATAGATGGAATAAATGGTTTATTAAGTATACAACCCAACTCAATAAAATAGAGATCTCTTCAAAACCATAGGTGATCGAGAGTATTTTGGTAAAAAACACATTAAGTCTGTGTTTGAATTTGGGGCCAGCTGAACTTGATTTGAATTCTTGAAAAATTCTAGGCATTTGGACAACTAAAAATTAACTTTTAGATGAAAAATATGAGCTTAAACCTCAAACTTGCCACAACATGAAGCTATGCCCAAAAGGGGGGTTGTACTTCGTCACCTAAACACATATGCAAGTGATAGAAAGGGTTTTGTTTGTGTTTTAAAAGAATTTTGAAAAGTCAAGAAATGGCACTATGAGGAATCCCCAACTCATAAAATCCCACAAATTTATACAGAATTTTCACACCAAATTTTAAATCAAATTTGAATTCATAACATATTGTTAGCCTGTTCAAATCAACACATTTTTAAGCGAGTTAAATTGAACAGTATTGAGGCAATCAACTTTACATTGTCTAAAGATCCCTTTTGTTACCTGAAGAAAAAAATTATCGTACGTTAAAAAAAAGTTAATCGTGGAGTGTCAAGTTACGTTCTCAAATGTAACCTAAAAAAAAGGTTAATCGTGGAGTGTATTTATAGTGACTTTATCTAATACTAATGAGTAATGACCCCATTTATTTATCATCTCTAGCCTAATCATCTCCAACAAAAACAGAACCCAAAACCAATGGCGGAACCATCATCAAACGAAGAAGACTACTCTGCCTCAGCAACCCTCATCCACTTCGACCGCCCCCTTCCTCTCCTCCGCCGCCCCATTCCCGCCGGCCCGACCGACGACCCGGAACTCGGCCCATTCGTCCTAGCATTCCCTACCCCACAATCCTTCTTCTCTTCCCTCAAATTCTGCGAGTCGAAGCTTCTGGAACAATGTGAAGCAGGGGTACGAATCGGGTGCTCCATAACCGCATCAAACAACTGTAAACCACCTTGGTGGAAGACCCTTTTCGGGAAAATCGATTTCAAAGAGAGAAGCGAGTGTGAGGAGAGAGAAATGGCTGCTTGTCTTCAAGGGTCCAAGGAAAAATGTGGGGAGTTTTCCAAAGATAAGTGCTTGGGCCCGTTTGGGTCGGCCCGGATTGCTTGTAGAGAGAGAAAGGTGAGGAAGAAGGAGGTGGGTGAGTTGATTTCTTGGGTCTCGGGTTTGGGTCTTTTCAATGGGAATTTAGGGTTTGAATTGTTAGCTGGGAATCAATTGGGGTTGCTTTCTGAATTGAATTTGAGCTATGAAGTCACAAATTTCAGAGGGTCTGAGCTATTGAAAGATAGAAATCAGCCCAATTGATGGAGAAATATTTTTGTATTTTTAATCTGATTGTTGAGGTGTATAGAGAGCCGCAAAGGAAAATGATGTAGACGAGATTTATCCGAGGCCTAGCTTAGAGAGCCATAAAGAGCAATGATGATAGAAACATTGTTGAAGATAGGGGTGTTTTTTCATGTGGGTAAGTGACATTATCAACATATTCTATTTTCTAAGTATTGACAAGTTTACATTAATCCTTTTTATTTGACTGTTTTCTTTGTCATTTCTGTATTAGACTACTTAGTTTGGTAGGCTGATTTATGTTCTTGATGTTATCCATTTGAATGATGTGTGCAGATTATTGAAAAAATTTGATCTCAGTAATTGATGCCTAGTAAGGTCCCATGGTGATATATGAGGAATAGATATGCTTGTGTGAATGCTTCTTGTTGATTTTGATGATTGTTATTGGGTTTATCTGTTTATGCTCTATCTTGCTTTGCCAGAATGTTGATAGTGTATTTGTATGAGCTCTGCTTAGTTTGTTTGTGCTACATTCTTTTGCTTACTCTCTAATTTAGAATTTTAGAGTTTTGGAAAGGTGTGGGGAAAAGTTGAAGCTTTGGGCCTATGGCTTTTATGTTCTTTGTATTTGGAGGGAAAAATGAGCTAATTTAGTTGATTGAAAGAGACGGAAGAACGAAATAAGGATTAGTTATTACTCTTAACACTTTTGTATAAAAGGCAAGAAGAAGGTAAGGATGAAAAATTGAGGATTACAAACTGTGAAGTGTGAAAAGCTGCATGTTTTAGCCACAGGGAGTGATTTTTTTTATTGAAATGACATGATTCATTACTAACATTTCCTGAGTACACTTTGTCTGGCCTTTCTATTGCTAAATCTTCAACTGTTATGAAACTCTACACTGTCATTCCGTCATCATAAGTTAAGCGGAACTTCAAATTTCCATGGGAACCCGGAAATAGAATTTAATGCAGTGAATTAACCAACTTTACACTTCCTAGGAAATAGAATTTTAGGAAATTGTAAATATTGTAATCTCTCACAAAGTCACGAAAAGTGCAAGTGTACAAGATAGGATTGACTAGACATGAGTGTCAATCAATCAATCAATCAATCAATCAAAGCCTTAATCCCAAAAGTGGGGTCGGCTAACATGAACCAAATTTGATTATTCCGTGTAGTCATCAACATAAATCTTTCTCCTCCATCCCTTACGATCCAAAACTTCATCCTCACGTAAATCCATGCACTTCATATCCTTCCTCACTCCTTCCAACCAAGTCATCTTTGGTCTCCCTCTTCCTCGTTTAATCCCTCCATGGTCCCACTCTTCCACTCTTCGCACCGGTGCACCCTCGGGTCTCCGTCTGGACATGAGTGTATTCTTATATAATATAGCTCTTTTGTTTCACTGTAGTCAATTAATAAAAGTAGGATGAGGTGATATTCCAAACTTTTGGGGAGTGGGAATCAGTTTAGGAAATTTCCATTCATTGTTTGGTGATTGGTGGATATATATCTGAAAACAGGACTGAGGTTATGAGCACTCCCACTACTTTCATCACCATTCCTATAGATCCATACTCATGTGGCTGTTAGGATATGGATAGTTTGCTCTTGTGCTGCTGTCTTTTGTATTCACAGACTCAGTTGTTTCCCTCTTTGTAAATGCTAAGTGTTGCAGCTATTGCCTTTACGCTTTTTGTACCTCTTAAATTATCATACTTCGGATTTTTTCGCAATAACTTTCGAGTGCAATATTTGAAGTTGATTAGTCTTCTTTCTTTCTCTTTTCACCTTGGGTCTTTGATCTACAAAAATTAGAACATAGGTGTCCATCAAATGGAGATGCTGAAGGAAGGCACTTGAGAATTGAGATGTAAAAGTGCTTATATAGAAGCATTTGGTTGATTCATGTATAAACCTGTGAGCTCATAGTTTGATTACTAGCGTGATCTTTTATCTTGAATCAATGATTACTGCATGAGCTAATTAGCATTAGTGACATATGGAGCCTTGATTAATTTGCCTTGGTAAGTATATCTTGTGTTTGCTTTTCTCGAGTTATTTTAGGGTTTAGGTTGCAAGTTTTTTTGCTCCAACTTCCCAAATAGGTTAAAATATATCACAAACCATCTATTTAGAAAATTGTTTTTTAGATATAAATTGCTTCCTTCTTTCACAAAGCTCATTTTTCTGGGTAAAAATCATCAAAGATGTAATCCGTGTGTTAACAGTGTAAGGTTTGATTCTTTTTTCTGTCATTGTTGTCTCCTGTGCATCAGTTTTGACAGGGATAGAGTGATTTCAGCTTGTTAAGGGGGATCAGTGTTGTGGCTCATATTGCGAATTTATGACCTTGAGATAATTATGGGATGTATTGTCTGATTCTGATTACAGAGAAATCGCTGGGTTGAATTTCAGAGCATGTTTGGTAATTGAAGAGTATTTGACTATTTGGGGTACTATGAAAATATATTGCATTGGCTTTAACAAGTCAGTATGTTGCCTAATATGGTAGAAAGATGGAACTACTGAACTGTTGTAATGGCCAGTGGCTGGGCTAGAAGAGCATGTAATAAGGTCTCGACTGACAAGATTCAAGCTTCCTCGACTGCACATATAGGAGCTGTTGTATATTTTGTGTTATCTGGTGCGTCACAAGACTCACGACTTCATGTTCTGGCATCAACAGTTCAACACTACATTGGTGTTAGTCTTGTGGGCTGTTTTTAAGAATCCCTTTCCGGTCATTTTTCATGTGTAATCAGTATCGGCATAACATAAGGATGATGTATATAGAATTTTCTATTAAGAACAGATGAATTGATGAAAAAGTACTAATTATAGTATTATTACTGTACAAAAATATAATCCTATCATTAAGGTCCAATATTTACAGTAATAAGTACAGTCTGATTTATGTTCAAGCTAAAAGAGAAGCAAGTGAAATTAAATTTACATTATCTGTACATTGTATTCACATTTACAACATAACTTTACATGACATAAATTGAACTTAATAAGTTTAAATCAAAATGAGTCTCCTCGGCAAGGGAAGATCCTCTGCTTCTACTTGATCAACTATATATATGTATGTTCTTCATAGATCCACAACATGCATTAACCCGATTTACGATCTTTCGGTTTTAGGACTTGTTTCATCCTCACTAACATAATCAGATAGATTCAAATACCTTTGTTGATCACCTTTCTGTTTCCATTGTGACCTACAAGTTAAACATTTTGTCAATTCTTTCCTTTGAGTCCTCTTCCAAGTTATCAAGCATTCCTCATGGATAGGAATCCTACAAGTCTCGCAAGCCACCATTCGATCCCCGGACCTCCCCATCTCTAGGCATATCGGACATGTACCCCCAACCTCTGCTTTCATACACGGCTTTAGGTTTGCATTCCGTAAGCCTAACTCTTTCTTTAAGAAAAAAACTTGGTGGAACCTCTGGCGTAATGTGTGGCTTGCTAGGGATACTGGAGAGCTTGGGGTGGCTCGAAGCTTCTCGAGGTGGCAAGGGCTTATGGTTTGCTTCCTTAAGCCTGGATCGTCGAGGGGGAACCCTAGGACCTTGATGAGCACAAAGAGGATGTGCTTGCATGGGGTGGTACGATCAGGGCACGTGCATGAGGGTGTAATTGATATGTTAACAATGTACACGTTACCTGTTGCTCCTAGGACGTAAAACTCTGGGTCTGACCTATATAGGAGGAAGATATGGTGGAGTAACGCGTTCGTTACACGTTCCGTGAAGGCTTGTAAGGTGGGCTTAGACGGGGTGCATTTGCAAGGGTGATGGTCATGGTGTTGGTGGTGATGGTTAGATGAAGAGGAGAAGGCTTTAGGCGGCGTTTTTGTCGCCATTTTAAAGAATGACATCAATTAAGGGTAGGTACATAATATAGGTAAGGGACATTTACGTGTATTGGAAAAAAAAAAGAGGTAAGAAAATTCATCCCAATTTATAAGTTAATCAGGGAGAAAAGAACAAGTCATTACAGAAAAGTAATGCGTTGTTGATAGTAATCAGAACATAATTTTATGGAGTAATTGCTATTTTTACATCATTTTAGTTAATTATTAGAATTTATTATTTTTGGATTTGTTTTGTTAACCCTACAACTTATCTCATTGTTTATTTTTCATATAAGACAAGCTGTTTTTAGTTTCTAAATGTAGTACAAATATACGACATATAGTTTTTATTCCTAAAAAATGCCACATTGTGTTATTTCCGCTTTCACACATTCAATATTATAATTCTCATTATTTAAAAATTATATATATAAAAAAAATAACATAAAAGCTTATACGAAGTGTTTAATATGGTCAAAGAAAAATACGAAGTATATGGTTAATGAAAAAACAATTCAACATGTAAAATATATTTAATATTCTGAAAGCTCAAATATTCATCAAAGCACCAGTGGTCTAGTGGTAGAATAGTACCCTGCCACGGTACAGACCCGGGTTCGATTCCCGGCTGGTGCATATTTTGTTTTGTTTTGTTTTTTTTCTTCTTCCCCACAATGAAGCTAAACGTTTTTCTATTTATCATGAAGATGAACTTGTATTTTCTTCGAATTTAATCAAGAATAAGTAATGTTCAGACTCTCCTCTTGATTAATTAATTATTAAGCAGTACAAACTTTTCCTTTCATTTAGATTTATCCACTTTATATTAGTTTTCAATTTTGAATCCTTGGCTCATTATATATAATGATTCAAAATTTTCTTTTAATTTCCTATACTTTAATTTTATTGAAAAAACTTCAACGATTTGAAAGAACATCTAAATGGAATCATCTTATCTAAGAAGACTTAATAATGCACTTTAAGGGGTTGACGTTGGACTTTTCTAGTACAAGTATGTAAGTAGTTAGTAGTACACTATAGACACAGTACATTGTACGGAACAACGGATTACAATGTAAGGTCAAGAAGAAAGCTAAGGATTTCCTTAAAAAAAAAAAAAAAAAAAAAGGTTAAGGATGGACCAAAGTTGCCATCATGGAAAATTGGAAATTAGTTGGAACTTTCCATAAAATATACAGTATACTCTATACTTGGACAATATTTCGGACACCGATTTGCATGTGATTTTATCATGAATTCCCAACTTAATTTCATTTTAAGAAGGATATTTAATGCTTACATATAACTCTAAGAGCTACATATATCATTACCCTTTTAAATCCAGTCTTTAAAAAATAAATTTATGATTCAAATTTATCTTAATTAACTAAATGTTATTTCTCTTTCACATATTGTCTTTCACTATAGAACATTATGAACTTTTATTTAAAAGATCGTGTTTGTACTCTTTATTATAACGTAGCTTAATGATAAGACATACATCTGATCTAGTATTAAGACTTGGAATTGCATGTTTCAATCTTGTATAGATATTATTAAGTTTTTGAATGTAAGTTGATGACACGAAATAAAAAACAACAAATGGTTTTCCTTTCTTTGAATGCTGCTTTAACTTATTTCCTCCAAAAATTTTGAGTTGTTACATCAAGCGAAATTACGAGGTAGTTTCTTCAATTCCAAGTCATTGAATATTGAAGAATTATAAAATTGCCGTCAATGACGCATAAAGGAGTAAAAAAGCATGAAATGAGTCATTATTTGTGAACTCAAAATTTCGTCTTTTGTCTAATTTTGACAAATTGATGGTATCTTACTATCTTCAATGGAAATACGAAGAAATATTGGTGCAAAAACAGTATGAATAATGGCATGAAAAGTTCTTTTAAAGTAGTAGAAATGGTAGACCTAACTAGTGAACGAAGACTTAGATACCCTTGTCCCTTGGATTGTACGGCAAGCTTAGTACAAGTATTTACAAAAGACGACCTAGTATATACGTAGCCCTTGATACAATCCCTAGAATGGTCCACTTTATGTTTGAGTTAAAACGACCTTCAAAAATATGATTTGTATGAATAAACCTTACTCTGTATTTTATTTGATTTAATTATTTGAACCGTAGATATTGCATGACTGAGTATTAATTACTACGGAGTACGGAATAGTAATTAATCGAATTCAACAAAATAAGTATCTAAAATTACATGATAGGTTAATTAGCACGAATTGATATTGGTCTGACTTGATCTGAATTTGATTAAATTAAATGACTACGACGTAAATAAAACTGCTCTCGAAATGATTATTATTGTCAGTGTAAATCATATCGTGTCAGATTCAAACAACTAATTGCCATATAGTGAGGGATGTCAACATCTAAACATCTCTTTAACAATTAATTGGAACTAGAATGGCAAAAAACTTGGCACATATATTTTTTTTAAACACCTTGTATTAGCTACTGTAGTAGAAAAGGCCTCCTGGTTCTCTCTAATGGGTGTGTGCGTATTATGAGGACATTATTTGGCGAAGGGATGAATAATTATAGGCCAAATTTAATTAACAGCGTTTCCATAATTATAAGGTTGTATTTAAGTTTTTTGTACAATAACACCCCAAACAAATGAATGTATGAAAGTTAGGTTTAAAGTAATGATATATAATCCGAAAATAACAAATTAGTTGGGGAAAAAGGTGATGCTGTAAACAAGCAAATGTAGCTTAAATTTACAATCTCATATTTTCTACGGCCATTTTTCAATTCTTTAGACTTTTGCCCTTTTTTTTTTTTTTTTTTTTTTTTTTTTTTTTTTTTTTTTTTTTTTTCTACATATAACATATATCTTTTATAATCATACTTGTTTTCAATATTTTTTTTTTTATCATTTAAATAATACTCTGTATTGTTTATAGGGTTTATTGATTCACAAATTTTTGTGTTGATAAATGCAAATAATGGATCCATGTATTCGTTTGTCATACACGATAAACCCTATAATTTTCAAATGACTACTTATTTGAACTTATAGAGCCTAATTTTAGGCTACGCTAGTATTTTTCCTCAATTGAATTGTTTGATTTAGTAATTCTTCAAAACGTCTTATACTCTAATCCTCTTGTGTAATATAGAAGCACATCGAACCTCTTCTTATCTTCAAGACCGACTATAGCCAATGAACATAAATAAATTACACGAGCTCAAGACTTGAGATCAAATCGCATCGCATGCACACCATCGATCTTTAGGACTATCTGAGTACTCAGAAAAAGTGCAGTCTTTTAAATTTCTATTATTCCATAACAAATAATAAATACTTCCATAAAAGAAAAGAGAAAAGAAAGATAGAGAGTTTAAGAAGAAGTACGAAGTTGGGTTCAACTACTCATGTAAGTAACCACGTTGTTAGGAGTAGTGCAAGTCAGATGCTATATTTATTATACGACGGCAAACGTGATTGCATCACATTAGCTTAGGTTGTGTAGGTTGATTATAATTGGTATCAATCAGTTGCCAATTTAAGATTAATGTATTACCCCGAATATCCATCTAAACCGTGTTTACATTAATAATGGCACCATATAATTATATAATATACGAATTACTTAAGGATTATGTAAACAACATCCTCATTGAAAACAAATTTGAGACGGATGGAGTATGCAACACGAAAAACACAAACGATGAGGTTTGAATTAGTGTTTAAGACGCATATCTGATTGTTATAGGCTTAGAATTCTTCTACCCCTTCTAAATTGAGATATGATTCTCGTCAAATCCCTCAATAAGTATGAACAAAACGTTCCTTAATAAGTCACAGTGTTCATAACCTACAAAGGTAGGTCTTGTTTTTATCCATATGTATCAATCTACATATGAATGGTTTTAAGTCGGTAACAAAAAGTAAGTTGGAAAAACTTTCATCTAATCTAGCATCATATATATTATTATCAAATGACTAATATCAGGTCAACAATATATTTGTTTGTTCTAACTTGTAAGTCTTAGCTTAATAAGGCCCCATATATTCAATGGTATCCTTCGCTTGTTATGCAAGTCTACCACCTCAATCACCTGAAACATCCATTCTCAATCAGTGCCGCCTAAAACGCGGTAATAACAGCTCTTTTACATATTACTAAATCACCATTCTTACTAATGATTGTCATTATCATTATTATTACGGAGTAGTATATAATAATCGACCGCATATTCTTATTTTGCACCAAAATAAATAAATAAATAAAAATGAACCCTATCCAAGTGGTAAAATATAAGAAACAAATCAAGCAATAATGGATATACGAACTACCTGTATAAAATAGTGTAACAAATGTTTTCTTCCGAAAGTGGGAAACCATTACTTCTTCAATTGCAGTCTTATGAAACTTTGACACCACTAATTTATGTCTAAATTATTCAATACTCAATATGATCAATGCTTAAGAAGATCAATTAACTAATACTAGTAAACCAAAGTTGATTTAATTTACACGTATTATACCAAAGTTGAATTAAATACACGTATTATACGCGAAATAATATATATAGTAATTAATTGAGCAGACGAACAGGCTTGGAGACTAATCAAGTAGGATAATCTCTAAAAATAAAAATAAAAAAATGATATTGAAAATCATCAATCAAGAACTTTCAGTGTTACCTCTTACCTTCGTCACATCTTGATAGCACGACATATCGACAGTTGTTAAGACTATCTTCATTGAGCGGAAACTGCAATGCATATTCCTGAACCAGATAGCAAATATAAGTAATAACAAGTAACATATTCGGCTCATCACAACAAATAGAAAGAGTCAGCGTTCACAAACCTCAAAAGAACAAGAAATATAGCCACTTATATTTTGTTGATCACCTCTAATCAAACTTTGTTTCACATTTCTTATTTTCTCAAGAGTAAAGAAGAGAACAAATGGACGGGAGAGCTTTTGTTCTGGATAGTGATTGTGGTACTCTGATTCATAAAGTGAGCACCACCATCACACAAGCGCGGAAAAGGTGGCACATAGCAGCAGCAGCCATATATTCCTTCCGAGCATTTCTTTCCCTCGCCAACAATACTAGCCTGAGTATTGGTTATCAGCAGCCTTACACTGTGCTTGATGTTGAACCAAACAGCCCTGTAACCCCGTCTTCATCATGCATAGATGCAGCAAAGCTTGCAGAAATTGTCAGGGAGAAGAGAGTCGAGTCTCTTCACACACTTGGGGGCGTCCACAAAATTGCCAGTGCTCTCAAGACGAATGAAACAAGTGGCATCTCAGGAAGCGAAAATGATCTTGGGTGGAGAAAGGAGAAATTCGGGTCAAACACTTACAAGAGGCCGCGTCCTAAGGGTTTCCTTTATTTTGTTTGGAATGCCTTTAAGGATCTCACCCTAATCATCCTTCTTGTTTGTGCAACCCTTTCTCTTGGGTTTGGGATCAAGCTGCATGGCATTAAAGAAGGGTGGTATGAAGGAGGAAGTATCTTCTTGGCGGTCTTCCTTGTTGTCATTGTTACAGCTGTAAGTAACATCAAACAAGATAGACAATTTAGCAAGCTATCAAAAATAAGCGATAACATTATGATCAGTGTTGTGAGGGATGGCAGGCCACAACAAGTCTCCATCTTTGACATCGTAGTTGGAGACGTAGTGATCTTGAAGATTGGGGATCAAATACCGGCAGATGGACTCTTCGTAGATGGACAATCCTTGTTGATAGATGAGTCAAGCATGACAGGAGAAAGTGATCACATTGAGGTAAATCATACAAACAACCCTTTTCTTCACTCAGGTGCAAAGGTCGGTGATGGATATGGACGAATGTTGGTGACATCAGTTGGGATGAACACATCTTGGGGAGAGATGATGAGCACAATTAATCGTGATACCAATGAACAAACTCCACTACAAGTGAGGCTCGATGCATTGACCTCAGCAATAGGGAAGATAGGTCTTATTGTCGCTCTACTTGTCCTCGTGGTGTTACTTGTAAGGTATTTTACAGGGAACACCCGAGGTGAGGACGGGCAAAAAGAGTATATTGGTAGCCAAACAGGGATCAATTCCATACTCAGTTCCATAGTTCGGATAATTTCTGCTGCAGTCACCATTGTGGTTGTAGCCATTCCTGAGGGCCTGCCATTGGCTGTGACGCTCACGCTTGCTTACTCAATGAAAAGAATGATGGTTGATCAGGCGATGGTGAGAAAGCTCTCGGCTTGTGAGACTATGGGGTCTGCAACGGTCATCTGCACTGACAAAACTGGAACTCTGACGTTGAATCAGATGCAAGTGACCAAGGCTTGGATTGGAGAAGAAGAAGGCACTCGAGTAACTGCTCCCAGTGTTCTTGAATTGCTCCAACAAGGAGTTGCTTTGAACACGACGGGTGTAGTATATATACCTTATCAGGGAGGAGTACCTGAGATTTCAGGAAGTCCAACTGAGAAAGCAATTCTATCTTGGGCAATCAAGGAATTAGGTATGGATATGGAGACAATAAAGCAAAGCAGTTCAATTCTTCAGGTTGAAAGCTTCAACTCAAATAAGAAGCGAAGTGGGGTAATGATGAGGAAGGAATCTGACGGTTCTATCAACGTGCACTGGAAAGGAGCAGCAGAATTTATTCTAGCAATGTGCTCCCATTATTACACCTCTGCTGGAATAAAAAAGGTGATGGATGAAGATGGAAGGAGAAGTATTGGGCTGATAATTGAAGGCATGGCAGCCAGCAGTCTTCGCTGCATTGCATTTGCTCATAGTGAAGTCTCAGAAGAAGAGGTGGAGTACGACGAGGAAACAGCTAAGCCAAAGCTTAAAGAAGAAGCCTTGACCTTGTTGGGGATTGTAGGTCTGAAGGATCCATGTCGTCCAGAAGTTAAGCATGCAGTAGATGTCTGCAAAAGAGCAGGAGTTAGAATCAAAATGATTACAGGAGACAACATTTTCACAGCAAAAGCCATAGCCGCAGAATGTGGCATACTAGGATACCAACAACAGGAAGGTGAAGTTGTGGAAGGAATAGAGTTTCGGAATTACACACATGAAGAAAGAATGGAAAGAGTTGACAAAATAAGTGTAATGGCAAGATCATCTCCCCTTGATAAGCTACTGATGGTTCAATGCTTAAAGCAAAGGGGGGAAGTGGTTGCAGTTACAGGAGATGGAACCAATGACGCACCTGCTCTAAAAGAAGCAGATATTGGACTTGCTATGGGAATTCAAGGCACTGAGGTGGCTAAAGAGAGTTCCGATATTATCATCCTAGATGATAATTTTAGCACCGTTGCCACCGTTCTGAGATGGGGCCGATGTGTTTACAACAATATACAAAAGTTCATCCAATTCCAACTTACAGTAAATGTGGCAGCTTTGGTAATCAACTTTATAGCAGCAGTTTCAGCCGGAGAAGTCCCCCTGACAGCAGTCCAACTATTGTGGGTTAATCTCATAATGGACACATTAGGAGCTCTGGCCCTTGCCACAGAGCGTCCTACCAAAGAGCTTCTCGATAAACCACCTGTTGGAAGGACAGCACCCCTCATAACCAACATTATGTGGAGGAATCTCTTGTGCCAATCGCTGTATCAAATCTCAGTGCTACTGATCCTGCAGTTCAGAGGTAAATCTATCTTTAATGTGTCCACAGACAAAAAGAATACCCTGATATTTAACACATTCGTTCTGTGCCAAGTTTTCAACGAATTCAATTCAAGAAGAATGGAAAAGCAAAATATATTTGAAGGAATCCACAAAACTCCTTTGTTTCTTGGAATTGTTGCCATAGAAATCATCCTTCAGGCTGTGATGGTCGAGTTCTTGAAAAATTTCGCCAATACAGTGAGCTTGAACTGGAAAGAATGGGCAGCATGTATAATCATCTCATTTTTCTCATGGCCCATTGCCTTTCTAGTTAAACTCATACCTGTTCCAGAAGAACCCATTTTTACTACTCTTGTAAAAACCATAGCCAAAGCCAGAAAGTCCATTCATAGAGATGCTGGTCTTGAAACCAGATCAAGTCGAAAAGTATTATAACCAGAGCTCAACACATATTCATCAGATATAATCATAGAATTTTTTGTTTCTATTATTAAAGCTTAATTGTTGTATCGACTAGTCCATTGATTAGTGATCAGACATGTACAGCTTGACCCCCCATCCCTTGCGAATAGGATACTTAAATGATTGTTATTTTTATTGTAAAATTAAACCTTCAAGGCTTGTTTTGTATAAGTTCATCTCAGGTATAATGACATTTGTGTGCAATTTTGCATGGAATTTCCTATGTCAATGTACAAGGAAACGCATCCCCACTGATAAACAATTCAGCTCTAATCATTGATAATCATAACCATTTACAAGTTATTACAGCCGTTTGGTGCATGTACAAGTGATAAGGAAATTCTTTGAAGAAAAACCTAAGCTCGGACATTCCTAAGGGATGTTTCATGAAAACTTAATTACAAAGTCAGTATCATCCCATCAATTCATGACTCTGTACAAACTAGCCGAATGCTTTTAATTCGATCTGTAACAAACCGTGAATCTTCAAAAACGTGTAATTCCATTCTGTTGTTACCTATTTTATAAATAAAGGAGCTTGTACATAAACCAGAGCATGCATGATTAACAACATACAAAATAGATGAAGCATAAGCCCCCTAAATCTTTAATAGTTAACCAATTAGTTTCTCCCTATTTCCTTCATCTAAAATTGAAATACATAATTTCATATCCTAACAATATTGTTCAGCTTGGCAACCTAATTATAATCTGAAGCCATAAGTGATAGTCTAATTACTCTCATGACTCAAAAAACCGTCGTATAGTTTCTCATCCAAAATTCAATGTTCAATACTCTTATCAATTAGCTTATTATCTTTTACATCATGCTTAGCAGTACATGATTCATCACATTTCAAATTTCCTGCATGCATAATAATTACAACTCCTATGACCAAAAATGGTTTGAATTCATAAACATTAACATCACTGTAATTGAAAATTGCTATTCAAAATTATGTAAATTAAGCAGAAAATATGAAAACTAACTCAACAACTCATGGCAAATTATCAGGAAATAACTGAGCAGGCAGTTAAGATAATTTCTTATCAATATATATATCAAGAATAACAAAAGGTATATTAATCCAAAAAAAAAAAAATTTGAAAAATTGAGAGCATAAATTCGTGATTAAATTGTCATCACATTGAATAATTGACATAAAAACCAATTCTTGAAAAAAAAAAAAAAAAACTATCTTAATAAAGATGATTATTATTTATGCAGTTGCATTTTTCCTTTGAATAATTAATGAGGGTTTTGAAGCTGTGAGAAATTTCTGGACAATCTAGAAAATTCAGAGTACAAGAAATTAAAATTAAAAAAAAAAAAAAAAAAATATGAGGGAATATTTGTTCTTACTTAACAAATTGATGGCATGCAATGAATTTGATCGGCTGATTGCTGGGATGAAGAAGCGTTGCTCTCGCCATTAAAGCCGCAGTGAGAAAAGAAAGTGCAATCACTTCAACTTCCCTCCTTACATTCGTTTAGTTGTCTAGAGACTTTGTGAAGGTACGAGGTGTCACCCAGCGGTGTTATAGACCGACAATCAAATCTCGTCTATATCATTACCTTTATATGATTACTAGTTTAAGTCCCGTGCAATGCACGGTTTTTAGTTAGCATATTTATAAATTATAATGTTAATTTAACAATAATTAATTAAAAATAAAAGTCAATATTTTTAATTGAAACAAATACTTGATTTTCTTTTCCATTAAATACTTATTATAAAATATTATATGTCAAAATATTTTCTTTGAATACATGTAGAATACACTTTATATATAGTTGTCAAATTGAAAGTTAAATATTATGGATATTATAAAATAAAGTTCATAAATATTTGTTAGAAAAAGGAAAGTAAAAGTGGCGGGAATTTTTTTAATCAAAACCTGACAAGTGTTATACCAAATTCGCCTTTAGTATAATGTAATTGATATTAAAATTTTTTAATAGTGAATCTATTATGGAATTATCGTATTTTATGGGTTTTAGGTAGAGTAGGGCACGTGAGTTATATTCTTATGTAGGTCTGGATATCGGGTCAAGTTGCCATTTAATTTAGGGTCTCGTATTGTAGTAAATCATACATAAAATGAGCCTAGGAAAAATTCATATCATAATTTGTGTCAAGTTTATAAGCATGGATATTTCATATCAGACCCATATAACGAGTTATGTCAAGTATGTAGTATTAGTTTTTTTTTTTTTTTTTTTTTTTTGATGTTTAGAGAGCCACAGGGGCAGGGGTGAGAATCGATCACAAGACCTCCTAGGATCGGGATGGAAGCTCTAACCACTTGAGCTATCCCTCACTCTCAAGACTCAAGTATGTAGTATTAGGGTCTGTTCTCTTCCGTTGAAATTCAGTTCAGTCCAGTCCAGCTCTTAATTTACGTCTAATGATATTGCTAATGATATAAAGCCAAATTTTATTCTTTTAAGCTCTTATTACAACGACGACGACGACGACGACAACAACAATAATAATAATATTAACAATAATAATAATAATAATAATCAATAAGTAATAAATAATAATAATAATAATCATCAATAAATAATAATCATAATAATAACAATAATAATTGAAATAATAATACTAATAATAATAATCAATAAATAATAATAATAATAATAATAATAACAATAATAATAATAATAATAATAATAATAATAATAATAATAATAATAATCAATAAATAATAATAATAATAATCAATAAATAATAATAATAATAATCATCAATAATTAATAATAATAATAATAATAATAATAATAATAATAATATGTACATTTGTATATACACATATGTATAGTAATAAATAATCGATAAATAATCAAAGATCACTAATCCGTAGTTAAAAATCACTAATTAATAAGTTCAGTTCAGTCCAGTTCAGTTCAGCTCAGTTCAGTTCATTTCAGTTCAGTTCAGTTCAGTTCAGTTCAGCTGAGTTCAGTCAATCGGAACAAGCCCTTAGTAGATACACGTTGTAATTAACTAAGATGAGCTTATCAATCTATTATGCTCATACCATGCTCATACTAAATCTTTTAATGACTAAGTTAAGATGATAAGATAAATATAAGTTTAAATAAATAAAAATTAGATGAATAAGGCGTAGTTCACACACTTTACTACCCAAAAAAAAAAAGGTTAAACTAATTTTAATTTTATAAAAATAATTTCAGTTTATTAAAATTACTAAATAAATAATAAAAAAATTAGGTAATATAAAGAATTAGTAAAAATAATTTTAATTTTTTTCCTAAAAAAAATAAATTAATTTAATAAAAAATGATTTCAATTAGTAGAAGTTAGGTGTAATAACCCCAATTTAAACCGTTTATACCTTTATACAAAATGCCAAATTTCAAAAATATTTTAACTCATCGATCAAAATTACACTTTATTAGATCTTTGTGGGGTTTGAATTCCATGTTCTTGTAGAATTTTAGAAATCACTTTTCGTAGGTTGTGTGGTTGACTAATTTAAACCAAAGTCCTTTCTTTTTTTAATTCATGCCAGTGATGCGACCATTTCAATTTGTGGTAGGATTGAGCATCTTCTGCCCAATAATATAATATCACCACTACTAATCATAATGCACACCATGTGTTCGAGAAAATGACCCAATGAAAATTATTTCACCAAAACTCAAAATTGTTGATTGACCTTAATTTCCCCCCAAAATAAGGGAAAGATGGCCTACACGTTGTAGTATTTGAACCCATTATTCTACATACTACATACAGCATGATCATGACATTCAAGTTCTTTACTTTTGTTCTTTCTTCTTCTTCATCAACCTTCAAAATCTGCAAAATTTTCATACCCAGAAAGTTAAAGATTCAAAAATGGAGTCCTGGGTAACCACATTGTTTAAGGATATCAAAGAGAAGGTTGGGTTTGAGTCTTTATCTCAATTGAGTGAAGTTGTTGAAGTCCCACCAAGAACAGACACTTCTTATGATTATTTTCCTTCTAGGTAAAATATTCTACTTGTTTCTTTATAACTGCATTCATTTGTTGGGTTTTGATTGAATCTAAGTTTTTGTTCTGAATTTTGGCTGTAAAGTTTGCTTCTTAGTTGCATTTGATTTCGAGTGGTTTTTAGGGAAATTAGTTTAACTCTTAGTTGATAGTGTTTACTTGGAGCACAGTTGACTTGATTATATCATTGTGCATATACACTATAGTGGTGAAGATTATATCAAGACAATGACATATTTGAGTAATATTGAACTGAGTAAATAGGGATTTTTCTTTTAAAAGTGGGTTAAAGAGCATCTTAATGTTTAGTTTGGAAGCTTTTCGTCAAATAACAACCTTAGTAGCTTGTTTAACATTGATCTCGGGATGCAAGATAGCTTATATGGATGCTTGCAAGAGTTGCAACTCACCATGTATAGTGCTTTAATTTTATATCTAGATATTATGAAAAATGAATTTGAATTTACTTCTTACTCATCTTTGACTTACTTAAACAAATGCCATGCCCTTTGTAACATTGATTACAGGTTGTCACCTCCAGAACTTCGGCTACTCATTCAGTATGTTTTGCAATTGAGGCTCATAGATGCAAACCATAATCTCAATAACATCTTGGGAAGGCTGTTATTCATGGAGCCTTTGGCCTATGAGAGTGCTTCTTTTGCACCTTGTTTAGAATTCGACATGAGTAATATGGGGCATGCTTGCATTGTAGCATCGCTAGGGGAGAGGGTATGGTCACCAAAGGAGGGCTACTCATTTGTTTGCTGGTTTCAGTATAGGGGCTTAAAATCAATGCAAACAGAACACCAAGCAACAATGAAACTAAGGTTGTTTTCAGTTAGCTCAACAGAAAGTGAAAACTCATTTGTAGAAGAACTTTTTCTGCAACAGGATGGTGTGCTGAGTCTTGCAACAAACAATACTTTGTTATTATCTTCTTCTTGCTTGGGTTTGGAAGAAGGCGAATGGTATCATCTTGCCATTGTCCAAAGTAATAGAGATGATGTGACTGCAAAACACTTCTCTGGTACTGTACATATATATGTTAATGGGAAGCTGAGTGATACTGCAGAACTTGCTTACACTCCAATGCTTGCTGAAAGGGAATTGCAGATTACCATTGGGACACCTGCAAACCATGCAAGGGTTAGTGACTTGCAATGGAGATTACGTAGTTGCTACCTTTTCCAAGAACCACTCTCTGCTGATTTTATTCGTTTCATGTACATGCTTGTTAGAGGAAACAAAACTCTACTCCAAGGTTCAGATATTTCTCACTCTAATGGTGATGAAGATGGCGAGGGAGTGAGAAACACGGACTCGAGTTCAGACAATGGAATAGAAAGATTATACACTATTGAGAAAGTAGGGAGACCCGAGGTAGATGGCTCAGAGACAATTTGGGATATGAAGATGTTGGAAAAACTGTGGCTACAACTTTTCGGAAAGAAACTCCTCTGTGCTTTCAATGCAGTGCGGATAGAAGCTCTGCCAGCATCACAGACTTTGGCCTTGCTCAATCTTGTTGATCCTATGTCTGTTGTTGTTCCTTCAATTGGTCAGTTAACTAACTCCATACTAGTATTAATTTATAATAAAGTTATTCATACAAAATCTAAATCAATAATGAGTTAATTTAGTTTCTTTATCTTATTTATTTCGTTGGACTTCAAAAAATTTCAGGCATACCGCACTTTGGGGAACTCTATGGTGATATCGCTATTTGTAGAAGATGTATAATTGGAAATGTCGTCTGCCCAGTAACAGGGATAGCTGTTATTCTAGCTACTATTGAATCTGCTGAAACAAGGAACATGCTTCATATAGCTTTGACGTTGTTTGCATCTGCTCTAACTCAGAATTTTCATAGGGCTGAACAGATGAAAGCTTGCAAAGGTTATCAGTTACTGTCTCTGTTCCTTGGTAGGAAAATAGCCTTTTTTGACATGAAATGTCTTCAAATTCTCTTCAAGATTGTTGTGTTTGAAGATCCCCTAAAGGTGGTGGATAGCCAAACTATTATTTCATCTGCAAAAGCCATGCCCCAGGCCATATCTCTGGAAGTTGATCTAGAAAATCAGGATTCACTTTCTTCAATAAATTATCATGGAGAAATAAATGATTTCTTTACAAATGGCAAAACATCTAATTATGTTGATGGGTGTTCAAATGATACAGAGGCAGATTTATTAATCTCTGGTGCTATATCTGATGTAGATATAGTAGAGCATGTTTTGCTAGACTGGACCCTGTGGGTGACAGCCCCTGTTTCCATCCAGTTAGAAATTCTGAACTTTTTCGAGAATCTGGTGTCTGCATATAAATTTAAAGATCATAATCTGGGTGTTCTACGTGAAAGAAACATTGTTGAGCACTTGTTGGCAGCTTTTCATAGGGATGATATTGAAGTGCTTGTCTTGGAGAAATTTGTTATTCTACTTGCAGTCATCTTAGAGCACAAGTTTCTAGACACAGAGTTGGAAAATGTGACATCATTTGTGCTTACGACATTTGAACCCCCTGAAGTGATGAAACCATCTCAATTCTCGAGAGAGGAGATGAGTAAGCGTGTGACTTTGAGAAATATTCTCTTGGAGACTCTCATAGATTTACAAGTGACCATAGTTTCAGAGGAATTGCTTGAGCATTGGCATAAAATTGTCTCATCACAGCTCATTGCAAATTTTCTTGATAGGGCAATTCATCCCACAAGCATGATATGGATCATAACCCTTCTGGGTTTATGTTTCACTTCATCTCCCACATTTCCTCTTAAATTTGAGAGTAACGGGGGCTTTGAAGAATTGTCTCGTGTACTTCCAAGTTTCCATGAGTTTCTTGACATATATTATATTATCTTCTGCTTAATATTTAACAAGCCTATATACCCAAAGTTACCTGAAGTTGGAATTTCGGACTTTGAGGCATTAATGCTCACTAATGAGGAATTTGGTGACTTGAAATTTGCTAGGCTGTTAGATTCTATAGTTGCTATGGTGAAATTTGTATTTGATCAGCTCAGAGTCCAACCAAATCTAGCTCAACAAGCTTTGGATTTCTCTCAATCTTCTGATGTGGACCTTGCAGAGGCAAACATGGATATTATTGAAGAATTAGGTGGTGAAGAAGCTTTGGATCACAAGACACATACTACATCTTTACATGGCTTGGAAGCCTCTGCCACTGATGCTACTTCAATACTGAGATTTATGGCTAATTCAGCTAAAATGACTCCATCTTTCTCTAAAATCTGTAAAAGGACTGAGTTTCTTGAGAGCTGTGTCGATCTTTACTTCTCTATTGTGAGGTTGGTTGGTTTCTCCTCTCTACTATATCAATACTCAAAATTTTTTTTGCTAAAAGTAAGACTTTTTAAAATAACCTTGATATTTTGAATTGATTATTTTTTTGTACTAACTTTTTTTTTTTTTTTTTTTTTTTTTTTTTTTTTTTTTTTTTTTTTTGTCTTGTCTTCCAGGGCGTATATGGCTGTAAAATTGGTCATAGAACCTTATGTTTTGACAACTTCCACCAGTTATTCCATCTTAGCTTGTGAAGGCAATGAATCACCTTCTGCAAAGCTTGGTTCTCATACAACGTCTACTGAAGATTCAAGCTTTCTAACTACCTCCCATCTTATGCTGGAACTTGACAATTCCACTGGTAGAGGTAAATTATATTCAGTAGGAGCCACTGCTATCTTAGATCTTATAGCAGAAGCTCTCTCTGTTACTTTAATTGGGCATGCAAATTCAATTGCAATCATGGAAAGCATTTTATGGAGTGGTCCTTTATATCTTGATTCTGAATCTGCTCTAACTTTCCAGGCACTCTGCCTTAGTAGAGTTATGACTTATTTAGAAAGGCGACTTCTGTATAGTGATGAGAGAAATGGCCAAATTTTGGATAAGAACATATTGTGGTCAAATTTAGGGTCATTTTGCAATTTGATTGTAGATTGTGTTTATATACGTGTATTTCCTCAGCCTTCAGCTGTGACGAAAGTTTTAGAATTCTGTTTCTTGATGCTCCATTCTGCAAAAAAAGACGGTCAAAATGAGGAATCATCCCTTCCTTGGACAGGCCTGCTATCAATTTTGAGAGGAAGTAGGCCAATTGATGTTATCCTTAAGAGCACAAATCGGATGGTATTGTATTGTTTTCTTCCATCTTTCTTGGCCTCCACTAGAGAGGATCCTCTTATTTCCCAAGAAGAAATGCGGGTTGATGTTTGCATAGTCTTGGAACTAATACATGCTCATAAAGAAATCATCTTCCATTCAAGCAATGCGGATATTGATCTATATTGCTCCCTCTGCATTAGTCTAATCTCCCTCATCTCTGATGAGCAAACAGATGCAAGAAATTTAGCCATGAGTATACTAAAGTTTCTTCTAGTGCATTGCCGAGCCTCCCTTGAAGACGTGCTCATATCTAAGACAGACCACAATAAGCCCTTGGATGTATTAAATGGGGGCTTTGACAAACTTTTAACAGAAAACTCATCCACTTTCATAATGTGGTTTCAGAGATCTGAACATGATGTGAAGCATGTGCTGCAGCAATTTGCAAGTGTTAGATGGTCAAAATTCATTACAGAATCAGAAAAGTTTAGAAGAGAGAAGTTCGAGTCATTGGAGGATCATTGGACGGCTAAAATGGGGAAGAAAACAGAACACACAACTAAACTTGACCCCATATATTGGGATCAATGTGCTGACCGGAAAACAACTCTTGCAGCTACACAAAATACTACGCGAGCTGAGTTAGGGATTGCTTACAGAAAGAAAGACGACTTAATTCTTCATGCAGAGAGTGAATGGAGGAGTCATTTCGAACAACTTGGGCATGAACATAAATTTGAACTCATTAGCTCTTTGGCTTGGGAAGATTACTGGCCTTTGTGATCATAGTATGCCAACAATTTAAGTACTAATAAAGGCATGTAAGTTTTCGTTGTTTTCCATCCGTTGCTTAACCAAATTGGTGCATTTGACCTTAAGTTATAGTATGATTAAGAGCTTAACGGTCTATAGGTCCAGCCCACATTCAGAGTAGTATCTAGCCCATCTAATCTTCTAGTAGCCTTGCCTGAATATATGGCCCAAGTGGTCAGTTGGTTTATGAAATGATGACACGACACTCGAGTGATAAGTGAGTATAAAATTAATTTCCAATTAATTTTTGGTAAGTAATTTTATTTCATTTTTAATGCAAAAAATATAGTGTGAAATATTAGAGATTGAAAGAGTAATTGGTCAAAATTACTAACATATTCTCAAATAATCCCACTGTAGACAAAATAATGGTAATTCTTTACTTTTTTTTCATTAATGTAAAATTGGTAATGCTATATGTAGACTTAAGAGCTATATATAAATATTAAATACACTTTTGAAAATTGTATAAAATTAAAAATTCATGACAAAAACATGCGTAAATCAGTCTAATTAATGTTTATATTTTTATGATTTTCTAAATTTATATAATTTTTAGTGTATATTTAATGATTATATATAGCCCTAAGGGCTATGTTTAACATTTTCCAAATTATAATCATTAGCATCTCAAATTATAAGTCGTAAAATTTAAAATACATACATCATGTCAAAATTCAAAGTGTAATCATTACATAACCGAGTATTTCAAAACGAAAGAAGAATAAATAGTCATTGGCCTCATTACAGTTGCAGTAGCTAGGATGTAGGAAATCTAGGTTGTTATAAACCTCAAAAAGAACAAAGGAAGGTCTCATTTTGTACAAAGTAATTGAAAGTAGAAGATTTTTGGGTTCCCAAGAATTATTATCATAAAAAAAAAAAAAAAAAAAAAAAAACATTTGTTATCTTCATCTTTATAATTCTGTCATCTGAAGTTTGCATTGCATGCACGCAGAGTCTAGGCAAAGCACCAAATTAAGTCTAGGACCACTCTACTCACTCCACAACTTGTTGAGCACAAATATCATTAACCACTGCCTTCTACTTTATGGATCCAAGAAGATGCTTGTGTTTTTGGCTCATCTTGGTTTATATTACCTGGTATGAGCTGCCATCATATGTCTAAAAACCCTAGCTAGGCATCTTTTTTCTGGAGTTACTATCCTCGGAGTAGAGATTTGAAATAGAAAATAAAAACCAATTCAGGTATGTCGGAGTAATCATTTACGTTACTCACATTTCTTGTTGAATTGGTTCTTTAATATCGTATTAATAGCCAACGTGACAAAAAAAGTTACTCATGCTATGTATGAGAACCCATGCTGCATTTGTTAAAGCATGACAGTATTAAAATTGATCTTATGTTTCAACCATAAGCCATTGTAGTTGCTATTTTAAAGGTTTAAATACCCAGGATTATAGATCTAATGTCCTATTACTTCTTTTTTAATAGCAACGTTTAGAGATGTGCATCTTTTAGGAACACTCCAAATCTCAAGTCAACATCCAAAACAATTTGATAACACATAGTGTAGTTGCCATTTCTTATGCAATAAGCATATAAAGACAAGCCGATGAAAATGGCCCAACATAATAATTTGGCAGCTGCGAATATGTAATTAAGCAACGACAACAAATTACTTGATCCATCTCTGTCCCTTGGATCCATTTTCATACTACGAGTATCCCAAATTCGGGACCTTTATATTTTTTCTCGAGTTTTATATATTCAAGGAATAAGTCTTGTATGTGTACAACGGGTGTACATTAATTTTATTATGAAGTGGTCAGTTTGAGCATAACGTTAATTATTTTAATAGTAACTTTAACCAATTAAAGAGAACTTTTAATTTATCGTTAACTTGAATTTTATTTTAATGTATAATTTGTTATGAATACGTGATTACATACTATAAAACTAATATTATTAGTCTAATACATAATAAGTTATTTAATTTGTAAGATAAAATTTATTAAGAACTTGTTTTACAATAAATTTATGTATACCCGCCTTTTTAGAGGAGTTGTGATATTCAAGATTTTTACAATACATTTTACCCTTACCACATGTTCGCAACATCTTCTCATATCCTCAACTTTATATCCACCTCTTTTTGTAACTATGATGTTATCTACCCTTTACAATTACATGCACACATTATTGTCTCTATTAATTTGTCTTGTTGTCTTATCATATTTTTCTCTTTAATCAAATTTCACTTCGTAACTATGATGTTATCTACTATTCATAATTACAACACACATTTTAGTTACAATCAATATTACACAATTACACCCCATTAACTCGTGTCATTGTCTTCTATCATAGTCCATATATAATACGCACCATACTTAATTCATGCTAAAATTAATTAGTTACTTGTATTGAAAGAAGATGTGAATACATGAATTGATGAATAATCAACAACAACAACAAAAACAAAAAGGAAGTTTGAAAATAAGAGTTGAATTATATATTTGTTCATTATATTCCATCCTTTGAACCACAACAACACGACATTAAATAGGCATTAAAAATGAGCAGAAAACATCATATCGATTACCTAAACTCAATACTATCATCCCACATTCCAACCTAATATCATTGCAGTAGATTTTGCTGCAGAAATTACTACGGAATACTGTTTACTAGTAGTATTTTGGGAATAGTTTTGCAGTTTGTCTTATAAACTTATGTACTGTATTGGAACGAATCTAGCAAGATCCTACATACGAGAATGATGGATATATAAAATATGAGTAAATCAATAAAATTATACAGATTGTTGAATAACTCAAAAAATGCAACAAAAGACTACATGAGTTAACCCTAGATCGAATAGCTTGATAGGTTATAAATTAAATCAAATAAAAAAAATATATAAATTTAGATTAGATCACATAAGCAAAAAATCAAAAAGCAAGGTGAATTAAACCTAGCCTAAAAGTTAAAGTAAAGTATATTGGAACGAATATAGCAAGATTTAACGAGAATGGTGGATCAATAATGTATAAAATATGAGTAGTAAATCGATAAAAAAATATAATCAGATTGTTGAATAATTTAAAAAGATACTCGTACAAGTGTACAAAACAAGACTACAAGAGTGAAACCACCTTAATTACATAAAGAACAATTAATATAGAATCTCCTAGCATTCATCTATTATACTATACTACTAAAATTTTAATATATGTCACGCCTATAGTATAATGCCATAATATACATACTTTATATAATGGTCCTAAACTAAATTTAATTTATTACACTAGTATGTACTAGCTTTTATCATCCACAAATAATAACATAATATAAGTGGATGATAAGTTAACAATACCTAGTGACACTTTTGGTTAATGAAGATCGAGTGGCTTGATTCCACATGTAAAATTTTTTTTTTCTTTTTTCTTTTCATCTTTTTCCAAATTGTTTTTTTCTATTGTTATTTTTTAAAGATATTATGAAGATTGAGTATCTTGCCTTTAACATGGGGAGGTTGGGGTGTTGACTGATGATACCTGGATTCAGAATTAGATCGATGTTTAGCTGTTTTATTAGGTAGTTGAGGGGTTATATATTAATTATACAAGTTTTATATGCATGTGTTGTAGGTTTTATTAATGTGTTTTAATTTGAAGTGGCACAATATTATTATCCACCATTCCACCAATCTTGATGAGAATTCTAAAGGCCTATTCTGCTCGGCTTAATTTCAGTTCATTTTCTAATTATTTTTCTTTCATAAATGATTCATTTCAGTTCTATCCTGTTCAGTTCAGTGCAGTTCAATTCAACCCCAATTATTTCAGTTCAGTTCAGTTGTTTTCAGTAAATCGGAACATGCCCTAAGTGTTTTGATCGAGCTAGCTAGCTATAAGAGATTTTTAGCTTGTTATAATGGACGTAAGAAAGACAAAGTAAATCAATAATTAACAATATATACATAGATTTTTGTGTGATTCACAAATAATGTTTTAGCTTCGTCCATGAGGCACAAAGACAAAGATTTAGATTGAAGAGTTCATATATCGCAATAGAAATAAGGTTACTAGGTTAGGTTTGATCGCCTGATGATCTGAGTCACGCTTGAAGCACTAGCTAGATGAAAGATATTTCAACATTTCAACATTAACTGACATGGTAGCATAATGTTCATAGGAAATTTTTAGTATAACTCAAAATAAAAGGACTATATAATGGTTGGTGTCTTGAAGACACCAACTACGTGTTTTATTTATTTATTAATTCACCTAATTTTGACTTAATAATTAGATGAACCTACATACTGACAACGTAATTAACTAATTATGCACAATATACGTACACCTGAAAGACTATTAAGAGTATTAACCTAGCTAGCTACACCGTTTAACACAACTGGCCTGACGACCTTATTGAGGCCACCCTACACTTTGACCTAAATCCTTTATAACCTGCCAAATGTTGTAAGCTTATACCTAAAATAATAACACACATGACACATACAATAGTGTAGTAGTACTACTACTTTAATTAAAGACTAACCCTTAACCTATTCCAACACTTATTAATTACCAACATATAATTAAACCTACTTGAATTGTATGATTTAATTCCCTGCCTCCTCCTTTGATTTCCTTATGAGCTGTCTCTCTTTATTTCCACTGTTCTCCTTCCTCTATATTAAGGATCTTATTTGCTCCTCACATCTATCATTTCTTAACATGAATAGGTTTTCCAAAAAAAAAAAAAAAAAAAAAAAAAAAATAAAAAAATAAAAAAATAAATATTTGTAATGTTTATCTTTGTTTTTTGATCATATATTAAATTTTCAAATATTTTTTAATAAGCTTTTTGTTTATTTTTTTTTCATTTTTTTGTTGGGCTATTCAATTTTGTTTTTCTTGTTTGTCATCATCGAAACTTTTCTGGGTTTTTTTCTATTTCGTTTGACTTTTAAAGTAAAGTTGATGTTTTCACAGAGAATACCATAATGCATGTCTTTTGTTTTTTTTTTTAAAAAAATCACCAATCTTTTCCATAGACCTATTAATTAATAATTATTCTAGCTAGAACTATGTATGAAAAAAACAAAGTCAAAGGGTGTTTGTATGTTGCATAATTTTACATATTTTCAAATGAATTTTAGTACTTTTATGATGATGTCTCCAACAAACATATTGTTGCTAGTTAGTACCATGCATATAAATATAAGTATACAATAATAATAATAATTATTATTATTTAAATTGATGAGATCTAATTAAATTAAAGAGTTGTTGATTAAATTTGTTTGTCAAGTGGTTGAAATTATCCTCAAGAAAGGAACAAGTGAAGCTGCCAGCATGATCTATCTATGGTTAGCAAGTTAGTTTGTCATCACATTAAAACTATATAGTATACAATTATACATATATTTTATATGCATAATATATGTATGATTGTATGTATGAATGTATGAATGTATGTATGTAATTGCTAGCTGTTGCTAGGTCATGCTGTGACAGCATCACTCCTTCCTTGTTTGAGGGAAGCTAAGAAAGGCTGGAAAATACTGCTTAATAATGTAAGTATATGCATATCTTTCTTTCTGATTCTCAATGTGTCTTATGTTGATGTGGTACATTAATTAGTATTCTTTATATGAACATGGATATGGTCATGGACTTCTTCTCGGTATGCGAGCTTATGGGTTCGTCTTTTGTCTTTGTGTTGTATCATGCTTCAAATTATAATGCTAGTTTAGTTAAAATAATTGGTGATTGAAACTTTAAATTAGAACATAAAAGACGTTCAGTGTTATGTATTGTTTTTATTTATTGTTCTTTAGGTTTTTTTTCCGGCTAGCATATAAGAGATGTAATGCCATGTATGTGTTTCTAAATAGGTTTTATATGTATTATTGCATAAGTCAATCATCTAACAAGATTAAATTTCTTAGATCTAGAGTAGGAATTTTCAAATGATCGAACCTAGCTAGGTGTTTCATTAGGTGCACCCTTTCACTCAACACCCTTGAGTAATTATTTGTTTTGCTCAATTTCAAAAAATTTACTCGTTTCATAGTGTTGCTAGTCGGTTCATTTAAGCCAATGGGTAATTTAATTTAATTTATTAAAAAATTTGTTTGCAACATTTTGCTTTGGATTATCTTTTTCAATATTAATTCTTAATTTTTGAATGTTATTGTACGTTGCCCTAACAATCTGCAAATTGTAACAGTAAAAAATCAGAAAATGATGAGACCCAAGTCCCCTAGTAGAAGGGCAAATAGTTGCCTTATTATTTGGGTAAAGTATGCTACATACTCTTGTTGGTACGGAGAGAGGCAGCTACCTCCTAATCATGAGCTTAATTACTCCTTAATTAAACTATTATTATTGTATAATTGTTAATTATATTCTACTAATTCTAGTACAATGTGTGCCTATGTCACTTGTCACGTGAAGACCACCTATAGAAAAGAGCTAGAATTGAACATCATGAATTTTTTTGGAAATCTCTTTTAAGAAAGAAAAGAAAATAATTAGCAATTCATAAAAGTTTTAGAACATCATAAACTTGGTTCAATTCAATGAATACACTTCCCTCCTTTTGGTGTTTGAATTTATTGTATATATATTAATGGGCTCTCAGATTGCAAAAAGAAGAAAAAAAAAAAAATTGCCAAAAAGAAGAAAAAAAAAATTGCCAAAAAAAAAAAAAAAAAAAAAAAAAAAAAAAAAAAAAAAGAACTAACTAATGGACTAAAGTGGAATTCTTATTGTATTATATTATTTATACTAATAAGAGGAGGTTAAAAGTTGTATAAAGGTATTACTACAAATTTCATTGTTTTAATTTCTAAATTGGTTTTTTTTTTTTTTTTTTTTTTTTTTTTTTTTTTAAATGAGCTTATTTATTGTATTATATTGCAATTATGATGAATATTTAGAATAATTCAAGGTGGTGACATCTAATTATTAGCAAATTTAAGATATTTAAGCAAAACAAATTATAAGTTATTAGATCAAATAGTAACTAATTATAACCTAATCAAACTAAACAATCAAGTACGTGGTCTTGACCTGACTAGATAGCGCAAACTAGGCAAACACATTATATATGTAGTACAAGTGAGTTTAAGAGATCGTACGTTGGAAGAAGAAACTCCACCTTTATCTCAACCCACCCTTGTAATTTAAGAGAGAAAAAAAAATGTAAATAGCCAATACGCACTTAAAAATAATTGACTCAACCAACCAATGCAAATAACTGAACACACTTGATGACGACCTTGCAAACTCAAACAAACATACAAATAACTAACAATGAACAATAATAAAAAGTTAAAAATCACATCCGATGCTTATCATCACATTATCTCATCAATAAGTTACATCAATTAGTATATAACCCCTTCTTAATTACCAATAATCATACAACAACACTTGATGCAAAAGTGGCAAAGATTCTAAAACACAATGGATATGGGCCAAAATCTTGGGTGACAAGTTAAAAAATGGTACAATTGAGAAATAAATGAAAGAGAGATGGATGAATTGAAGAAGGAATAAGAAAGATGCTTGCATTGTTTGGAATTTGGATGCACTCAAAGTGAATCAATCTTATGATGTGTGCATGCGCCATTTGAAGCTAATAACTTGGAGAACCTTTTTCTTGTCCTAACTCTTCAATCTTTCCACTTTTTTGATACTTTGATTTGTGGGGGAACTTATTTTTTATGACTATGCATGCATTTATTGGTTCCATCTGCCCAAAACCCACCAAAGGGATCAAAACAAAAGCTCTATATATGTAACATTTTTATTTTTTTATTGTAAACATATAAAAGTAAGATAATAAAGCATAAAATTTACTAACTTTATCAGAGAACTCTCTTAATTAATTTTTAATTAATTAATTAAAAATTTAATTACCCTTTTGGCAGTTCACTTTGATTTATTCATTAATTTTATGTGTTAAATTAATTATAATATATATATATATTGTTGTCCCAATTCATGTGTCACTTAACCCATTGTTCTTGTCTCTTAAACACTTGCCTTTTTTATGTAAATCTATGCTAACCAATTAGATGCTAAAGAAAGCATGCCTCCGACAATTGGCATTGCATGCTAATAAAGAAAAAAAAAAAAAAAAAAAAAAAAAAAGACTACCCATCTATCTAAGGACAAAATTAAAATTATATTTTTAAATTTTTTAAAAATTAACTAATTAAAGAATTAAAAAAGAAAAAGAAAAGAAAACGACTCTTGCATAGAGATGGATTGAGATCGATCACATGATCATGTTGTTATGTTAAGATACCTTACCCTACTTCTACAACTAACAAAATTATGGTCCCCTAGTATAGCTAAATCACATTACTTAATTGTAATAATAATCTTTTTTATATTTCTTCGAAAGTTTAGGGGGATAATGTCGGTATTTGTAGTCCATTGAGGTGGAGTTGAAAGTGATTTTAACGTTAATGTTTATATATATATTTTTGTTTGAATTGATATGATGAAGTGATGTAAATGGTCCTATTTGATAAATTAATTTGTTGAATTAGTATGTAGTTGAATAGACTTATTGTATTATTGTCTAAAACTTGTCTAAAATGAATAATTAGTAATCTATATCGTGACAAATTATTGATGATACCCTATAATAAGAGCTTGCACTATACTTTATTACAACCGGTAATAAGATTAATGATGGTATATAGTTGCACAAAAAAAAGAAAAAAAAAAAAGACCTAGTGTATATTTAGGGTACTTCAAACTACACTATACTTAATTGTAAATCAAAGCAAAACCTTGATTAGGTTAGAATCAAACTACCCAAGTGCTTGTTATTATTGCATTCAAGTTTTAACTAACCGCAATCTTAATTAGTTTAGAACATACACAACCCCAATCCTTACCGGCTAAGACCTTGATTAATCTAGAACACATACGTACAACTCCTTATTAGCCGATGCAAGCACATACTTGATGTTTCTATATTTTGATATATACACATCAAACCATGGCTTCTATTGAATCTTCAAAGAACTAAAATAGAATAATAAAACAAAAAGAAAAGCAAAGAAAAAGGCATTGCCCTTCTTGAGATAGAAAGGAAAGAAGAGAGAATATGCTAAATAAAAGTATAAAGTTGACAAAGCCCTAGATATATAGGTAGAAAATTTCAAAAACAATTTTTAAAAAAATTATTAAAAAATATGAAAAAAATAATTTTCATAGATTGATGTGGCTTGGGTGTGATTATATTCAATGTGTCTCACTTTAGGCCACATCCATCTGTAATATCATATGGCTCCTAATCATATGATATGAAATGAATATTAGTTATTATTAGTACTATATTTTATATACTATGATATATATCATTATATTTACATTTTCCCATAAACCTCTCTCCTTTGGCCCCTCTATAAATACCCCATTGTTTCTTCACTTCTTTCTCTACCATTATATCCTATGTTCATTAAATAAGCTTTGTTCTCATTTTTTTTTCTATTTTTTTTCCAGTTATTATTATTTTCTTAGTTTCATTGGGAAATTATATTGTACATTGACGTGCACCACTAGTTGATGAAGCTGCCAGCATGATCTCAACTTGCCTTTTATTCTGATTAATCTTTCAATTAATCATCATCAACAACTTTATATTAAGGAAAGATTAGATCATGTTGGTAGCTTCATCTTTTGATGGGATCACGAAAAACAACAATGAAGAAATCATTGGATTGAACTAATTAAGTTTATTTAATTATTGGTACGTGCTTACTTATTACTTTGCTCTTCATAATTTTCATAATTTATTTAGTGAATTGCATGCATATGATACAATTATACAAATGAGCAAATTAATTAGAGTGGTCTTTTATTTTCTTAATCTTCGTAAATTTGTACATAAGTAATTATTGATGCATATTCTCATTTTTCAATATGCAAAAAGCTACCCCTAATGTTTTAGTGCTTAATTTATTTTATAATTAATATAATAATGCTTTTTCCGATGTAAAAAAAAAAAAAAAAAAAAAAAAAAATGGATTGTGAGTTTGAATCCTTCTTGTCCAGTAGTCTCCGGAAAATTATACCCTCTTACATGCGCTCCTTATCTTTATGTAATATATGAGTAATTACCCGTACATATGAATTACGGAGTAAAATTTTATTAGTATGATTTTATTTTTTTTCACTCATTATTCTTTTGGTTATTGTTTTTGCAATTTGTTCATCAATTGTCAAGTCTCATACATAGGTATATACAAGATTTCCATGTCAAGAATTTGGACTGAGTTTCAACCATGTCTTGAGATGACGACAATGAACAATAACAAAGGTTAAATAGTTTGTTTTAGTAGGTTTAATTTCGCCATTGATCATGCATGAGGGTTTCAACAACAATGAAGGCACCTCGAAGAGAAGAACATATTTCAAGCTAGCTTTTATTTTAAATTCTTATATGTGGCTGGCCACGAATTATTTCGTTAGTGTAATAGAGGTTACTTGGTCAGTGTTAAAGAGGTTATTACTTGATCAGTATTACAGGGGTTACTTGATCAATATTATTGTCATCATCAAATTTTGTATGAACCAGAATGATCAATATATATATATATATATATATATATATATATATATATATATTACTAAAGTAAATATATACTTGTATATGTTATAATTTGCATTACTTTGGATTATTTTCACAACGATTATTTTCATAACACAACTTTCTCTTTTATGCTTGAACATTTACTACGTGTATTCTACGAATTGAAGTAACAAAGAGTGTATGACTTTATGCTATTTTAGTATTTTTGTCTAGTTGTTGAAGAATGGAGGTGGAAAAGCAGGGATTTTATTTATTTTTTTAAATTTTGAGATCGACAATAAAAGAAGAGCATAAGCCATTGATGATTCCAAACAACACTCATTCACTCACTCCTCAAACATTTTAATTTAAGAGAATAATAATACGTGTAAATATACCATACATGTCACTCCTACAGTCCTACTCAACTAACAAAAGCTAAATAACTTGTGCAGTCGTCCTGAAAACATATTTAAGATTTGAGATTAAATAAGGAAAAATATTGTTTCAAAAAAAAGATAAGGAAAATATTTTTGAAAAATTCAGCTAATAAAAATTAGTATAATAGTAGTCCTTTTAATTTAAGGATGATTACCATAGAATTTTCACTATAGTCACTCCGATACAAATATAAACAAGTCATCACTTGATTGGTACTTAACAATGATTTAAATTTAATAGCTGCATTAATTTGTTTGCATTAATTTGGGATTGAAAAAGAAAATTTTTTTGTTGGCTGCGCAAACGTGAACTTTGAACTTTGGTTGTTGAAGATGGAATCATGGGTATCTTAGCAACAAATTTTATTTACATTTTATTTTCTTTTTCCTTTTTTGGTCAACATCTTAGCTAGAGAATATAAGAACAGAAAAAAGTGCAAAAAAGAAAAGTGGAAAAAGGGTACTCATTGAATCTTTTTATGTAGAGACTAATTATAAACTCGTAATTATAAATAAATTACAAACTTTATATTAAAAAGGATAATGCTTGTTTATTATGTCATGGAGAATCATGCAAATGTCGCCTAGTGAGAGACGGATCATGTCTCAGATCACAATGTATATTTTCTAATTTAATTAAATCTTAGGGGACAAGATTAGGTTACTAATTATATTATTGTTTACAAAAAAATTATTATTTGTCACGATAATATATAGCATCTTATTGTCTAACGTTTGTTGTTGATTTGTGAAGTAGCTAGATAGCCATGCAAGGAAAAGGTTCCACATTAATTAACTAAGGGCCAATTTTGATTTATTGAACTGAACTGAACTGAACTTAATGGAGTTGAACTAAATTAAACTGAGCTGAATATTTTATAAGTGAATAAAATTAGGAACTGGACTGAACTGAACTGATTGGAGCTAAACTGAACTGGACTGAACTGAAAATAAGCTGAAGAGAACATGCCCTAATTAACCTTTTTAAACAACTAACCTAATTAACTCTATTAGCGTTAGTATTGTCTTTAGGTTGCGTTTATTTATTCCATTAACAAAGTGTAGGTAATTTATTTATTATTGGTCCAAATATCATGATGCTACTTTAAGCTAATCCATCGCCATAATCATCGCGGTCTTGATTATTTATTTAAATGAGAGCCTACTACAATTTTGTATCTTTTTCACAATAATATATATATATATATATAGAATGCCTTTTTGTTCATCGCATTGATCAATTGCTATCTTTTCCTCTATCCGTCTCCCAACCTCTACTACTTGTGTTTATCTCATGCATGTCCGTGATCAAATGAGAACACCTATTGGATAACGTCATAATGGACAATTAAAAACGTATATAACTTTTCATAGCCGATAATAAATACTTCATACTTCGTATATAAAACTTTATGTTTTAATAAGAATGTAATGCATACTATTGGATGTAGTAGATAGAGTACAACTTTGGTTGTTTTAATTTTGTCATGGTACATATCAAAACTTTATTTCACTATTTTGGACACAATCTCAAACCTTCGATGCAACCATGTCAATATGTCATTGGTTGTAGAAAGTTCAAACTTTACGTGTTAATTAATTTTATCCTACTATATTAGTGTATATATGTGGTTGTAATTCTTGTAAACGCACCAAGCTAAGATTCCACAGTGTATAATGTATATTAATCTTTTTATTCATTCATCTATTATTATTGCATGATTATCCATCATCGCACTACTTTTGTGAGTAGCGACCACAATGAAACAAAGGATATGTTCTCTAGTATTGGACACAATAGTATAGTAGATGATCTCATAGTAATATACATATACTACGTACAATAATATATATATATATATATATATATATATATATATATATATATATATATATATATATATATATATATATATATATATATATATATATATATATATATATATATATATATATATATATAAGACGATAAGATTCAATATTAAGCATAGTTTAAGAAAAAATGGAGCGATTGGAGCCAATATGATAGCCAAACCTATACTAATTTGGAAAGTTTCATGTCCATGCCCATCTTATTTGGACCGGATAACCCGGCCGGCCTATGCGGACCCTTAGCTTCGGCTAAATGGACTGCATTACTATTGAAGGGGTACAAATTAAAGGGTTTGGATTGTGGATATAACAAGCCAAAGTGACCTAACAAATTTGGCAAGGAATCTTTGTATCTTAATGCTTTTTGCAACCAAAAAGAGTAGGAAAAGTTATTTGGGTGCTTTGATTCTGATTTATGTGTGTTATTCTAGGATTCCATTTGTTATTTAATTTCTTATTACAATTACACATGGATTAATGCTTTGTTAACACCTGGTTTTTATATCTCCTCTACAATATATTCCTATCATTATTATGGATTCATGCTTCCAACAAGTTTTAAAGTGTCAATTAACATCTAGAAGAGTTGATAATAAAAAATTTCAAGTACTAAAACAGCTCAAATAGTATTATTCTTTGCTAAATTTTATATGATTTAGAAATTTGATGGGCAATGATTGCAAAATAGATACATACAAAGTAGTTAGCAACTCTATTAACTTGACAAAAGTGGACTATAACAATAGGCTAATGTTACAACATGAAATCTTTCCAAGTGTATCAATACCTAGATTTTCACTATTATAATTTCATGATGACAAAGTTAATAGTGAATTAAAGCAAAAAAAATCCTGTTGGTCTATGCCTCCACCAACCATTTTGTTTCACAAAGACAAGATAGAGAAAATTTATTTCGCATATATAATGTTCCGAATCATATTAAATGTAATCTCAATTTTTAATCAAAAGTCACCAATATAGTTATGTTTTAGAGATGATAATAATTTATGGCTTGACCAGATAGCCCAATCGAGCTAGGCCCAAAACAAAATGCGGGTTTGGACACATCGTTGCTTTAAATTTGAGTCCGGCTCGAAAAAAACCCAATAAACCCAAGTCTATTTGCGAGTTTTGACACAAAATTTTATGCATAAACTTGACCTGGTCCAATTTTTTATCACCTTAGATTTTCAACATAGAGATCAATAAATCAATCGTCCTTAAGTTGGCAAGCCTAATGAAAGAAATTGAGAGCTGGCAATTTATTCATTGTATCTCTCCCAAGAGGATTGTCAATCTTAAACAACATAAATTTTTACCTTGAAAATAAAAACTCTTACACGAAAATGTCATTCACAGAAGCTGCCTCGTCGTATAGTCATATACTCATGTACAACCAGCTTTCACATTTCAGCACATTATCAATCAACCACAATAAACAAGACTATGTATGACAATATACTATATGGACGAAATATACAAAAATTTCGATATATTCAACATCATTTTTATGTACTAATTTTGAGATAAAACTCACATGCCAATTCAATAAGGCAATTTTATGTAAAATCCATGAAGCCAAACCCACTTGGGGCATCAGTAATAGAAGTTAGTTTAGAAGGACAATGATAAAGACATTGCACAGAATGCATTATAACAGATGATTTGTTGCATTTTCATATTTTTGTCGACCAATCAGCATCACTGCCAACTCTTGGCATTCCTCCTTTGATTCCCAGCTGCTTGTTCTCCTTCTTAGTCTCCTCGGTCACCTCGAAGGTTGATCCACATGTTTCGCCTGAGCTATCAACCCATGGGACTGCCTTTAGCACTTTCAGTGGATGTTCATAACTTTTTAGGCCACCAGACGATGTAAAGTAGCATCCTGATTAAGAAAAAACAACAATACACAGTCACAAATTGCACCATAGGAGTAAAGCAATGGATGGATACATGTAGAGGTGATAATGATGTGAGCAGAGCTTGAGTTTGGCTCAGCTCAAGTAAAAACTCATGGAAAAAATGTGAGGTTTATTTGGACTCAAAACCTCTACGTTTAGGATTCAATTGAGTTCGGCACAAACATGGCTTGAACTCAACTAGGATTGATTCGAGATCAGCCAATAAATGGATGCATGTTAGTTGCATATTAGGTAGAATATACATAGCTTCTCTCGAGCTATACAAGTCTAGTTCAGACTTGAGATGAACTCACTCGATTTGAGTTTTGATGATATAGAGCTCTCAAAAACACTCATCCATGATTACAGTATCATTTCTAATTAGAGGGATAATTTTCAAAGCTTAACCTCAATCACCATACACATAAAACCGACAAGTAGTATCCTGTCTTTCCATACCTACTGTATTCTGGAGAAAACTGGCTACTGGCTATATATGGAATTAGTTAACAGGGATAGAAAAGAGTAAATTATTTGGTTTTTACCAAGAGAGTTTTCTCTGATCAAATTTTCTGTATTAACTAGAAAGAAATTATAAATTCTGTTCTTTTTTGTGTTTCTAAGGTAAGGAGGTGGGAATGGTACAAACAGCAGAATAGAGTGTAAGTCAATAGCAATAGAGTGTAAGTGCATGCATCCTATGATACTCTGGAAGTTAATTAATATGGTAGTGCTTAAGATAATACCTTTTGGAAATGGAGCAAATGATTTCCCACAGGCTTTCTGCATAATCTCAGCAATGTCAGAGAGAACAAGGTGATCTTCAGAATCCGTTCCCCAGAAGAGAGGGACACTTCCTTCATTGTCCTAAAATACCAAAAGGGTTGACATCATTAAACCTATAATATACTTGTATATATGAGTATGCAATACAGAACAAAGGTTCTACAGAAAATATTACTCACATATAAGCAAGCATAAAGTTATAATATCCTTTTACAATGAAAGCAGGGAGCCCTGCTCACTTACCACAGAAACGAAGGTTCTCTTTGTCGAACTGTCATAAATGACAAATGCAAACTTTCCATCAATGTTTCTCAATGCATGATCAGCAGGATTGCTGCTCCGATCCCTCATGGCACGATAAGCCTCTATGATGATGCTCACCTCATTTGCAGTTTTAGTCAATCCATACAACTGTTTTAGCGAAGCTATGTTCTCAATGTGCCCATGAAACAAGCAGTATATGTCATCCACAACAGCAAAAAGCCTGCAGTAAAATGTTCAGAAATTGGTATCAACGAGCTCATCAGCTCGCATAATTAGCCTAAAGGGCCAACATTAACACACAGGGAAGCTTATCTACTCCGAATCACAATAACACGAGACAGGAACATAATTCATGATAGCTAGGATCCAGAAGTTGACTGAAATCAATATATCCTAACATACCAATTAAGATTACAAGCAAACGAAGTCAGAGGTCCACTTGGTGGGCAAATTCCTATACCATGACTTAATATATTGATTATATTCATCACTAGTATTACAAATATCAAAGCCTAGGTTGACTTCCAACCCTCTTGATTGAAATGATTCTTAAAAAGGTCAAACATTCCCGATTAATACTGATTCGATCTTGCTTCTTGGAATCGACTTTAAATAACATATAGCTTAGAATTTTTCTAAGCAAAGAAGCAGCCTACTTCTTCTACTTGCTGATCAAATTTAGAAATCACAATAAAATGATCCAAATGCTTACATAATAAGATGGCCCGTGAATCTAAAAGTGGGGTAAAGCATTTAAGATTGATCACCAAACCACCTTTTCATATCATATGCTCCAATCATTGACCAGAATTAACATCACTTAAAAAGATCTATACATACATGGTATGTATATTTTGAACTTTAATCAAACTATATAATCAAATGTCATATCCAAGAAGTCAAGAACTAGTCCAACAACAATCAAATTCCTTCCATTTTTCATTAAAGCAACTATTAAAACCCACTTAAAATCCAATAAATTTGAAGAAACTAACTTCAACCCAGATTTCCAAATTGCTTAATAACACACCCACATACAAATAATTCAAAATCCATTCAAAAAAAAAAAAAAAGAACCCAGAAATTTAAAGGGGAGTTTAATACCTGGGTAAGAGAGGGTTTTGCTTATCAGAGGAAAAGGCAAGAAACCCAGAAAGTCCAAGATTAACAGAAAGAGCATCAGGATGAATTGAAGAAAAATGTTGAATCAAATCATCTTTCTTTAAATTTCCCAAAGAATCAGCATTCTTCAGCTCTTCTGGGCACTTAGCTACTTCCTTGTTGAACACTGCTAGCATTTTCTCTCTCCTATATTTCTTCAAATTTTTTTTTTTTTTCTTCTGCAACCTTTTAATGATTTGATCAAATGGGTATTTTCCTGTTCTCAGCAATTCTTTTCTATAAATCTAAAGAAGATGAAATTGGATTACTAGTAGTTTCCAGATAGATATTTTCCACTCAAATTGCACACAATCAAATGGAGGGTTGAGATGTTCTTAGGATTAGATGTGATGAGACACGTGTAAATTGTAGAGTAATTTTGACATTTGTTCATTTGTTATTGGTTCTTTTTTCCTGCTGTTATAAAAAAAGGCTGCTACTGTTTTGATGCTCAGTATTTTACTGTATTTTATAATTTCACAATAAATCTTGGTATTTGTCCTTTTTTTATAATTGGGTAAAGTCCCGATGAATTTAATATCATTAGTTTGTCAGATGCACAAATCTGACATGTATAATGAATTAATGATAGTATGAGGTTCAATGTATAAACTTTTTTTTTTGAAAGAACAGTGTATAAACTTTGGTAGTAAAGTAATACCTTCGGTTCACGTTACTCGTAACAAAAGAATATTTTAAATCGCTTATATAATACCCCTTTATTGATTAATAAGAACCGGAGGTAGTATCAACAGACATGTCTAATGTATGAATTGTAGACTATGATGAACGTTGTAGGCCGATTTTTTAACAATTACACAACTTAAAAGGGGTGAAAAGTCATCTTAGACTCTTAGTATCATACTACTATTTACACTCCTTTCTTAATTTCAAATTTACTCCAATTAATTAAGGGAAAAATTAGAAAAAATAATCCCAACTTTCGTCAATTTTGGTAGAATAATCCCAACTTTGGATTATTCTGAAATAATCCGAACTTTGGGGGGTGTTCTTTTTCATCAATCCCAAACCGGTCAACCAAAGTCAAGGACCTATTATATCAGGTCACTTGACACGTGTCAAGTCCTGATTGGTCCTTTTTTTTTTTTTTTTTTTTTATAAAAAAAATATCAGAAAACCACCCAACTTCCCTTCCACCACCGATCCACCCTGACCACTGCACACCACCACAGCCTAGCCCGCCAACCCACCAACCTAACCTAACCTCCATCACCACAGCTTAGGCCGCCGCATCCCCCCCACCCCTTGAATCGCCGTTTGCCGTTTTCCCCTCTCCCCGTTGCCCCACACAACCACCGAAATCACCAACCCCAAAACCACGGAACCACCGTAACCCCCAAATCGCAACCACGAAACCGCAAAACACTCCTCCCTCACCTCGAAACCCTAGCGTCTAGGGTTTTTGATGGTGGGGGTGGGGTTTTTGGTAGTTTTCGGGAGTGGGTTGGTGGCTTTGAGGGATTCCGCCGGCCGGTTTTTGGGGTTTTCGAGAGTGGGGTTGATGTTTTAGGGGTTTGACTCGAACGGCGACTCCAGGGGTGGTGGTTTGGCTCGAACGGCGACTCCAGGGGTGGGGGAAGGCCGGCGATACGGCGAGGGAGGTGGCTAGGCTGGGCGGTTTCCGGCTTGGCTGGGTGGTTGGGGCTTTGGTTGGTGGGTTTTTTAATTTATTTTGTTTTTTTTTTGAAAGATTATTTGTTTTGTTTTTTTTTTTTAATATTTTTAGCCAATTAATTTGTGACACGTGTCACTTAAACCAAAAAAAAAAAATTAACCCATTCAACCGGTAACCGGTATTTGGGATTGAAGAAAAAGAACACCCCCAAAGTTCGGATTATTCCAGAATAATCCAAGGTTGGGATTATTCTACCAAAATTGATGAAAGTTGGGATTATTTTTTCTAATTTTTCCTTAATTAAGAGCATATTGGAATATTATTCTGGTTGCCAAAGAAATATACTAACACGAGTAATTTTTTTAATAACAAGATTCAGATTCAGTTTCTTCATTAGAAAACATTTTGTAAGCAAGAAGCCAATAGTTTTGCAAAGAAATGTCAATCTACAATGGTATATTATTGACAAAAATATCATTACAGACATTTGCAGAAATTATAATGTACATCAACCTGAAGTGATTACCTTAATTTTTCGGTGCTTGTCTATCACACAACAACAATCATGAATTCATCCTTCTTCCATTGATCAGCACATTTACAATTACATAGGACTGGACCGAGCCGTCTTCCCAGCAGCACCTTATCTAATTATTTTGCAAGCTAGGTAAGGGAGCTTTAGTATTGAGTTTTAGGCTCTCGCGCCACCCTGTAATATACAGGCGAACAATCAATTTCTAACAGAACGCAGCTACTGCCAGGCATCAATGATAGTAGCTCTAACACTATGCAATGTACTAAGATATGTGGTCAGACACACTATCACCAGAAATCACCACAAGAACAACTTCCATGACGAAAATGGTGAAATCTGCTGGTATCCCTTACGATGATCTCCCTGTCAAAGAAGTCAGATACTAACTTGATGAAAACATGACAATCACCACATACGCGAAGGTTTTTTGTCACTCGAATAGGGGCTCTCTTGGGAGATTCAAGGAGTGCATACGCGATTGCCAACCTCTCACTATGACCATAAAGCATCTTTATTTTCTCTTCCTCATCAACATTATGCAAAACATACTTAGTTTGAGCAGTGTAATTTCCTTCCCTTTTGACTGTCTCTATAATTTCGGCTAATTTTTCATATATTTGGTCACTCTGAGGGTGGGTCTTGTCCCTCACCATGAAACTATGTACTTTATCTCTCATCTCTATCCAACTGCAAGCTGGATTTTTCTTCAATCCTCTTTCCTTCATTCTCCCTCGTACTAACTCAACATCATCCCACCTTCCAGTTGCAGCAAAGACATTAGAAACTAAAACATAATTTCCTGGATTCCCTGGTTCTGATTCCAACAACTTTCCTGCAGCAATATCCCCTAATTCCTTATTGGAGTGAACATGGCAAGCCCCAAGAAGAGCACACCAAACAACGGCGCCAGGCTCCACAGGCATGCTTTTCACAAACTGATATGCCTCTTTCAGACGATTTGCTCGGCCTAGGAGGTCAACCACACAGGCATAATGTTCAGGCCATGGCTCTAAGTTATAGTTATCTTTCATAATATCCAGATAATTTTTACCTTCATCAATCATCCCTGAGTGGCTACATGCATAAAGAAGGGCCAAAAATGTAACATGATCTGGTTGAATATTTTCCATCTCCATCCTGTTAAATAACTCTGTGGCCTCCTTTCCACGACCATGCATTCCACTCGCATGGATCATACAGGTCCATAGAACCTTATCCTTATCCTTGACAAGATTAAACACCTTAAATGAGTTCTCCAATGTTCCACATCGTGCATACATATCAACAAGAGAGCTAACAACAGATCCCTCTAGAAGGAAACCTTGCTTGATTAAGAATCCATGGACTTCTTTTCCTTTCTTTAAGGCAGAGAGACTAGCTGCAGCTGAGAGCAAGCTGATTAATGTAATAGAATCTGGTTCAATTCCATCTTCTTTCATCAAACAGAAAAGGCTAAGAGCTTCATCTCCTAGTCCATTATCAACATAAGCTGAAATCATGCTAGTCCAAGACACAACATCTTTGTTTTCAATCAACTTAAACATACGAGAGGCCAATTCTATATTGTTGCATTCCCCATACGCATCTACAAGCGTATTATTCAACACTAAATCAGAGAGTCCCTTTCTCAAGATATAGCCATGTGTCTCTTTGACATGATTAAGCTGTCGCAGTGAAGTGCAAGCGAGAAGGATACTTCCAATCATCATGGCATCGATTTCCACCCCTTCAGCCTGTACTTCTCGGAACACATCCAAGGCTTTAGCATGATAATTGTTCTGAGCATAACCAGCAATAACTGTAGTCCAAGAAATAACATCTCTACTGACCATGCTTCTAAAAACACATTCCATAAATTTTATGTGACAACATTTGGAATACATATCTATTAAGGAGTTCGCCACTTGAATGTCAGCATCTAATCCATTTTTTAAAGCATAGGCATGAGCTTCCATTCCATTCAGCAAATTCTTTAACCTTCCAGAAGTTCCAAGGATACTTATCAAAGAGACCTGATCAGCTTTCTGCCCTGCTGCCAGTGTTTCATGAAAGAACTGAAGAGCCTCACTATATAGACTATTTTGCACGAAACCTGAGAGCAATGAATTCCAAGATATGCTATCCTTCTCAGTCATTTTATGGAAGATTTGAGCTGCTTCCCTCATTCTACCACATCTAGCATACATAACAAGCAAAGCATTGGCCACATATAGATGCATTTTATCATTCGACTTCAAAATCGCAGCATGAATCTCCATCCCTAATCTCTTAAATGGCTCCTCACATGCTTGAAGTGCACAAACATAAGTATAACTATTCATGCTAACACCCGCCTTCTCCATTTCTCTGAACAACATTAACGCTTCCATAGGCTTCCCACTGGCAGAATATCCTGAAATGATTGAATTCCACAATACAACATCATCTTTTACTTGAATCCTGTCAAATAATTGCCTTGCACCAACAGTATCCTCACATTTAGCATACATACTCACAAGGGCATTAACAACAAAACCATTGGAATCACACCCAGATTTCACTGCATATCCATGAATTTCAGTCCCTAATCTTATGTCCTTTATCAATCCACAAGCTTTAAGTACACAAGGAAAAGTGCAAGCATCAACATTAACCCCAAAAACCCGCATCGCCCGGTACAATTCAAGTGCTTCCCAAGGCTTCCCATTGGAAACATAAGCACCAAGCATAGCATTCCAAGAGAAAATAGTTCTTTGGGGCATTTCATCGAACACCTTCTGTGCATCAAACACCGCCCCACATTTCCCATACAAAAACACAAGCTTAGTTCTCAAAAACACAGAATTTCCATGCCCATTTGATTTTATGACATGGGTATGAATCTGTTGCCCTTCTCTCACAGCCTTCTTCTCTGCACAAAGTTCAAGAACTGATGAATATGCTTCATCAGGAGATAAATGAGCTTCATTTTGGTGAGACAAATAATTGGTAAGTGATTGAAATGCTTCTTTTAAATTACCCTGTTTGCAAATTTGTTTTAATGATGATGAATTAATGGAGTTTGTCTCAAGTTTAGAGGTTTTGGGAGGAAAGTTAAAATGGGTATTCTTCAACATTTGGTAGTTTGGTAAGGTAGTTAGAGAAGAGGTTATGTGAGAAAGTTGAATTGAAGAAGCCATAGATTAGGAGAGAGAAAAAGCTATGGATATTTAGTTGAGTTCCAAACATAATACTTGTATGTGATATGAGTATATGACATACTTCGTATTAGTAGTTAGTAACAGAACAATTCAACATTTTCTCTGGGAAAAAACTAATGATTAATTCGTGTTGAGCCTTATGCTCAGCACACGCCTTAAAATTGGCATAAAAAAGTGTAGGCTAACAGTGCATGACCCAAAGCTGTGTGGCCATCGTGTTGGGTTATGTCATGTCTGAAAATGAATGTCACTCATTTTGCCATGTTTTGTTATCAAAAGTTAGGGTATGCACTTATGCAGTACCTTATGGTCCTTACCATGCTATAAATATATCCAAGTTCCGTACACACAATAGTTGCAATATAACATGCGTGTTTACATGATTGTGCCATGCATTTTCGTGATGGCTGTGTTGTTTTTTGGCTTAGGCCTTGTTTGACAAATGACTGTTGGCGGTTGGCTGTTGGCTGGTTCACTTGGCTTGTTTGACCAGCTGGAATGTTTGGCTGTTTATAATGGCTTTTGAAATTGGTTGTTTAAGCTGGCTGATTATTAAAATGTTTGGTAAATTAATTGTTGGTTGTTGGCTGTTTATTAGATAATTTGTGGGCCAACAAGCCAAAAGCCAACAAAAAAGCTACTCAAAGCAGCTTTTTCATTTTGGCATAAAAGCCAGCTTTTTCGCTGACTAAAAAGCCAATTACCAAACACATTTTTTGGCTAGTTGACCACCTAAAAAAGCCAAAAGCTAACCAAAAAGCCATTGAAAAGCCAATTACCAAACATGGCCTTAGCTTCGTGCCATTTTTAGTGATAATGGGTTGTGAGGTTTTTAAAGAAAAGGTAAAGGTATTGAATTTAATGTGAAATTCTACTAAATTTTCGAAGCTGAAATTTCTGTAAATTCAGTGTTTTACAGCAGTGTACAAAGTCCTACATGTCTAAGAAGCCTCCTCAAAGACATTCTGAGTGTGAAAAAAAAAAATGAAGATCCAAAGAGAATGATGCTGGCAAATATAACTTTGCATAATCAAACTCACGAATCATGTTAATCGATCCGCCGCTTTGTCCCTTCTAACCCTCAAAAACAGGGAAGAAAGGGAAACAAAAACACTATACAATTGATTACACACAGCCCCTAATTAATCTATTTACATCCAACATTTTTAGTATATAAGTGACAATATCCCTCAAACCTGAAAACCGCCCTCCACCATGTCCCTTGAGCATCAAGCACATCCACTATATGTTGCAACTATGTCAGCAGTCTCAATGACATGCACTCAATTACCAAAACTCATGCGAATACCGCACTTTTACAATTACAGCCCACGAGAGCCCTGTTGTCATGCTTCTTCGGTCCTACCTTGCTGATAGGCCCATCACAACCTTAGCAAGGTTCTATTGGCAAACCAATTGTAGCCTCAAGACCTTACTAAGGGCTGCAAAACAGTCAAGTATACCAATATCTAAAATTCATCATCAACCGTGACTAGATGAACCCCTCAAGCTATCTCCAGGCAATGTCCATGACAGCAGATGTCCAGCAGAGTCACCACTCAATAACTGCTTCAGATCAGTTGTCAGATGAAGTGCAGTAACAGGATGCTTATGTGACTTGAGTACCTTGTGAAGAATCAATCTGTATTCTGGTACTTTTGCAAGAGCCAAGCCAGCTGTCCCATTGGCAATCGGCTTGAGCTGGGCACTTTCCTTGTTGGTATAGTGAACCATTTTCCACACCTTGACAGCCCCACTCTGATGGCCTGTTACATACCAGTTGATGTCCTGCCAATCAGACGACATAGAACTTGCCACTGATAAAATAAAATCAGAAGGAAGCTGAGAGGTATTGATCACTGCAAGGCAATCACCATTGATGCTCCAGATAGCAAGCAAAACCCCAGCTGCAGTTATGATATCACCTGTTAAGTCATTGACATAAACTGCTGAGACAGGTGATGGAAACTCTGGGAGTTGCCTTACAAAAGCTAATGAGCTCAGGTCCCACAGAATAACAGTACAATCATCTGAACCACTGACAACCAACATGTAAGGCTGGCTCACATAAAGGCATGACACCTTGGCCGAGTGAGCACAGAGTGCCTTCTCCAATTGCAAGCGCCGTAATCTGCGAGGGCTGTCCTTTTGAATTCTCCAAACTGAAACCAATCCATCATCAGCCCCAGTAACCACAGTTTGACCATCATGGGTGACACCTACACACTGAATTTGGCTTCCTCCATGAAGATTCTCATGTGTTGATAGGAGTTTATCTTGATCGTAGCTCATAAATCTCAGGCTACGGTCAGGGAAACCCCAAGCTACATACTTTGCATATGTTTGGGGTTTAAGCACGTGATTTGCTCCAGCTACTAGAATTTTGTCATTAATGGTTACAATCTGAGAAATGGAAGATGCGGTCTTTCGTACATCATGAGGAACAAGATTGATAGAATATTTTAGAGGGTGAGGCGGCTTTCTGTCAACCTTCCTCTTCACATGGGGTTTTTGGAATAGTTGTTTAGGAGTCTGTCCAAAGTGATTGATTTGTGCGAGAATAGAAGCTTTCATCGAAGGGTCTGTAACAGAATCTATGTCCACACTCCCTTCGTATGTGTAATGATAGAAAACATTCGCAGCATCTTCAGCAGCCTATAAATTACACAAGAAAAACATGTGTTAAGAGCAGCACAAAGGAAAGGGATGAAGTACAATCTACAAGAACAATGGGACCAAGAACTAATCAGACCAAAGAAGCTAACAGAGGAAAGGTATGAAGTACAATCAACAAGAACAATAGGACCAAGAACTTGAGCATAGCATCAATCTTATATTGTTCACGGTTGTAATAAATCTTTTAATGTCAGCAAAGAGTTAAAATACAAGTCACAAAAAGTGTACTGTCGACATTCCAGGTTATCTGAAATGAAGTCACACTCACACCACAGGATAAAACTTAAAGTAGGAATGCAGCTTGTATGTTCAATTTCTGAGATACGATATTCATCAAGGTGACTTCTACAAAGACTTTATGTCCATTGTTTAAACAGACTACAAACAAATGTTTGCAAAGCAGTACACCAAATCAATTCAAGAAGATTTCAACAAAAAATGATGGCTTGGAAATAATGAATACACAATCCTACATTCAAGTAAACATAAAACATTGCACTCTCTTTGCCCTGAAAATCATCCAACTTCTTACTAATCAAGTCAAAAGAGATAGAAATGGATTCTTTCTTGAACTTCTTCCACTATCAATAATTACCTCCTCGAAAAGTCAATTTATGAATTATCATCAACCTATGTATTAAACAATACCAACAGTTGATCTAAGTTAACATACTTAAGCCCAAAAGTTATCACAACTTTTACTTTTTTCCTAAGGTACTGTCATGCTGTATGATTCAAGTAGTCAGGGTACACATTAAACTCATCAAGACTACAGCTTAACATCTAACGAAAATACCGTACTTCTCTTCTTGAACCAAATGCTTGATCAGTAAATTCTCAATGAATGACAAATTTGAAACCACTCACACAATATAATCCAGGTCAAGGAAAAAGAGGGGGAAAACCGGAAATTTAAAAGGAAAAAAAGGGCTAAAGGATGCAAAAAAACAAATTATTGGTGTCCAGGGTTGCAGGAAGATAAGAAAATGCTAAATTACAAAAATTTTAACAATATCATCTAAAAGGCCAAAAGAAAAAAAAACTTATCACCAACCTTGCCCCTTTGCTTGTGCCCAAATATCAAGTCGATCCAGTGATGTAGATTTTCAGAAACATAATCACATTCAAGTGCTTCCCTATGCCTTTTGATGAATTCCCTGGCACTGCCTTTTGCCCATGGAGGTAGGACGACATCTCCAACCTGTTATACACCAATTAAAAACCATAAAGCCAATACTTCCAACCCTAGGTTGCGTAAATCAGGGAAGGGGAAAGGTACTTATGAATTCAAACATGCATTCTTTTAAACCAACAATGAAAGGAAAAAAAGGCAAACCTTTTCCCCGGACTGTTTCTCCCCTAGGTCAAGATTGAATCTATTCTCAATGAACTCAGGCATATAGAAAAATTCTGGTATCAATTCCTTCACATCAGATGTATTTCCTTTCCCAGCAGCACTACCCCATGTGTCCCGGATACTATTAAATAGACGATCAGCATGATCAAACTGCCCACCTTGCAGCTTTTGATTTTCAGCACTAAACGGAGGCAAGCGTACAAGATAGAAGAGAACAATTCCAGCACTAGAATAATGCGAGCCATAATGAAATTTTGGAACCTCAGGATCATCCCAGCTCTCATACCTATGAGGAGAAACATTATTTACTGTTAAGATACCTTTACAGGATATTTAATACAAAAATATACAGTCAATTACTCAAATTAGACAAGTAGCACACCAGAAAGCACAAAATCATAATGGACAAGAACAAACCTCTTTCTGAACTCCTCTTCCCCTTCGGAACTTTGACAGCCCATAGGTTTGTCAAGTTTGCGAAACGTGCTGGGATTTGTTAAATCTAGATCTTCACTCTCATAATCAGCAAGAACCCATGGAAAGACGGGATACTGAGTAAGATCACTGTATCCACGTCCTGCCAAAGTATTCAGGTGCATGAGATATTGGAAATTGCTAATTTCTCCATTTTGCCATCTCTTAGAAAAGGATTTGGCCATAAGCTTGAAAAGACGGCTACCCTCGTTGCTTTCTTGTTTGGTTGCTCCCGAAATAGTTGTGTCCAACCTGTTGAAAATTATCAATGTCTGTCAAATCAGCTAGGGAAAAAAAAAAGGAAGAAAAGACGATAGGAAAGATTCCAACAATCTTTAATTATTATTGGAAGGTATTTATAGATCTGGTAATTTATTGATGTAAATATAAATTATACGATCTATATTCTCTAATCTCATACTAAGTCAGTTGCATTTCTATAGGTGCTGTATTACTGAATAGAATTGTTCATGTTGTGACGGCTAATTTCAAAATAATGAGTTTATGTTTGCAAAATAAATAAATAAAATAGTGAAAGAGAGGATTGTCGGATTTTGGAAATTTGGTAATATCCAATCCAACAAATTTTGGATATCTGAAATCTGCAGATAGGATACGGATATCTCATCTGAAATCATATTTCTAATAAGGGAGCGGACTTATGCTCAGTCATAGCACAATTTTAGCATGGGAATTCATATTACTAAGGCCCATGGCTGCTGAGTAATTGTATTAGCCATCATTTAATGTAAGAAAATTGTATACAATCTTCCTACCCTTGAACACAGAACAAAGCAACTAAGAGTTTGGGACTTACATGCTATTTCTTGGTAGATTCATGGCAACCAGATTTTTGAAAACCTCTTCCCTCTCCTTCTTGTGGAAAACCAGGAGATCATTACATCCATCCATGCTAAATATTTCAATGGCAACTGGGCGCAGCTGGTAATCACGCTTCAATATTTCATGTACACTATTAAGCTTCCACATACGCCAGGGATGTGGCAAAGTACCACTAGCACAGACTTTCTCCTTTCCCCAAGCACCTCCATTGTAAGCCCAGGCCCTTCCCCCTGTACAGGTTTTGGCAGCAGCAGCCCATGAAGATGTTGATTTAGACTGAAAATCCATAAACGTTGTATCCTTCTTCACTCCTAACGCCTGATCTATAATAGACAGTTCGTCTTCAGAGTCTTTCTCACATATGCATCCAGATCCATCGATATAAAAGTTCTCAATGACATATAGGCAGAGTTCTCCTATCAGAAAGATACCATCGTGTTTGTCAAGACCAACAACTCTCTCACAATTATACCTGAACCGTATCTTCTCAAGGGGTTCCAAGTAAGGTCTAATGAGATACTCCCCATTGTCCAATAACTCTTTATCTGATTTTTCCTCTGAAAGTCTAACATCATCCGTTCTCATTGAAGAAGACACTCCGGCAGATTCCAACTCTGATCGACCTTGTACGCTGTCAGAAATAGGACCAGATACTGCACTAGACCTTGTCCCAAACTCAACTGCTGAATGAAGACTTGCTTCATTGACACTGCTAGCACGATCATCAATCAATGCTGCTCTGGCAGAAGAAACTTCTCTGACATCATCAGAATCTTTAACAGATAACTCATCATACAGCTCACCCTCTAAACTCAATTGCTGGGAACCATCCACTAACAGTTGAGAGAAAGAGCCTGAACCAGAGTCAGAAGCATCAAGAGCATTCTCAGGTCTCTCTTTAGATAAGTCTGCCTTTCCAAAGTCAAATTGCCAATCTAACACATTCTGAATGGTATCAACTTTTAATTTGCAACGCTCAAGCTTTTTCCGCATTCGGTATGGACCTTCAATGGGGCAAAGCTGCCACTCAGGCTCACCTGACTCAGGAGTCTTACGTGTTGGAAATATGCCTCGCTCATGCACAAGCTGCTGAAGATGAGTTTGCCACTCACTCTCAGCATGGAGGACCCATCCATACTTATCTTGACGCACAACACGCAATTCTGTTGACATGGCATCTCGAACTAGTTCAAGTGCATATCTACGTTCTGTTATTTGCTCCCAGTGCTTTACGTCTGATCTTGCCAGCTCCTTTGATTTCTTGATCAAGTCATTACCACGATGACTCTCCATTGATCTGATTCTTATTCCTGGAAACTTAGAAGATCCTGCAATAGACTGCACCCACATAAGCCCAGCACCCTGCTCCAGAACTTTGTTGACAGTGTGTTGAGAGCTTTGAAGCCACTCAAAAAAACTTGATAAGCTCCCAGTCAAGAGTTTATCAAAGCCTCCACGCAATACGTCCAGACGATTCGACTTTGAGACAAGCAAGTCTTCAAAAGAACCCCTGCGATGAACTAATAGATACTTAAGGATATCTATTGCCAAATTCTTAACATTTGGTCTTTGGTCATGAAGAAGTGATATCAAGTTAACACAAAGACATGAGTTCAGTTCCGCATCTACATTACTTGGGCAGAAGACAATTCGTATATGCGCATCTAATAGTTGCAAGACAGTGCAAATATCAATCCCAGTTTCTTCTTGATTGGAGGTTGCTATTTGTTTAATCTCATTCAAGTTTGATATTCCTAAGGAAGAAAGAAGATCATCTTCCCCAATGGTAACCAAAAATGATGGAAGAAAGCAATACAATATCATCCTATTTGTGTTTTTAAGGATTGCAGTGATGTATGGATCAAGTTGCCTACTTCCTCTACCAATAGACAATAAGCCTTTTGCAGCAGAATATGATTCCTCAATTCGGCCATCTTTGTTAGCCAGTTGCAGCATCGACAGCAAGAATTCCAATGTTCTCAAAACCCCAGTAGGTCTCGGAAAAGCACCCATGTAGACACGATCAACTATCATGCCACATAATACATCTAAATTTGATGACCAGCGATTCTTATCCAATTTTTTAGAATTCTCCTCATCATCACGCAGAAGACGCCTTTCCAGAAAGTTCATAACTCTACTAAGGCAAAGACCCTGAAAAACTAGCACAGCTTCAGAGTCTGCATATAAAGGAACATTCTCTAAAATCCGTTCCACCATGGGCACGGCTTTTAGCTGGTCAGTCAGAACTTCAGAAAGAACCTCAGCCAAACAATCCAATATAGCAGTAGCACCTGCAGCGCACGGTCCCCCACCATATCCAGAATCATCAATTTCAAGCAAGAGCTTTGAACTTATTAAAAAAAATGAGCTTTCAGCAGATGGTCCTCGAGGACTGGATTTCTTATCCACAATTGAATCACTTTCAACCATAGAGTTTGAAGAAACCAGGGATGCATTCACCGTAACATGAGGTTCAGAAGCGAGTGCAACACCAGGGGACCCACCAGATATTGGTCCCAACTTGGAGCCAGATTTCTCAGATAGTATGGGAGAATTAGGCATTGCAAAAGATGTGGAGCTCTGAGAATCTGTATGGATATTCGTATTCAGCGCGGTTCTTATGTTTTGGACATTGACATCAATGATACTGGAGGGGGTCATGGATGCCTTGTCAATGGCTTCGTCATCTAGGTTCTGAACAGCTAGGGGTTGATCTTGTGTCACTAATTTTACTTTGGGCTCATTTAATAATACACTAAAATCATCATGTGCGACAGTTTTTCCATTCATTGGAAGAGGTACATCTTCTGAGCTCGTGCTGACCTGTCCTTGAGGGAAGCTTCCACCACTTATCGATGTCTTTCCAGACTGATCTTGATCCTGAGGTAAACTAGAGAATGTATTCTGAGAGCTATTGGAATCTTCAAAATCATTAGCATTCTTCTCCTCTGTTTTAACAGAAAGTTCTCTTGCAAGTTTAACTGCATAAGAAGCCCTGCAAATCCAGCCAAATCTCCTAATTCATGTGTGACCGTCTAAAATATAAAATAATAATAGAGAAAATCTGAACAACTACTGAAGGGGTATCCTCCACATATACAGTGACATACACAATATAAATGCATGATAAGAGACAAAAGCATACCTCACACATGAAAAGTATAGCTCAACACAGTTTTCAAGAAATTCTGTTCGCCTGCAAACACTAGCAAACGACGGACACATTTTTGCCAAATCAACCATAAACCTTAAGATTGAAGTTGCAGCAGCAGGGGCTGAAGCCTCCCCACCCATTAAACGTGCGGCATATGTCTTATGCATTAAAGCTTCACCCTGAAGTTCCCCAATCATATCAGAATTTTCCTCCGCTAATTCAGCAACAAGACTAGGACCAATCTGTGAAAGATTACCGGTTTGGTGAGCAAGCATTGACTGCTTACTTAACCGATCAAATGTAGATTTAGCCATAGCAATAACAGATTCCAATACTTCAACAAATTTTAACTCACTATGATCCCCATCACTAGGCACCAAAGCATGAAAGTCCAGCATACGAACTTCTGGTAATCTGGGGTAAACCGGCTTGCCAAACATCAAGCAGAAGAGAATATAATATATATCTGGTGAATCATAAAAACTCGGAAGCACACGTGTTAGTCCTGGATAGCCTCCACTTGTCTTGAATTTAAGAGCAAATGTCGGGGAAGATGTCAGACACACGCCAAGAAGTGTCATAATCCAACGCATACTCGATGGATGAACAGCTTCGTCAAGAAAATATGTAATTATCCTAGACGATACCACTCTATGCCACTGCTCAAGCAACTCTTCAGATTTTATGGTCACTTGTAGATCTATGAGCATTTCCAACAACATATTACGCACAATGACATGCTTCCCCATTGGCTCCCGTACAACCACTGGGCGACTTGTCAGCTGGGGAGGATCAAATGTCATAATCACAAACCTTACCACATTTTCTAGTTCAGAAGCAAGAAACCCATCTTCCAGAATGACTCCAAGCAACACAACTAATTTTTCTAAAACAGGCACCTCAACATCACCTCTCTGTAGAGTAACCAGCAAATGCTGCACAAGATTGAGTCGTCGAAGAACAGTAAGATTATGATATCTGTACCAATGGATGGATACTAGATGCTCAAGAAAGTTCAGCAGTGCAATCTGGATAGAAACTTGTGCAGTCACCCAAAGTGTCCAATCCAACAACACATGCTCAACCATATCAGCATTAGAAAGGACAATGCAATTTGAATTCTCAGCAGGCATGTCAGCTGTCTCGAGCTCTGATATATGACTAAATGCATCTTTCTGCGCAGAGAAATCATCCATGTCCCCGTGAGATCCTAGTGAAGAAAACTCATCGCGGAACTTGGACAAATTGAGCTCCTCAAAGCTGGCCTCAGGAGCACTTGTTACAGGAGATAAGCTAAAATGAGAAACCCCCAGCTTCTTTGGTTCAGAAAATGAAGCCTCACAAGCAGCAATTTTGAAAAAAATCTCAAGACAGTGCATGTCGAACAGTGACATTCTCCGGTACAGAAACAGGGACAGTAAATGATACCCCCGGCAAGCTTGCATTTCTCTCACGTTTTGTGGATTTTGATGCAGAGCACACGAAAGAAGAGTCAATGCCATGTGTAACATATCCCTGCTTTCAGCAGCCTCAACCAGAGCAAGGACTGAAACCATTCCCCCAATTGGGTGGATGATATCACCGATGACACAAGGCTTACAAACATAGATGTCACCTTGAAGACGTCCAAAACGAGGAATACCTGCCACATAATTTTAAAAAATACAGAAACAAAGTAAGAAATCTCTGAAAAATAAACAGTTGAGAAGGAACTGAAGTTCACAAAAAAAGACTAATTTATGTACCCCCTATTGGAGAAGCAGCAGCTGATGTAGGATCAACAAGATTAAGCAGTGATAGAGTCCCAGATGCTCGAAGAGGTTCTGTAGATGTCCCGTCGAATGCAAAAATTAATTTTTTCCCAGATAGCTGAAAGGATAGGTTTCCAAGACGTTCCAAGTCCCAAACAATCCCGCTTCCATCTGCCCTTGATATGCCAGGCTTAACAGAATTGTCAGGCTTTTGTGTTGCAGCAACAGTATTCACATCAGCCTCCAATGAATCTAGTATGGCCATGCTATCACCACCACAAGCTTGATTGGGAACAAATTGCAAAAGGTCTGTATCTTGAAAAAGACCTCTATAACCTCTACCAAGAATATACATGAAACATATACAACCAGAGGTAAGCACTTCTTCAAAAAGATAGCAACTTCGCAGCTTCCACTGAAGTTCGCTAACTCTTGCATGAGTGGCTGGTGTACCTATTGTTATCTGCAAAGTTTTTCCAACTGGAGATGGAGAATATCCAAGTTTCCCTGTGTATCTCAGTTTCCCATTTAGATATACATATGCAATACTAGCTTGGAACAGACCAGCCAAAGCATTTGGTTTGCTATGAACCACAGCAAGATGATGCCACCGACCTTCCTCCAAGTCTGAACCAGAAAATGATAGTGAGGATGAATTACTTGTTGCAAGAGTAAGAACTCCATCCTCTTGGAGATATAGTTCTGCATAAAATGTACTTCCACTATCTACAGTTCCAACAGAAAACAATCTCAAAACCTGTTGCTGCTGTCCAGAAGAGCTTAGCTTCTTAGGTCCAATTTTGGATTCAGCATCCTTAGCCGATGACTTTAAGAAATTCTTAAACTGAAACCAGCAAACAAAGGAATAACCGGCCACTGGAGGCCATGATCTTTCCCCAAGAGAGACTTGGATACAAGCATGACCCACTTTGCTCATGTCCATCTCAACAAAGGGAGCCAAAGAAACACTTTCTGAAGCCATGTCCTCCATAATTATTAATCTTTCCATCATGCCAACAAGACCATCACCGGAATTCTTTTTCCTCAACTGAAGAACATATCGGACAAGTAATCGAAGTTCTGATGTAGACAGCCTAGACATGAAAAAAAGAATTTCATAAATTTTTGGGAGAAGAAAGTAACATCGTCAAACAAGGCATCAAACACCATATAGGATACAAAACGTAAGTTTCTTTACCTATATGCACCCAGAACTTCAACAATCCTCAAAGCATGTACAAGTAAGGGTGATGAGCCTTGAAGGAAGGGATGAATCATCTCCAAAAGAAGTTCCACACAGCCTAAGAGCACGTAGAAAAAAAAAGTTACAAAACTGTAAACAGCAGAATGAACAAAGATAAGTCAAAGACATTTATGATTCCTACCAACAGATGTAAGGTTTTCCTGATTAAAAGGTCCAGCACGAGCAAGCTTTTCAATAAGCTCCAGAACCTCTAACTGAACCTTAGGAGTAAATAGCAGCAAGGAACGCAAAATTACTCTGACAGCACCAGCATTATACACCCTCTCCATTGCAGGATTGACATCACCAGAGGGAGTAGTCAAAACAAAAATGGATGATTCATTACCAGAAGAAGTATCACCACCAGAAGGCAAAAAAGGGGAAATAACTATTTCAAGAGCAAGCTCCATTAACAAATGTACAACTTGCCTCTCAAAATCCACACACAGCAACCCTGACTCACATAAGAGATCATAGAATGTATGTGATGATACTATTGAGTGCAACTTCGTTCTATTAATAGGATTGTCACAAACTGCTGCAGTCACAACACGCAGTAAGTATGTGAGAACCTTAACAAAAACAACCAATTGAGACTGGTCTGTCTGCTCTTCATCACTCTGGAAACTATGTAAAGTAGTCAATAGCAAAGAGAACCCAGTTGCTTCACCAAACACTCTTTGAGCTGAATTATTAACACCTAAGATGCGCCAAAGGGCTCCAAAAATGTCACACTTGGCATCATCATGCAGCTTGTACTGAGATCCTGAAACACTAGTAACCATTCCACTTTTCATCACCTCAAGCAGCACTCCCAATTCTTCAGCATGAGCCTAGTAACAGAAAGTCAACAGTCATCAGTTCACAATCTGGCCAAGCACAGCATTAACACAGAACTTCTATTTTATCAATTAAAATATATACAAGCTTAAAATTAAAAGGACATGGGACATTAAAAGACCAGCAAAAAAAAAATAACCCCTTCAATTGCATTCAACATATTTATATTAGATGTGAAAGTACTACAAACCTGAGCTAAATCCTCCATAATCAAGCATGACAATGTTCGAAGCACCCCAGAACGATGAACATCAGAAACTAAAAGAGGAAGAACAACAGCAACACCATTGGCCGATCGAAAAGAGGATTGATTAGCCTCTGCTTTCTTCAGCAACGAAACCATACAATCCCAAGCAATAGAGATAGTAACCTCAACTTCAAATAGAAGGAACTTTCCTGAACCAGAGTCCATGAGTTTAGGTGATGTGATAATAGCATCTTTACTGTCCAAATGTTTCTGGAAGCCACTTTGGCTGGATTTCTTCTCAACAGGGTTGATTTCACCATTTTGCTGGTCAGGTCCTGACTGAAGCTTGTTGTGCTTCAAATCATCTAACAAAACTTCAAGTACACCAACTTCTCGCAGCACTTTCTTATACTGCTGATCAAAAGACAGCAGCTTGACAAAGAAAGAAAGAATTGTTTGCTTCAAATCAGATGTAATTGGTTGCTGTAGTAGGCAGCAAAGTGACAATAACTCCTGCTCAGGAATACAATTCACAACAGTGACAGCATATTCAAGTATCTTTAATATAATGTCTTGCAAAGCAGGTGGGAAGCCTGACATATTCAGGATGAAAAGTGGCACAGTTCGCAATTGCTGACACATTTGATAGTTCTCAATATGGCTAGAAAATATCTTAAACATCCGATTTAACACTTCTGCCTGCAACTCTGTGCAGCCAGCCTTAAGAAATATATCCTGCAGCATCTGCACTGCTTCGAGGTCTTTTACTTTAGCATTTCCTTTCTCCCAAATTTCATCGGTAATTAAGTCCAACGACGGAGTACGACTCCGGCCATGACCACCACCTTTGGCATGGGATGCTTTAGAACTTTTAGATGCAGGTGGTTCTGATGGACCTGTCTGAGCTAAATTAACAAGAACATCCAGCAACCTAGAAAGTGCAGGCGAAAGATTTGAGATTCTTCCATCTCCGCTGTCATTAACTTCCTGTTTTCTTGAATTGACAGTTGCAAGAGAGCCATCCACAGTTGAACTATCAGAAGAAGACTGGTTTGGAGGCATGGAAGCCAGTGTTAAAGCAAACTGAACTAGGAAGTGATACCCATGAGCATTATGTATATCCTCCCGAAGTTTTACACCTCCAGCCTCTGCAAGTCAATGAACATCATCAGAAAGAATATATACATAAAACTGATGTTGCAGTACTAAAAAGAAACCGTAGATTGAGAGTAGGAATGATAAAAAAAAAAATCCCTCCGTCCCAAAAAAACTTCTCATTTCTCTCTCAAAGTCTCATTGCTTGTCCCGAAACAATGTTTCCTTTTCTACCTTTATCTTGTTAAATCACTTCCTTAAAGCATTATGGTCTTCACTTTCTATCACATAATTTTGAATTCACTTGTACTTGACAAAACCTCCCACAAACACTCTCCTAAAACTATGTACCCATGGGAAGTTTTTGTGAAATTGAGGGACAGAGCAAGCAAATCTACAGAGAATGTAAATTCCATAGATAGCATTAACCTATATATGAAGGATTAAAGAGAACTATCGATGCTTATGAAAATGCCAGAGCAAAAAAAAATACCAGGCCTATGGGAAAGCTCAATGCATTCCAGCAACAAATCCACGATGCCTATTGTGTAAGAAGGATCTCCGAAACGAGGATTGAAATCCTTAATAGCCATTAGAAGAGCTCTTATCTGCAATATGGAACAATACAAAGTATTATAACACATGTGGGTGGTGTTCTCCTTATCTAAACTTAGCAGCCCAAAACTTATGACATGATTTTATTAGTCTTGAACTTACCCGAACTTGTTAGCCCTTAACATTATATTATCTTAGATATTACTCCCTCTGTCCCCAATTGTTTGCCCCAAACTATAAATCTACTTTATTAAGGCTTTGGGAAAAAAAATGGTGCACATGGGTTGACACAAATATCAATGAGGAGAGAGATAGAGAGAGTGCAAGTGGGAAAACATGCCAAAAGTAGTATGGGGCAATCTTTTGGGGACACCTTAAAAAGGAAAGTGGAGCAAACAATTAGGGATAGAGGGAGTAATTATTAGACCTGAAATAAGTGAAAATTGATCATGGTCTGGGATGGGTTGGCCTTAGGCCTAAAAGTCCAATTTAAGCATAAGTTCTGATCATGGTCTGGGATGGGTTGGCCTTAGGCCTAAAAAAAGTCCAATTTAAGCATAAGTGCCAAGTCTGTTCAGGTCAGGCTTATGAACGGATTAAAATTTTCACACCCAAAACCTGGCAAAGCAGGAGAGCAGGCCTATAGCCTAAACAGGGTCTATAAATTAATGGACAAGGGGCGGATTCTTTTTATGCGCTTCAGGCCCAAGATTTCTGTACAAACCCGCTATTTTTGTGGGCCGGACTATGTATGATCAGCATTAAAATAAATAAAAAAAAGGTGCAGAAGCAAACTGTAAATAAAACTTAATTAAACCAGAAAACATCCTTGTAAACCCTGCAGTAAATATAAAATATTACTAAATATTAAACAAATTTTAGCTAATAACTTGACTCTTAAAAGCTATGGTTATCAAATTGGAAGCTACAAAAACGAGTTTAAAGGTTAAAAAGGAAAAAAACTGATATAGAGCACTGATTAGTTGTGTGCACTGTTAGTCGCTGTCAAACTGATATAGACAAGAATCATCATCTGCTGAGCATAATTTGCACAACCAAGATGGAAACTTGATCAGTCTAGTTGAATTTTTATAGATGATTCAGCATATCAGAAATTCACAATAGACATCTCTAGCTATCCTTTCAAATAAACAACACTGCAGTCCTGGAGTAGCAATGAGAGTTATCAGACCTTAAACATCTTCACGGCCAAAGGAAGACACTATCACTTATTCACTTAAGCGTCTATCTTCAATGAAATGACTTATTAACCCATCAAAAAAAAATGATAACGTCTAAGCCATTGACATCTTGTTACAGCATCAAAATAACAGAGACTGAAGCATGTTTCATTAGAGATATACAGCATACCAAGTGATGTTTTCGAATATATTTGGCCGTACTTCCATTGTCATTCACTAAAAGCAGATTTAGAATCTGCAGTAAAAAAAAAAAAAAAGAGCTTCAGAAACCCTTTTAAGGCAATAGAAGTCAGTATATGTGATAGAGTGAAAAAGGGTAAATGATGCCAAGCCTGAACTTGCCTGCATTGCATGCCTGTGTAGCTGAATGGAATGCAAGGGAACAAGACCATCTCTATATTGCATAAAAACAGCCAATGAACCATTGACAACCATTTGAAAAAGTAGCTGCAGTGAATCATCCTCAATCAAACTTTGAGCCGCACAAGGGTGGCTTGCTAATGCCTTCATGATGTGCACAACACTTCCTTCAACCTACAATAATAAATGACACAATTTAACAATCTGCATTGCTTTTATATACAACAAAAAACCTATTGACATTTCCTGAAACAGAAGTAAAATAACGATCAGAACTCGCAAAGTTTTCAATGCAGCAAGAGCACAGTAAACAAAATTTTCACGAAATACTATGATAAAGACAGCTATCTTAAACTTCCACCTTCCAGGTAGAAGATCAACATTAATTAACGATAAGAATAGGTTGACAGCATTAACCAAAACCGAATTCACCAACATTTCCTAGAATTAATGAGATACCTCCTACTTTCATGCAGATCCATGTTTTGCATAATTACATTTCGAGCATATATTGGTTTCTAAGTAGCTTCTAACAATCTTGTCTTTAGAATGGAAAATTGGTGTCAATAAGTAGCTTGTAACAACCAAATTTTCCAAAATCTTACCCCTGATATAGTCATATAGGTACTTGGGCAAATTATGTAGGTGTAATTAGCAACCACGAATGAAAGTTGGTTCACATCTACTTAATTACTGTATAGCAATTCTCTAAAATCACCTGTATTAATAAGCAGGAGAAATCAAACAAATTCATGGACTCTTATAATTTATAAAATTTTACTGATGTCGAGAAAGAGCTAAAAGTATACCTAATTTTAACAGCATTTAAACATTCTAACCAAAAGCCTCACAGCATTAGCTACATAAACTCTTAAGCAAAAATTTTGAAGTATGAGACACACATAAAAAAAATATTAAATAAAAGGAACTATTGGCAAACAATGTCTTTTCCTTGTGCACCATTGGTAATTTAGCTTTTGTCTACCATTGATAATTTGCTTAACTTCTTTCTAAATAAGACTGCTCGTCTTTCTCGACTACTTCTCTACTCGCTTCATTAGTTTTTCAAAAGCAATATATAAGAAACTCCATTACGAAAGCTACAAAGACAAAATTGTCTCTTATCTCATTTTATTTTTTGTAACACTTTTGGTTTCCATAGGTTTCTTTTTGTATGTTACACCATTAAATTTTTACTTTTTTCATGAATAATTTTTACAAACAATTTACTCACACCTTACCCTTCCTACCTACACCACACAAGTACCACGTGTGCAACTCTTTCTCCTACCAAACCCAACATGAATCACTCCCTCTCCTACCTACCTCAACTTTGATTCTACTATATGTAACCAAGAAAAAGAAATGAAAGGATTTGATATCTTTACCTCCTTCAGCAACATGTCTTACCATTAACATTTAGTATGAATAAATTTAATGTATAAGTACTGGAGTAGTTCATGATACAGATATAATGAGTGCAAAACATTCTATATGCCATACAACTTGTGTGCTGCATGAGTTAAATAAATGTAATCATGCGACTCACCTCCAGCTGACGAGTACGAAGACCACCAGCATCTACATGGTCACTAACTAATTGTTTATCATGATCAGAATTCCTTTGACCATTATTTCCTCCACTGGAACCCAGGAGAGCATTTAAAATATGAATAAGACAGCAGAGAATTCCCGAATCAAGGAGAGACTGTTTATCAATCGGCTGCAATTATCAAATCATAGGACATGTGAGTAGAATGAATCAACAGTACATCACTTTTTTTATTATTGACAGCTATTAAAGGAGGGAAAGAATCATCGTCAAAGTATATAACCTAACAGCAAGCACATGCCCAACAGAATCATAATAACTTGATCGATAGATATCGATTTGATAAGTTTAGAAAAACCATTCTGGTGTCATACAAATTAAGGTCCAATTTGGAAGCAGCTTGACAAAATAAACATTAGCCAGAGTAGCACTCCCCGGAAATACAAAAGCAACATTCCACCAGATTGGCCAATAATATAAAAATAAGAAGTGAATCTAAAGGCCAATACAATATGTTGTGCCTCATTAAATCCCCAAGCATTTGAATTGAGTCGAGAATACACATTCACTGCCCAAGACAGTCAAATATTGGAGGTTCAGCTTAGCTTGAAGATGAGTAAGGGATCAATTTGTCCTTGTTTGGATGTTAAGGAGGGGAAGGGAGTGAATGGAATTGAACAAATCCATTTTCCTTCCCTCTATCGTGAACTTAATTCTTTCCTTTCCTCTTATTCCCATGACTTCCTACCCCTTCCTTTTCTTTCCCCTTACCCTTCCCTCTTCTTCCCTATGAAATTATTATCCAAAAATATCGAAAATGAGATAATGAGTACTTATTTACTACCTACGTTTCACACTAGATGCAAATTGCACAATTCATTTGCTAACTTTGACTCACTTATAACATGTATAAAAAAAAAATTATTAATATTTATATGTAAAATATTGTTAGATTGGTCTCAATGTATATTTTGAAATAATAATATAATTTTATAAACTATGTCGGGTGGGTTTCCCCTTACCGGTCCAAAACCTAGATAAAGGAGGAGGGTTATGGTGGGCCAGTGACATCCTGTGTAAAACTTTGTACGTCGTTTAACATGAGCCACAATAATTGAGAGTAGTACATGGGTGACCAACTTGAAGTCCTCGTGTTGGTTCATGTAAACGACCCCACTTATGGGATTAAGGCGTTCAAGCAAAAGAAGAATATAATTTTATTAAAAATTTATTAGACCATCTCCATTGGTGAAACTCAATTTTGAGTATTAAAATACAAATGAGTTGTTTTTTACCTTCAATGGTGATACTTAATCTACTTCTCAATTTAGCAACTCATGTGAAGCCTAATTTCTCAATGATGAGACTCTCTAAAGTATAATAATGTCACTTTCAATTTATGGCCCACCAAATCCATATTATAAGTTTTTCAATAATAAAAAATAAAAATAAAACTTAAACAAATTATAAATATATTAAAATATTGATAAGAGCCCACACTTTTTGTCAAATGAGACTCAAAGTAGAGTATTTAAACTTAGCAACTTTTTTTTGGAGTTGCTAAGTTTAGATACCAACTTATTGGTATCCTTTGCAAAAAATAACTCTCTCCTAAAAAACCTCCTTCAAGTCTCACCGTTTGAGATGGTTTTAATGTACACATAAATTAATTCCTTAATGGTCAAAGTAGCGAGTTGAAAAGTAAATTAGTCAAACCAGTGCATCTATTGTGAAACTTCATAATTCCGGTCAAACTAAAAATCATAATGCAACAAATTATATAATCAAGCAGACAAGGCAGAAATTAAACTTCACTTTCTTACGAGGATAGTAAAGCACATACCCCAGATATAAGAAGTTCAATTGCACTTAGTAGATTTGCGCCAGGGCATATGCCATCCTAAAAATGAGATTGCAAGACAGATGAGATTACATCACAGCACAAAAAGATCAGTCACCAGTAATTATATTCATCATAAGAAGAACAGACCTTTGTAACCTCTGCAAAAAAACGTAATACTTCCTCTAGCACTAATGATCTTGCCTTGTTGCTAATTTTTAGTTTCTCAATATCTGTAACAAAAGCCCTTCCTACCACGAAAGAGAAAATATGTGTTTCAACTAACCTGTGAACAAAATCAAAAATCCAAAATTAGTTACTAGATTATCAACAAGAAAATTTGTCAGTCTCAAGTAAACCAAGGAATATACCAATAATAAATACAAACATATGAATTCAGTTTAGATAAGATGTAGGGTTAAATTTTTCTTTAAACATTATAGGTCTAAGGACAATGAAAGAGAGGTTAGGTACACCCGTACATAGTAACTAACTGTGCTACATCGGCAAGCTGCTTTGCTAATTTACAGAATGCATCAACAGCCATGTTCAAGGCCGTTTCCTTTTCCTACAAGACAAATAACATGTAAGCATATTTAACTACATTGAAAAGGACAAAATTTCAAGATCAATTCTAGAGCCATTCAAAAATATTAGATACCTTCTCCGAACTTGAAGAGCGAAACTCTTCCCAGAATCTCTTGAAGTCACTCTCGAGCTCATGTCTGTCCCTGAAATTGCAATAAAAAAATTTACGCTTTTTACAAGTAACTCTGTCACATAACACTTTTTAACTTTTTAAGCCTGAGAAGGAGAGTCTCTACTTTTGGTAAGTCATCGGTTTATCAACCCAATTAGCAAATGATCAGCTTAACAAAAGCAAACACTTCATGCTGACCTTCCAAGTAAAGGAGTCATGACTACATTTGGTCACTTTATAACTACAACTAAAGGAATTCTCTGAAGTAGCAGATCATGGCATAAAATGACGTAATCAAATCTTCAATATAAGTCATAGACATTCACAAGACCAGCCCGAGTTAAAGCAGACTAATCAAATTCAGCAAAGGAAGGGACCTGAATACCAAATAGTAAATGCATAATCCACTAAACAAAGACTAAAATTAAATTATAATGTTCATTTCCAAAGGCTCCAACCTAAGATGTAGCCCCAACACTTCCCCTTCACAAAAAACTCAGATTCCAATAACTCTATGCATGTGCACAAGGTCTCCCCAAACTTCTACAGAATAACATCTAATACAACTCAAAACAAGAAACCTTAAAATGGCTAGAGCATTGACAATATAACCATAGTCAATGCCGAACTAAAATCTATCATAAGGACATAAATTCCATCAACCAATTTTCTCCTCTAAACACCTTACTCTTGTCCTCCCACAACGCTCCTACCTATAAAAATGCAAATCCTACACTTCAATCGATCGATCAGATCGATACCGAATTACCGATTCCTCATTTCCTGTATAATCACTAATCACAGAAAATACCACACCAAAATCAATAACAAAAAACCGCCAATTCAAAATTAACAACCTCGCAATCTAATTTCAACTGTAGCTGAAGCTGAATTAGGTAAAATCAAGCTCAACTTCAAATTATAATAATCAAAATACCAAAACAACATTCATCAAACAAAAATAAATTACAACAATTATTCACAAAATAAATAAAATCCAGCAAAAACAATCTTTAATCAAAAGATAGAAAGAAATGCATACCTTGAATTGGACAAGTAGGTTTGATGATAATCTGATGAAGAAAGAGATGCAGCATTGTGATTATCAGCTGAAGATGAGAGAGAAGAAGACGGAAACGACGACGATGACGGCGAAGGAGACGGAGAAGATTGCTGCTGCTGCTGCTGCTGAGTTAATCCAACCTTCTCTCTCAAGTCCTTAAGCAATGTTGTCCATTTCATCGTTTTCTTCTGGAACATCCGACGACGCCGTTTCTCATCCGACGACTCGGATCATTCCTCGCCGTTAGATCCGATTAATCCAACGATGCTAATCGATCTAGCTTCCAGCTCAAATTCAACACCAAAAAATTTCTCAAAAAATGTAATCAAATCAAACTTCAAATATTACAGTACAAAATGCAGAAATGTAGATCGAAATTATTGAAAAAATTAGGGCTTCGAACAAGAAATTTTATTGAAATTTAGATTTTTTGATGTTTTTGATTTAAGCTTGAAATTTGAAATTTATTTTCTTCCTTTTTCTTCGGCAAATTTTATCTTCTGCCCTAAATTTGCTAGCAAAAATTCTGCAAAAAACGCGTTGAACACTATGAAATAGGGAAGAAGATTTTCTTCCTTTTTGATATTTCTTTTTTTTTAATAATTTCCAATTTTGAATAAATAAATTACCTCTGATTTTTTTTTTTCTTTTTCTTTTTTCTCTCTCCAAAAAATAATTTCCTTTCGTCTATTTGCTGTTTCTTCTCCTCGTTTCGCGCTCTCCTAAATTGATATTAGTACTAGTACTAATCTCATTTTCTCTCTCCTATGACGTCATAAATAAAGATCCACGTCTGAAAATATATCCACGTGGCAGGTAAAGATCAACGGCTTAGACGTGGTGACCTCTCAGTAAGCACTATTTTTTTTTTTAGTAGTAGTGTTAAGTAGTTAGGAGTAGTAATTAAGTTATGTCTATAATAATTTTATGGGATTTTTCAATTAGTTTTGGAGGGAAATTGGCCTGCATTAATAATGGAGGTGTTATGTTAGTATGTTTTTATGTCTGTTTGCATTAATTTATTTAATTATAGTGGATAAAATTTATATTCTTTTTATATTTAAGGATGTTTGTTTTAATGTTTTGAATCTTAAAGGACTTTGATGGAGTAAATGAATAGCCTACAAAATTGAATGTTTAAATGATGACTTTTAGAATTATTACACAATTCCCTCTTGTGCTCGTTGATGGCTTTTACGTAGTATTAAAAAGAAAAGAAAAGAAAAAAAACACATATGTGTTATGGACATACGGTATTTTAAAAAATATTGATAATGATTATACATGGTGATGGAAGAAGGTTTTAAAATTATATAATACATGTTGGAACGTTCTACATGTTGCAACTGAAAAAGGTCTGTAAGATATTGTTGGAAGTGTTCGATGGAGAAGAATCTAGCATTGGAGTTTTGTTGGCATGTAATTTTAATTTGGGGACATGTAGACATGTAGCTTTCATGAGTTATTCATTAGTTATCATATGAGTTTCATTTTTGAAGCTCAAGGATTGGACCAGTGTAAGAAATAAGGAAACACAAGTATCGAGGTAAATGTATATTACGAGTAAACAATTAACATCTTAAAATAGTAATAATAGGGCTATGTATATTTGTAATTAAATCGACAAACTAATGAGTTTCATCTAGATATGCACACGTTTTTTAATTAAATTAGAGTCATAATAATAATTTATTCAACTTTTGAGTCCTTGATTATAAATTGGGCTTCTTATGGTTTACTTGTATATTGATTAAGTTTGAGTTGTGATGATCAATTGAGTGATTTGTTTCCCTATTCAATTATTACCATTTTTTATTTTTTTTTGTAATACGGAGTATATGTATTCGTACATAGTCAAATTAAAGCCATCAAAAAAAAATGGTAATGCCTAAAAAAAAAACAAAAAATTGTTGTAAAAACATAAAGTAACATCAAAAAATTAAAATTGAATAAAGAATAATCTACTACTAGTATAATATTTGGGTTTTTCTTACCTAAATACGGGTCTATTCTCATTGACTGAACTGAACTGAACTGAACTGAACTGAACTGAGCTGAACTGAACTGAACTGAATTGAGCTGAACTGAACTGAAATAAATATTTTATAAGAGAAGGAAATTGGGAGCTGAACTGAACTGAATTGAACTGAACTGAGCTGAACTGAACTAAACTGAACTTCAACGTAAGAAAACAGGCCCTACCTCGATTCTTTAAATTTATAGGGCTAGTTATTCAAAGTTCATACATTTTTTTAAGGATATAACAATGCTTACTTGCTTAGTTTTTGGATCTTACAACCATGCATGTAAAAGGTTAAAATCTTGTTGATAGTATTAATGAAACTCGATCAATTTAGTAAAATTAAATGATAATGTATGTGGACTTAATTGAGGGAAAAAAATGAAAATTGTCCTTAATTTTGTTTAAAATCATGATACAACTAAATCAAAAGCAAACACAAGAGAAAATATAATGATCGAGTATAGCATTAATTTTTGATGCTTTAATATATAATTATGCGTGTAATAAGGTAATAACCTAAATTGCCCTAAAAACATACTCCGTACAATTTAATTAGCCATGCATGCAAATATGCAAATGAGAATAAATGAGTTAGAAGACTTAAAACTTCCGTAGTACTATACGAGTAGTTTATTACTCTGTATTTGTAGTTTCGTTTCATAGAGTTGCTAATTCTTGATTGGTAAACATCTAAACTAAACAAGCAAGACTATAACTTTCCGTTCAATGAAAGCTAACTGAATAAGTGATGCATGAAATGTGGTTAGGTGTGAATAAGTCTTGTATCTTAATTTAATAAAATAAAGTTTGGTCAGCCTAAGATGGAGTCAACTAATGTTCATTCACACAACGTTACCATGGTCATGAAATCAACTACTACTATATAAAATAATGTCTTTAGTAAGGGTCTGTTCTCATAGACCGAACTCAGCCGAACTGAACTAAACTGAACTGAACTGAGTTGAGCTGAACTGAAATGAATATTTTATATGAGAAGGAAATTAGGAGCTAAATGAACTTAAAATAAACGTATGAGAACAGGCCCTAAAGGTCTTTTTTTAACTCAATTTAAGTTCACTTCTATTCTTAATTTCCTTTTCTTTCATTCCAGCTCGGCTTAGTTCAGTTTAGTTTAGTAAATCAGAATAGGCCTAATGCTACTTTGATCTGTAATATCCAAATATCATGTTACGCTACTCTTATATGTTCTCTTCATTCGCATTAAAATTAAATATAAAATTTAATAACAATAATTTCTTGTTTAGTAAGAACAATTAAGGGTTATCAATTACGACTTTTACAATCGATAATTGATGATTATGAAACTAGATTTAACCTCAGGTTTTTTTTTTTTTTTTTTTTTTTTTTTGACACAAACCTTGGTAATTTTTGGTAATAACAAAGCAATACTTCGTATTATGACATCTTCTCTTACCTCAACTTTAAGGAAATTATATTAATTAAAACTTTTTATTGTAATTAAGCTTCATTTTTTTTTTTCAAATCTTAATCCAAATGTCATTATGTCATTTTTTCCTAAATAGACAAAGATACAAAATTTACAATAAATTTAAAAAAGAAAAAAAACACACACACAACTCCTCAAGACACCAATACATTAACCAATTATTTTTTAAAAAAATACAAATGTAACAACTTATTTTGGAGGACGATAAATTTACATGTACGTGAGGTACTGCTGTACGTTATCGTATGAGAGCATATGTGCCTTGAATGTGTTGATAAACTTATTTGTCAACTGGTATTTTAATTTGCTTGAGGTTTCATTTTCATATAGTATACCACGGTCAATTTTCAGCTCTTGGTAGTCTCATATTCTTATCAGATCAATTACAGCATGCTTTAATATTGCGGCACTTCATTTACCAAATCTAGAGAATGCTTGAATATACCTACTTGTATTGCTTCGTGCTCAATACTTGCGTGGTTATATGAAAATTGGACATGGTCCAGGCGCATGACTTAGAATTAGTCTATCCAATGATGCAAAAGCAAAACTATATACTTGTATATTGAAACCAAGTTGCTAGCTAAAATTAGATTTCAAAACATGTAATCATAATAGTTAATAATAATATAATGACTAGTACATTAATGACTAAAATGTGCAAAGTCATTTATAAACCTAATCTCCTTATTGATGATGTTACGAGTATATTAATGACTACTTGACTACTAGTATTGATCTAATAAAGTTGTACATTTATTTTGAATTTTGACCACTAAAGGTTTCAAGTTAGCCTATCCAAATTAAAACAAAGTGCTCATAGTTGTTAACCGTACGTAGGAGTAGTTGATACTCTGATAATTGCTCAATGCTAGTTGGTAGTGAATAGTTGTATATAGATATAGATATGGATCGAGCCAATATGAAGGCCAGTTGAGCACGACACAAAAATGACCCAGCTTGGCATGAGCTTGTTAGAAGGTCAAAACGGCACGAGTGGTTCAATGAGAAAGGGTCATGTATGGATATTTTTTTTCCAAAGAAACTTGGTATGACCACGACATTGACCACAGTGAGTCATCTTGATAGTGACCTATTTATTTTGCCAATTTAAGAATAATATAAAAATTATCAAGGGGGGTTTATTAGCATGACACAACATGTGAGCGGGGTCGTGCATAGCCTGAGCTTTGATTTAAAAATATCGGCATGAGCCCGCCACGACCCAACTATTTCTTGGCCTGTCTAGGCTCAACCTGCTTGAGCAAGTGTTGTGTTTGTCACGACAAGTGGGCCTCCATGACACGTGTCACCCTTTAGTTGTCTAATAAAACTTTTAACATGGTAAGAAAATAGAGTTGATGTCAACACAAAAAAAAAAAAGTTATTCATATCTTTATTTAACTTATTCTTAATCCTTATGGTAAGAAAGTAAAAAATGATAAAAACTCAACTCGTCTTAAATACATACTTGAATGCTTAAAAACTCCTTAAATTCCCAAAGAAAAACAAAAAAACTTGTATCAAATCAGATCTAAGGGCCTGTTCTCATACGTTTATTTTCAGTTCACTTCAAAACCTAATTTCCTTCTCTTATAAAATATTCATTTCAGTTCAGTCAATGAGAACAGACCCTAATTTGAGTCTCGGGTTTCCTAAATTGATTGTGAATCGGGTGTAAAGGTGAAATTCTCGGATTAAAATAAAAAGCGTCGGGTTATCATTAGATCGGTTTGGGACAGTAAGTTAATGTCGATATCCAAAATCTTCAGACATAATCGGGTTGGATTTCGTTTTTTATCAGATCGGCCCACTTTACTGTGAATAGAGAAGGCCTGATAGTTAGCGTAAAAAACGTGGTCCAACAAAACGACCCATTATCATTTTTTCCCTCATCATTCTTATAACTATAGAAATATTGAACTATTGAAGCATTGAACTCAAATCAGTAGAATTCAAGTGAAGAACAAAAATGGAGGAATCATTGCGAATTAAAGAAATCGAAGAAACTATTTCCACTGAAGAATTTGAGTCTCAAATCGAAACCCTAAACGTTCCCGTTGTAAATTCCTCAATTTCCTTATTATTCTATTTCTATAATTCTATCTCTGAAATTAATTTTATTTTGAATATTGTTTCGATTTTGATTTGAAAAAAAGGTTTTCAGAGGATGTGTTAAGGATTGGAAAGCTTTCCAAAGTTGGAACCCTAAAAATGGCGGTCTCGATTATTTGCAGGTTTGCGTTTAATAATTTCATTAGTTTGCATTATTTTTGCGTTGGTTTCTTCATTATTTAAATGCATTGTATATTGTACGCAGTATATTGGCTGTTTGTTTGTTGTTAATTTAGTGATTTGCGCAACAAATTAAAGTTAAATTGAGGAATTATTTTCACCATTATAACAAGGAAATTAGCTTAATCAAGTGGGAATTTGGTTATGCATAAATATTAGGGATGATGATGAGCCTAAGCTACTTAGGATATCCTCGATTAAAGTTTGGCTCCAGTCAATAACTCGATACCTTTACGACTTTACGAGCCTATTTGAGCTCGGTAGATTTTACAAATGTTTTAAAATAGGATATACTCTTATGTATGGCTATTCCTGAAAAGCTCGAATGGCATGTTGGAATATATGGATTAAGTTAAATAAATGGATGAGTTAAACAAATGTGCTCGAGATCATATATATGGATTTAGTTGAATAAATAGATGAATTATGAAGTTTGAGATACAAGGTTGATTTAACAAAATTGTTTCAAGGATCTTGCAAGAATGATGAAAAGTTAGAAGTAAGAATGATAGAGATTGAGAAAGAATTTACTAGCTCTTTACTTGAGATCCAATCAAGCAAGAGCAGTATGCTAACCTGTGACTGGAAATTTTGATTTCGACAAGCTTGAGTTCAAGTCTAGATTGCCTTTCGCTTAATGAAGCTATCTTAAGCTCAACGACTTCTTATCATCCCTATTCAACCAAAGAGTTCACATGCTCGTGGAGTCATTGTTACATGCGTAAATTAGCATAGTTTGTTCCTATTTCTTGCATCATATTTTTGTAATTCTTTCATCATGTAATGTTTTTTCTTGTTTAGTTTTGTTCCTTTTCTGATATCCAAAATTGGCCGGAACATCTATGATTAACTGATTATAAATCTTAGGAGCGGGTGCAATCAACTATTGTGGAGGTAATGCTATCAAGTTCAGCACCTGTCTTCTATGGTGATATTAGAAGCCATGAGAGGGTATGCAGTTTCTTTGGGCATCTACCGTTTCTAACCTTATGATTTTGGACTATTCATTCAGGTTATGATCCTTATTGACTGTGTAGGTTCCACTGCCGTTTTCTTCATTCATTGGGTTTTGTAAGAGGGGTCAGAGCAAAGATGATAGTCTTGATGCCTGCAATGAGTCTGAGATACTTCAGAGTGTGGGATTGGATGCCGAGTTGTGCAATTCTTTAACAAATGCTCGTGATCAGATTTATTTAGCTCAGGTTGAAGCTTATAGTTAGTGACTCCTAGTGGACTGTGTATTAGTTGTAGAATCTGATGTGCAGCATAGTTAATAATATAATGATGACAGTGATAACTATTACAACGATAATGATTCTTTAAGTGTTCAGATAGAACGGATACAAAAAAGTGAAAAACTCAGATGAGATAAAACAAAATCTTTAAAAAATTTGGGCCAGATCACCTTATTTGAGTTAAAGGAATATGAGGAATATCCTTTTTGTGATTTATGTTCTTTTCTTTTCTTTTTTTTTTTTCTTTTCTTTTTTCTCTTAATAAAATAATTATTCATGTTCATAATATACAACTATCTGTGGCGGCTGAAACTTAATGCCTTATCAGATAATGCTAGAAGTCTGGTAGGGCATAGAGTCATAACAATTGTTTAGAAATGAAGGGTGACATTATGTTGCTACTACTGCGCTACACTGTCTCTTGAATTGTGTTTGCAGCTGGATTTTTATTACCCCTCTTTTATATTCTAAGCACTGAAGTATTGGCATCTACTTGTTTATAATTCCTGAATATACAATGTGGCTGTAGGTTCCAATCCTGAACAGAGAGAATGAAGAAAGGGTACAATTAGAAAGTTTACAAGAAGACATTAAAATAGTATGTCTACAAACCATTTGCTTATGTGTTTTGATCTGCAGCTTTATTATATTATCATCTGTTCTGATTCTGAATGCAGCCCCTGCCTTACTTCTTGCTTCTTATTTTCAGCCTTCTTTCTTGGGACCAAGTAAAATTTCTTCTATCAATTTGTGGATGAATAATGCAGAGGCTAGATCAAGCACACACTATGATCCACACCATAATCTTTTATGTGTAATTTCTGGGTGCAAGCAAGGTACCTATTATTTTTTTTTCCTTCAAATTTCTTGCATTATTGTTGCTTAGTGCAGAAGTGTGCTATGTTTGTGCAAATCTGCAAACACTTTTTATATCTGCATTATGGTGTTTGATAAATCTATGCTGTCCTGTTAACAAAAAAAAAAAAAAAAAAAAAAGAAAAAAAGAAAAAAAAATGATGATATCTTGCATTGCTAGTGAGAGTGTGATGATAGGCCCTTTTTTTTTTTTTTTTTTTTTTTGTTGACTGGTAGATCTTTGTCGTATGCAGTGTATGAAATCTGACGTGACAGATCTTCCCTAGTGCATTAAATTAATAATTATTATCATATTTATAGAACTCCAATATAATACATTCTGGTTTGGAAAAATCTTGTGCTGTGTGCCTCTAGTTCTCTCGTCCTTCTGATTGGTAATTTTGTGAAAAGGAAGTTTGAATTAGGACCATGTTTGTGTTCGGATTGCAGGAAGATCTAATCATTGACTCAGAGTTGTGGATAGTGGGGTGAGATTATGTGAATGGCTTTGTAATAATAGATTAAGTGAATGGCTTTGTAATAATATGCTGCATTATTGTGGTGCATATAAATGGCAATTAACTTTTCTTTTATAAATTTTGTAAGTCTAATATCTGATAGAAATTTTTTCTTCACATGGACATTTATTCTGATTTTTGAGCTTTTTGTTTGTGTATTGGTTTCTTTGTTTGGAATGATCATCCTTAGACTCTCATATTAGTTGTGCTTCTTTGTGTGTTTATCAAAGCCTTTGAGGAATAAGGATAAACACTTCATTTGAACACATTTGGCAATCCTCGAGGAGTTGAGGGTGAGGTTTTATATATTTTTAAACTTATATTTAGGTAAGGCGGAAAGGAGGAATATATTTTTTAAACTCTGACGTTGAATGTTGCTGCTTTTCTACTTCTGTCATGCAGCATCCAATTTTAAAGCAAATAACATATGTATTTTTGCTTATTTGTATTGATTCACCTCTGATAATTCTACTTTTGGCAGTTGTTTTATGGCCACCATCTGCTGGCCCGCTGTTGTATCCTATGCCAATTTACGGAGAGTCCTCTAATCATAGGTATGCTGAAAATACAATCACTAAAGGAATGTAAGTATAATTCTAATGGGAGTTTTGGGATCAAAATTTTGCGAGTGGGGTTGGGTTTTGGTTGGGATTTTAAAATTCATATTAGTTGGTTAAGGATTTAGCGCTTTTTGTCAAATTCTGAAGGACAAGATGCATTTATCAAAAGTTTAGAACCCCGTGCTAGACATTGATCTCTTGCTTTATTTTTATTTATTTTATTTTATTTTTATATATTTACTGTATTATTATAATAGTCTTTTTCATCTGCAACTTTTTTTCCCAACAGCTCTGTTACTCTTGATTCTCCTGATTTTTCGCATTATCCAAGATTTGAACGCGCTCATGAGTACTCCCAGAAACTCACTCTTCAAGCAGGAGATGGCCTTTTTATTCCTGAAGGCTGGTAAGCATTTAATGAACTGTCAGCTTGACACATGTCAGCAATGATTGTCCTTTTGACTGCCCATTGCACCTGGGCTGTTAATTTGTTATGAACCAGGGCATACAAGTTTTGAATCTATTGAATAATTTTTGTGATTCAATTCTGCGTTTTTGTGTAAGCGTGACATTCTTATGACTCAAATGAGGTTTTTGATTTTTAATTGGTGAGTATCTTGGCAATTTGTTTTACAACTGCAATATGGTTTACAATTTCTACATTAAGCATCAATTCTGAAATACAGGTGCTCTGACAACCATACGCGTTCTGGTCTTCTAGGTCTAAAGAAATGCAAAAGTTTTGTAGAATGAAAATCAGAAATATTATTAGGACGAGGGTAATGCAAAAGTTTGTATAGAATGTAAATCAGAAATAGGCTTACTCCCCTCTTCTTGTTACTCTAGCTAGCTCAAACTCTATTTTAATAACTAATTCTGTATTGGCGCATTGCCTAGACTACCCCTCCCTTTAGGCTAGCTCATTATTTAGTTATATAGAGGAGTTTTTGTTTTGTAGAGCCATATATATGGTTGTGTCCTTTACGCTTTTCAAAACATTCTATAGAGGAGTTTTTGTTTTTGTTTTCATAATCTCTAGAACTGCAAGATTTCATTCCCTTACTTTATAATCACTTGTTTGACAGGTTCCATCAAGTTGATAGCGATCAATTGACCATAGCTGTTAACTTTTGGTGGAGATCGAATATGATGTCGAACATGTTGGAACACATGGATGTATATTACTTGCGTAGCATATTGAGAAGGTGTGCCTTTTTATTTACCTCAATTATGTTATTTGATAAATTATATAAACTATGACTTATGCTATGTTTTTTCCGTGTTGTATTTGTTGGTGGTACGGGTGTTCTCAAATGAAGATTGATTGACAAAGAGATGGTATGTAGCTTGTCATTTCATTTTCTCGCAGAATTGTACATGTTTTCTGTTTATTTGAAGTGATTGTGCCTTGATTGCCTGAGAATTTTTTCTGTGGTCCTGTCATTGTTGTGCATAGGCTTGTTGCTTAATGGAAGTGATAGTACATGTCTTGATGTTTAGAATGGTTTGTCTATATATGTCACTATCAGTATGCTTGTGGGCTGTTGATGTTTGCTTCTTTACTCAGCTTACCTTTCCTTTTCATCAACTCAACTGTGATAGTTCTTTTCTGTATATTTAATTAATCCCTGTTACCTTGTAGTCTCGTGCCTTTATGTATAGGCATTTGCATAATTTTCTTTTGTTCATTTATTATTAAAATTGTGTATCTTGTATATCATATATTCTTCAGCTTGTCTGCATTATCATTTTTTTAGGCATGTTTCAGGAAAAATGGCGACCTTAAAAGTGCTAGTATTTTTTTTTTTGTTGGCACATGTCCCAGTGTGTGTGATCATGGATTTATTTCATGATACTTCTTCTTTCCTTTTCAATAGGGCAGAATCAGATGTTGCAGAAAACTTGTGATGCAGGTTCTGGCAAAATGAGAGATTGCGGAAGTGAAGCACCTGATAATGGAAAAACAGGTCTTATATTCGCTGCACATTGGTGGATTTATTTTGAGCATCTGGTCTAGATTAACTAATTGTATTCTTGTGTCCTTTAATCAGATAGTCAAGGAATTCTCGCACACCAGAAGCATGAAAATAAGATTAATCTGAACGTCAAACCTCATGATCTTGCCCCCCTAGCACTTGAAGCACTTCATGAACTTCTTTCTCTCGTCCATGATGGGGTTAGTGCTGTCAGTCATCAACCATGCACTTCTACAAGTGATTCTAGGGTGATTCCTGATAGGAATGGCAAGAACACAATGGTTACCAAGTCCTATTGCCCCAGTGCTGCCACTCAAGATCAATGCACTTCAAGAAGTGATTCAGGAGTTATTCCAGACAAGGACTCAAAGAACGTGCCAATGTCTAACTTATGTCGCCTGAAAGATGATTCAATTGCCAGTATTCTCTGGAATCTTAAACCACTTGATCTTCTGACAGTTTTTATGGCAATGGTGGTGAGTTTTTGCTTTTAATGTCTTGAATCAGGGAAACCAATTGAAAGATTTTCTGCTCTAATCTGCAGTCCCTTTGCTTATGTGCTCTTATGTGAAATATGGTTTGTTTTGTTGTTGTTTTTGTCGTTTTCTAGATTATTGAGATTTTAAGCCATTTTTCTTCTACCTTGTAGTAAGTTTTTCACTGGAATTCACAACACTTTTTGGAAGATTGATTGATTGATATGTTCTGACATTCTTAAAAAGGACTTTGATTATTTTTTCTAACTAAATGCTCGAACTAATATAATGACGCTTCTTGTCTCTGTTTATTTATTTAAAGTTTGTGTGCATCTAGTTACTTATTATCTGACGTTTCATCAATGCAAATTACTACCTCCGTTTCATATTATTTTCAACGATTTGACATAAAGTAGAGAGGGAAAATGTCTAATCGTTGCAAATAATATGAAACGGAGGTAGTATTATTAATTGGTGTTAATTGTGCTATCCAAGTTGCATCTTATTATGTTTTTTTTTTTTTTTTCAGAACAGCTTTCCCAGAACCTTAGAGGCATTGATACTTCACATGCTTTCGCCAGTGGGGGCTGAAGTTCTTACGCGAAAATTTGATGAATTAGATCAGCAACTGACTGAAGAAGACCGGTAAGTGATCAATTGTGAAATGACTCTGATTCGGTTTTTTCAAATATGGCAGGTTTGACATCTTCTCTAATTTAATATTTGTCTTGTTTATTACAGGGGCTCATTCTACCAGAGGTTTTATAGTGTGTTTGATGATCAATTTGCTGTAATGGATGTGATCTTGAAAGGAAAAGAGTCATTTGCACACCAGGTTAGAGCTGATTTTACCTTTGTTTTTTTTTAATTGGAATTTTGTGTCGATATCTGTTGAGGGAAGAGGTTCATAAATATAGTATTACTTAGCAAAAAGAATCTATTTTAATTGAAGTGACTTTAATGTTACTAATCTTAGCATAAGCTTGCTTAGTTGATTAGTCAAAATTGGTGCAAGGTAGAAGCCTTCATGCTCTTGCTATACATGCTTCTCGTTGTACCTCTGTTTAATGAAGTTACTGTACTGTTAAGCTATTGGGACTAAAAAATTTTCTCTGCAACATTTTTAATTTGTGGGATAGGAAAACCCTTAAAATGGAACTTTTATATTAACCGATGAAATGGGAATATAATCCGCACTACTGTTTCTGTTACATCCCTGTTACCATACAGTTTTGTACATCAATACATAATCAAATCATTCAAATGTAACTTCTTATCCTGGAAAAATTACTTTACAAGCCTTTTGAATCACGATCCATTTTTCATCCTTTTTATCATTTTCTGTTGCAACTATGGCTTACATCTCTATGTCTAGGACTCCAAGAGGGAAGCTGGATTTTGCTTATAATTATGAAATTCTTGGATATGCTTTTGTTTCACAATCAGAATCATATATTTATCAGATCAATCAATAATGCGAGATATCTTTTTCCATATTATAATACGAGTACCATTTTAAGATGTAAGTTACATTTTGTGATTTTGTTACTCTTTTGTAGGCATTCAAGAATGTTTTGCAGCTATACATGGGAGTGACACTCAGCGGGTCCAGTTGACGGGATACTGATTCTTTTTTGGGACAGCTTGGTCTTGCCTGTTATAAATAGAAAGTTCGAGTGCTTAAACAGTGAATTTCTTTGTCTTCTGCGGCATATTTCTCATGTGAGTCACTCATTGCATTGTAGAATATTTATGGTTCTAATTTGAATACTAGTGTACTCCATATTTGTAGATGTTAGATGCTTTGTGGATTTTTCTGTATAATTCAAATCATGTTATGACATTGAGTACAGTAAAATGTTGTCCTTGGGATTTCTGTTGATGTTTTTACTTAATCTCAAGTACTAAGTCGGCTTGTTATCTTTAGTTTCATTTTAACTGTTAAGTTGATGAGTTGTTATTGCTTAAACTCGCTGAATATGTCGGCCTTAGATATGGTGTCCGCCATGGCTGCATCTAAGTTTTCTTATTTATATGAAGGATTACACCTATGTTGACATGGGTACAGGCTTACAAAAAATTAGGGAAGGTTTTGAGTAACATGGTTTAGAAGTTACAAGTTCAGATTGCATGGAGGAACAAGGAAATAATTATTGTGGGAGGTAGAATAGAATTGCCAAGGGATATGATAAAATGATTAACATCTATATAACCTCCTTTCAATTCGAGTAGGCAAGGGTAATGCCGAATTGCTTGGTAAGGGTAATGGTAGTAGACTTACAAATTGGGTTGATTGTTTGGTTTGTTCAGAAACATTGTCTAGTTTGATAAACGGGTGCCAATAATAAGTTTATGTAAGGTCTATCCGAGTTCAATTCACAACTGAAGTAAATAATAAGTTTGAATAAGATTAGATAAGTTGATATTGTGACATGACCATCTCCTTTTCTTTTGAAACAAAGTATTGATCACCAAAAGACTATCGAAAGTTTGTGGTATGCTGACTAAGAAAATACAGTAGTTTGAAATGGTCAAGTGAAGCATAGTTGTTCAGAAGATGAGGTCAAGTATTGACATCATATTGTTGCTGAAGTAAGCAAAAGCTTCGATTGTCAATGACTTTAAAAAGATGATTGTAGTATAGGGATAGTCGGATAGATAGATGAAAGCAAAAGGACTGAAACTATAGAAAAGGAAGAAAAAAGGACATGTTTCTTAAGAGATGAGATTCCCTGATGAAGATGACATATTGTGGAAGTAGAAAGTTGTACGGAGTTAAAGGGGAATTGAGATGGAATACAACCCACTTTCTTGAGTATTATCCGCCCGTGAAGTAAGAGAGAGAGAGAGAAAAAAAAGGAATTTTCCCTCTTTTCGATATTATCCGACCATTTAACTAATTCTTTTTATATTCTAATCATCGGTGGATTAGAATATGAATGAATGCATTTTACTAATTGATTTTATATCAAATGCATTATTATCACCAACGGCTCTTTAAGTGTGCATAATTTAGGAAAACGCACACATGGAGATGGAAATGGGGTTTAAATATCTCATTTTAAGTACTCGTAGTGTCAGATCCTTAACACAGCAAGACTGCAAGTGACCTAAATACATTTCTAAAAGATCACACTACATAACACTTTGGTACTGTATGCTTTTAAGTTATAACCTTTACAAACAGCAGAGTCTAAGGCTTTTCCCACAGTTTTGTTACTGGCTTCTTTGTTGTCACATGTATGCATTTTCTTATTCCTGGTACTCTTTGAGCCTGTAAATGTGTCCTACAATAACTGTGTTGTGCCGTGTTTCCGACGTGGTAGAACAGTATACGTGGTCTCTGAAGTTTGAAGTACCCGTGTGAATGGGTTAGCTTTGAATTCGATGTCGGTTGCTGGCGTCACCGGTGTGCTTACAGTGTTGAAGATAACTTATCTGAGTGAGGGAAAGATGAGGGGCAACACCAGATCACATGAAAATGGTATTAGAAGTCTGGGACTTAATGTGGGGGTGACTTAAAATTAGTACTCTTTGAATTGATGTACACACTTCCAGATAGTAGTGGACTTAGTTTGTTAAGCCGTTTGGAGTTTGGACAAGCTCTCTCAAGTCCGTATGTATGTCACTAGGTCCACTATCAGTCCATACGTCTATATCATACAGTGGCTTACCCTTTTTTATTTTCTTCAAATACTTTCTTATGTTTATTTATATAGGGTGTTAAGAATGCCTCGTTTTACCCTTCAAATTTATTATCAAAGATATGTGTATTAGCCGTATTTGAATCACGGGTACAAATTAGCGAATTGTACAATCTTTGGGTTGAATGGAGGTGGCTTAGATATAATGAATCGAGTTGATCTTGAGTTTAATTTAGGTCTACTTCGACTCAAGTCATGAACAAATTCCACTCGAGCTACTACTACTTCGATAGCATGATTTTGAGAATGATTGAAATATTGGTTAAGTTAAAAGTTAAATTATTGAGTTACATTATAGAAAAACAGAGAAAGTATTAATAAAGTTAGTCTATATCTTTAATTATGAGGGATAAATGAAATATAATTACTATCCGAAGACACAAGGAGTAGTATTAGTAATACATATTTGGGCCACTTTAATTGATAAGCTCAACTAGTCTAGTTAAAACCTCAAATTGAGTCAAGTTTTGACTGGATTTAACTAGTATTAGTACCCCCAACCTTTATTAGCTAGTATTAGTACTACAGTAGTGTAAATCAAACCAATTATTTATAGAGTTTATAATGTTCTATTTAGCTTATGATTGTGAATAGTTTATTCAGCTTTTCTGTTCGCAAAAATCGAAAAGACCCGTGATATTATTGAATGAATGGCTATGATTTGATTGATATGAACTTATAATGAAGATTGATGGACCATGTCACCTGAATTTTTTTACCAGTAATCATGGAAGGGGTCAAGGGGGTCATCTAATTGCAAAGCCTTTGTTCTTTGTTGTTTGTTGTTGGATTTTTACACAGAATTTGAGAAAATAGAGTCACATTAATGTTTAAGGGTAACTACATTTTTAAGGATCATTCAAGACTCCTAAAGCTAAGGTTCCTTTAGCATCTTTTCAACAACCTTTGACGTTTTTTTTTAGGGTTTTCATATTTTTGTAAGGAGTAGTAGATCTTACATCATCTCCCGGTCAACTTATTAGCTATTCACTACCCACCATATTCCGGACCACTTGGTATGACACACGCTTGGTTGAAATGTCGTATGTATAAATTAGAGGATTGAACTAATTCTTTTTCACGCTTTTCAACATTCTACACGCACTAAGTTGATCAGTCTTTTGTATTCTTAGATTTTTATGATTTGGATGCCATAGGAAAGTTTCATTTTGGTTCTTTTGGAGATTGGAGGAGTTTTGTTTATATCTTTAAGGAATTTAAGTATGAATATTTATAGGATACAGTTCTATTGATTTTCAATTTTACATGATTAGTTTAGATTACATAATTAAGGATAAAAGTAGAGGTATGTAGTAATTAAATCCATTCATAGGAGGAATCTTAATTATGAATAAATTACTATTACTCTTTTTATATTGAACATTAACTTTCACCCAAAAAAAAAAAAAAAAAAAAAAAAAAGGTGAAAGCAACTAGTGTTCCATGTTTTGTTTAATTCAAGTGTACGTATATATATGGTGGAGGAAGAGGTTCGAACCCGCGTCTGCGGTGTGGAAGGCAGTAGTAAACAACTAATAACTCAACCCAGTTTTTCTGGAAAATTTTCTGCTTAATTAGATTTTTTATTTTTTGAGGGGTTGGGTATTAATTTGTTTAATTATGAATTAAAGAGGTCAAAATTCAAAAAAAGAACAATTTATTTTCATAGTAGTTATTTCCCAAGACAATGAAATGTATCCTTCCTTTACTGCTTGAAAGCAGCAAAATTTTCCTTGTCACCTTTTTTCTTCTTTCTATTAGAAAATTCTCTGATCTTCCTGATTTTTGGGTAGAAAGCCTAGACTAGAAAGCCACCAATTTGATTTCCTCCTTGACTTCTTTATTATTTATTGACCATTATCTTTATTTGAATGATGATGTTTGCATGTAGCAAATTCTACTAGTTAGTCAAAGAAAACCCTAGATGTATTTATCATCATAGAAAGAGTTTTAATGTTGAATTTTCGACTTTTTTTAATCACAAGGTCAGGGTAGAATTATCTCTTATTAGGCACACTATGCAAAATTGCAAATGAGTAAAACATTTTTGTTGTGTGATCTCTGGTCTCTGAATAATAAACTGTATTTAGTTATAGGTCTCACGAACTATTCTTCACTATTTAGCTTTTTAAGTTTTTCTCTATTCTATATAAGAAGTAACATACATTCTTGTTAGCTAAATGCAATATTAAAGGTGATATAGAAAAGATTTGAAGTTTTACTAAATTGAGAAAGTGACCAATTATTTTAAGAAAATCAAAATTGTAAATTTATCATATTATTAAATTCATAAACGAAGATAGATTATTATATAAAAACGACAAAGGCGGCTATTCAGTGTTTAGTAAACATAAGGTTGGTGTTTACTTTAACAAATAAAAGTCTATTTTACTAAGTAGCATTGGAATTCTAGTTAATTATAATAAATAGTAATAATATTCAATAAATTTAAAAATCATGACCTTTAATTATTATGTGCTTGTGGTAGTACTTGTAGTAAGTAATCTAAATAAAACATGTGAACCTTTTGGCATTATTATGGATTACTCCTAGTTTATTGGTCCAGTGGTCCTAATACCTATCACATACATTATCAAACCAATAATTATTGTCTTATTAAGTGTCTTTTATCCACATCTTCCTAACTGAAAGAGGAATCACTAGTTTCGTCATGCCTTGGTTTTTTTTTTCTAGATCTACTAAACTTTACATTACATTTTTACATATACTATATAATTATGGACCATGAGCTGTGTTACTTGTGCCCTGCCATATCATTATCATATTATAAGGTATGATTATTAATTATATTTATGCACTCATGCATCATCACCATATTTTAGCTTAGATTATGACCTGCCACTAGCTAGCTTTACCATGCATGTATAATGCTACTTTACCTAAGATTTGATATGAGAGTATTACAGTCCATGCATGCAGCAGTTTGTATTAGCGGATCTTTCTTGTTATACTCCTTCTGTTTCTAAAAACTCGAAATAGTTTGATTTTTTGCAATATATATATATATATATATATATATATATATATATATATATATATATATATATATATGACAAACAAATGTTGTCATGTACTGTGTTGCTGGGTTAGTCTTAATGTATACAGGATGACGGTTAAAAATTAACAAACAATGTATGTATTCGAAATTTTTTCCTTATAAATCAAAATTAGATGATTCTTAGATGTATATCAGTATATGCATGTTGTAGTGAATCTGGTCTTTTATATAAGCCAATCAATTGCATCAATTTTTAAAACAATCTTAAATAATCAACCACAATAATCCTTAACACATTATCATGTTCTTCAATTATTTATGAAGGGAAAGGGAATTCGAGGTTAGGAATATTCCCTTTACATTGACCCATGTCTTTCTTCATCAATATTTGCAGGAAAGCATATGGATGGAATGCTGTTAATTATTGTTTCTAAAATAGGGTGAGAATACTTATACATGTTTTAGTTTGTTACTCCGTATTTTATATATTGGAAAAATGAATAAATATACCGGAAAAAAATGGCATTGGCATCACATATACTCTTGTTAGTTGTTACTACCCCGTACTTACTAGTCGTAGCATATGTCCTAACACGACACGTGAAGGACCTATCTAAGGGCACCGTGCACATGCTATAATATCACGTGTTTGTATAACTTTTTAAACTTATATATTATTTTTAGGCTTTATCGACATAATTAATTATATTGGTCCCAAGTGATTGGAGATGTTTAATTACAAAATACACTACATTTGGACAATTGTTCTTATGAAACTAGCTATATATAATAACACTTGCTCAAAAATATTACAACATTTTGATGATATAGCATACTATTTAATTGAACTTAAATAAAATTACTACAACGTACAATTGCATGATCCTTAGCTCCTCATCTCTAATTACTCCTTGAAATGGAGCCTCTAAAAGTAACTTAAATTCAAAAAATTAAAATAAAATACAACTAATTTAATTAAACTCTTACTCGTACTAACTTTGCATGTTGTGAGGGGTAAATACGTAATTTCATAACGAGTGACAAAAAAATAATTCATGATGATGCCATTGCCTAGCTAGATAAATTCACCCCCACCTTGACCCCGGCGCAGCTGCGGTTGTAGGAGGCTCAGCCGTCGTAACGAAACCGAACCCGTCTACTTGCTGCTGATGATGATGGTGTTGTTGATGAATGTCAATAGGCTGCTGATGATGCTTTAACAATACAGATGATGATGAATTGTCACGGTCATAAGGGGCTGTCATCCCGTACTGTAACCCACCCGTGAACTTTAGCATATTCCCCACCACCTCGTCGCTATCGAATCCTCCTCCTCCTCCTCCACCGGCATTGGTGTTGTAATCGCCTGCGGTTAGTCCTAGGAAGTCCCTAGTCATACCATCATTGTTCTTTCGCCACGTGTTGAGCATGGCGGTGAAGTGATCAGCATTAGGGTGATCAGAAGGGGTTGTTGTGGTTGTTGCATTAGTCGAATTCGTGTTTGTCGATGAGGATGAATGTGGTGGCAAAACGGATGACATGTCATCGGTGGTAGGGGGTCCCATGTGGCGGGACATTGCTCCTAGCTCATCAAAACCGTTCATCATTGCTGACATGGTGTTGTTTCCGACTGCCCCTACCGTGGTGGCCTTCTGGAGGAGGGCCGTGGCGGAGAGGAAGTGAGCCGATGACATGGCGGATGTATCGGAGGATGTGAAGGGGAGGGAGGTTAGTAGAGTCTTGGATTGGTTGGTGAAGATTGAGGGTGGTTGGAAGAAAGGTGGTGGTGTGGAGAAGTGGGGGTTTTCGGTTTTGATGTGGATGAGAGGGTTAGGGTTAGGGTTTTGAGGGGACGGGTCCCACAGGGACGAGGAGAGGGACATAGACGACGAGGTGGTGAAAGGGAAGAGAGACGAATTAGGGTTTTGGGTGGAGAAAGGCGGTGGTTGTGGTGGTGGGAGGATGGGGTTTGCAAAAGGGTTTGTTGAGAGTCTTGCACTTTCTTCAGCTAATGCATCACAAAATGCTCTATGTGTGATGAAGCTATCTTTCCTGCATTACAATAGTGTTGCATACAAATGCCTAATGGTTAGAATTTAGATAAAGACACAATATAACAACTTTATCAAATAGAAAAACAAGACACCTAAAATGTGATCAACTTTATAGAAAACACTATATGAGAATAAAACGTGTAAGGAATGAAAGCTTTATTGTAACAACATGCATGTAATCTACTTAGCTTGTTTGAAATTATTAGCTTAATGATAGCGCAATTTGAACTAATAGTGTGATAATCTAAAAATAATGTGAGTGCAATTATTATGCAAATATTTGAAACTTATCATTAAAAGGTGATATTAGAACTCATTTCATTTCTTGAAAAATCTCACTATTCTTATAATTATGAAGGTTGTTTGTGCACACAATATATAGGTGATTTTTATGCCAGTGGAGTTTGACTGTAGAGATCAGATTAGCAGCTTGGTGTATGTTCAACAAAGGATAATTAACAATTGAAGAAGATGAAAGAATAATTAGAAGTCCTAAAATAAATACATTTAGCAAAAAAAAAAAAAAAAAAAAAAAAAAGGAAATAAAAGCAGATTTAATACTCTCATAGTTTTACAGGCATCTCTTCCTATAATCCTCTCCCGGCCTCAATTTTAGTGAAGGTTATTGTATGTAAAGTCTGGATATATACAATGCTCCCGCCTTATTGGTACCGAATCATACAATAAATTCTTCCATCTTGACTACAATCTACCTTACATGAAATACTAAATATAGTAATATTTGAATTCATTCTTTCAACTTAGGCTCTATTAGTTTTGACGGAAATCAATTCATTAGAAAATCATATTTCTTTAAAAACAATTTATATTGGTGAAACCAATTCATATTCCTTGTCTTTGCAAGAAGTTAGAATGAAAAGAAAATGGAAATGAAAGGGAGAGGAGAAGAAGAAGGTAAGGGATAGTTCAAGGGGAAAATGTGGTTTCTCTTTCTTACACAAGAACATTGTAGACACTAAAACAAAAAGGAATTAGGAATCTCAAACATTTTTAATCTTCTAGGATCCTATATTCCCATTGACCTATTTTTGAACATATTTTGACTACAAAGTGTATGATTTGTACCAAGAACATGTGCTTATATTTCTATTAGTGTTTGACTAAACATGTGATTCTTGTACCAAATAATAGTCACAAAAAAGTTATCACATTGAAATTAGAGCTTAAACAAAGTGTACTCTTTTAATCCAAACATAGAGCGACCTAGCATGCAAAATTCAGCATATAGGGGGTCCAAAAAAAATAAAGAAAAAAGGCAGACCAAATCAGATATTTTTGCAGGTTATATCAGTTTTTCCTCTATTATGAAGAAATTCTGAGCTACTCAGAAGACAGAAGTGTTCTGCTACTACTACAAAAAAGAGAAAATCTTGAAAAATATTATTACTTTGTAATTAAAAATATATTGTAATTTATCATCACTTGTTTAGCATTACTTTTTCCTCATATACACGAGCATAGCAGTGACCTATCATTGTTATTTTTGGGACTAACATCTAGCATTACAAAAAGAAAAACCAAAAGCCTGCCTTTTTTCCTATTCAAAGATCTTCTTTAGAAAGATAAGTAATCAATTACAACTCCTAAGGTCTTATAGTAGATAAAATCTTAGGGTGGACAATATATATACATTTTAAAACCGTGTCTAAACATGATTTAAGACGAGTATTGACTAATTAGACACGGATAATATGTTTGATACTTATCTGACTCGCTCTAGATAACTTGCATTACTTTATTTGCTCATTAAATATGTTTTATCTAAATTTGATAGACTGTAAAGATTGTAAACTGTGAAAAATAATTTGCATAATTTGGAAAATTAAAGGGATGTTATATAATGCTGATGCATTAATCAGTAGTGAGAAATTGAGGACAAAAATAGACAGCAATTGAATCACTGGACAGAACATTAAATAAAACAAAAGACAGCCTGTTTTTGATTGTTCTTTGTTTGTATAATATACAGTGTTTGTGTGTGTGCTACATAAAACTTGGAAAAAAGGTACAGATTTCAACAGATAAAATTCTCTTACCAATTGCATTTTATTTATTATTATTCTCATCATATATTATTTCATGCAAAACTTACCATTCTTATGTAACAATATTTTCACCAGAAAACAAAAGGCATATATCAGAATCCAAGAAAAAATACCAGTACTATATATATATATTACACACCCTTGATAATCAATATTATGCTCATTTAATTCAAAAAACATAATCAAACAAAATCAATCCCACATAAAATCAATCCCACATAAAATCAATCAAAAAAATGCAAATTATATCGGAAAATATAATAAAGTCTTGTAAAAGACGATCTAACAGCTTTCATTATATTCCACAAAGAAGAATTATAATAATTTTACCTGGAGAAAAGGGTGCCACAATCACATCTATACTCTCTAGTGCCACAAGTTTTAGAGTGAGCTTTCCAATCAGATTGAACAGCATAAATTTTGGAGCATTTTTCACACTTATATTTCTTTTCACCATGTTTTCTGCAAAAATGTTTCTTAATTCCAGTAAGATCTCCAAGTGCCCTTGAAGGGTGATGATGAACACAACTTGGTTCTGGACAAACATAAGCTTTCTTTCTTATAACTTCTGTTTTACTCCTTTGTTTAAGCTTCCATGGTAAATTATGCCCTCTTCTATGAAGCTGAAGATTCTGATCTCTTTGAAACCCTTTGTTACAGATCTCACAAATAAACCTATTTGTTGCTAGTAGTGTTTTTGGTGACAGTGCAATCACCTCAGCATCTGGGTCTGCATAAATCAAATCACAACCATTAGGGCATACTTCTCACAAATTCGGTCGGGTTTACAACAACCTACATACCCGACCTTTATATGTTACTCGGACTCTTCATTTAATTTCAACAACACCCAAATAATCTATAACCACATATGTTACTTAGACTCTTCATATCAACAATATCAAAGTGATTTAGCTATGGATCAATATAATAAAAGGTTGTTTTGACTTCATATATAGATATCGAGCTATATATGTTACTCGAACTCTTTATTTCGACAGTATCGAGATACAATTAATCGATGAAAATAATAAAGATTGAAACTTTTTGAAAATTTACCTGGATTTCCGGGAAGACTTCTCTTTTTCTTGACCTTTTTAGGAGGAGGAGGTTGTTGTTGTTGTTGGTGGGAAGTGATGATATTAGTAGTGTTTTGTAGTAACAAAGGGTTAAAGCTAGAAAGACTATTAGCTTCTTCAGACAAAGTGGAATTGGACATAGCTCCTTGGAACATTGTCTTGCTTCTACAAACCTCCAAGCAAAATAAAACAAAACAAAATATGAAATTTTTTTAATTTTACAAAGTTTTGTTTGTTTGATTATCAAATCTTAAATAAGTTAAACACCACCCACTATACTAAAAAATTTTGTAAAAATCCCATCTTTTTTGGGTATGTACCCTTTGGAAGAAGGGATGGTTTTAGAGAGAGAAGTAGAAAGAACAACCCCAATTGTAGAGAGAGAAAGATAGTAGCAAAGCAAAGGAGGGATTTTTTTTTCAATAAAAACAGGGCCACAGGTGGCAGTGACATATATATAGAAAGCAAAAAAATAAAATTAGAGGAAAATTCAAAGAGAATCAGACAAAATTCATTAACTTTTTTAAAACAAAAAATAAATAATTTTAATTTTCAAAATAAATAAATAAAGAAGAACTAAAACTAAGAATTTCCCGTGAAGAGGTGATGATGATAATGATGAAAGTTACAATCTTTAACAGTTTAACCCCCATGGATTACTTGTCTCAGCTAACTCTGCTGCAAAATTTGCAGAATTCAGAATATTTTCTCTTTTTTAAAAAAAAATTATTTTCTTTTTATGGGTTTTTAATATTTAAAATACATAATATGTAAAATTTGGAAAAAATAAAAATGGGCAGAAAATTGTAGAAAAAGATTCAATTAATTTTAAGAAATTTCTATTAGAATAAGTTAAAAACTCTGAAAGAGATGTGTGGATGAGGCCAAAGCAGGAAAAGACCAGGAAAAATCCTATCCCTACCCTCTATTCTCAAAAATAAAATGTTAAACAGCAATAATTAAAAATAGTGGCAATATTAATTATTTAACAATATTTTCTTGTAATTTTGTGTTTTCTGAGTTTGATGTTGGCATTTTCCTGTCTTTTCCAAATCCTGTTACATAATACTACCCAAACCCTAGAGATGACCTTTGATATGAATGGAATGTTATGTTATGCATTTTATTTTATAATTTTATGTAATTACTTGTATTTACTTACTTATTTCATCTCTATATTTATATACGTAGTACAGAGTATATATTTTTTGAAACTTATTTCATCTTTATATAATTTTTTCATTTTTGACTTTTTTTGTGACACAATCACCGTCTATTAAGATAAAATTTATTAAATAAAGAAATTCAATTTTACATCAGTGATTCTAATTTTAAAAAGCTTTGCTTTTAGCTTAGGAAAATGAGACCCTTATAGTAAAATTGAAAAATTGGAGAACATAAAAAGAACTTTGTGAGACCAGAGAGTTACTTTTTTAGTCACTATCATGAGAAAAAATAATACTCAATTATTGACTCTTTTTAGTTCAAAGTCTTACTGCCTTCTCCTTTATAACAGTCAAAAGTCAATTAATTACATCTTGATTTTTTAATCTATGGTAATGATTTTTGCATGTTAATGCAAGAATGATTCATTTAAGATACTGCACGGATGGGGCTGAAAACTTCAATCACACTCCTAATAAATCTTTTTGTGTAAAAACATGCTGGAATGTACGGAGTAATTTAATAAAGGGCTCTGTTCTTTTAAGCCACTGTAGTATGCTCTGTTCTGTTGAAATTTGTTCTGTTTTGCTAAGTATTAATAATCTGTTCTGCTGACGCCTGATCTACTTTGTTAAAACTGCTCAGCTCGACTCAGCTAAGAAGCTCAAAAGAACATGACCTTATCAACTTATTGTAAAACCAACTTTTGATTCACCATGTTAAAATTTGTTTTACTACATGATAAATCATTTACTTATGTTAATTTCCCCAACTCTTTGAGCTAATAATATAATGTGTTCGAAATGAGCAAAATATTAATTTTATAATTAGCTGTACGACACATTTGTCATCTTATAATACAAAAGATTACATGATTCAATATTGATCACTTATAAGTTACAACTTTATAAGTATTTCATCAAATATATATATAGTTTTTTCATTTATTTACTTTTATTGCGTGGTTTGATTATGACAGTGTTTGTTATAGTATGAAATCTGATGCATACTACGCACCAAAGTCCAACTTTGCAAATCCACTAATATCTTAGGCTTCATTATATGAGCTTTTTAGTCTATTCAGATTCACTATTGAGAATATTGTTGCCTTTTCATTTTCGTACGTAGAGTGTCTCATCATCATTGTGTTGCATATGTATGTGTTTCTCAATTCAATTTAAATTTGAACAATTTTCATTTATTTTAAGAAAAAATTTGAAATACCGAAATTATGTTAGTAACTAGTTATATCTTATAGGAAGTAATTTTTTGAAACTATCTGACTAGCTTATAGAGCGAGTAATTTAATAATTTATTTATTAAATCTCGTTTACATCTGTCTATATCATTTGTCCTTTATTACTTTCTTAGTTTCTTTATACTGAAAGAAAATCCCAGAACCTAGATAGTCAACCATATTCTATCTTCCCCCACTAGCGTAGAAGGAAAGTGCCTAAAGTTGATTAAAACCCCCACCAAGATCCATGGTGGGAAATTGAAAAGCTTTGATCTTCTTCTTTACTTCTTATATTTCCCCACATTATGTGGAGCCTAAAAACGTTACTAACCTTTTTAAGGAATCAATATAAAATATGATCTTAAATAATTAAAAATCGATCTAGCCTTTTTACCTTGCATATATACTTTAACATTCAGCAAAATTTAGTTTAGACACGTTTTGATAAGGGCTAATAAGTCCTTATATAAAGAAAGTTTTGAGTTCGTGATAGTACGTACATAATCTGATTGTACAAAGTTTGTTTGTTCATACATATAAGAGTGAGTTGGGAAGACTTCCGTTGCCCTGCAAGGTAGCCAGCGCCAAGCCAGCTAGTTATAGTTTTTCTCTAAACATGCATCATATATAGTTTTCAAATGCCAAAAAGTAGTGCGGAGAACTTTGAACAACGATCGACGAGTTAGCTGGCTGAAAGGGCCTTTAATTGAATATACTTCTCCCGTTCACTAATAGTTGCGCCATTTTTTATTTCATAACTGTCATCAATAATATACAATTATACATTAGTACACACTAAGATGAATTGAAGCTAACAAGCCTTTTATACTTCTTCTGGTTTTTTTTTTTTTCAAATGCTATATTTGAGATTTTGCACTATTAATTTGAATTTTAAAAGAGAAACAGTGCAACTAATAGTGAACCGAAGAAGTATTATAGTATTTCCTTACATTAGTTGTTGCTCGATATAATATAAACACACATTCCTTTTTCTTTAAGATATTATAAAAGTTGACAGATAATAATATTGAATTTTGAAAGATGAAATTTCCGGAATTATGTCATACGCGTATCAAGCTATCATAACTGGGTTACAATGTACAAATGAACACACGTTCAAACAAAATTAAACTAAATAATTTATATGCTAAAGGGTAACAATATATTGACAACATTATTCGGCCCTACAATATTATTTTTTGGCAGCAAAAATCATGCATGAATAGATGTATACTACTATTTACAAATTTAATTTCATTCAAATTTATTTTCTACTCAAACCTGTTTTATTGCTTATTTGATCAATTTTACAATATTTTGACATCTATATCTCTATTCATGCACGAGAACAAATTAATGGAATTTTATCTAATTTGGTTCATTGATTATTGATAATTGGTAAAGCCCCAAGGGTAAATATATAATCTGATTTATATTAAATTTAAACGCATTACAAAAAAAGTACTAGTATATGTCACAACTAAAAATAATACATAGTATATGATTTAAAGTATTACTTTTAGTGAAACGAAATTTGCTCTTTTCATTACTCCTTTCATCTCACATTACTTTGAATACTTGGCACATATCAAGTATAAAGCCTGTTATATATGTGCAATTAATCTGACATAAACAAGAATAAAACTAATAATAGGATAATAGGGCAAAAGCTATCTATTATTCAATCTATGAAGTTACAAATGAATATAGAAGAACACTTCAACTTTGTCACTTCACACCCAAAAGAACCTAAGATAAACTTCTATAAATATATATATATTAATCATAGAAAAGAAAAAAGTACCTATCTTATATTCTATTTTAATAAGAATGTTAAAAATTAATAATTGCATGCCGACTTAGTACTTACTTGGTACAATAGCTCAAATGAACATGATTGATATGTATTTGGAGTATTTTTTTAATTAAGAGAGACAAATTATTAAGCTACAATCCATATTTTTACGCTTTTAAAATAGAATACTCTTGCATCGTTATACAGACGATCACTTTTTTGAATTGTTTGAGTTTTCTTAACATAGTAAGTCACTTTCAAAATCATTATAAATTTCATATAACGTCCCTTAATAGTATGTACCGTACCATTAACTTACAAGAACGAAGATTATCAATAACATATGGCATGCATGGTAGGGTGTGTCCTAAATTTTGTTTACTAACTACAAGTAAAACACATTGATTTTAGAGAATGTGTAACTAGTTAATTAATTGATCTCTTAGAAACATGTCATAGAACAATAGAGCCAAAAGAAAACGGAAGTAACAAACAAGATAAGAACTGAATCTTTCAGGAGGATGTTTCTTGTCTAAAATAACAGTATGCATAATTATTTTTACAATTTTTACTATCTTTCCTAAATTGTCTTATTGTAGATTTGTTGACAAGTAGTAGGACATGAAATATTACAAATTTGAAGACTATAACTAAGGGAAATAGGAAATAACATAACATTGCCTTATTTTTCTATGGTGAACTAACTAACAATATTGCCTACCAAAATTCCAACAGTGAGAAGTGTGAAACTTCTAGGAAATTTTGAAAAGTAGTAATTTTAGCTTTATCATTTCCTTTTGAAGTTTCCTTCTTATCGACATGACTTGCAAATAATTGTTAGGAGAACATGTTATTGTGGGGTTAGGGGGAGTGTAGCCTTCAATTTAAGGGAAATATTTGAATATGTACAAATTATCATGATTTATTTCGACATTGTTGAGGGTTTTGAGGCAATATATGTAGACAATAAATAATCAATTGGCCGAGTGATAATGTGGATGAGAGTATTGTTTCTTGAAAGAAAAAAAAAAAAAAATTGTTTATGTCGACTAGTTTAGCTAGGCACGACGTGCTGTCCCGGACTAATAGACTTGAAATTAATTCTAATCATGTTGATCAACAACTTATATTGAAAAAATCTAACGACCTATGATAAATTTTGTGTTACTAGGCACTATTATATGAAATGCATAATTAATTAAGGTTGTATTCTTTACTACAATTTAGCCAAGCTATGAAAAAAGATGAAAGGTGAAATGTTGTGTTAGATTTAAACATTTCCGGCAAAACAATGCTTCTTTTATTTTTGTTGAGTTGAGGTCAAAGGTGAAGTATTAATATATATTTTGACATATGACTTGTTGCAATTGTTGAACTTTTTTGGATTGCCTAATGCTCCAAGTCTCTAACACCACTCCTCTCTTTTTCATCACCCACCTTCCTCGATCACTATCCTACCTATCACTGCACCCTTCACAATTTGAAATAAATCAAATAAATAATTTTTTCCCGTAAAAAGAATTGATGCCACAGCTATATCGATCACCCATTTATTAACACGCTACGTAGATAATACAGAATAATAAATGAGGAGGAAGTGATAGAGAAATAGTAGCAAGACAATATCTTGTAAAGGACGATGAGGGTGATTGATTGAAGGCAATATATAAGGTATTTTAATTTCTTGATATTTCCTCTTCTCGAAATACAAAACACAATTACCAATTTAATGTGAATAATGTCTGATATATTTAGGTCGTTTGATCAACACTACTTAAAACAATAATTGTATCGAGTTAGCTTAACAATGCAGGTAAGATAATCAGCTTAACAAGTTTAAGCTCATGTCATAATAGTTGATACAATGCATGTAAGATAATCAACTTAACAAGTTTAAGCTCATGGATGAAGCTAAGTTCCGTCCTTGCATGCATGATTGCTTTTTATTCTCTATAAAAAAAAATCCATATTCCGACTGATTTATGACACGTATATGAGGTGGTGAGCTAACTCGATCGATGTTGTTGAATATGACAAAGTGAGGGGAGATGATATGATGATGGCTCCTATATAAAAAATTCTTGGGGTTGCATCATTAATATTCCTTAGCATACCTTAGATGTTAGATGCATCAATATAATGTAATCGTGAAAAATGCAGTAGAAACTATAGGAAGCAACAGCCAACAGCAAGCAAAGGAAGGATTACATCGCCAGCAACTTTCACACACATTGATGGGGCCACCACAACTTAGCTTGTTGAGGTTCACGGGTTTCTCTATTTCTAGATTCTCTCATGCACTCATCTTCTGTCCCTCTCTTTCTTTCTCTCTCTAAAATTGAACAAAAAGCCCACAAATTTTTTTATTGGTTACTTTTATTTTCACCCTTTTAATTTTTTTGTCTTTCACATGTGCAAAAAATAAAAATAAGATATTGTGTATGTACTCCTACGAGTCCTATTGTTGAGTGTAATCATCTTAGGGCATGTTCCGATTAACTGAACTCAGCTGAACTGAACTGAACTGAGCTGAGCTGAACTGAACTGAACTGAACTGAACTGAACAAAACTTATTAATTAGTGATTTTTAACTACGGATTAGTGATCTTTGATTATTTATTGATTATTTATTACTATACATATGTGTATATACAAATGTACATATTAAAATATTTACGAAAAATATACTATATAATTATAATTATAAAATGTATGGAAAATATATTATAAAATGTATGGAAAATATATTAAAAACTTGAAACCTCTAAACGTTTTAAACACATATACTATTTATTATTATTATTATTATTTATTGATGATTATTATTATTATTATTTATTGATTATTATTATTAGTATTATTATTTCAATTATTATTGTTATTATTATTATTATTATTATTATTATTATTATTATTATTATTATTATTATTATTATTATTATTATTGTTAATATTATTATTATTATTATTATTATTATTATTATTATTATTATTATTATTATTATTATTATTATTATTATTATTGTTTTTGTTGTTGTTGTCGTTGTAATAAGAGCTTAAAAGAATGAAATTTGGCTTTATATCATTAGCAATATCATTAGACATAAATTAAGAGCTGAGCTGAACTGAACTGAACTGAATTTCAACGGAACAGAACATACCCTTAGTAATTGTTTCTAGTAAATGGTAATTATATGAAGTTTATTGTGTGTAAAATTCAATTATTAGGGTCTATTTTAATTTACTAAGCTGAACTAAGCTGATTGGAGCTAAACTAAACTGAATATTTTATGAGAGAAGGAAATTAGGAACTGAATTGAAGTGAACTGAACCGAAAATAAGCTGAAGAGAATAGGCCCTTAGTGTGCCAAAAAAAAGTATATTGTATGATATCATAATCAAGAAAAAATTAGTGACATTGATAACATTTGTGAACCATGAGGTTGCAAACTAATGTTAATAGTCCTTAATACAATTTAGAAAGAAATTTCTTTAGTTGTTAATTGTATATTTACGAGTCTACATGTTGGCTCTTGTAAGAGTTGTAGCTAATTACTTGATATATCCAAAGATTAACAATAGTAATAATACACGTACCTCTAATCAAATAGATTTTCATCATATCATTAGCTAAACATAAGTTGATTAATAATAGAAAAGTAGTGTGGTATATTGTTGGCGCCCTAATAAGAAACTAAGCAAGTAAATGGTTAAACACAGTGCGAGTACAACATATAACTACGTAGTGCATAATATACTTCTTCAATGTTACAGTTTACAACATACCTATCAAGGCTTTAAAAAAACGAGAATAATTGATAACCTAACAAATTAATGACCTTATATTAATTAATAAGCCTCAAAACAAGTCCTTTTTACATTAGCAAAAAGAAAATAACACACTACCTATAGTAAAATGATACGATGTACGTATATGTTTGATAAGTAGCAAACTCGATGTTAATCTAAAAGTCTGATGAGACCGCTACAAAATAGCTAGCTCTAGCTAGTTTACGTCTTCAAGGCTATTCTTCATAAACTGAAATCTACATTATGAAAAATATTCAGCAATTGCTACCAACATTTCAATGCAAGAAATCATTGGAATGAGAACTTTGTTGTGTATGAATGTAAACAATTACTCATAACATATAACACGTTACACTATAACAGAGTTAGTCTTAAAATAATATTGTCCTTACTTTTTGCGCACTTTTTCCCCTTTAAAGAAACAAATACGAAATATGTAACATGTTCGTGAGTTATAAATTCTTAAATCAAACTACACAGAAAAGAATGAGGAAGCCAAGCACATGCATTAGACAAAGGCATCAATCAAAATTATGGAATACCTTGACATATGGTCGTAATACAATCAAAAGGGAGTCAAATACATAGGCCACAATGTCTCCTTTAATTATTTGAAAGAGTTAATAACGGGATGACAATTTAGTCTGAATCTAAAAACCAAAATAATCGTATATGAATCCGAAATCAATAAAGGCCAAATAGTAATAAATCTAAAAATGTGAACGTGTCCAGCGTTTTCTAAGTTGCTAGGCCGGACCCAATTTAAGTTACAGATCACGGGCTTAATTGATGGCCCATAAGATTGTCGTTTGTGGATTTAGTCAATTACAAGGCCCAATCTATTTTTGTTGGTTTTACTAGCCTGTTTAGACCAGTTTTTTTCACCTGCTAAAATTTTATTTTTATCAGCAAATTCTACAAAAGTTTTAGGTATTCTTCCTTGATTTGGCTAGATGATGTAGTACGAACTACGCAGTAATATTGTTTCTTTATTGATTTTAGAATACAGTCCGTACCTCACTGCCTAAGCCTAATAGGCTACATATGGACATCGCTCTATAAATCATTTAAGAGCGATATATATTGATTCCGTGCAATTTTCTAAAGTTAATTCATATCGACATCTAAATATTACTTATATAAGTCTTTACATCTTATCATCGTTATATGTCTATCAATTACGGCATTTGAATGGTTTGATTCTCCATAGTCGATGAATGAAGATTGAATGCATTCGTCAAACTTCTAATATTTGTTCTTCAACCAGATGTGAGTCATGTGACATAAAAATATGAATTTGCTAGAATACTAGATGATAATTTCTAATGAATTTAAATCAATATTATAGTAAATTACTCACTCTGACAATTTTAAGTGTAATTACGATAAAAAGAGACTATATAATTAATCTGCGTTAAACATCTAGTTAACAGCTCGATTTATTTTGTAATAACAGTGTAATATACATATAAACGCGGGAGACTAATGTTTACAACCAAATCAGTAATCATCCATCTTGCAAAGAATTTGACAAAGGCCTTGAAAGGAGTTGAACTGAATTGGTTTATGATTATAATTTACAAATACTGTAGCTAGTAACCTTTCCTTCTCTAGTAAGTCTAAGTTAAAGTCAAAGTCAAACAAATTCTTATATTTCGTATGTACACATTATACAGTGTGTAGCAGTGTACTTAATACAACCATAAGTTCAGAAATTTTAAATCCTTTGAACAGTAAGATTTGGTCTTCCTTGATAATAACACACCTGTTACTATGTAGTACTTGCAGTGTTAGCAGCTAATGTAATACACTATGTTAATAATTGGATTTTTAAGAAAAAGTCTCTACTCAGGAGAGCAACAAGGAATCCTGTCCCCTCCAATCCCCACAAATTCTATAAAAAGTTGGGGTTAATTTGCTTGCTTTGTTATCCCTAATTATCTCATGTTATTGGAGCATTTGTACGTAAATGTATTGTATACAACATGTTTAGTCACCCCAAATCATATAAGAGTCAACTCCGCAAATAATTGACTTTAATGTAATTTAGGAATACTAAACAAGTTATATGCAATACACTCATTTAATACAAGTGTTAAATTTCTAGTTTCACCACTATATTTTATACAACTTCTAATCGTGTGGTAATGTAGGGTTTTGTGCACCAAGTAAAACTCAACAGCTAATTATCATCTTATATCCCCCTCCGCCACTCCAAAATTCTCCCCACCACATATCCCCCCTCTCCCAATCCCCCGTCACCACCACAACTCTGCCTTGCGAACCACCAACTCGCAGACTCACATCCGAGCGCCCTTCAACCCCCCCCCCCCCCCACCCAACAAAGGTACCTCACAAAGGCCACACCCCCTCCACAATTGTAGCCAAGTCCTTCACGTTGTGAGCACTTGGCATCCTCACTGCTGCAACCATCTCTCGACAATTTTTTAAAAAAAGTAAATACAAGGGGATGGACAAAAGTTTTTTCTCCAACAAACCCATGGGGAAACAAATAAGACCTACATGGCCACTGCATAGGTCTTATTCATATAACTATATGCCCCATAAGCTAGGGTGCTAGACGAACAAGTCCATGACCAAAGTGAAACACGTGGAATTTGTTCGTCCCCTCATGGGCTAATGAAAAAACATCCATCAAACTCTTTTCGAATATTTTCTTTTTTAAAAAAACACGTCGAAAACAGCAGGAACAGTGGGGATGTGGTGTAGGGGGAAGGGGTGGAAAGAGAGAAAGTGTTAGGAGGTCTAATCACTAATGGGGGTGATAGGGACATTGTGGAAAAAGATATGACTGGTGTGTGATACTTGCAATTTACAAGGCAGTGAATAAACCAGGATTCCCCAGCTGAATCCTGACCAAAAGCCACAAAACTTTAAAAATTTTCAACCAGAAATTAAACTACCATGTTCTCAATCTTGTTGATTTGTTGGCACAGCAAGCTCTTTTCGATTTGAACTTCATCCAATCAATCTACATGTTAATAAAGCAAAACCATATTATTGGAAAATCTTATGTAACCAACTGTTGAGACAGTAAAATATTACTGAAAGAAATTAATTTAAAAGTAGCAACCTTTGCACAATTTTGGTGCAAATAACTTCAACTTAGCTTCTACATTCTGAAATATTCCTGCATTCCTACAATATGTAAACACAAATGAGAAGGAAAATTCGACAAGTCCAAAGACTTGAACCGAAAACAAAGAGAGGAATCATTAGAAAAAGACTTGAAATTTAAGCATTGTAAATCTTCCTCTAATTAGTTATTGTTGGCTGCAGATAGGTTCTTCCCCCTCTCCTGTAAATGGAACAAACACATTAAGCTACACAAAAACATGGCAAATATTTAAGCGAGCATCAACTGATTAAAATCCTACCATAGAAATGAACCATCTACTTGGGGCTTGAACCTAAGTATCCCAATCTATCAGCTAGCACATTCACATCCTCCTGCTCTTCGCCCCCTTGATCACTAGAGGCAGCAGCCTTAAACCTTTCATTTAGTAACTCCTCCCAAAATTCCTCATCGAGTTCTTTATCATCGCCTTCAAATTGGTCCAAACCACCACGCCGTTCCTCCCCCAGCTCGGTCCCTCCCCTATTATAACCTTGCATCTCAAGGGCTAATGCCTCGAGCTCAGAAACTGGACCAAGAGGATCATATTGATCATACCCATAAGAACCAAAGTCTAATGGCTCAGCCTTAACATGTCCCATTCCTAAAGGTACACTACTACCACTTGTTACACTTGCATACCTACTTGACACCCCACAGTGTAAATGACCCTTTTGCCCTTGATCAATAGGCCGCCTCCTTTTCTTGCTTAATGCTTCCTCAAGTTCTTTCCTTTTCTCCTTTTGTTGGACTAACTGTTGGAGAAATGCAGGGTTTTGCATTGCCCTTGCTAAAAAGTTCATCATTTGTTGTTGCTTCATCTCAGTAGCTTGTAATCTTTGTTCCATTGCTTGTAAGAATGATCTTGTGTTCTGTTGTTGTTGTCTTAGCTTCACTAATTCCATCATTAACACTTGTTTATCGCGTCGCAATCGATCCACTTCACCATCAACCCCAAATCTACCTAGCTCTACACAAGGGTCTATCACTCCCTGTTGAGAAAACATAGGATTAGATGAGTGTTTCCTTCTCCTTATGTTCTTCAGTTGATGCTTTTGCCCCTTTAAAAACCCTTCATTTGCAAATTCCCATCTATCAGGATCAATCTTCCTAAAACCCTGCAAATTTTTCAAACAATTTTGTAAGTACCAAGTTAATCAAATCACTAGAAATAAATAACCGTTAAAAGTAATTAGAGACGGATGGAGTATTAACCAAAATGTCCATATTAAACATCATTTCCATCAAGAGAAGTCGGCAGCAGTATAAAAAAATCAAAATTATTAAATTACATCAAGCAAAGTTGCAAAATATTTTATTAAAATCTAAGGACCCACATCTAGAATTTTTGCAATTTCAAATTTAGTCATGAGATTAAATAAGATAATAGGACAAACTAAAAAAGAATCATTGGGTAGATTTCACATGATCAAGAAAGGAAAGTTGTATTAAAATATATTCAACCACATTACTAAAGTTAATTGACAAGTTGCCAACTCATTTCACTAAAATCCCATTAACATTTTCATTATTTTATTTTTAATTGCTAACAAATCCAATTCTAATTCTAGCACATCAAAATATAACACATGGATATCACAACAAATCAAGAAAGAGAAAGACAATGAGACAGGTGGCTTCTGTCAAGAGGTGAATTTTAATCAACTTTTGTCTTTACTAATTATAATATTAATCAACTTCTACTCCTTGCTAATTGTGTCATTGACTCCATAAAACTAGATATTTAATTAGATTATAATGTCTTATTCAGAAAAGAACGGTTATGATATATGCAATCCTTAACGCGTAAGTGGCAACTTAAATGGTACAAGTAAAAAGGAATGAGATAAGAGTACTTACATAAGTATTAAGCTGCCTGACAAAGCTAGAGAAATTATTATGCTTGAAATTTCTAGGAAGTAAACCAGAAGCAAAAGCATGAGGATCCCAAACCACAAAGCTTTGACCTCCTCTGTTCCAAGACACTATACTATCAGTACTTGGATCATCAACTATTTCATATGTTTTCGTTAAAAATGGAGGTGGACCCACTTCATGTAATCCTTCTCTAGGCTGAGGTGCCGGAAAATTTCTTGAAATCTCACCGGAAAAGGTCAACGTCGTCGAGCTGGATTCTGGGAACTCTTTTTTAACTGGATATAAAGGATTCATAGTTAAAATGTTATAACAAAGGTTGAATTTTTCTGGGTATGCTTTACTTTTGGTGATAAGTCAAAGATAAAAAGCAATTTTTTTTTTCAAAGATTGAGTCACAATGTGACTCAAATTGAAGTGAAAATATTGAAATTGAAGCAAATCAAATGAAATTCAAATTTCCAATTCTTCAAATTGAAAGGGAATTAAGCAAAAAACCAAGATGAAATTTGATCAACTTTGTACAGAAAATATTAAAATCAATAACTTAAAAGGCAGGGAAAGAAGAGAGAGAAAGGTTACAAATTATACAAAAACAGAAGGAAGCTTTGATTGGTATATAAAAGAGGAGAAATTGAGAGAAAATTGAGGAAATTTGAAGAAAAAAGTTGTATGATTTTTGGAAGACAGTAAGACATGCTCTGTTTTAGCTCTGCTTGGAAAGAAGAAGGTAGGTTTTGGCAGTTATTGTTGATTTGTTGGGGAAGATTATGTGATTAATAAGGTTGAGGGGATATAAAAAGTGTGACATTTGGACCCTTAAATAGAAACTTATATAACCTATGATAATAATTAAAATATAATTTTGAGTAGAAAGTTCTAGAGTTTAGAAGGGATGGAGAAAGGAACCATCTAAAATAGCAAAGGCTTAATATTTTATTTGTGGATTTGGGTAGGTGTCCTCTTTTAATTTGTTAAATTTTTTATATTTTGGTTGATATATTGGGATGAGGAGCCTTGGAAAGTTCTGGAATTTATTCAGGAAGGGGAGCAAAAAAAAAAATAATAATAAAAAAAAACTTGTTTTGCTGAGTCATGCTGACCATGCTAATGTGGAGTGGGTTTGATTATCCAACAGAAAAAAATAAAATAAAAATAAAAATATGAGGAATAAAGAATTGTTATTTTGAGCAATTTGATTGGTGTAGATAGGAGAAAATGCCCCACCTGTTATTGGGGGTCATATAAAATAAGGTACTCACTACTGATCACAAGGTTCTAGGTTTTTTTAGAGTAATTATTTTTTATTTATTTTTTGAATTTTGTTTTGGGTGACCCCCTAAAAAGGGAACTTTGAAAAGGAAAAAAATTAATTAAGAAAAGGGTGGGAAGCAAGAAAAATAAAGGATACAGTACTCCATATTAGAGAGACAGATATTAATGAAAGCTGATTTGCAGAATTGACATTGTTGAAGAATGGGAAGTTATGGGCAATTTCAGGATAGAATTGATTGTTTCTAGTCCATGATTTACTTTTTAGAAAAAAAAAAAAAAAATGAAAAACAAAATATTTTTCTGCTCGGCCAAAAACAAAAATTCATTTCTAAAATGTTTCATCATTTTGATTAGACACATTTGTCAATTAGACTATTATTTTTTTAATGGAAAACTTTTGTATACATCCGGTTTTCAGTAATTTACTGTACATCGGGTACACTTTTGTCAGATTTAGTGTCACTTTTGTCAAATTTAGTGTCACTTTTGTCAAATTTATCAATGAAGCATATGTAACTATTATATATGTCAGGGTAACTTTTGTGCGTTTTAGTGTAACTTTTGCACATTTTATTGTCACTTTATAACGGATGTTCACCGTTTTATTTAAAAGTTTGTGTTTTTTAATTACTGTTTTATAAATAAATAAATAAATAATGCATTTTTATGGTTAGCCACATACGAAGTATAAGAATATGTGTTTAACAATATATGCTTTGAGGTTTAATACAACAATAATTAATACTAATAGTATAAAATTTGTTTTCAATTAATAGTAAACAACTAAGCGTGTAAGTTAATGAAAAAAAAAATGATGCAATTATTTAGAAATGGACCGCAATAATAAATAATGTATACACTATCTCATTTTACTTTACCCATTTCATCCAAAAAAATCTATTACAAAAGTTGGTCAAGAAAATAAAACCAATTTTACAAAGATGATCTCATCCGTTTAAGATTGATCTTTCTACTTTGACCACTTTTGTAAAAAAAAAAAAAATGTAAGATTGTAATGTAAACATTGTGATGACTACAAAAGCTATTGCAAAATTGTCAAATTATGAGCAATTTCAAGATTGTATTGATTGTTTCTCCACCTTAATTTTAATTACTAGCACCAAGCTACCAACCATTGTAAATAAGCAAGGACAATCGCTACTACTTATGGCACACAAATGCAAGTACTCCGTAGGCAACTCCTCACATACTCACGTATAATAGGACGTCACATTTCTATAAGACAATCGCTACTACTAATGGCACACAAACGCAAGTACTCCGTACGCAACTCTCGAAAACAATAGTCACATACTCACGTATAATACAACGTCACATTTCTATAAAACCATAACTAATCGAGCCATCTACCCCAATCATGTCATATCATTAATTGTGGGGTTAACCTTAAGCATCGGACTAAAGTAAGGTTTAGTTCGCCTTATTTTTACTTATTTTCCATAAAAATAATAATAATTCCACATAAAGCCAAAAATTGAGCAAAAGAAAACTACCCTTGGAAGATTGTAAATGAGGCATTTGAGTTTTATCAGCTTCTCACTGCATCCTACGCTCCATTTTGCTTCTCATACTCCGCCCTTTCGCCGTCGAAATCCACCGTCGTTAATTATTGAATCACGAGTCCAAAATTCAGGGAGAAGACGAAGAATTTGAGGGAAATGTATTGGAAATTGATGAATCATTTTGTTGAATTTCAGCGTTTGAAGAAGAAAATCGAATTTCTGTGTTGAGAAGAGCAAATAGAGTTTTGAGGGTTTGTTTTGGAGATTTTTGGAAGCAAATACAGTAACTGAAAAAAGGGAAGAAAAAAAAAAAAAAAAAAAAATCCTATTTTGCTGTCCATTGAAGGGTTAGCAAAGGTTTTGGTATGACATACCAAACGAAACTAGCCTTATGGCCCGTGCAATGCACGGGTTATTCATATAAAATTGTATTGAGAGATAAGTGAGGAAATATCAGTAAATCATTATAGGGTATAATATGTAATCGGAAAAATTGCATTAAGAGATAATGAGGAAATATTAGTAAGTCATTATAGGGTATAATATGTAATCGGAAACGTGATTAAAGAAATTAAAATTTTGGAACTTTAATCGAAAAAGAGGTTTAAATAGAAGGTGGAATGGGTAAAATTAAAGAGAGAATAGGAAAAGGTTGAATTAAAGGGGAGAGATGAAGTGTGTATAAAAGATGAACTATAAGTTTAATGAAAAAATTAAAAAAAAATGGTGTAATAAAAAATTAATAGTGTAAGATGACATGTGACATTATGGTTAGAGAAGTGTAATAGAATGGATAGAGACATGTGTCTTTCTTAGTATCTTGGTTATAGTTTTTAAATACTAAGTATAGATATAGATTCCGAAAAATAAAACTAATACAGAGTAGAAAAAGTGAAATTAGAACGCATGATTAGCATGAATAACCCGTATTGTAGAGGTGATAAAAAATCGGGTGGGTCCGAGTCTTAACATAATACATCGTGTCTAAATCTAAAAAAAAAAAAGTAACGGTGTAGCCGGTGGGCAAATTTTAAGATGCACCACCACGCCTATAGTTTTGTACAATTAGTAAAAAAATCTGAACAATTGCAAATTTTGAACATGTAGTAAAAACATCTGAACATCGCAAATTTTGAACATTAAGTTAAAAAATCTGAACAATTACAATGCATCATGCCTATACTTTTGAACATTTAATTTAGTAAAAAAATCTGAACAATCGGGAATTTTGAACATTTAGTTAAAAAATCTGAACATCGCAAATTTTGAACATTTAGTATAAAAATCTGAACAATCGCAATGCACCACATCTATAATTTTGAACTTTTAGTAAAAAAAAATATGAACAATATTAAATTTTGAACATTTAGTAAAAAAAATCTGAACAATCGCAAATTTTGAATTATTATGAGTCAGACAAACTTTGAACTGACTCGTAATAATTAATTCAATAGTTTTGTAATATAAACTGAACATTTAATGTATACAAAATGAACATTTCTTGATAAAATATGAACATAAAAATTGCATGTTTATGCTCAATTTTTGTGACATGCTCATATTTTTTTTATTAAATGTTTATTTTTTGTAAAATGTTCAATTTTTTTTAACTAAATGTTCAAAAGTATAGTCGTGGTGCACCTATTTCTAGGTGCACCATGGTGCACATAATACTAATTGGTAGCCGGTGCTCAAACTCGGAAAAAAATGACGAGCTTGTTGGGCTTTTCAGGTTTGGATAAGGTTCAGGCTTTTAACTAAAAATGCATTTAGGGCTTGTCCAAACATGTCATATTTTCGGGTCGGGCTGATGTTGATCACCTCTACCATATTGAATATATTTCAAAGGTCTTTTTTTTTTAATCGATATCAAGATCTCTTGAAATTGGAAAGGTAGCTCTAACTACTTGAGTTAATTCTCACTCTCAATGGTCCTCCTATTAGACTTTATAGTGTGTCAATGACTCAATATGATTTATTCAAGTAGTCACACGGCTAAAACCTCAAAGAATTTCTCAAAGAGCGTGGATATTAGCCTTCAATTTTGGAATTTTTTTACTTTTTTTCACACGGAAATAAAAATTGCCGAAATGTTTCCCAGGGCCCCTAGTATCCTCTGGGAGTCCAATTGGCTTGGTGGAACCATCCAATTTGCCTTTAAACGACCAATTTACATGTTTACAACTTGCACCAATTTCATTAACTCAAGTCTATCACGAACATTTATGACAACATATAATGATCATATATGGTTCCAAACGGCATTATTTGACCCCGAGACGTATCCCCTAAAATTTCAATGTTTTTCGACACTGGGTCCCGAAACATTCAAAATTTCTCAAAAATCATGGATATTAGCCTTCAATTTTGATTTTTTTTTTTTTACTTTTTTTCGCTCGGATATAAATTAGCCGAAATGTTTACCATGGTCCCTAATACCCTCTAGGAGTCCAATTGGGTAGGCGGAACCATCCAATCTGCCTTTAAACGACCAATTTATCGGTATACAACTTGCACCGATTTCATTAATTCAAGCCTACCTCGAACATTTATGACAACAAATAATGATCATATATGGATCAAAACGACATTATATGACCCCGAGATGTATTCCCTAGAATTTCAAAACTTTTCGACACTGGGCCCCGAAACCTCTAAAATTTCTCAAAAAGCAAGGATATTAGCCTTCAATATTGGAATTTTTTTTACTTTTCTTCATCCGAAAATAAAAATTACCGAAATATTTACCATGGTGCCTAATACCCTCCAAGAGTCCAATTGGGTAGGTGGAACCATTCTACTTGCCTTTAAACGACCAATTAACCGGTTTACAACTTGCACCGATTTAATTAACTCAAGCCTACTACGAACATTTATGAAACATATAATGATCATATATGGTTCCAAACGATATTATATGAACTTGATATGTATCCCCTAAAATCTTAATTCTTTTCGACACCGGGCCTCGAAACATTCGAAATTTCTCAAAAATCGTGGATATATTAGCCTTCAATTTTGGAATTTTTTGAATTTTTTTCGCCCGGATATAAAAATTGCCGAAATTTTTACCATGGTTCCTAATATCCTTCGGGAGTCCAATTGGGTGGGTGGAACCATCCAATTTACCTTTATACGACATTTTTACCGGTTTATAACTTGCATCGATTTCATTAACTCAAGCCTACCACAAACATTTATGACAACAAATAATGATCATATATGGTTACAAACAGTATTATATGACCCCGAGATGTATCCCCTAGAATTTCAAGACTTTTAGACACCAGGCTCTAAAGAATCCAAATTTTCTCAATAAGCGTGGATATTAGCCTTCAATTTTTGAATTTTTTGACATTTTTTCTCCCGGAAATAAAAATTACCAAAATGTTTACCATGGTCTCTAATTTCCTTCGAGAGTCCAATAATTAGGTGGGTGTAATTATCCAATTTACCTTTATGCGGCATATTTACCGGTTTATAACTTGCACCGATTTAATTAACTCAAGGCTACCACGAACAGTTATGACAACAAAAAATAATCATATATGGTTCCAAAAGGCATTTTATGACCCCGGAATGTATCCCTTATAATTTCAAATTTCAAGACTTTTCGCCACCCGACCCCGAAACCTCCAAAATTTCTCAAAAAACGTGGATATTAGTCTTTAGTTTTGGAATTTTTTGACTTTTTTTCGCCCGGAAATAAAAATTGCCAAAATGTTTACCATGGTCCCTAATACTCTTCGGGAGTCCAATTGGGTGGGTGGAACCATCCAATTTTCCTTTGTACGGCATATTTACCGGTTTATAACTTGCACCGATTTCGTTAACTCAAGCCTACCACGAACATTTATGACAACAAATAATGATCACATATGGTTCCAATCGGCATTTTATGACCCCGAGATGTATCCCCAAGAATTTCAAGAATTCTCGACATCGGGCCCTGAAATCTCCAAAATTTCTCAAATGCGTTGATATTAATTAGTCTTCAATTTTGGAATTTTTTGACTTTTTTTCGCCCGGAAATAAAAATTGCCGAAATGTTTACCATGGTCCCTAATACTCTTCGGGAATCCAATTGGGTGGGTGGATCCATCCAATTTACCTTTGTACGGCATATTTACTGGTTTATAACTTGCACTGATTTCATTAACTCAAGCCTACCACGAACATTTATGACAACAAATAATGATCATATATCGTTCCAAACGGCATTATATGACCCCGAGATGTATCCCCTAAAATATCAAGACTCTTCTACACCGGGCCGCGAAACCTCCAAAATTTCTCAAAAAGCGTGCATATTACCTTCAATTTTGGATTTTTTTGACTTTTTTCGCCCGAAAATTAAAATTGTTGAAATGTTTACCATGGTCCCTAATACCCTCCGGGAGTCCAATTGGGTGTGTGGAAACATCCAATTTGCTTTTAAACGGCCAATTTACCGGTTTACAACTTACACCGATTTACTGGTTTATAACGACCAATTTAATTAACTTGCACCGAACCCGACTTGAACCGAAATTGACCGAAACCCGTTTTAACCTGTCAAAACCCGACTTTAACCCAACTTGTTACTAACCTGAGATGAATTCAACCCGACCCGTTCCCAACCCGACCCAAATTTAACCCAACATGTTACAAACCCGACCCAAAATCAACCCGACTTGTTATTAACTTGACCCAAATTCAACCCGACTTTTTATTGACCTGACCTGAATTTTACCAGACCTATTACTTAGTCGACCCAAAAATTCAACCCGATCTGTTACTAACCCGACTCAAAATTAACACGACTTGTTACTGACCCGACCTAAATCCATTCCAAATTGTTCCTGAACCGATTTCAAATCACCTTAAATGCAATTTATACCACCTTATTATTTTTTATTAAAGCATTTTGTTTAGGGAGACCAAGTCGGTCCAGGCCAGCAAAAGAAAGGAGCATCATCCTCAAATTTAAGAGTTAAATATAGTATATATTTGTTGTATGGTCAAAGGAGATAATTATCTTCCTAAATTATAGACTATAGTTCCCTAGTATATTGTCATATATATTATAGTCAAAGGAAATAATTAGCTTGATAAAAATGATAATTATCTATTTATAGTTAGTTGAACCAAATATGACCTGACTTGGAAATGACCCGACCTGATTGTAACCTGCAAATTATTGACTTGAGCATAACCTGACTTGGAAATGACCCAACCTGATTATAACTTGCAAATTATTTACTTGAACTGAACCGACTTGAACCCGACTTGAAAATGACCCGACCTGATTATAACCCGCAAATTATTGACTTGAATCGAACCCGACTCGAACCCGAGAATTACCCTAACCCGTGAAAACCCGAATTAAACCTGACCTGTTGTTCACCCGACCCGAATATAACCCGACTTGTTATTAACCCGACTTAAACCCGAAAAGAAGTATGACCCGACGTGACCCGACTCAAGCATGACCCAACCCAAACCCAAACCCATCTCGCATAGGTTATGGAATTAATCGAAATTGACCCGACCCGAGTTGACCCAACCCACTCTTACCCGACCCAAACCCGACCCGTTTATCCAAATGACAGCTCTAGTTACACCCTTAAAGCACATCTTCACAAGTCTTAAATTTGTCGCATTAAGGTCATAATAAAACATTATCAGTCTATTACGATATTCTACTTTAAGGACATGTTTTGATTAAAAGTAATGTATTATTAAGGTAATAAAAATTTATCTTAAGAAAAATAATTGTGAATATATAAGGGAAAATGAGAGAATGATGGTGTGATTAAATTATTGTTATAAAACTATACAATAATGACATTATGCTCTATTTGGATTTTAAATTGGGCTAATTCTAGTGTTTGGATGAGTTAGAATTTGAAATGTAAATTTAGTTCAAATTCTGAAACAATTAAGAAAACTTTATAATACTTAGAATTTGAAATAATAATAAGTCAAACCATGTCATTTAAATCCTAACCTAACCTAGAACCTTAAACAACTATTGTGTACTTCATAGTTCTTCTATTTAATGATAATTCCCTTCTTCAACTTATTTACTTTATCTCTCCTCTCTTAAACGTTTATCATCCTCCATTATTTCCTCCACCACCTTTTCCTTTATTGACGACAGGTTAATGGAATCGTTGATCAATTTCGATCATAGCAGTGGGTTTGGGCTACAAAATCTCGTTTCTTGATATGATCGACTATTTTTGGGATAATATGTGAGTAAAATATTTGGAATTGATGATGATAAAGGTTATTGTTATGGCTATTGAAAAATTGCAGATTTTTGTACACAGATTGTTTTTCCCAAACAAGTAATTTGTAATTGAAATTCAGGATATCAATTTCCAGAACTGGAATGATATAGTAATTTAAAACGAAATTAGTATTTCCAAACATGCCTTATATTGTGAAAAGTAAAGAGAAAGGGAACTTTAATCCTCATGATCACAAGGACGGGAATGTCCTATGATCTCCTAAAATCAGAATGGAAGTTTTAACCGCTTGATCCATTCCCACTCTGTCATAACTATAAATACACTAAAATTTGATTTTTTTGGCGTAATTTTTCTGTGTGCTCAAACTCACAGAATTCACATTTGATATCTTCCACCTCGTCTTCCCCATCTCTATACAAAATCGAAATTCTAAAATTCTATCCATGGCTGAAAAACCCTAGATTATCGCGCCATAATTACATCAAAAAGCTTAATTTAACAATAATGGATAAAACCCTAGAAATCCATGTATTGGGGTTAAGCTTATTCTTGCTTCTAATCACTTGTTTATCAGCTGAATCATCGACATGTTTGACAGTATACAAGGAAGGAGGAGCTCCGGCTGTATTCAAATCCCCAAAATGCCCTAGCTGGAAGCTCTCCCATCACCAATTTCCGCCGGGAAGCTCCAAGTGCCATGTCGCCGCTTTTCAAGGTCGCCGGAGTTCGATGGAGGATCGTATCTTATGTGCCCTCGGTGTTCGAATTCCGTTTCCGGGTTCGTAAGATTTTGTTTTATTATCTGGAAGAATTAATTTTTAATTTTGTAGTGATTTCCTGATTTTGATGGGTATTAATTTTTATGTCTTATGTGATTATGTGATTATTGCTTGTGTTTTATGTGTTGGATCATGATGTTGGCTCATTTGAAATGGGGTAATAGAAAAATGGGAATTGAATAGTTGTATGGTAGTGAATATTTGAGATGAAGGAGTAGATTGTGGGCAATAGTGATGCTACCCAACCCCAGGATTAGATTGGTGTAATGTATACAATAAGACATTTAATAAAATCCTGACTGTTGAATAAAGGCAAGCTTTATAGGTATATGGATGCTCATAAGTATCATCCAGTGGGAGCAAAAAGCCTAACTTTTATATGAATATTGCTGATATTTCCCTTTAAATTTGATAGTTTTCTTTCAAGATTGCCAATTGAAGTAGTAAAAGTAGGTATATAGCTGGGTGTCATGAGGTTCCTTTGCCGATGTGGACTTGCTTTGTGGTTGGCTCTTGGCTGGTTGTATGCATGAGCGTGTAGCGGAGATTTCTTCTGTGAATGTTTATTCTTTTGCTCCATGTCAATAGGAGAGTAATTAGTAATGACAGCATGATTCTAATTGGTCACGAACGTAAATTTTATCAACTGGACTTAAGCATCTCCTTAATTTCTAGAAGTTTGAACAAGATTTTAATTGGAACATGTTATATTCTGTGGACTATGCATCATGAGTCTATCTGTTCATAGAATGTGGGATGAAAACTTAGGCATTCTGGGTTAGCAGGTCACTTTTGTCTCACAATTGATGCTTATTGTGTTAATTGTACTATGAGTGGCCAAATTGGTAGATTGTTTGGTTTATTCATTGAGTGTTCTATTATTGACTACACCTTGCATGAGTGACAATACTTGTTTCCCCGTATGAGTTGAGGGTTAGCTTACCACAATGTTCTTATATATAAAAAAAAATTCAGGGTGGGTAGGGGGCTGTTAAATGTTCATTATAGCCTGTACAATCTTGTGCATGTTGCTGTATCGGTTTTGGTTCATTTATTGACTTACAAGTTATGTTGTAGGATATTTTTTGAATCTGTTATGTTGGGGTTTTAGTTCATTTTGGTTTTAGTTGCTTAAGCTCTTGTCCAATTCAACTTTATCATTTAGTAGAGACCATTTTCAATCAGTAAATCAATTTAGTAGCTTGTGTTGGTGACTGATGTACAGATGAGATGTTCAAATGGAATGAATGATAGGTTGGACCTGAGAGGGCGGAATTACTGAAGGACTTTAAACTTTAACATTGACACATTCACAGGATATGGGGATGATTTCCTTTCTCATTTTTCTATGCATTGTATACCTCCCTCCTCTCTCACTCTCTCTATACAATATACAAAGATAAGGATGCCTTGGTATTATTATGCAATCAAATTAACTGGGTGTGAAAGAGAAATCAGAGAAAGAAGACTGCAAAAAGAAGAATTTATTGGATGGAATCTTAACAACCATTTCTTTACATTATATCAAGTTATCAACATAAAAAGAGGAAGGGAGCACTTTTGTAATTTGGTGTGCTCAATCATATGCAGCGTTATCAAATAATCTGTCTGTCTGAAAACTGGTAGTATGTACTTTGAGCATTGGGAACTTTTTCAACTGTTAAATTAAGTAATTAGTGTACATGATTCATCGTAGTGCAGGTAAATTTCATTGTGTTTCGTTCTATTTGGATGGACTTGTTTAGGCCCATCTTTTACCCCTTGTCAAAAAAAAAAAAAAAACAAAACGATTCCTCCTAGGTTTTTTTATCCCTCTGCATAGATGACTGCTGGAATTCAAGTTAGTTCAGAATTTTTGTGAGTACAGATTTATAATGAGTACCTTTGGATTTCTAATTTACATTAGTTTTAGAGCAGGTCCAAATGGATTTACAGAGGTGGATGTGAGCATTGTGGCAGTTTTTGATGGACATAATGGCTCTGAAGCTAGTGATATGGCTTCAAAACTTTTGTTGGAGTATCTTATTCTGCACACTTATTTTCTCCTTGATGCAACGTTTCCTTCCTTTTTAAAGAAATCAATGGGAAGATTGTCAAACAAGGAACTTGTGACATTTTCTTCTCAGTTCTTTAAGGATAGAGAATGGATGTTGCATTTTAATGATCAGCAAAGGTATTAAGTTGACATGTCCACAATCTTCTTTATTTATGTATTTATTGTTTTATATGTTCCCCACCATACATCTTTTAACTCTGTAATGTGTTCCGGGCTCTTTTTTGTTCTTGATGAATGGCCAATTACCACATTTGACTAATTTGAGGATAACATGTATGAGCACCGCCAATTTTCATGTACCTAAAAATCTAATACGTAGTATAGACAATACTGTGCTCTGATTCCTCTGAAGTTAGCTAGGAAGATACTGCATGCTATAGATTTTTAGGCCTTGTTCCTCCTTTGAGGTTCCCTGCACCTGGGTCAAGTTTTGAGAGATTTTTTTTATTCTCCCTTATGCTAGACCAGGTTTGTCGCTATTTGAAGTGTGACTTAAAAGATAAAGGATATTATGTTTCTTGATCTTTGAACTGGGGTACCACATAATTTTAGACCACTGTCTTCTGTTAACAGCCGACTATAGTTATGTTCTCAACAAAAAAGGTTATATCAGGATTCAACAAATCTTTTTCTGCAAGTTGAACTTCCATGGAAACGGTTTTTGTAGATAGATTGTTGCCTTGTTGGTTCGCTAGCAATTGTAAGAAAATACTACCTCTGTTAAATTTTTAGTTGCAACAAAGGGGTATTATTTGTGAGACATAAATAAGTTCTTTTGTTGCAACTAAAAATTAACAGAGGTAGTATATTATTCCTACCAATGTATGAAAATGTTTGATTTAAAAATAAAAGATTTCTCCACGGATGTTGCAAGTTGTACTTGCCAAATTTCTTCCTTGATTAGCAATTTCTCATGTCACATGGAAAGTAGCTCTTGGGAAACTTGGAGTTCTTTGCACATTAGCAAAAAAAAAAAAAAGAGTGCAAAATTATTTTCTTCCTTATATGAATTTACATGTATGCTTCTACTCAAACAACATTCCTCTAAACGAACAATTATAGTCCTTTTTATTTAATTATTTGCTTATTTTTTAAAAAAATTGTCTGTTTTATAACATTCTTTAAGATCAAACTGAAAATATACTAACCTTGGATGAACCATTAGAATGTTCAAAGAGTATTCCTTCATAAGAATAAAATATATAAAAAAAAAAAAGAAAAAAAAATCAGTTAAATGTTGAAAGAGTATGCTTTTCTAGTTAGTGATTGAAATGTACTCCATCTAAACTAAATTCTGAAATTAATAGTTGATAAAGAATAGAGAGGGTATCATCTTTTTCTCATTTGATTTGTTGGTAATCTTTTGACATATTGATATATGCAAATTGTGTTGCCTAGCTTTGATTTAGACACATAGTAGCAAAAATCTATGCCTGTACAAAGAACATAGTTGTAGCTTGTAGGTTTAAATCTTGGCCGTGTAGGTATCATTGGTTATAAACTTATAAGGTTTATTTATTTATTTTATATAAAAAAAAGTAGAAAAGGAGGTGTTTGTGAGATTGTTAATGTTTGTAATGCTATATGATTTTAGGTTTATGTCTCAAGAAATTTTTGGAGAATCATTTCATTTGGAAATATTGAAGGAAGCATTGCTGAGAACAATCGCTGACATTGATACCACTTTTTCCAAGGCAAGTTTCAAAATATTTTTCTGTTGAGTTGCCTTTCTAGTGTTAGATTATGTTTATGGTTGACAATCATTGAATTGAGCTGTGAAGGAGGCCATCAGATTACAACTTGATTCGGGTTCTACAGCCACAATTGTTTTGATCGTAGATGGTCAGATATTGGTTGCAAATTTAGGAGACTCGAAGGCTTTTTTGTGCTCTGAGCATTATCAGCCCCCTGCTGATGCTAAAGGTAACATTATCTTCCCTGAGAGCACCCTTTTTCTATGGAAATGTTCACAAAAGTGAGATAGAATTTACTATCTCGTTTAACCCATTGGTCTATGATTGTATATTACGTGCAAGGGGTAGTCGCCTTGCAGGCTATTATGTTTTGCATTGACCATGTGGTAAAGTTCTAGTTTGCTGGAATCATTGCAGCCACTGCTTTAAGGATATATAGGCAGAAACAACGTGATGGTACTGTACTGAGATTTAAGGATTGTGAAATCTGTAAAATGGTGGCTTCCAAAGGAGTGAAACTTTTGGTTGTGAAAGAATTGACTAGTGATCATCGGCCAGACAGGGATGATGAGAAGTCCCGAGTTGAAAATGCTGGTGGTTATGTTATTGAGTGGAGTGGAGTTCCTCGTATTAATGGGCGTCTTGCTGTGTCAAGGGCTATTGGTGATGTGCCTTTCAAAAGGTAATAAAGAAAACTGTGCTCTGTAGCACAATCCTGTCTCTTTAATGTACTCTGTGTGTGTATGTGTTTTTTTTTTTTTTTTTTTTTTTTTTTTGGGGGGGGGGGGGGGGGTGTTCACACTACTTCACTGTGACATTCAGAAATTTCTTGTGATCAGTTTCGGTTGAGTGTGTGTTTATTTTAAATATTCAATAATTAAAATGTTTATTTGGTCTGTGCGAGTGTGCATTTTTTAAATTTATTTTTAAACTTTTCTAAAATAACAGGATTGTGTATTTTATTTCATTGGTTGCAGGTATGGTGTTATAGCTGCTCCAGAGATTACAGATTGGCAACTCCTGAATGACAATGACAGCTATCTCATAGCTGCATCCGATGGTGTTTTTGAGGGGTTGGACTCAAAGGATGTTTGTGATCTTTTGTGGGAAGTGCAAAATGATGACCTATTAGGATCACAGGTTTCTCCAGCTTGTTCAGATTCTTTAGCTGACTGCATAATAAGCACAGCTTTTGAGCGAGGAAGTGCAGATAATATGGCTACTGCTGTTGTTCCATTAAGATTGATGAGTTTATCTAAAACCTCTCTAAATGGTAAGTATGCTATTTATTAAGGATTTTGAATTTAATCTTGAAAATGGTAGTGGTAGTGTGATAGAAAGAAGAATCCATGGAGATGGAAATCTATCTCCATCTCTGTTTGAATATGTCCGGGATTTAATGTAAAGCATAACTAGATAATTAACATGATTAAATGTTAATTGTTACTTTATTGAGAAGGTATGGCCAAGATATTGATTTATTGAGTTGGCTTCTCAATATCAAAATCATTACAGGTCCTCTTGTAGATTTTTTTCAGCCTTGTTGTGATTGGAAATAACTTGGTTGAAATGTTTGGGCTTACATTTCTTGGTTCTGGAACTTTCATTTAAGTTCAATCTGTAGCAGTTTATTTTATTTATTAACTTTTAAATACAGGTTTTGCATGGTTACATTTATTGTCCATTGTGCTGCGCTTTCTTTGGTCAACATTTTTATTGATCCATAATCCATTTGTTGCATTGATTATCTTTACCATGCATTGTCTCATCAGTCTTGTTCTTCTTTGCTTATTCTTCTTTGCTTTTGTCAATGTTTTAGCTGCAGAAATTCCCATCAGTCTTGTTCAACTGAAACATGCTTACCCTATTGTGGCAAAGTTTGACAGGTTATTGGTAAGTAAAAGCCAAATTTGTCTTGAACAAAGTAGTAGGGGGTTCTAAGGGAATTTGTTCGGCATTTATTTAATTATCCTAAAAGGAATGCATAAATTTTCTTCGACTCATGGGGGCTTATGCTGACTTTGTATATCACTTTGCTGTTGTGAGTTCTGCTTTTTCTAATTTTCCTTTCTCATTCTGGTCATAATTTCCCTTCTAAACTCTTGCTAACTACACTTGAACTGATGTCCTTGTCGGGTCCTTTCGAAAAAACTTGAATTAGTACAATTGACTATGCTCATAAATCCCTTTGATTACTGCACTTTTGTTGCTTTGTTTTCTTTTGTATGTTGTGCGTTAGTGCCATGATTGTATGTATAACCTCTTTGATCATCTTACCATTTATATCTCAAGATGTAGGGATGGCAGCAAAGATTTTTCATTTGGTCCTGAGATGTAAATGGTAAGATGAACCTACCTCTTTTTTTACTATGACTTTGACTAGGAGAAAACTTAATGCCATAGCCTGTTTGCATTAATGTTCTAGGTACCAAGTAATCCTTTTAATTCTACCGTTCCTCAGAAAGATAAAAGCATATTTGGCTATGTGCTTTAAAGTATTTGTTTTAATTTTTTTTTTCGAAGCCCGTGATTTATGTCATTAAATTAATAGAGGCCATTAAATTTTTTAGTATTAAGCTATGCTGGGTTCCCATTTGACCATGTCTATGGGCCAAAATTTTCTTGTAAAGTTTTGACAGTCATTTTTGCTTCAGGTGGAAAGCAAGCAAGGTAATTTTGGCTGTTACTATTTGTATGAGAACCTTAAGGAATATGAGGAGGATACTTTTAGTCATCCAGAGGATGAAATATATGAAGATCTTTATGACATCCCTCATGCTCTCCCTGGGCGCCTTGATCATACCTGTGGTGAGTGGAGCTGTCCCCTGGTTTTGAGTTTGTATAATATATATCGTTTTATTGAACAAAATGTGCTCTCTTTCCTCCCAATATTTTTTTCTTTAATCATTATTAAGTTAGGAGGGAAAAATGGTGATTGGCGTGGAAAGTTCATCCTTTTTACATTCTATCAAGTAGTTATTATTTTCAGCTACGGATTGTAGTGTCTTTTTCAAGTTTTACAGTGTGACAGTATGCGAAGTATGACTATTAGATTGTTTACCTTTGGAATTAGGAGAATCTGCAAAGTTAAATGTGGAGAACGACTTTTGCTTTCACTCTGAGATGATCTCTGATGGTAGTAATGATGATAGCCGATATCCTGAAGATCTTTCCAGTTTCCTTTCCCTGCTTGAATCAATCCCTTTTCAGCATGCTGAATCTAGTTTTGGATCATTTGAGGAAGCTAAACCTGAAATGAGGTATAAACTCTTTTTTCTTTGCCACAACTCTTTGCAGTACTATAGTATTTAGGAATCTATGTATCTTTTGATTTTCGAGCTCTGTTTTAAATTTTCCTTTAAGCTTAAAGATAGAGATGTCAAAAGTTGACCCGACCCGAAATACCAACTCAAACCCGATTATTAACCGACCTATTTGAACCCGAAAAAATGGTGACCCAAACCCGACCTGACCCGACCTGAAACCAACCCTAGACCCGAGTTGACCCGAGTATGTGAGACCCGAACCCGAACATAAACTGACCTGGAGATGACCCGATCCGAATGTAACCCGTAAATTATTGACCTGAACTGAACCCGACTTGAACCGAAATTGACCTAAACCCGTTTTAACCCGTCAAAACCCGATTTTAACCCAACCCGTTCCTAACCGTACCCGAATTTAACCCAACCTGTTAAAAACCCGATCCGAAATCAACCCGACTTGTTATTGACCTGACCCTAATTCAACCCGACTTGTTATTTACCTGACCCGAATTTTACCAGACCTATTACTAACCCGACCCAAAAATTCAACGCGATCTATTACTAACCTGACTCGAAATCAATACGACTTGTTATTGACTCGACCTAAATTCAACCCAAATTATTCCTGACCCGATTTCAAATCACCTTAAATGCAATTTAGACCAACTTATTATTGTTGATCAAAGCATTTTGTCTAGGGAGACCAAGTCGGTCCAGGCAGCAAAAGAAAGGAGCATCATCCTCAAATTTAAGAGTTAAATATAGTATTACCTCCGTTTCTTTTTAGTTGACACGTTTTGACTTTAGCACTATTCATCCACCTTCCTTTGACCATATTTTGTGCTTTGTATGTAATGAAAAATATAGTCATGTGGGATCTTGTTAGATTTATCACGTAACATACTTTCAAAATATCAACTTTTCAAAATTTTTGCTTATCGATAATTAAAGATATTAATGAATTGAATAAGTGCATTGGCAAACGTGACTAAAGAAACGTGTCAACTAAAAAGAAACAGAAGAAGTATATATTTGTTGTATGGTCAAAAAACAAGCTAGCCATACTTTTCAAGCTAGCATAGCTAGCGAGACTAAATGCTTTCGAAATTGCCTCAAATAGCCAAGGTCGGTATAGAGCTTGCGAGCAAGCAAGCGAACAAGGAGATAATTATCTTCCTAAATTATAAACTATAGTTCCCTAGTATATTGCCATATATATTATAGTCAAAGGAAATAATTAGCATGATAAAAATGATAATTATCTATATATAGTTAGTTGAACCCGAATATGACCTGACTTGGAAATGACCCGACCTGATTGTAACCTACAAATTATTGACTTGAACATAACCCGACTTGAAAATGACCCAACCTGATTATAACCCGAAAATTATTGACTTGAACCAACCCAACTTGAACCCGAGAATGACACGACTTGAAAATGACCCAACTTGATTATAGCCTGCAAATTATTGACTTGAACCGAACCCGACTCAAACCCGAGAATGACCCGACTTGATTCTAACCCGCAAATTATTGACTTGAACCAAACCCGACTCGAACCCCAGAATTACCCTAACCCGTTTTAACCCCTGAAAACCCGAATTAAACCCGACCTATTGTTCAACCGACCCGAATGTAACCCGACATGTAATTAACTCGACCTAAACTCGACTCAAACCCGATAAGAAGTATGACCTGAATCAAGAATGACCCAACCCAAACCCAACCCGCATAGGTTATGGAATTAATCTGAATTGACCCGACCCGACCCAAGTTGACCTGACCCACTCTTACCGACCCAAACCCGACCCGTTTAGCCAAATTGACAGCTCTATCTGAAACCTCAAAATTTTTTCAAAAAGCGTGGATAATAGCCTTCAATTTTGGAATTTTTTGACTTTTTTTCACTCGGAAATAAAAATTACCGAAATGTTTACGATGATCCCTAATACCCTCCGGGAGTCCAATTGGATGGATGGAACAATCCAATAAGCCTTTAAACGACCATTTTACTGGTTTACAACTTGCACCGATTTCATTAACTAAAGCTTACCACGAACATTTATGACAACATATAATAATAAAAAATAGATCCAAACAACATTATATGACCCCAAGATGTATCCCCTAAGATCTCAATGCTTTTCGACACCAGGCCCCCCGAAACATTCGAAATTTCTCAAAAAGCGTGGATTTTAGCCTTCAATTTTGGAATTTTTTGACTTTTTTTTCGCCCGCATATAAAATTTGCCGAAATGTTTACCATGGTTCCAATTATCCTTCGGGGGTCCAATTGGGAGGGTGGAACCACCCAATTTGCCTTTAAACGTCCAATTTACCGGGTTACAACTTACACCGAATTAATTAATTCAAGCCTACCACGAACATTTATGACAACAAATAATGATCATATATGGTTCCAAACGACATTATATGACCCCGATATGTATCCCCTAAAATTTCAAGACTTTTTGACACCGGGCCCCGAAAACTCCAAAAATTCTCAAATTTGAATTTTTTTTGACTTTTTTCACCCGGAAATAAAATTTACCGAAATGTTTACATGGTCTCTAATATCCTTCGGGAGTCTAATTGGGTGGGTGGAACCATCCAATTTACCTTTAAACGAGCAATTTATCGGTTTACGAGTTGCGCCGATTTCATTTACTCAAGCCTACCCCACCAACGTTTATGACAACATATAATGATCATATATGGTTCCAAACGGCATTATGACCCCGAGATGTATCCCCTACAATCTAAAGGTTTTTCGACACCGGGCCTCAAAACCTCCAAAATTTCTCAAAAGCGTGGATATTAGCCTTCAAATTTTGAGTTTCTTTTTTTTTACTTTTCTTCGCTCGGAAATAAAAATTTCCGAAATGTTTATTATGGTCCCTAATATCCTTCGGCAGTCCAATTGGGTGGGTGGAACCATCCTATTTGCCTTTAAACCGCCAATTTACCGGTTTACAACTTATACCGATTAAATTAACTCAAGCCTACTACAAACATTTATGACAACATATAATGATCATATATGGTTCCAAACGACATTATATGACCCCGAGATGTATTCCCTTAAATCTCAAAACTTTTTGACACCGTGCCTCGAAGCATCCCAAATTTCTAAAAAAGGGTGGATTTTAATTTTGGAATTTTTGACTTTTTTTTGCCCAGAAATAAAAATTACCGAAATGTTTACCATGGTCCCTAATACCCTTCGGGAGTCCTATTAGGTGGGTGGAAGCAACCAATTTGCTTTGAAACGGCCAATTTACCGGTTTACAACTTGCACCGATTTCATTAACTCAAGACTAACACGGACATTTATGGCAACATATAATGATAATTTATGGTTCCAAACGGCATAATATGACCACGAGATGTATCACCTAAAATTTCATTTTTTTTCGACACCAGCCCCGAAAATTCTCAAAAAGCATGGATTAGCCTTCAATTTTGGAATTTTTTTAATTTTTTTCGCCCGGAAATATAAAAAAATGGCGAAATGTTTACCATGATCCCTAATACCCATTAGGATACCAATTGGGTGGGTGGAACCATCCTATTTGCCTTTAAACGATCAATTTACCAGATTACAACTTGCACCAATTTAATTAACTCAAGCCTACTACGAACATTTATGACAATATATAATAATCATAAATGGTTCCAAACGGCTTTATATGACCCCGAGATGTATCCCCTAAAATCTCAAAAAATTTCGACAACGGGCCTCGAAACATCCCAAATTTCTCAAAAAGCTTGGATTTCAATTTTGGAATTTTTTACTTTTTTTTTTTCTTGAAAATAAAAATTGTCGAAATATTTACCATGGTCCCTAATTCTCGCTGGGATTCCAATTGGGTGGGTGTGTGGAACCATCCAATTTGCCTTTAAATGACCGATTTACCGGCATACAACGTGCATCAATTTCATTAACTCAAGCCTACCACGAACATTTATAACAACAAATAATGATCATATATGGTTTCAAACGGCATTATATGAACTCGAGATATATCACCTAAAATTTCAAGACTTTTCGACACCAAGGCCCCGAATCCTCCAAAATTTATCAAAAAGTGTGGATATTAGCCTTCAATTTTGGAATTTTTTGATTTTCTTTTTTTGCCCGAAAAAAAAAATTGTCGAAATGTTTACTATGATCCCTAATATCCTCTGGGAGTCCAATTAGTTGGGTGGAACCATCCAATTTGCCTTTAAACGGCCAATTTACCGATTTACAACTTGCACTAATTTCATTAATTCAAGCCTACCACGAACATTTATGACAACATATAATGATCATAAATGGTTCCAAACTACATTATATGACCCAGAGATGTATCACCTAAAATTTCAAGGCTTTTCAACACCGGGCCTCGAAACCTCCAAAATTTGTCAAAAAGCTTGGATATTAGTCTTCAATTTTGGAATTTTTTGACTTTTTTTCGCTCGAAAATAAAAATTGCCTAAATATTTACCACCGTCCCTAATACCCTCCGGGAGTCCAATTGGGTGGGTGGAGCCATCCAATTTGCCTTTAAATAGCTTATTTACCGGTTTAAAACTTGCACCGATTTCATTAACTCAAGCCTACCATTAGACCTGGTTATTGGGCGGGTCGGGTCAGGGTCGGTGCGGGTCAAAGAGGGTCACATTTTATAGGGTCAATATAGAATCGGGCCAATGCGGGTTGCGGGTCGATAATGGGCGGGCCTACAAAATATCAATTAAAATGAATATTGGATAAAGCCATTATTAAATACGTAAGAATACAAATTAATCTATATAATTATTTTTACATTATGTATTTTCTTTATCAACTAAATTGGAAAAACATGTTGGCCCTATATTGACCTTACCCAATAAGGGCCCTGTCCATTAATAGCCCTGTCCATTAAAAGCCTCATAAGCTTGGCCCTGACCCTATTATCATTGGGCTACCTTGTCCAATAACCACCTCTACCTACCACTAACATCTATGACAACATATAATGATTATATATGGTTCTAAACGTCATTATATGACCATCCAATTTACCATTAAACGACCAATTTACCAGTTTACAACTTACACCGATTTCATTAACTCAAGCAAACGACGAACATTTATGACAACAAATAGTGAACATATATGGTTCCAAACGACATTATGTGACCTTGAGATGTATTCCCTAGAATCTCTAAGGTTTTCAATAACAGGCATGAAATCTCCAAAATTTCTCATAAAGCGTGGATATTAGCCTTTAATTTTTGAATTTTTAGACTTTTTTTTCTCGCCCGGAAATAATAATTGCAAAATGTTTACCATGGTCCCTAATACCCTTTCGTGAGTCCAATTGGGTAGGTGGAACCATCCAATTTGCCTTTAAACGACCTATTTATCGGTTTATAACTTGCACTGATTTAATTAACTCAAACCTATCACGAACATTGATGAAAACAAATAATGATAGTATATGGTTCCGAACGGCATTAAATGGCCCCGATATAGATCCCCTAGAATTTCAAGTATTTTCGACACCGGGCCCCGAATTCTCAAAAATTTCTCAAAAAGCGTGGATATTAGCTTTCAATTTTGAAAATTTTGACTTTTTTTCGCTCGGAAATGAAATTGCCAAATTTTTTACCATGTTCCTTAATATCGCCCGGGAGTCCCATTGGGTGGGTGAAACCATCCGATTTGCCTTTAAACGAACAATTTACCGGTTTACAACTTGCACCGATTTCATTAACTCAAGCCTACCACGAACATTTATGACAACAAATAATGATCATATATGGCTCCAAACAGCATTATGTGACCCCGAGATGTATCCCCTAAAATTTCAAGACTTTTCGACACAAGGACCCATAACCTCCAAAACTTCTAAAAAAAACGTGGATATTAGTCTTCAATTTTGGAATTTTTTGACTTTTTTTTCTTCTCCCGGAATAATAATTGCCGAAATGTTTACTATGGTTCCTAATACCCTCTGGGAGTTCTATTGGGTTAGTGGAACCATCCAATTTGCCTTAAAACGGCCAATTTCCCGTTTACAACTTGCGCCGATTTCTTTAACTCAAGCCTACCACAAACATTTATGACAACAAATAATGATCATATTTGGTTCCAATAGCATTATATGACCCCGAGATGTATCCCCTAAAATTTCAAGACTTTTCAACACTGGGCTCCGAAACCTCCAAAATTTGTCAAAAAGCGTGGATATTAGTCTTCAATTTTTAAATTTTTTGAATTTTTTTCTCCCGAAAATAAAAATTGCTCCCGAAAATAAAAATTGCCGAAATTTTTAACATGGTCCCTAATACCCTCCAGGAGTCCTATTGGGTTGGTGGAACCATCCAATTTGCCTTTAAATAGCCAATTTAATTACCGGTTTATAACTTTAGGGATTTCATTAAATCAAGCCTACTACGAACATTTATGACAACATATAATGATCATATATAGTTCCAAACGGCATTATATGACCCCGAGATGTATCCCCTAAAATATTTATACTTTTCTACACTATGCCCCGAAACCTTTAGAATTTCTCAAAAAGCGTGGATATTAGCCTTTAATTTGGAATTTTTAGACTTTTTTTTCTCGCCCGGAAATAAAAATTGCAAAATGTTTACCATGGTCCCTAATACCCTTTCGTGAGTCCAATAAGGTGGGTGGAACCATCTAATTTGCCTTTAAACGACCTATTTACCGGTTTATAACTTGCACTGATTTCATTAATTCAAGCCTATCACGAACATTTATGACAACAAATAATGATAGTGTATGGTTCCAAACGGCATTGAATGACCCCGATATGTATCCCTTGGAATTTCAAGTATTTTTGACACCGGGCCGCGAATTTTCAAAAAATTATCAAAAAGCGTGGATATTAGCTTTCAATTTTGAAAATTTTGACTTTTATTCGTCCCGGAATAATAATTGCAAAATGTTTACCATGGTCCCTAATACCCTCCGAGAGTCCAATTGGGTGGGTGGAACCATCCAATTTGCATTTTAACGACCTATTAACCAGATGGTTTATAACTTCCACTGATTTCATTAATTCAAGCCTATCACGAACATTTATGACAACAAATATTGATAGTATATGGTTTTAAATGGCATTAAATGACCCCGATATGTATCCCCTAGAATTTCAAGTATTTTCGACACCGGGCCCTGAATTCTCAAAAATTTCTCAAAAAGCGTGGATATTAGCTTTCAAATTTGAAAATTTTGACTTTTTTAACCTCGTAAATAAAATTGCCAAATTTTTTACCATGATCCTTAATATCGTCCGGGAGTCCCATTGGGTGGGTAGAACCATCCGATTTGTCTTTAAACGAACAATTTACCGGTTTACAACTTGCACTGATTTCATTAACTCAAGCTTACCACGAACATTTATGACAACAAATAATGATCATATATGGCTCCAAACAGCATTATGTGACCCCGAGATGTATCCCTTAAAATTTCAAGACTTTCCGACACTAGGCCCCGAAACCTCCAAAATTTCTCAAAAAGCGTGGATATTAGTCTTCAATTTTGGAATTTTTTGACTTTTTTTTTCTCCCGGAAATAATAATTGCCGAAATGTTTACCATGGTCCCTAATACTCTCTTGGAGTTCTATTGGGTTAGTGGAACCATCCAATTTGTTTTTAAACGGCCAATTTACCGGTTTACAACTTGCACCGATTTCTTTAACTCAAGCCTACCACTAACATTTATTACAACAAATAATGATCATATATGTTTCCAATAGCATTATATGATCTCGAGATGTATCCCCTAAAATTTCAAGACATTTCGACACTGGGCCTCTAAACCTCCAAAATTTCTCAAAAAGCGTGGATATTAGTCCTTAATTTTGGAATTTTTTGACTTTTTTTCTCCCGAAAATAAAAATTGCCGAAATTTTTATCATGTTCCCTAATACCCTCCATGAGTCCTATTGGGTTGGTTGAACTATCCAATTTGCCTTTAAACAGCCAATTTAATTACCGGTTTACAACTTGCACGGATTTCATTAAATCAAGCCTGATACGAACATTTATGACAACATATAATGATCATATATAGTTCCAAACGGCATTGTATGACCCCAACATGTATCACCTAAAATATTAATACTTTTTTACACTATGCCCCGAAACCTCCAAGATTTCTATAAAAGCGTGGATATTAGCCTTTAATTTTAGAATTTTAAGACTTTTTTTCGCCGTGAAATAAAAATTGGCGAAATGTTTACCATGGTCTCTAATACTCTCCGAGAGTCCAATTGGGTGGGTGGAACCAACCAATTTGCCTTTAAACGACCTATTTACCGGTTGGTTTATAACTTGCACTGATTTCATTAAATCAACCTATCACGAACATTTATGACAACAAATAATGATAGTATATGGTTCCAAACGGCATTAAATGACCCCGTTATATATCCCCTAGAATTTCAAGTATTTTCGACACCGAGCCCCGAATTCTCTAAAATTTCTCAAATAGCGTGGATATTAGCTTACAATTTTGAACATTTTTATTTTTTTTCGTTCGGAAATAAAATTGCCGAATTTTTTACCAGGATCCTTAATATCGTCCGGGAGACCCATTGGGTGGGTGGAACCATCCTATTTGCCTTTAAACGAACAGTTTATCGGTTTACAACTTGCACCTATTTTATTAACTCAAGCCTACCACGAACATTTATGACAACAAATAATGATCATATATGGCTCCAAACAACATTATGTGACCCCGAGATGTATCTCCTAAAATTTCAAGACTTTTCGACACTAGGCCCCGAAACCTCCAAAATTTCTCAAAAAGCGTGGATATTAGTCTTCAATTTTGGAATATTTTGACATTTTTTTTATCTCTTGGAAATTATAATTGCCGAAATGTTTACCACGGTCCCTAATACCCTCTTGGAGTTCTATTGGGTTAGTGGAACCATCCAATTTGCCTTTAAACAGCCAATTTACCGGTTTACAACTTGCACCGATTTCTTTAACTCAAGCCTACCACTAACATTAGAGACAACAAATAATGATCATATATGTTTCCAATAGCATTATATGACCTCGAGATGTATCCCCTAAAATTTCAAGACATTACGACACTGGGTCTCGAAACCTCCAAAATTTCTCAAAAAGCGTGGATATTAGTCGTCAATTTTCGAATTTTTTGACTTTTTTTTCTCCCGAAAATAAAAATTGCCGAAATTTTTATCATGTTCCCTAATACCCTCCAGGAGTCCTATTGGGTTGGTTGAACCATCCAATTTGCTTTGAAACAGCCAAATTAATCACCGGTTTACAACTTGCACGGATTTCATTAAATCAAGCCTACTACGAACATTTATGACAACATATAATGATCATATATAGTTCCAAACGACATTATATGACCCCGAGATGTATCACCTAAAATATTAATACTTTTCTACAGTATGCCCCGAAACCTCTAAGATTTCTAAAAAAGCGTGGATATTAGCCTTTAATTTTGAAATTTTTAGACTTTTTTTTCGCCTGGAAATCAAACTTGGCGAAATATTTACCATGGTCCCTAATACCCTCTGAGAGTCCAATTGGGTGGGTGGAACCATCCAATTTGCCTTTAAACGACCTATTTACCGGTTGGTTAATAACTTACACTGATTTCAGTAACTCAAGCCTATCATGAACATTTATGACAACAAATAATGATAGTATATGGTTCCAAACGGTATTAAATGACCCCGATATGTATCCCTTAGAATTTCAAGTATTTTCAACACCGGGCCCCGAATTCTCAAAAAGCGTTGATATTAGCTTTCAATTTTTAAAATTTTGACTTTTTTTCGATCGGAAATTAAAATTGCCGAATTTTTTCCCATGATCCTTTATATCGTCCGGGATTCCCATTGGGTGGGTGGAACAATCCGATTTGCCTTTAAACGAACAATTTACCGGTTTACAACTTGCACTGATTTCATTAACTCAAGCCTACCATGAACATTTATGACAACAAATAATGATCATATATGGCTCCAAACAGCATTATGTGACCCGATTTCAAATCACCTTTAAATGAAGATTAGACCACCTTATTATTGTTGATCAAAGCATTTTGTTTTGGGAGACCAAGTCGGTCCTAGCCAGCAAAAGAAAGGAGAATCATCCTCAAATTTAAGAGTTAAATATAGTATATATTTGTTATATGGTCAAAGGAGATAATTATCTTCCTAAATTATAGACTATTGTTCCCTAGTATATTGTCATATATATATTATAGTCAAAGGAAATAATTAGCTTGATAAAAATGATAATTATCTATTTATAGTTAGTTGAACCCGAATATGACCTGATTTGGAAATGACCCGACCTGATTGTAAACTTCAAATTATTGACTTGAACATAACCCGACTTGAATTCGAAAATGACCCGACTTGGAAATGACCCAACCTGATTATAACCCGCAAATTATTGACTTGAACCGAACCTGACTTGAACCTGAGAATGACCCGACTTGAAAATGACCCGACCTGATCGACTTGAACCGAACCCGAGAATGACCCGACCTGATTCTAACCTGCAAATTATTGACTTGAACCGAACCCGAGAATTACCCTAACCCGTTTTAACCCGTGAAAACCCGAATTAAACCCGACCTATTGTTTACCCGACCCGAATGTAACCCGACTTGTTATTAACCCGACCTAAACCCGATAAGAAGTATGACTCGACGTGACCCGACTGAAGCATGACCCAACCCAAACCCGACCCGCATAGGTTATGAAATTAATCTGAATTGACCCGACCCAGTCTTACCCGACCCAAACCCAACCCGTTTACCCGAATTGACAACTCTACTTACAGATTTTGAAAATGAAATCAAAGACGAAGAAGGTTTACTAGTTTTCTTCTTCAATTTTCTTTTTTATTATTCCTGTTTTTCTAATTATGAGTTCATGATGCTGATCTCTGGTTCTTCCTCATATAGCATTAAACTATATTTTTATTTTTTTTTCAATGAATAGGTATATCCTAAGGAAAAGGTTTGGCCAGGGAGCATATGGTGAGGTTTGGTTGGCTTTTCAGTGGAATTGTTCTCAAGGAGAAAATGCCAGGAATTGGAATCAGAATAACAGAACTTTTTCCAGACACCATCTTAATATGGAGTCATGCAATGAAAATTCAGAAAACTCCTCATCACGTTATGATTGTCCTAGTGGTTCCTCTGATAGTAACCTGTTCATTTTGAAGCGCATAATGGTAGGTCTGAGTAGTGAGTACTTATGATTTATTTCTATATCGTCCATTTGGTGGTCTTTTCTCCTGCATATTGCTAAGTTACCATTATCATTCTGCTCTTTTGACTTCAGCTTATTAATCATGCTGTTATTTTCTGTTGTCATTCATTGGAAGAATTTCTTCTATGCGATATGCCTGGTAAGCTGCATTAAAGTACATTTGTTTGTGTTTAGGGAATATATTTTTGCTTTTTTTGTGGAAGCCTATATTATGTGTGCATTTATGTTAAGCAAAGGGTTATCGTCATGTTACTCATGTACCTTAAATGAATTGTCTGCTATCATTTAAAAGGTGCGGAGATTTATCAACTTAAATGCAAGTATTTAGTTTCTTTTTATTATGAACAGGTGGAGAGAGGATCCTCTGTTTACCTGAGTGGGTTGCGGGAGAAGTATTTTGGTGAAATATTCTTAAATGCTTCAACATCTCTAGGAGGGTTTCTACCATCTACAATGTCAAGCTTATTATTTAGAAAACCTGGAGCCAATTCTTATGGTCCTTTTGGAACAGACGAAAATCTTAGAATTGTTATTCAGGAGAGTGAGGATTTTGAGAATCCTGGAGATGGGTTTATGCATGGAAATGGAACATGGACAGTGATTTATGAAGACGGCCTTGATCATATTGCAAGATATGTGGAATCTTTTGAGTCTCGTTCTAATGAAATATGGCTTGTTTTTAGGCATGAAGGCGTTTCTTTGTCAAAGCTTATGTACACAACTGGAGATGTCGATGAAATCCCGTCAGAAAGAACTGGACATGCTCAGGTATTGCGCCCGTCAAAATGGTGGCATTGGCTTAAGACAACAAAAGCAGGACATGAGGAAATGCGGAGTGTTATCAAGCAGTTGGTGCGTGCTTATAAAGGTTTTTAATGCAACGTCGTTATTTGAGTTGTTTTATTCAGTTATCTTATCTTGTTCAGGTGCAACTTATGGCTTGTGTTTTTAATGTTAAAATTTAAATGAAGAATGAATAGGAGCATGCTTATGCTAGAAAGTTGTCTTACATATTCAGAATGCTTGTCTTGGCCAATCTGTTAGTCTGACCTAGCAATTGGAGTTCCATATTTCAATTTAGCTTCGTGCATATGTAGAAATTTTTTATTATTTAATTATTTTGGATCTTAGGACTAGAACTTTACCAAGCCTTTTTTTTTTTTTTTTTTTTTTTTTTTTTTAAACTTCCGTATGCTTGTCATTGTTACCTGTTTGAGTTCTTACTTGGACTTCCTGAGATAATTTCTTTTCTTTGTCTCAGTTGGTGGCACTTAAGTCTTGTCATGATCGTAATATTACCCACAGAGATATAAAACCTGGTGAGGATCTTGATACCCTGTCTGTTACTATTCATCCTGAAATGGTGATGCATAATCTCCATTTTATTTCTGCATAATTAAATAATAAGAAAATTAGAAGGATTTGTAAAACATATTAATAGTTGTTTATAGGCTATCAATCATTTAAGAGATGAACGTGGCATGTTAGGGTCTCACGAATTGTATGTAGTTTTTTTTCATGTGCTTAAGGTTCTATTCAGGTGATTTATCTTTGCAAAATATTGAAGGAAACTTGCTTTAATCTTTTATGGATCTCTTTCTATGGACCTTATGAGTAAACTATGTGATCAGTCACTAATCAATCATCCTAGTCAAAGCTATATCTCATAATTGTGGATTACAATAAAGTCAGGGCTCTTAAGTTTAATTGTCTGTTTTCAATCAAATTAGTAAGTTCAGAGAAGGGAATACAAGGTGAAATCAAGAAGATTTACGGTTTGTTTGGATAGCAAAGAAGGAAAGAAAAGAAGGGGAGGGAGAATGGAGGAAGGGAAGGGAAAAGAAAGGGAGGGGGAGGTGAGCTCCATTTTCCCTCCAAATCTCTCCAATTTTGGAGAGATTATGGTTATTATAGAGAGAGGGAAAATAGATCCTTCCCCTTCCTTCCCCCAATCTTTTACCCAAACAAGAGATTTTGTCCCCCTCCATTTCTCTTCTCTTCTTTTCCTTCCATTTCTTCCTATCCAAACAAAGTGTTAATGTGTGGAATTATATGACTGGCCTCTCTTTATTTTGCCTGTTATTTCTTTCTATTTTCAAATTGATACACTGTGAGAATTGTTTCTTTTTTTGGTACCTTTTTTTTAAAAAAAAATTAAAAAAAAAAAACCTATATTTTGGGTCTTTCCACTAAAATCTTCTATTGCTTCCATATTTCATTAGTTTGTTAAAATTTAATATTGGATCAAGACAAAGCAACCTTGCATATTAAAATTTATTATGGCTCCGTTAAGCTCACACATTGGCTATCTCCTTTTGATTTCTGACCATACAATTAATTTTGACTCTTAGATTTAAATTGAATTTCTGGTTCTTGGATATTGATTTGAGAATTTGTTTCTGCAGAGAACATGGTAATATGCGTTGAAGATCAGGATACAGGGGAATGCGTTAAGGGAAAATCAATTGGAGATCTAAAAGTTGCAGGAAAAATGTATGCACTCCTTTCACAGTATTTTTGTAAAAAAATTAATTTTATTACTGGTTTCTATACATGAAAATGGATATTTTAGACTCCAATATTACCTCAATTGTGCCACCTTTGGTGAATGTTGGTCTGTCAGGCGTATTATTGACTTCGGTAGTGCAATTGATGACTTCACCATGAGGCGTTTATATGGATTTAAAGGCCCATCTAGGTACTTTCCAAACTTGAGACCTTTGCATTTCCTTTAGATATCTTTCATTAATTCTAATCAGAATTGTTGTTCACAGCCACAGTTCATGTCTGGTTTTTTCATACTGTTATTAGATCATGTATGATGTGATGAAGTGTTAAAGTTCATAGATTATATGTAATTCTATTAATGCTTTCTCCCTTTCCTAGTTAGGATCATATTAAGATTTCTTTGAGACTAGATGAAATCTGTTTCTCAGCCTAAATATAGTTGTTTTTGTTGGTGCTACTAAGCTCAGTTGGTAGTCTTTGGAGGATTAGATATTGTTTACATTTCTGCCCTTTATGAAACCTTTTAAACCAAAAGGGGAAAAAAAGGGTTGCTAGAGCTAGAGCATATAGAAAAAACAGCACTTCTAACTTTCTTATTATGATACAGATTTCCTGAATTCAGATAGGGCTATTAAGATGTTCATATGAAAACATACGACTACATCATTTGAGTTGCTTATATGTGATATATTATCTTCAGAGGCAGGTTCTATCCTTGCTGACTGCATTTATATCACACGTGGACTGCAAATCTTCATTTGTCTTCTATCTATTGCTGTAATTATTATTATTTTGTTTTTGATCCCTCAATCACTAGTCATTGCGAAAGGAGAAAGACAGAAAGAAGACACAAGTCGAATCATGATCTGTCATTTCAAACAATGTATTATCTTCAAAGAGGGAAATTAACATAAAGTATTATTTTCATCCATAATCTATCAATCCTGTATTTGAAGGTTTTTATGACTGAGAATTTGTAGTCAGAAATATACTGTGTTCTATTGTAGGTTTCTACTGTGGGTCACATATTTTCCTTTTTTAAAAATTTATTTTGAAATTTTTTTAATTTTATTTATTTATTTTTTTTTTATTACAGAGCTGAACAGACATTTGAGTACACTCCCCCGGAAGCTTTATTGAATACAAGTTGGTTTCAGGGACCTACAAGCAGAACTCTCAAGTATCCAATTCAATTAGCTGAAAAGTTTATCTTCTTGAAGCATCTTTTCATATTTATTTATTTATACTTACATGTACATACCTTTACGTTAGCTACAACACTCAATATTGGAACAACCCAATAATGAAGCACATAAATGCCCTACCTGTTTTCCAGATACATATGTTCTAAGTTCCTTTTTTTGGTAGGTATGATATGTGGAGTGTTGGAGTTGTATTCTTGGAGATGGTATTGGGATCAACAGATGTTTTCCAGATTAGCTCTTTATCCCATGCCCTTCTAGATAAGCTTCTTGAAGGTTGGAATGAAGACTTGAAGGAGCTTGCTTATAGGTGAGATCTGTCATAATGTTTTATGTTCATAAATGATCTACCTACTTCACCGAATTGATTCTTTGCTGTTGACACTATAAGTGATTGAAGTGACGAATGTTTTTTTATTGCATGGAAGAAGTTCATGTTGTCCCATGGAAGGATTTCCTGTTGTCCTGCTAGCCTTGCTTTAAAAGATGTTTGCCTTTTTTTTGCTCACCTATAACTGTGTCAGATGATTTATGGGTGTTTTGCTCAGTGAAAAGTTAAAACAATTTCAAATGTGAATTATTTGTGCAGGAGATAGTTATATCTTCTGTGGTCAGCTGTTTCTCATGGAAATTCTGAAAATTTTCTTTTCTTTGATTGCAAATTTGCAATGCTGCATGCTAATGTGTTATCAACTTATCATTATGATGTCAAAGATAGTTTTATCATACACTTGATAAACTGGGGTTTAAGTTTGAAATTGTAGTTTGAGCATCTTACTACTATGATATCTTTGCCTTAGTTGAATGATCACCGGCAATGAAGCATTTAAAATTCTGCTTCAGTATCTATCTCCACAAGTGAAATATGGCTTATGGACTCATGGTGTTGAATGATGCTAATATGTTGTTTAATGAATAATCATGTACATGAAAGTATTATTGAGAAACTAAAGCTGTTATTGCTGATAAGATGCTACTTTTTATCTCACTTGGTCAGGCTTAGGTCCTTCATGGAAATGTGCATATTAGTCCCTGGCCATTCCACTACACGTCATCCTGGCAAGGGTCCACAAGACCAGGTGAATGTCTTATATGTAGAATCTGTTTTAGGCTAACCTTGAACTTTATTTTAACTTTCCGTTGTTCTGTATTGATCAAGATAGTCATGTCACGTATTAAACATCTGTTTGCCCCGAGTTTAAACCTGATTGCCCTTTCTTTTTGATTGATTTTATTTGATCCCACTAATTATATAATGTATTATTTTATATAATAATTTGGGTAGGTCTTGATTTATTATTTTGTGACTACTTGCACTCACATAGTGGTTGTGATTATCACAATCAGTGATTGTGCTTCCACCTGCCATCTCCAAAGTCCCAACCATAAATGTTGGGTGTTTGGTTCACATTTCCCTAACTCAAATATTGGGTGGGATTCATTGTCACCTTGCTGGGTTTGCTTTCCCAGCCTTTAAGTTATTTGGTCTTCTTGTGGATTGAGCCCCCCACCCCCTTTCCCCCCACAAAAAGAGCTCTCTGGGGCTGGTCCTCTAGAAGGAAAAAAAAGGCAGTGCTTGTGCTTGGCAAACAGAGATGACATGATCTACAGAATCAGAACTATTTGCTTTACTGTTAATACTATTCTATGTGGTTGACTGTATTCCAATTCATTCAAATGTGCTGGTTAATATACTAAATTTATATCTGCAGGCTAAAGCTTCACCGGCTTCATGGAAATGTTCTGAAGAATTCTTCTCGAATCTTATAAAAAGTAGAGACCCTCTTAATATAGGGTTAGTTACCATTACTCATAATTATTTGGTTGAACTTACATCATACTGGTCAGGTTATAGACACTCTTGAACCTGACTCACATTGTTATCAGGTTTCCAAATGTCTGGGCCATGCGTCTAGTACGACAGCTTTTACGTTGGGATCCGGTAAGTCTCTGTAATTTTATTTTTCTTCTAATTATTATCTGGTGAAGTGTTTTTCATGATGTAAAAAAATCTCTTTTCCATTATTATACAAAGTAAATTACCGATGTTCAGTAACCAAATTAGCTTTGGTCTTTGGATGGAATTGAGTCTATTGGCTAATGGCTATAATGGGTTGTGTGAATATTTCGATACTAGTAACTAAAAAGTGTGCATAAAAGGCAGCATTTACGCACGTTTCTGCTACTAGGTTGAATGGTTTAACTTCATAGTTATCTGGTGATATGGATCGTATGCTCTGCATATTACTTTAAGGTTAACTTCTGCTTTGTGTTTTATAGAATTTTTGTTCTCGTGTTATGTGTACAGGATGATCGATTGACTGTGGATGATGCTCTGCAGCATCCTTATTTCCAATCACCTCCCAGCTGATCATTGAAAGTTTGGAACTATAAGTGCATTCTTTCGTGAAAAAGAATAGTTAGCGTCAGGGGTCAGCAACTCAGCATATAACAATTAATGAGGGGGCAGAGGAAAGGAGTGAATGACTTATTTATGGTTTATATAAACCATGCCCTTCAGGATGAGCTGGATGTGACAAGAGACAGAAATGCTTGGTGTTGTTTCTGAGGGGGTTTCTAGATCATTGTACTTTGAGACCAAGAATCAGAATAGTTAATTCTCTGTCAAAGTTGCAAAAAGATGATAAAACCCTGAAGATATAATCTTCTCGATGTTCAGAAACACACGAAGAGAAAGCCGTCACTAATTTTCCCATCAAGACGATGCCAACAAGGAAGTGGCAAGGAAAGACTTGCCTACACCTATTTTGTGTCGTCTTTTTTTTACCTTTGTATGTAAGCCATCCATGCACATGTTGTAGAAGTAACTATACGTGCTTACTGAAGTATCAAATCAGAAGTATATGATTTCATTATTCAGAAGCAGGGTTGTAAATTTGTAGCAGGATTAGAATTTTGACAGATTTTAGTGCAAATTAGCTGATGTATTTGGAGATTTCATTTCAACATCTAATATACCTTTTACTTTGCGTATATTTCATTCGCTTTTTTTCCTTGAAAAACCTAACCAGAATTAGAACGCAGAAAAAGAAGTTCGAAAAAGGAATATCAACAAAATGCTTAAAACAGGAGGCTTGAGTAATCATGCAGACAATCAGACAGGAGATTTAAGAAAGACAAGGAAGCACAGTGACATACTGGTATGTATTACAAGCACAGGGAATAAACCAAAAACCAAGTGATGAACATATAAATAGAATAAAGGTGTTTCGAAACTACTTGTTTCTGATCTGTCTACTCAATTGCCAAAAATGTGCTCTACTCGGGTCTCCAGTTTTCTGTATCTGGATTATAGACTAGACAGAATGCACAATAATAAATCCTGAAGATTAGAATCTACAGTAATTGGTCACTATTTTTTTTTTTTAAAAAAATGGCTAAGATACTGAAGTACTGAACAAGCCAGTAATCCCAGTATTACAGTATGATTTCTTAAACTGACCTCGGTAGAATAAATTTCTCAGTTAATTTCAAGTAATCACATTATTTCTCAAGGGAATTACAACAACAGACAAGTTATCTGTGCTGCCTTTCTCATATGCTTTATTCACAATGCATTCAGCCCATGATGAGAATGGACAATTAAATGATCTCGAATAATTTTGGTTTTCATCCTGAGAGTATGCTTCGTGCAAGAGTCTGCAAACCTCTTGTGTGTTCAATCCCTCGAAGATGCCATCAGATGCAACCACCAGAAAGACTTCACTTGCATCCAAATGGTGCCATTTAACCTCTGGTTCTGCTATCACCCCATACCTGAAAGAGTTCATTATTAATAACCATTTTTACTATGTTACTTTCTAGTACGAGGAATATAATATAACCATTTATGCATCTCACAGTTAGATAACAAGTCACAAGATACAAAAATTAAATCTATCATACGCTTGAAGAAGTGAATATCAGCTTGCTTGTTAAAGTTTTTAAGGGGTTGTACCAGAAACTGGGTTTCCCAACTTGTCTACATTTACTTCCCTTTTGTGCAGTCACGATATTCACTTACAAAAACAGAAGAGCATACTTGCAGCAGAGTACTGAAACTCTGAGAGCAAGGTTTTTCTTAGTTTCGACAAGGGACACAATGAATCTAAGGTTACCTTCACTCAAGGCATAACTACTGAAAGCAAGTGTGTTGAACATAATTACCTTTTTAAGTACACATCACCAATGGATCGTGATACAGCAAGGATACCATTGACTCTAGGCACTCCCAATAGAGAAACAAACCCTCCAGCAGCTGTAATACGGGCATTTTCGTCATCTCTATCAGGATGATGATCTTCTGTTAGTTCTAGGACCTGTAGACTGGTCATGGAGGTACCTATAATAGTTCAATTACATAAATCATTGGCCACAATTTCTGAACCAGCAGCAATATAAATTATACAGTCCATCAATGTCGACATCATTGAAACCCAAATAGCCAATTACTTTTGCTGTTTGTATCTACAGAGGTTTGTAACATCTCTGAGCATAAAAATGCCTTTGAATCACCAACATTTGCAACCAGCAGTTCATTATCCACGAAAATAGCTATGGTCGCTGTTGTTCCTGATAGCAGATGTTTTCTTAAGGCCACCTGCATTAATGGATGAACAATAAAATTAATTTCACACTCAGGCTTTCACTAAGTTTAATCCGGTTTTTGATGCAAGATGCCAAGATAGAAGAGCAAACTTCAGAAAACGTCAAATCAATGTCGTGAACTGCCAGGAGAACTGCTTCCTGTATAACTTCCATTGTCTTTGATTCATTCATACGCCTGAAATGTAATACAAATTGATCGCTTCAATCTGATGTACAAAGTCATTATGTACCATAAATCAAACTTAAATAGTTAAATGCAACAGAGTTCAAGATTTCAGCATATAGGTGTTATTCAACACCTTTAATTTACAGTGGAATGAGTGAAAGGTTCAAATATTATGAACAACCACATCAAAAAAAAAAAAAAAAAGGAATAACTTCAGGTAAGGTCAATAATATCAACTAGGTTCAGATAAACTCAGATCAGGAAAAGTGTTCAGATGAACGAAAAAAAAAAAAAAAAAAAACAGATAAAAAAAAATGCAATCAGTAAACAAATAAAACAAGCTAACAGGTTAAAATCCAAAGCGTCCTGATATGTCATCTTAGAATTATTGACATGAACCTTCTAAGATGAGTCTCCAAAGATTTAAACTCCGTTTCCAATGGGAAAGCCATATGGTGCCCGTCTTCAAAGAGCTCCATTTCTTTCTGACTTAAAAAACTAATGTGAAGTTGAATATAGTAAGGAAGGAGTTGAGCAGCTAATTCACTGGCTTCTTTTCCGCCATGACCATCAAACACTGCCGCTACACCAATCTTCACATTTTCTGGACCTAAGTTACCTGCGTCAAAGTTTAATCTTATGATTTCTCCTCTATTTGTTTTCTTCTGTTTTTAGCTCCATTACCAACACAAACTTTTTATAATTTTTTAGGTTCAAGGTGATCAAACTGAGCATCATCATAAATAGTCATGCTGATGTCCATATCATAATAGGGAACAAAATGGTAACATCTTTTAGTGCATGCATCAGCTCACACTCATCAGCCCCATGATAATTCCTCGTGATAACAACGAAGGAAAGTAAAACATTCTGTCTCAAGCAAAAGAAGGCAAGTTGGAAGGCATTACATGGTTATGCATAACTTTATTCGAAGTATATATTTCACAATTGGTATCCTGATGAAAAATTATTAAAAAATCATGCATCATTTGGGACTGTTTATTAAAGCAGAAAGAATGACCTTTTGGTATCTATGACATTGTTTAACTATGCACTGTATTCTCAAGACATTTCAATGTATTGGTAAAAAGAAATACAAATGCAAGGGAGGTCAACAAAGAAGAGGCAAACAATGAGCAATTACCAAGAAGATCAATCTGCATATCGAGATCACAGAAAACACGATCCTCTTGGTACTTCCTTCGCCCTTTTAGTGAAGCAAACTGGCATTTAGTTGTATGATTCGGGTTCTTAGGATGAATATACTCAAAGGAACATTCTGGAGATTGAAGAACAGCTGGAGCGCCACCTTCATTGTAAAGTCTCATACAAGAGTCAGACCTTCCATGGCATCCTACTATCACGTTAAAGAGAACTCCAACCAAAATGCACTCAATCTTGAACTTCTCCATCAACAATAACACAGTGAAGCTATCTGCAAAAATCAGGTTTGCTGTTATGATTCCAAAGAACAGCATGGAACTCATCTAATTTTGATCTATTGGGATCAGACTAATTAAACCCTGATATTTTGGTGATTAAACAAGAAATCAAAAATAACAAAGGTAGTGGAAAACACACATGAATTCTAACACGAACGAACGAGGAATTCATCACTACACTATATTACTTAAATTCAAGTAATACACAACATAAGTCAGAAATTCTCAAAATTGGCTATGCAGTAATGCAGACATATACCACAGAGAACAAATAAACTCCTAATTTATATCTGTCAATTCCATTCGACTTACTTCGTATTTTTTTTGAACTTATCTATGAATTAAGTGAAAATAAGTCGAACAAAACAAGACCTAAGACTATATTCAACCTAAATCCTATACCAACAAGATCATGAAACTAAAAAACTTTCCAAGAACCATCCACTAGATATTCAATTATTACTCCAGTCAATTATCTTTCTAAGTCTCCTACATGAACCCACCCCACCCCCCCCCCACCAAAAAAAAAAAAAACAAAACAAAACAAAACAAAACAAAAACAAAAACAAAAAAAAAAAACAAAAAAAAAAAACTGAATTTTCCAAGAATCAACTTTTATAACAATGGGTGCCCTGATGGGCAGTAATCATATTACACACATATATATATGGCCAAGATTAAGCTGTTCTATCTAACTTTGTCAATGAATTTCATATAGAAGTGCTCTGTCCCAACAAAATAATCTATACATGAAAAGTTGTATGAATGAATTCAGGATTCCACAATTGATTGAAAATTGAAGAATAAATGAGCAAGAAATCATAATTAGATCATGGGAAAGGAGTTAGCTTCTGAATACTTACCCGATTTTACACTTTTTTTCATGATCTCCTGATATAATCCTGCAGAACCTTCAACCTTGGACGGTCGAACTTGAGAGGTAAAAGTAAAACTTCTCCTATTCCAAATTCTGGAAAATTGGTTGTGTTTGTATTCATATTCGTATCTGTGTACAATAATACCGTGTCATGTGTCATGTGTCATGTTTATATTTTTTATGTTTCGTGTTAATTCAAATTGTATTACGTAAGTAGTCTTACTACTCAATAACGTTTTACTTAATTTTCCGTACCATAGTAATGAAAAATCACTAGAGTGATGACACATTTTGATTACCACCTTATATTCATCATTAATCAAAATGTGTGCCTTTTCTTGTATTAAAAATATTGCGAATTTCATACAATACTAATGTTATTGGTTTCAGAGGAAAACACGCATACATATAACATGGTCTATTCCAAAGTTAAGGCAACAAAGATCAACATAAATGCAAGTACATAAGTTGTCCCGAACAATTAACAAGGAAAGGCTAAATGATTTTTTAAACAATTTTCTAAGGGGAGCATTTATGTAAACTTTGAAGCTTCATTGGATCACTAAATAACTACTATGGAAATTGTAAACATTAAATTTGAGAAAGATTATGTATCAAAAAGGTCTTAACCTTGCTTAGGAACACAATTTAGGCTTGTAGAATGTCATCTTGAGACATTTTGTGAAATATGTAAATCATTGTAGTAAATCAGTTTGAATATGTTCCTTAATGGAAAGAGTTTCTTAATGGATTGTGTAATAATTGTAATTAGAGTAATTAAGATTAGTGTTGATTAAAATGTTGGGTTTCAACACTTTTTAGGATGCAGCGAATGCATCAATGGTAACAGCCCTTCCAGAAGCTATAAGAATTTCTTCATTTTCTGTTCACTGTAATTAAATACACTACACTGAACATAAAGGTTACAAAACTTGAGGCGAAAAAAAATAATGACACCTCATTCGAATACATATGCTTGGGAATTTACAAGAAATGAACATGCAAATTTCTGTAGAATGATCAGGGCTCATGGGTGTTCACCCTACTATGAAGCTCCAACATCTCTTGATGGTTCGGATCAACAGAAAGAGCAGCTCTGCAATCCCGGAGGGCACCCATGACATCACCAATGTGCTCATGGAATGCTGCTCGTAAGTGCAGCAGGTGGACATCGGCTTTGAATGCTATCGCCCTTGAAAGCTCTTCTATGGCTTCTTTCTCCTTGTGGCTGTCCATCAACACTGTCCCAAAATAACAAAGAAATCAGTATTGGGTGTTACAAGGAGAGATCAATATGACTAGTTGTAGCATCTGATCACCACAGTATGTCCTCAATCCATTATCATCAATTTTGTGCCTCAGTTGAAGGTACTGACTACAGTATTGTTTATTGGAACTTATAAATTTACTACTGTATAACAGATGACGGATCTGAAGGACAACCAGGGAAACTACTAAAGCACAGAGCCACAGACATCTGTACTTCCAAGTTTCAAACAATGAACCACAAAATAGGAAAAGGCAAACCGGAATAAAATAAGCGACAAGCCCCCAACAACACCCTACAGAAACCTTTATTGAGACGCACAATCAGAGGTTTTCCAACCCTTGAGTTCTATTATGCAGAAGTTCAAGAAAAATATACTTTACCTGCAGCTCGATAACGGTATGGATATACTCGAAGTGGATCTAATCGGGTAACCATTTCCAGGTCTGCCTTGGTCAAGTCACGATCACAGTACTCTGACCTCTTTTCGTATGCAGATGCATTGTTCTGCGCCTTTTCAATTAGCTTAGTCATTTCTTCATATGCAGCAGTCTTGTCATTCTTGAGGAAATGAACTCGAGCAAGGCCTTGATGAGCTCTGGTATGACGGATCTTAAGGGCATTAACATAGCAGTCGGCTGCCAAGTCATATTTTCCACAGTCAACATAGACGCTCCCAAGATTGTTCAGAGCCTGTCATGTTTGCATTTTATCAGCACATACTAAACATGGAAAATAATGATTCCACATACTTAAAACAGTCTATTCTGTTAAACTAGGAATTGAGAAACAAAGGGAAGATAATCTACTAATCTAGGAGTAGCTTATGTACAATTCTGGAAGGACCATGAAATAAATACACTCTCTAGCAGTAACTAACTAGCAACAGTGGCTAATTCATAGCAAATTCAATTGCATCAATATTCTCACGGATAAATCCAGTTGTTAGCTCAATCTTATGTACTAATAATATTTCTGGCAAAGATAAAAAGACAAAGATGAGGTAATTAGTCCCGAATAAGCTTAACACCTTTGAAGAACAGAATGACAGCTTTCAATACCTCGAAAAAAACATTTTAGATGAAACCATGGTATCAAAGTGCAATAAGAAAGTAAATTTGAGTGTAAATCTATGCAAAGACCAATTTCGATTACAGTAGTTATTTGTACATGCCTTCCCAGTCAAATTGGAAATTGACAAAAAAAATAAAAAGGGTGATGCCAAGAAACCATACCTGACCTTTTCGCAGCCTATCCGAAGGGCACTTAAGAGCATCCTCAAGAAGTGTAATAACAGCTGAAGAACAAGATGGATCCTGACTAGAGTCAGCCAATGCATAAGCTTTCAAGAAGAAAGCCTCAAATGATCTCTTAAGTTTTATCGACTCTTCTGCCTTGCGAAGCCCTTCCTCACAGTGTCCAGTGTCATACAATATCCAGCCTTCATAAACCAGACGCTCATCTTCACTTGAAGCATGTTGACGAGCCAACTGCAAACTTCTCATGGCTGCTTCAGGACAATTCAACCTGGTTGAGAACAGAATTAGATGCCTATAAAGCAAGCAGCATTCACGTGTGTCCCATAATGTAAATGTGTCCTAGTTTCCAAGTATTTAAAGTAAGGAAAGGCCATGTTTTTAGTTTCCATATCATAAAGCAAGTAATCTACAAATTTTAACTTTTCAATGCTTCAAAACTAGTGCAAATAAATGCCGCTTTAAAAAATCCTACAGCACTGTTAACACGATTATATAAACTGACCAAGACAAAACTAGTGCAAAAAAGCCCTTTAAAGCTGGTCCATAAGATTTAAAGTCAGAATATGATAGAGCATACCTTAGGAGAAGTAATGATTGTCTGAAGTACAGGACACCTTTTGCTGCATCGGATTCAAGCATCTGATAAATTACAGATAAGGATCCAATATCATCTACTGAAGACCACCTGTCATATAACTTCAACCAGCAGTCTGCAGTTGTCCACTTCTCGACGTGCTCACGCACCAACATACGAAGTTTGGTTGCTGCAACACGGCCTTCAAACATTCGATAGCCAGGAGAAAGAGTGAGAATGGCCTGAACATCACAAAAGGCTGCTTCGTAATTCTCTAGCGCTAGATAGAAGCAAAATCTGAGTTCCAAGCATTCTAAAGCTAGTTTAAAACCAAGAACACGATTTATTTCACCAATTGCAGCTTCAGCCTCTTGTCTCCTCATAAAGGTTGCGGCCCGATACATGTATGGATAAGTAAGTGTTGGGTCTAATTCAGTTGCTCTCTCAAGGTCATCCCACCTCTTATCTCCTTCATAATAGAGGGCCCTCTCCTGGTACATCCATCCCAAAGGAGTTGATGATAAAACTAAAGAGTTAAGCTTCTCAAACGCCCAACTTTTCTTGCCCTTATTGTAACTTATTCTAGCCAGACCAGCAATTGAGTACGTGTGGCCTTCTTTAACAGCTTTCTGGAAAAGCTGTTCAGCTTCATCATATTCTTTCCGAAGAAGCCTCACGCAACCTAGCTGATGAAAAGCTATCATTTTTTGTCGATTATCCTTTGCGGATTGCACCAATCGTTCCAAGAATAACACAGATGTGTCAGACCTAGCATCAAGACTCATGGAAACTTCACTTAATAAACAGAAGAGTGAGAATGAGGCTTGTCCAACCACAATAGACAACTGTTCCCTGTTAGCATTGCCTAAAATTTCCACAACCCTATCATCATTTAAACAATCGGGAAGGTCATGTAAAAAAGTTTGCAAACATGAGGCTGCAAGTATTGGAGAATTCTCCTCTATTGCACATTCCAGAAGATCCACTGCATCCTGCCTGGAGGAAACAAGTGATGCAAGTTTTCGATCACATGTACCTTTCAAGCCCTCACAGCAGAATTTGTTAGCAAAAATCAATATCTCTACTAGTAGTTCTGGAGAGACTTCATCTAAACATCCAGCCTTGCTAAATTCACTGATTGCTTCCATACCCTTTGGTGATATATCATTCTCCGAAAAATCAATTTCCTGACAGTATGATTCAGTAAAGCAACCGTTCAACATAGCACGAAATGGAGCTGAAAGACGAGCCATTTTTTGTCTGTCACAATGTACTCTCTCATTCCCAATCCGAAAAACAACAGTCTCAGCACTATCACTCCCACTGATGGACGCATCCTCAGAGGACCGCGAACCACAATCAACTTGAAGTTCAGAAGACACATCAATCGGCCCAGTCTCTCTAGCACATTTACTACAAGAACCAAGCAGATCAAAGATAATCTCCTCTCCTTTCTTCTCATACTTCAACCATGACCCAAATATAATCTTCTCATGAACACTACTAGCCTTAAGCCAAGCAGTCCTAAGACTCCTACGCATCAATTTAACCTCTCCTAGTCCCCTAAACACCTGAAACTGTAGTAAATACAAATTTGACCTCTCATTCTTCGGACACGATTCGAGTTCTTCATGAATTTGAGCTAAAACTTGTACATAATCAAGAGGCTTAAAGTGCGGGACAATAGGTGGTTCAGGAACCTTGATAAGAGATCCACTACAAATACCAAATTACAACTACCAATCAACAAAACATTCAACAATCATCTAAAATAAATTCTAAAAATTCTTTAAAAAATCAAGCAAAACTTAGAAATTGCAACTTACATTGAGGTAGATGCTTGAGCAGCTGCTACCTTAGAAAATTTTCCTCTTTCAACTTGAAGCCATGATTGTGGATTTAGAACATTGAGATAATGTGTTTCTTTACAAGATTCAGAATTAAATAATGTCCTCATAGGACATAGAGCACGGAACAATTCCCAGATCTCCACAATGTTAAACCTTCCTCTTAGCTCTTCAGCCAGAGGAAGAATCTAGACTTTAGGGTTCTTATAAATCACAAATTATTACTACCAAAAAAAGGTGAAATTTTTACAGAAATTCACCAAATTTTGAACTAATATACTCATAAATAGTGAAAAAATTAAAGGGGGGGACTTTTTTTTTTTGACAGAGTTTTACATACACTTTGCTATGAAAATTTACACTTTTATAAGCCCAGAAAACACCAAAAGAATCTCTACCAGAAACCTAAATAAGAACAAATCAAACCAAACCCACTTCAAATAAATTAAAGCCAACCAATTTTTTTTTACCTAATCCAATAAATTGGAGGAGATAAACCCAGAAATCTCTCGATTTGTTGCTGCATAAACAACCCAGAAAATAAAAAATTGGAGCTTAAACAAGAAAAGAGAAGCAACCCCAGAAATTAATTAGCTTGAATTTAGAGAACCCAGTACAGAAAAATGGGGAAATGAGCTTGTAGGCGTGAGATCAAAGTGAGAGAGAGAAAAGAGAATGAGAATCCAAAGGAAGAAATTTCTCACTTTTTTTTATGTTCTCCTTTTTGTTTGTTGGTTGAATTGAAAAAAGTTTTTAGCTTTATTAATTAGAGTGTACTCCGTAATATGTTTGTTTTTCCCTCCTTTATTTATTTCATTTATTTTTTCCTATTGCTCATTTGCTTACTTTACCTTGCTAATTTGATTTCTTCCGTTGGGAAACCCAGAAAAGATTTGCAGTTTACTGTTATGTTTGGTCAGACCTTAGACTTGGGAAACTATGTCATTAAATAAATACACTTAATATATACGAGATTTAATTTTAATTTTAATTTTAATTTTAATGTACTACTGTACCTCAATTTCATTCTCGTATTTATAAGGCAAAAACTAATGAGCGTTCCCGATGCGTTGGATAAGAGAATTAAAAGTGAAAATATTAGAGTAAAATTAACATTAATTACACCGAACGACGCGTGATTTTGTCATGCATTCCTAACTTAATACCATATCAACCAATATATTTATTCCTTATCTAACGCCCCAGAGCGCTCGTTAACAAGATCCATGTAGTTACGTTACTTTAGAAAAATACTGATAGAGTTAAATAAAGAGTTCGATATCAAGGGTTGTATTTAATTGACTAAATTAATTTGCATAAATCTACAAGATACCAAAAAATGAATTTCGTGCTACGTAAAATTTAAGAAAAAGAAGTTCATGCAATTATTAAAACTATGATTAATTAATGCGATTATTATATTTGTCGGGTGAGAAATGCTACGAGCAATAAACGTTTGAGATGTGATGCCGAGGTGTTTGATTAGTGTGAGGTGGGTGAGGGTAAAACGACGACGTTTTTGCATGTGGAACAGCAAGGATTGTGGGCCCCACTCACATAACAAAGATGAAATGGTGTTAGTGGGCCACCTTGACTTTGATGATTCTTGGTTTAACACATAATAATGGCAGATAAAAGAAAAAATAAAAAAATTAATAAAATTAATAAAGTAAATTATTTAATTTAATTAATTATAATGATAATACAGAGTGGAAATTATTCTCACATGTGTATGATTCCCATGGATGAACAAGAAAAGATGGTGATGGGAGTTAGCCGACTGTCATCTTCAATCAATTTCTTATACTCTACATTTTTGTGATGCAAAAGTATTAATGTGAAATTGTTAATTTTTTATTTTAGAGGAAAAATACAAATAGTAGAAACTTTGTTTTGTATGTTCTTGCCTTTGGTGCAACTAATCTTAATTTTATTGTATATCTATGATTTAAGTTATTGATTATGTGATTGTACTTATCTTAATATAGGATAATGGCTACTCTCAATTTGCATACTTTAATTGAGTAGGTTTGATTGGATTGGAATAAGGTTTACTTTAGTGTGTGGGTTTATATTTTTGCTCTTATTGACGTGATCATTATTTTTATTTAGCTTGCCATTGTAGTAGCTTGAAACATTTGTTGATTATTACTATTATTTTGTTTGCAAATAAACTAAGAATCCTTATTAAATCTTCCACCAGTCTCATTTTATTTATTTCATTTGACCTAAATACTTTTACATTTGTTTTACATCAAATGAACTGGGCAATGCTATATTATAATTATATTTGCTCATATATACACGAAATTTTTACTCATTTGCACAAAATTATTCAGCCCATTGCAATAAAGAAGCCCAAAAACATATTTTATTGCAATAAGCTATTTTCATTTGCTCGTTGTACTATATAAGTATTTTTTTTTTTTTTTGCACATTCTTATAACAAGACTCAATTTCCCTCTTTTCTTTTATTCGATTTTTGGATTTATCATACTTAGGGTTTGTTCGCATTTACTGAATTGAACTAAACTGAATAGAGCTAAAATGAATATTTTATGAGAAAAGAAAATTATAAGTTGAACTGAACTGGACTGAACTGATTGGAGTTAAATTGAAATGGAATTAAGCTGAAGTGAACAGACCCTTAGTTTCTCTCTAAATATGATTCATACTATCTCTCTAAATTCATATGACTCTTATTTTATAATTTGTTCACTCTCAAACGCACATAAGATTTATTTCTATGTCTCTTTTTAATTTCAAAATCCATGTACTATTTTTGCATGATGGATGGTAGTTTCAATTTAGGGTTAAAATGTTGTTATTTTTATGCACTTTTTTCTCTTTTTCATTGTTAAATAATCTTCAATATTGCGAGATGTAAAAGTATTGGGTAGAACGGACTCGCGTGAGTCTGATCATAAATAGAAAAATTAAAATATCTAATTCCTGATGAAAATTAACTAATTCCTGACTAAATGATTTTATTCTTGACCAAAAATATCTAATTCCTGATGAAAATTAACTTATTCCTGACTAAAAATATCTAATTCTTAACGAAAATTAACTTAAACCTGACTAACAAAATCTTATTTCTGATTTAAAAAAATACTAAAATTACTTAATATTTTTTACGAATCACTAGAAATATCTGATTACCCACAAAACAAAGAAATGTCTGATTACCCATCAAGTAAGATCCATGTCGGTGATTAACAAGGACCAAATCAAGTACATGGTTCCACCATTAAGAGCACCACAAGCAGCACCAAAGAGAAACGACGCAATGACACTGAGAATATCATTGGTTCTTTCCCTCAAAGAATTGAACCTTAGAGGTAGGAACTCGGGTCTTTCATTGATGGGTTGTTCGGGTTGCTGGGTTTTGTCGATGACGGAAAAGGGCATGAAACGAAGGGGGCGAAGGTGGTGGTGGTGGTCGAGACGGCAGAGATCGGCGAAAATAACGATGAAATGGGTGGGGATGGGTGTGTTCATTATAATCTGGAGTCACGTAAAACGGTGTAACGCAAAACCTTCTCAACTCTATAACAATGATAATAACTCCAAAAATTCAAGTCCCAAATTGAGAGTTTGAAACCAAGGTTTTTTTTTTTTTTTTTTTTTTAAAAATGTACTGGTAGTGGAGGTTTATTTTTCATTTGCTTTATTTAAACCGGGCTTGTCTCTTAAAAGAGGCTAAGTCACTGGGCCCATAGACTGGTCAGCAGAACGCACACAACCCAACAAAATCATTAAGTGCATGAACAAAAAGCCCAACCATTAATATAGCCGTTAGAGGCTTTTTTCAAACGGTGGTTTTGTGCCGTTGGAGAAATTTTGTTCATCTTAAACTTATAGGGGGGCCTCAAGGGTCAAGGCCCTCAACGGCTCAAACTATTTGACTAATGGTATACAAATGTTAGTCAATTACTTATTAAATTATAGTAAATTGATAAAGCATACTCATACATATGTATGCTATCACAAGTCAATTTCACAACTAAATAAAGTATCACTATCACCACATCTAGTTAAACAAATCACAACTATTTATTGTGTATGCAGCTTTAATATGAAGTACATTAATATATATTTGCTAATATAATTAAGTGTAATGATATACACACGGAAAGTTACACAATAACGTATACTCTAATACAATATATCATGAAGTGTACTCCATATAAAAAAGAAATACTTGTATTAAGTTTTATTAATCTTACTTAAAATACATACATAATTTTATATCGGCTATTTTACCAAGCCTATGTTGATATAAACTGATACGAAGAGATGAGAAATTGAGAAGTGTTTCTATTCTCTCCTCCCATCTTATAACTACACCCTCTTTAATTCTTTATTTATGTTAAACTACATGCATACATAAAATGAAAACAACAACATTAAATAAACATGCACGTAATTAAATTACGTACACACATCCTTTTAGCTTATTCATGAGTAACGTAACGTTTCTTGATAAATTTGTGAGTATTCATCAAACGTAGTATTTAATGGAAGGACTGTATTTTTCAATTTGATCCCAATACCTTGACCAAAGCATCACACCTCCATACTTGGGAGATTTCTTAATAACAGGAAGCACTTGTGACTTTAGTACATCTACCGGAATAAACCCGGTATCGGCGGCTTTAGGGGATGCAGGCAACCCTAAGAACACATTTCTTGCTTTGATTGATGTCCAATAATTCCATGTCTTAAAGAAGTTTTTCTTATTCCAAGCAGTGTACTCACATGAAGGATTGTTAAAGAATCGAACCCAAACGTAGTCGAAAAGGCCCGTGTTTAGGGCAGCATCTAGATGCTTGTCTGGGATGAGGCATTGAGGAGCTGCACTTAGGTACACCTTTCTTGGAGATTTTGTGTTGTAGGCAGCCAAATAACGCGCCAATAGGTCATAATATCTGCATCAATACAAACTATATTTTAGAAATAAAGAACTAAAGGGGTAAAGGTAATATGTTTTTTTTTTGGTGTTCCACCCGGTTCACCCTTTGGGCTAATCCGGATTCGGGGATCAATTCTGGGTGGTTAGGTTCCAGTCCCCTCCCGATTGTTGTTGCGGGGGATCGAACACGAGTCCTCCCTACCAAGTGTAGTCCCAATCACCACTACACCAACAACCAATTGGTAGTAAAGGTAATATGTATTATTTGATTTTTTTTTTTTTTTTTTTTTTTTTTTTTTTTTGGTGTTTAGTGAGCCACAAAGAAAGGGTGATGAGAATCGATTCTAGGTTTCCGAGAATCAGGAGGGAAGCTCTAATCACTTTAGCTATCCCTCACTTTCTATTTATGGTGTATGTAATAGATTGAATAAATTATTTAGTTGTAATAAAAAAAAACAAGAAAAAGTTTTAATAAGTCGTAATTGATTCAATTTAGAATAAAAAAAAAGTTATAAGTTACTGTGATTCTTACTTTGTTGATCCGCTTTGAATATAAAAGTCGATCCCATCAAGCACAGCATTATCAAATGGTCGTGTACCAGAGTAGCCTCCCAAGAAATTGTTCCACAAATAATTTGCTAGGTCTTTAGCTTCAATTGGAGAGTTCAAGGTGTAATCCGCGCCATTACCACCTATTGAGAGTAAAACCTTAACCCCAATCGATTGACAATACTTTATTTCGTTACCTAGGAATCTGCAACCACCTGATGATGGATTGCAGTGTGTAGCAAGATCTAGCATAGGAGTTCTTCCTTTGCCAAACTTACTAAGAAAGGCTATGTTAACATGTGAATATAACTTGGACGAGCATGCTTGGCTGAGAGTACTCTCACGACCTTGGCCCCAATAGATCGGAATGCTACCCCCATAGGCGGCATCAATCGCTAGGACTAGGACAAGGAAAGAAACAAACAGGACTTTTGTAGTCATTTTGTGTATGTGATTTTTTTAGTAAGAGATATATGTGTATATTTTTGTGTCTTGGTACATTTTAAGCTCAATAAGCGATCATATTTATAGAGTTCAAGAATTATGATCGATTCATGGCTTTGTACATAGTCTAAGCAAGACACATTATATTAAACAACGTGCAATTATAGCTTGTAATAATAAAACACACGGCTTCATGTTGTAAATTTTAGTACTTGTGTATGTACATAGATTGAGAAAGGCCAGTTTATGAAATCTATTGCTCAAGTTCAACGGAATTTAGAGGATATTTCAATACCATGCATTTTCAAAATACAGCAAATTAAACTGGTTGTGATTGTTAAACTATTCATGTCTTTCCGAAATTTGAATTCAATAATCAATGGCTATTGGCTAGTAGCCATTGATTAGCTAGGCGCCTAGGCTATAAACTGAGGAATAATTTTTTGATAATACTAAGCTAGTAGCTATTACAGCTTATTTAAATACCAAATATACAGTATATATTTAGCTGTAGTAATCTACTTTATTTGATCTTTATGTTTACTGTGTTTAAAAAGGAGATGATTGTGTTGTACGTGTTGGGCCAGTTATAACAAGAGTTTTTTACCTTGCATAATTAGGTTTTAATAAAGTAGTAAAGATGACATTAGATCGTGTTGAGATATACTACGTGTATAAGAGCAGGGTTTTGTTGGCTATACCTAACGACTTAGGTCAGTTCTCATTGACTGAACTCAACTAAATTGAACTTATTATAGCTGAACTGAACTGAACTGAACTGAATATTCTATAAAAGAAGAAAATTAGGAGCTAAACTGAACTGAACCGAACTAAACTTATTAGAGCTGAATTGAACTAAACTAAACTGAAAATAAATATATGAGAAAAGACCCTTACTAGCTTAATTAATACATACTCCCAGAGTCCCAGGCTCCCACCAAAGTAAGTTGAAAAGATTAAATTTAATGTGTAGGGGCATAGATTTGATAATGTAAAGTTGTAATCTTGCACTTGTAATAAACTAGTCGTAGGATCGCGGAGTATTATTTTGAAAGGGTAGTTGACTTCATATTGAATACTCTGCATGAATTTGCATTGAAAAGATTCACATATGTTTTGTCAAAAAAAAAAGATTCACATACGGAGTACTTAAGCCCACAGGGTTCAGTTGCATTATGATTCCACTTTGACGTGCAAGTTTTCTTTATAACTGACAATATTAAAGAACTTGAGGTCTAAAGAACTTAAAGATCAAAAGGTATAACAAAAAACCCTATTGATTTGATGTAAAACATTTTCAATGAAATTGTGAAATGCATATTTTCAAGCGGTGTCAAAACCAAGAAACACTAACATTAAACAAAGATCAAAATCTCAACCTCCTTTGGTTTCCATGTTCTCCTTCTTCCTTTATTTACTCAGCTAATCTTATTGTTAGGACTGTCATCTTCCAATTCTAAGACATTCTACAACTGAATTAACTTTTCAAGTAGCAGAAATTCTTTTTGATTCTTTAGAAAAATGAACGTGTTTCCCCCAAACGTGTTTCCCCCTATTCTAAGATAAAGGCATAAAGCAAGGAATTTCGAGTATTTATATATACCTGCATTAGTTCCTCCGTTCTACAACGATGTTCTTGTTTGGAATCTTTGATTTTTTATTTTTTTTTTTAAAAAAATGTTCTAAATTTCTCTTAATCTATAAGAACAAATGTAGCTTAGTCATGTGGGATCTAGTTTGATTCGTCTTAGTGAGTAGATTAATTAACAGGAACCTCATTCTGAAACGGAGGGTGTATTAAACAAAAAAAAATTTCAATTAGGTATTTACTTAGGTAGCGGTTAATGGTAATGGTGGTTGTAAGACCGGTAACGTTTGGACATCATTAAACATAGTCCCTCCTCATTTTTTAAATGCATCACTTGCATTTATATGGAGTTTTAGGAGTGTTTATATGCTCTAAGCCTCTAATTTTATATTGTGTAAGTGGGATAAGTGATGATTAATTTATTTTGATAATAATACATTGCAGATCATAAAAGAGAAAGTATGTGTAGACACCCATTTGTGTCTCCCCAAAACCAAACCTAGTGATGAGTACCTTTCACGTCGAATCATAATCGAATGAAGTGAAAGTGTGGAAAGTTTAGTGTTGCCGAAAGTTTTAATTTCTTTTCTCTTCTCTCTGTTTTTTGAAAACCTATTTAAAGAAAACAGTCAATCCAGTTTGGTTGGTCCATGACATGGGTCCAATAATGGTGTAGTTGTATAGGGTTTGAAAAGAGCTTTCCAACGATATATTATAAGCCCAATTCCGATGAATATTGAGGAAGTTATGGCCAAATTACTGAACTAGGCCCGGTTTGAGCCTTATATGCGGCCCAATGATCTAGAGGAGGGCCTAACATGGATTTATCATTCCTAATGCAATTAGGAATGATTTTAGTCTTCTAGATTCTTCTAGAAGGTTCTTTTCATTCCTAATTCAATTAGCATTGATAAATTGACTTTTGTTGACTTTTTAGAGTTTTAATTAGAATCAAAGAACATTTTTGAGGAAAATACGATTTTATCCTCCTATACGGCAATTTCTATCTGATTTTAGAAAATGCGTCAAAAAAGGGATTAGCGCCTAACGCCAGACATTAGCGTCTGGCACTAAGCCTGGCGCCTGGCGCTAATCAATTTTTATCCGCGTCAGAATTTTGTTTTGATGTTTTATCTTTTTGGTTGATTTTCTTTATAAATAGCGTTCTAAAAACTCCGTTTTAAATCATCAATTCTCATCAATTCTTATTCTTTCTAATTCACCAACTCTCATCAGATTTTCTTGATTACTCTCTCTCTCTCTCTCTCTTTTCTAAACTAGCCTTCTCTCAAATATAAAAATTCCGCATTCATTAGACTTAGATACACCTAGCATAATTCGAAGTTGCCTTCGCCCTAGACGTGAAAGGTTTAATTTCCGAGGGTTTGGTCCCAAATCTTTATTTCAATTATTTAATTTAATTTTGTTTTATTATTTTCCTTGAAGTTACTAACGTGTGTATTTTGTTATTAGAAAGAGGTACGAGGCATCCAAGTAAGTGCTTTGATTGATTAATTGATATTTTGATATATAAATCATGTTTAGGTTATTATTTTGATTCCTAGTATCATGTTTAGGATAATTTCTAATATTAAGTATGATTAAAAGAATGCTTCCTAGTATCAAGTTTAGGGTAACTTTAATATCAAATATGATAATTATGATTTCTGCAATGCCTTTTATTTTCTTCCTAATATTCATGTTAGTACTTAGTATCATGTTAGGGTTAAAGCTTTGATTTTTATTGCTTAGTGACATGCTAGGGTTTGTTATTAATCTTGTTAGTATCATGCCTAGGATCTTGCTATTATGCTTTAGCATGATTATTTTTATAATTATTATGATTAATTATGATGATTATTATTATTATTAATTTATTATGTTGCTTGATTTTTATTATTTATTGCTTGATCACGCCTTTTATTGCATTATTAAAGGGAGTTTGTACTTGTAATCACGATTAATAAGATAATTGATAATCTTGTTTAGGGTTAATTTGATTATAATTCAAGTGATCGCCAATAATAGTTTATTTGTGCATTAAATTCAACCAATATAGATAAACAGGTTTAGGGTTAATCCTATTGATTGTATGTTAGTCAGAAAGCGCACATGAATACGATCAGTATAAAGTAGAGGCCTATTATTAGGGAAGGTTCAATCTCTTTTAGGTTGGATTTATACCTTCATCCCCGAACCCTATTTGGTTCAAGACCTTATTGGAGTTGACGATCTCTTGGATTGTTAAGGGGTGTAACCTTCACCTCGTGAACGGTTTACAAGTTCCTAAAAAAAACTTGTTGGCGACTCTTTTGCTCTATCTTCTTTCCCTTTGGACACCACCGTACTTTAGTGTATGATCACAGTGGGGTTCAAGCTAGGGGTTAATGCTTGAAATATTCCCTACAGTATGTGAAATTGTGAGTCTTTTAATCATTAAAGTAGGAAACATGAAAAATAGAGAAATGATAAAATATTTTGTACTCGTATGTAGAGTTGTTAATTCGGGTAAACGGGTCGGGTAAGAGTGGGCGGGTCAACTCTTGACCCGTGTCAATTTAGATTAATTCCATAAGCTATGCGGGTCGGGTTTGGGTTGGGTCATGCTTGAGTTGGGTCACGTCAGGTCATACTTCTTATCAGGTTTGGGTCAGGTTTAGGTCGGGTTAATAACAGGTCGGTTTACATTCGGATCGGGTGAACAATAGGTCGGGTTTAATTTGGGTTTTCACGAGTTAAAACGGGTTAGGGTAATTCTCGGGTTCGATTCGGGTTCGGTTTAAGTCAATAATTTGCGGGTTAGAATCAGGTCGGGTCATTCTCGGGTTTGAGGAGGGTTCGGTTCAAGTCAATAATTTGCGGATTATAATCAGGTTGGGTCATTTTCAAGTCGGATCATTCTCGGGTTCAAGTCAGGTTTGGTTCAAGTCAATAATTTGCGGGTTATAATCAGGTTGGGTCATTTCCAAGTCGGATCATTCTCGGATTCAAGTCGGGTTATGTTCAAGTCAATAATTTGCAGGTTACAATAATCAGGTCGGGTCATTTCCAAGTCAGGTCATCATATTCGGGTTCAACTAACTATAAATAGATAATTATCATTTTTATCAAGCTAATTATTTTCTTTGACTATAATATATATGACAATATATTAGGGAACTATAGTTTATAATTTAGGAAGATAATTATCTCCTTTGACCATACAACAAATATATACTATATTTAACTCTTAAATTTGAGGATGATGCTCAGCTCCTTTCTTTTGTTGGCCTGGACCGACTTGGTCTCCCAAGATAAAATTCTTTGATCAACAATATATCATAATGTGGTCTAATTTGCATTTAAGGAGATTTGAAATCGGGTCAGGAACAAATTGGGTTGAATTTAGGTCGGGTCAATAACAAGTCGTGTTAATTTCGAGTCGGGTTAGTAACAGATCGGGTTGAATTTTGGGTTGGGTAAATAATAGGTATGGTAAAATTCGGGTCGGGTCAATAACAAGTCAGGTTAATTTGGGTCAGGTCAATAACAAGTCGGGTTGATTTCGGGTTGGGTTTGTAACAGGTTGGGTTAAATTCGGGTCGGATTGAATTCAAGTCAGGTTAGTAACAAGTCGGGTTTTGACGGGTTAAAACGGGTTTGAGTCAATTTCGATTCAAGTCGGGTTTGTTGCAAGTTAATTAAATTGACCGATGTAAACCGGTAAATCGGTGCAAGTTGTAAACCGGTAAATGGTCGTTTAAAAGCAAATTGAATAGTTCCACACACCCAATTGGACTTCCAGAGGGTATTAGGGACCATGGCAAACATTTCGGCAATTTTTATTTCCGGGCGAAAAAAAAAGTCAAAAAATTCCAAAAATGAAGACTAATATCTACACTTTTTTGACAGATTTTGGAGGTTTTGGGACCCGGTGTCGAAAATTCTTGAAATTCTATGGGATAAATCTCGGGGTCATATAATGTCATTTGGAACCACTTATATATGATCATTATTTGTTGCCATAAATGTTCGTGGTAGGCTTGAATTAATGAAATCGGTGCAAGTTGTAAACTGGTAAATTGGTCGTTTAAAGGCAAATTGGATATTTCCACCCACCCAATTGAACTCCCGGAGGATATTAGGGACCATGGTAAACATTTCGGCAATTTTTATTTCGGGCGAAAAAATCAAAAACTTTTAAAATTAAAGGATAATATCAACGCTTTTTGTGAAATTTTGGAGGTTTCGAGGCCCAGTGTAGAAAAGTAATAATATTTTAGGGTATAGTGTCATTTTGAACCATATATGATCATTATATGTTGTCATAAATGTTCGTAGTAGGCTTGAGTTAATGAAATTTGCGCAAGTTGTAAACCGGTAATTAAATTGGTTGTTTAAAGGCAAATTAGATGGTTTCACCAACCAAATTGGACTCCCGAAGGATATTAGGGACCATGGTAAACATTTCGGCAATTTATATTTTCGGGGGAAAAAAAGTCAAAAAATTCTAAAATTGAAGACTAATATCTACGCTTTTTTAGAAATTTTGGAGGTTTTAGGGTCAGTGTCGAAAAGTCTTGAAATTTTAGGGGATACATCTTGGGGTCATATAATGCTGTTTGGAACCATATATGATCACTATTTGTTGTCATAAATGTTCGTGGTAGACTTGAGTTAATGAAATCGATCCATGTTGTAAACCGGTAAATTGGTCGTTAAAGGCAAATTGGATGGTTCCACCCACCCAATGGGAATCCCGGACGATATTAGGGATCATGGTAAAAAAATTGGCAATTTTTATTTGCGAGCGAAAAAAGGTCAAAAATTTCAAAATTGAAAGCTTAATATCCACGCTTTTTGAGAAATTTTTGAGGATTCGGGGCCTGGTGTAGAAAAGTCTTGAAATTCTAGAGTATACATCTCGAAGTCATTTAATGTCGTTTGGAACCATATATGATCATTGTTTGTTGTCACAAATGTTCGTGGTAGGCTTGAGTTAATGAAATCGGTGCAAGTTATTAACCGATAAATAGGCCGTTTAAAGGCAAATTAAATTAGATGGTTCCACCTAGGGCTGTACATAGTTTGGTCTGGACCGTAACCAAACCAGACCAAACCGTATTTTAGCGGTTTGGTTTGGTTTACGGTTTATAAAATTACGGTTTGGTCTCGATTTTTTTGTAAATATGGTTTATGGTTTGGTTTGGTTTTGCAAAAATTATAAATCAAACCAAACCGTATTTTAATATTTATATGATTTTTCAATAATTTTTTTTTATATTATATAAAAAAAATTAAAGAATAAATAAAAAACCATGAAAAATAGATAAAAACTATACCGTCAATACTCTATAATTAATGACTATAATGTAGTACTCATATGAATATCTTTTATTGTTATGTATTATTTTTATTATGTGTTAGCACTTGATATTTTTATTGTAACTTTGTAGTACAATTTAATCCGTTTGGGCTACTTATTTAAACATTATTATAAATTAGTGAAGTATTATTTGACAATTTTTGGGAAAAAAATATCATCTCATCATAAACCACAAACCAAACCGCACCAAACCGTATTATTACGGTTTGGTTTGGTTTCAATACTAATATGGTTTGGTTTGGTTTGAAAAATTTACCAAACCGTATTTTGCGGTTTGGTTTGGTTTGGACTCAAACCGCACCAAACCAAACCATGTTCACCCCTAGTTCCACCCACCCAATTGGACTCACGAATGGTATTAGGGACCATGGTAAACATTTCAGCAATTATTATTTCCGGGCGAAAAAAAAGTCTAAAAATTCCAAAATTAAAGGCTAATATCCACGTTTTGTGAGAAATTTTTTAGGTTTCAGGGCCCGATATCGAAAATCCTTGAGATTATTTGGAATATATCTCGGGGTCATATAATGTCGTTTGGAACCATATATGATCACTAGTTGTTGTCATAAATGTTCGTGGTTGGCTTGAGTTAATGAAATCGATGCAAATTGTAAACCGGTAAATTGGGTGTTTAAAGGCAAATTGGATGGTTCCACCCACCCAATTGGACTACCGAAAGGTATTAGGGACCACAGTAAACATTTCGGCAATTTTTATTTCCGGACGATAAAAAGTTAAAAAATTCCAAAATTGAAGTCTAATATCCACGCTTTTTGAGAAATTTTGGAGGTTTCCGATTCCAGTGTCGAAAAGTCTTGAAATTTTATGGAATACATTTTGGGGTCATATAATGTCATTTAGATCCATATATGATGATTATTTGTTGTCATATACGTGGTAGACTTGAGTTAATGAAATCGGTGCAAGTTGTAAACCGGTAAATCGGCTGTTTAAAGGCAAATTGGATGGTTCCACCCATCCAGATGTACTCCCGAAAGATATTAGGGTCCATTTTAAAAATTACGGAAATTTTTTTCGGGCGAATAAAAGAAAAAAAAAATTCCAAAGTTGAAGTCTAATATCCACGCATTTTGTTAAATTTTAGAGGTTTCGGGTCCTGGTGTCGAAAAGTCTTGAAATTCTATGGGATACATCTCGGGGTCATATAATGTAGTTTGGAACCATATATGATCATTATTTGTTGTCATAAATGTTCTTGGTAGGCTTGAATTAATGAAATCGGTGCAAGTTGTAAACCGGTAAATTGGTCGTTTAAAGGCAAATAAATAGGATGGTTCCACCCACCCAATTGGTCTCCTAATGGGTATTAGGGACCATGGTAAACATTTCGGCAATTTTTATTTCCGGGCGAAGATATAAAAGTAAGAAAATTCTAAATTTGAAGGCTAATATCCATGCTTTTAAAGAAATTTTGAAGGTTTTCGAGACCCAGTGTCGAAAAACCTTTAGATTTTAGGGGATACATTTCGGGGTCATATAATGCCGTTGGGAACCATGTATAATCATTATATGTTTAAATGAATGTTTGTGGTAGGCTTAAGTAAATAAAATCGGCGCAAGTTGTAAACCGGTAATTAAATTGACCGTTTAAAGGCAAATTGGATGGTTCCACCCACCCAATTGGACTCCCGGAGGGTATTAGAGACCATGGTAAACATTTCTGCAATTTTTATTTTGCAATTTTTATTTTCGGGTGAAAAAAATCAAAAAATTCAAAAATTGAAGGCGATATCCACGCTTTTTGAGAATTTTTGGAGTCTTCGAGGCCCGGTGTCGAAAAGTCTTGAAATTCTATGGGATACAACCCGGGGTCATATAATGTCGTTTGGAACCATATATGATCATTATTTGTTGTCATAAATTTTCGTGGTAAGCTTGAATTAATAAAATCGGTGTAAGTTGTAAACCGGTAAATTAGACATTTAAAGGCAAATTGGATGGTTCCACCCTCTCAATTGGACTCCCAGAAGGGTATTTGGGACCATGGTAAACATTTCGGCAATTTTTATATCTGGGCGAAAAAATGTCAAAAAATTCTAAAATTGAAGGCTAATATCCACACTTTTTTTTGAGAAATTTCGAATGTTTCGGGGCATGGTGTCGAAAAGCATTGAGATTTTAGGGGATACATCCCGGGGTCATATAATGTCGTTTGGACCCATATATGATCATTATATGTTATCATAAATGTTTGTAGTAAGCTTGAGTTAATGAAATCGGTGCAAGTTGTAAACCGGTAAACTGGTCGTTTAAAGGAAAATTGGATGGTTCCACCCATTCAATTAGACTCCCATACGATATTAGGGACCATGGTAAACACATCGGCAATTTTTATTTCCGGGTGAAAAAAAGTCAAAAAATTCCAAAATTGAAGGCTAATATCCACGCTTTTTGAGAAATTTTGAAGGTTTCGGGCCCCGGTATCGAAAAGACTTGAGATTCTAGAGAATACATCTCGGGGTCATATAATGTCGTTTGGAACCATATATGATCGTTATTTGTTGTCATAAATGTTCATGGTAGGCTTGAATTAATGAAATCGGTTTAAGTTGTAAACCGGTAAATTGTTCGTTTAAAGGCAAATTGGATGGTTCAACCCACCCAATTGGACTCCGGAGGGTATTAGGGACCATGGTAAACATTATTTCAGCATTTTTTATTTTCGGGCGAGAAAAAATCAAAAAAATTCAAAATTAAAGGCTAATATCCATGCTTTGAGAAATTTTGGAGGTTTCGAGGCCCAGTGTAGAAAAGTATTAATATTTTAGGGGATACATCCCGGGGTCATATAATGCCATTTAGAACCATATATGATCATTATATGTTGTCATAAATGTTCATAGTAGGCTTGAGTTAATGAAATCCGCCCAAGTTGTAAACCGGTAATTAAATTGGCTTTTTAAAGGCAAATTGGATGGTTCCACCAATCCAATTGGACTCCCGGAGGGTATTAGGGACTATGGTAAACATTTCGGCAATTTTTATTTCCGGGGGAGTAAAAATATTCTAAAATTGAAGACTAATATTCACGCTTTTTGAGAAATTTTGGAGGTTTGTCTTGAAATTTTAGGGGATACATCTTGGGGTCATTTAATGCCGTTTGGAACCATATATGATCATTATTTGTTGTCATAAATGTTCGTGGTAGGCTTGAGTTAATGAAGCTAATTTTTATCATTTTTATTAAGCTAATTTTTTCCTTTGACTATAATATATATGGCAATATACTAGAGAACTATATTTTATAATTTAGGAAGATAATTATCTCCTTTGACCTTACAACAAATACTACGTATATACTATATTTAACTCTTAAATTTGAGAATGATGCTCCTTTCTTTTGCAAGACCAACTTGGTCTCCTTAGATAAAATGCTTTGATCAACAATAATAACTTAATAAGGTGGTCTAAATTGCATTTAAGGTGATTTGAAATCGGATCAGGAACAATTTGGGTTGAATTTAGGTCGGGTCAATAACAAGTCATGTTGATTTCGAGCTGGGTTAGTAACCAATCGCGCTGAATTTTTGGGTCGGGTTAGTAATAGTTTTGGTAAAATTCGGGTCGGTCAATAACAAGTCGGGTTGAATTAAGGTTAGGTCAATAACAAGTCGTTTGATTTCGGGTCGGGTTTGTAACAGGTTGGTTTAAATTCGGGTCGGGTTAGGAAAGAGTCGGGTTGAATTCATGTCAGGTTAGTAACAAGTCTGGTTAAAATCGGGTTTTGACGGGTTAAAACGGATTTAGGTCAATTTCGGTTTAAGTCGGGTTCGGTTCAGGGCATTTACGGGTTACATTCGGGTCGGGTCATCTTCAGGTCAGTTTATGTTCGAGTTCGGGTCTCACATACTTGGGTCTAGGGTTGGTGTCAGGTCGGGTTTGGATCACCATTTTTTCGGGATAAGATAGGTCGGTTAATAATCGGGTTTGAGTCGGTATTTCGGATCGGGTCAACTTTTGACAGTTTCACTCGTATGTGGTTTTAAAGAAGAGATATATAATAAACATATGATATAAAGGTACTAAATATAAAAGTGATGCATTTAAAAAGTTTAAAAAAAAAACCACATAAAATGACATTAAAAAAAAGGGAGTACAATGCTAAGTAACGTCTATTAAATAATACTCGTTCTTTTAATTTTCATTTAAATATATATATATATATATATTTTGTGTGTTTAAAGAGCCACAAGGGCGGGGTGAGAATCGATTCCAAAATCTCCTGAAATCGGGAGGGAAACTCTAACCACTTCAGCTATCCCTCACTTTCAAAAATAAATATGATCAAGTATAGCTTGTTTTAGTGGTCAAGTTTACATCTTAACATTTTAAAGGTGGAGATTCACCTACATTTTTCCCTACTTTTAAAGTATCTAGCCCGCTAATTTCTCACTTCGTTATATTTATATCAAGTATAGCTTGCTAATGAGCGCCCCGGGGTGTTAGATAAGGATAAATTATATTGGTTGAAATGGTATTAAGTTAGGAATTCATGACAAAATCACGCGTCGTTCGGTGTAATTAATGTTAATTTTACTCTAATATTTGCACTTTTATTCTTTTATCTAACGCCCCGGGACGTTCATTAGCTTTTGCCTTATTACATTTACATGTGTCCCTTGTATGAAAAGATCTCCTAGTATAGAATACGCGTATTTTCCTTACCTTAAAAAAAAATACATGCCCACCCTCAAAAGTCATAATCAATGATGTACCATGTCCGCATGTCGTATACTTGCAACTAGAGGTGTCAAAACCGAACCGACCCGAAAAAAATTATCCGTTTCGAACTGTAACCGATCCGATTTTATCCGAGAAATTCAAGACCCAAACCCGATCTGTTACCGAACTGAACTCAACCCGAATTCGAACTTGACCCGATCTGAACTTAACCCGGCACCGATTTGATCCGACCTGAACTCAACCCGAATCCGATTTGACCCGACCTGAACTCAAACTGAACCGATTTGACCCGACCCGAGCTCAACCCGATCCGTAATTGACCCGAAAAATAACCGATCTAATCCGATCTGTTTTGACCTGAACTGATATTAACCCGATCCAATTTTAACTCGATTTGATTTTTACCCGATCCGAATTTAACCCGATCATAATTAATTATTTACTTTTTTATTCAAGTTCTTATACTACATATTTACTAATTATTAATAAGTTAACTTTTTGACTACAAAGAAATAATCCAGAGTCTTAAGTTTACTTCATGTACATATCAATTATATTAATTTACTTTCTAAGCTTTAATAAATGCCACAAGATCTAATAAACCTAAACATTAAGTGGGAGTTAATTGATTTGCTTGTAAAGCTCTAGTTAAATGCTGCCAAAAGCCTATTGTCATTTTTAATGAATTTCCTCCCATTGTGTTATATTTTATGAACTAATAATTCTTTTCTCTAACACCTACAACGAATTATATCAATATAAATCACATTACTACTAGTCTGATGCAACCTATAAGAAACAATTATGAAAGCAAAATAAATAAAGTTTTAAAGGATATATCAAGCGCTTACATTTTCATTATAATAACTAAATATATTACATATACATAATCCAATGATTCAAACTTAGGTATTTTTCAGTAGTTTCATTTTCATATACAAAATACGCTGCATATAATATCATTGCAATGTTTCGAATCCAATAATATGTTATGGGTACGGCTTCCTCAAAAATAACAAAAGCCTTGCACTTCCAAAAAAATTCAGCCAAACACAAAAAGGAATTGAACCGAACTTGACCGAACCGAAATCAACCCGACCCAAATTCATCCGACCCTAAGTTACCCGGCTAAACCCGTTTTAAACCCGATCCAAATATATCCGAACCGAAAGTGAATCGATCCGAAGTTGACCCGACCCGTATCCGACCCGGACTCGATAGACCATGACCCGAATTTGACCCGACCCGAATTTGACCCGATCCGACCCGATCCGAGTTAAAAGGATAATTTTGATCCGAACATATCCGACCCGAACAGACCCGACCTGAATAGACCCGACCCAAACTCCATCCGGTTATCCGAATTGACACCTCTACTTGCAACAATCCAATTTTGCAATTTGCAATTTGCAATATTGCAATAATGATACTTTATATGGATAATGGATTACTCGTAGCTTTTAGCCATCTTACAAGTTCCAACCTTTGAAAGAAAATCCTAGAATTTCATTTGATAATTTCATTTAATCTTGACTTCACTTTTTAATTTCATTTTTAAAACGCACATTTCCAGATTCTTCCACCTCATGATCCTCCCCTAACACCGCCTTCACAAGAACGGTAGAAGAGTAGAAGACTTCTCAAGAACTTTCGTTTCGCTTTCTCTCTCCTTAAAACCCACCAAATTCTCTCTCTTTTTACAGGAAAACACAAACCCAATTACCCAGGAAAACCCGATTAAAACCCCTGATTTTCTCTCTCATTAAAAACAAGCAAGAAACTTAGAAATCATGTGGCAATCTGGGAAAAATGATCTTGAAGGAGGATCAACACAACTTTATCCTGTGATGCTTGAAGACCCAAGACTTCGATGGAGTTTTATTCGAAAAGTTTACTCAATTATCGCAGTACAATTGCTTGCTACCATTGTTGTTGGTGCTATTGTTGTTTCGTATAAACCAATTGCTCATTTCTTTACTTCTAGTAGTGGTGGTCTTGCTTGTTATATCATTCTCATCATTACCCCTTTTATTGGTAATTTTTGTTCAATCTCTTTTATTGGTTTTCTGCGATGTTTGTGATTTTTATTGTAATTTGGTTGTATTGTTGGTGAATTGAACTGGGTATTTGTTTAATTTTTCTGGGGTTCTTTTGATTTTTTTTGTTGGGGGATTGAATTGGGTTAATTGCTGTTAATTTTTTATATGGCTTTGGTTGATTTATTAAAGGAATTGGCATCATTTCTTATATTTCGTTGGAATGCTAGCCTAATTGTTGGATAATGATTCGTGGGTTGATTAGCATTTTTAGTAACTTTGTTGCAGATGAATTGGGTGGGGAATTGTATGACAATTATGTATCTAATGTTACTCAAAGTTGGAAATGCGCTTATTTTGATGATTTAGCTATATGACTGCTTGTTTTAATTGATATACTGTGAATTTTAGTTGATTGTTTGGTTGGGAATGTGGTTATTATGATGATTTTATCAAATTAATTACTCAATTTATTGTGACTTTTTTGTTGAAGAACTGTTTAGAATGTTAAGACTTTCATGGTGTGGCTAACTGGTTTGATTATTATGTTGCAGTGCTATGTCCGTTGTACTATTATCATCAAAGTCACCCGGTGAATTATTTGCTGCTTGGGATCTTTACTATCTCGCTTGCCTTTTCCATTGGGCTGACATGTGCATTCACTAGTGGTAAGTTTTCCTCGCCCATTTCGTATCGTTTCATTTATAATAGTTTTCCTTGATGTTATTGTGGGTTTTCTGATCAAATCCTTGCCTTTGTTTGAGTATCTGTACTAGGTTAAATTTGTGGTAATCATGGATGACTTTCTTGCAAGCAACCATTATTAATTATTCTTTGCTGTCATAATGGTTCAATGTACCCCTTTGCATAGTTTTGAGAATCTGATACTGGGATTTTGGGACAGTAAAAATGAAATTTTCAATTAGATGAACATGTAGACAGCATATATAGTAATATACCCTCACATAGTCACATTGCTACTTATTATTGTCCAAGTGGATAAATTCGTATCTCGGTAGCTAACTGTACAAACTTAACTTTTTGTTTTTAACTTGCTGGTGCTATAACATGTAAACCGATGTTTTGGCATGGTATCCTGGATTCCTAGTAATGCTTGCGCTTTAAAGTACAGTATGTGTGGTTTGTTGTTGGTTATTATTTGCGAGCTTGTTTGGTTAAAGATAATACCATCTATGGTGGTTCTGGTCTTATAAAGTGTGCATTGAAACAAGTGATGACATAAAAAATATAGGAGGTTTCCACGGGACAGAGTTTAATGCTAGAGACCGTGATTGAATGTGTTAGCTGCCAACCTTTTACCAGACTTATGTTTGTTGCTGGTTCGTCCAAGTTATTGTCTTTTTTATCTAAATTATGTTTGGCAATTTGTTCTGGTTGTGGCAAACTTACCTTCTGAATAGGTCATTCGTCATTGCATGTGATATTGTGATGCAAGAAACTAGCCTAACTTGGCATGCTTAAGCTCACTAAAACTTTTAAAATGGACAGGGAAAGTTATTTTGGAGTCTGTGATTTTGACGACTGCAGTGGTTCTAAGTCTCACTGCGTACACATTCTGGGCAGCAAAGAGAGGCCATGACTTCAATTTCCTTGGTCCCTTCTTGTTCGGGGCTTTGATTGTGCTGATCATATTCTCTTTGATTCAGGTAGAATGCTCTTTACCTTCTAAATAGCTTATTGCATGTGATCCAATGTTTGTTTGTTCAACATTCTGAAAATGCTATATTCTATAATTATAGATATTCTTTCCATTGGGCAAGATTGGTGTGATGATCTATGGTTGTGTGGCATCCATCATCTTCTGTGGCTACATCGTTTATGACACAGACAACCTTATCAAGCGATACACCTATGATGAGTATATATGGGCTGCTGTGGCATTGTATCTCGACATTATCAACCTCTTCCTTTCTCTGCTAACAGTTTTCAGAGCTGCTGACAGTTAGGCGAGAGAACTTTAAACTTTTGCCATTGTGCCTATTAAAAAAAAATGTTAACCACTTTGTAAGTACATAGCTATTTTGTTATTCTAGCAGGAGAAAAATTGTACACGAATTTCTTTTCCAATTTATACTGTTGTCATTTTAGTCTATGTTGTATAAAATGCATTCAATTGTGAAGCAAGTTCATCTTGTCTTTTTGATGCATTGTGTTATTTTTAGGCCTTTACTAAGGAAAGGGCGTTAATAAAGGATGTATTTTGTCGATGTTGGTAATGCCAGATTTGGTAGATGGTGTCACTGAAAGGGAAAGGCTGTTAGACAATTGCTAGCAGCTTAGTATTGTGTGTTTTTTATGCTTTTACTCAAACAAATCAACTGCAGAAATTTCCTTCCAGCTGACTAAGATTTCTGATGAAGAATTCCCAATTATTGTATGATTTTGTACCTGTGAATTAGATATGCTTGCAGATTGTGAAATATAAGAGAGGAACTAGTTACAGAAACATTATGCCTAGTTCAAGGCTAGTTAGAAAAACCTTATACTCGTTGATTACTTGCCTTGAACTAGGCATAATGTTTCTTGCCTTCACAAGGTAAGAATCTTCTATATTACGCTAAATGTATTCGTCTCAATGAACAAATTATTACTCTGTAATATTCAATTATTATATTTTTCATTAATAAACAAATGTTTATGATTAAAGTATTACTTTGACAAACATGCACAGTCTAAATGGGACAAACATGTGGGGATGGAGTAGCTTCTATACATACTCCATAGTATTAGATTATCGTGTTATTAAGGATGAGGATTACTACAATACATACTTCACATAAGTATTTAATGAATAATGTGAATAAATCTAAGTACTTGTACTAGGTATAACCGTATAATATATACTTATATAATGTTCCTTAAAGTCGAATTTAAAGCTCAATTAAACTTGAGAAAATTGAGCTACAAAAGGCAGCAGTCAACTCAAGCTCACATGTGAGTTACTCATGGAGTCATGGTGCTGTGTAACTTGAGACAAACATCAAAGTATGGACAGAGACTATATTTGAAGCTTTAGCTACATAGGATTTATAAAGAGCTAAGGGTACCTCAAAATTCATCCCTGCCTTCCCACAAGACTTAAAGCCTTCATACATTTATGAACACCATATCAACAAAACGAAGCAAAAAAGATCTGACCAAAATAGCTTACTCTATCTGTATTAGCTCTCATACTTTAAGTCCATTCGTCTAATTCCAGTAAATATTGTTTCTTGGACACGCATTGGTTTTCTTCTTTTCATTGACCAAGGAGAGCAGCCTTGAGACACCCTGAGTCCATACATCGTACTCCTGCTGACTCTTACACTCAAACTCGATTACTCTATGTGTGGCTGTCTTTAGCCCAAAGTACCGTCGTTTTTCTCCTCCAGTTTCAACGGACCGCCTCTCTGGCCATACTGGCAAGTCTTTGCACACTTCCATCAGTATCTCTGTCACAAATTACACAATAAATCTCATCAATTCACCAGACATCCAAATTCAGAATTTGCTAGTACCATAAAAATTCAGTGTTTGACTTCTGCAATAAATTTTAATAATAGAGGAATATGCAGAGCACAAATTGGGAGAAAGAGGATGGTGAAGTACTTTTTTTCTTCTTGGTAATTCCTGTTACATGTCTACTCTTCATTTTGAGCACAACCTGCATGAGAATAGAAACACGATTAGGAAAATGACTAACAAATGGAACAAAATGGACAAATGGAACACAAGTGACAGCCCTGAGTGGGTTTTGAAAGAATTTAACCTGGACTGTTTTGTCGATGTATACTGAGACGACTTTCCAGTGAAGATCACCTGGTAAAACAAATGAAATAATTCAATCAATAATTTTAATTACTGATAAGCTTTGATTAAATCTAGCCAGAGAAGCTGAAATTACCAGTTCGAGTGCGTTTGAGAAGCTCGGAGCCCCTGGCAAGTAGTTCTTCATTACATAAACCAAGAAAGTTTTCACCTTGCAGATCAGGCTCGCCATTGTAGCTACCATTTCGACTGTGCCTATTCTCACCTTTTATACCTTTCTCAACGGGTAAGACCGCTGCTATATTACATACTTCTTTCATTGTCCTTGCCTTCAGGGTTGCTGCCCCTCTTAAAGCTGCATTATGCATTTTAGGATGTAATGATTTGTAAAATGCAATCTCCTCATACAATACACACTTCTACACATACACTGTATAATGTTATTTCAAAATATCGTTGCTATAAGGTAATACTTCCTTGATCCTAACTTCCTAAACTGAATATACATTCAATTATCTTTTTTAGGCCATCCCAAAAAATAGGCCTAGGATGACAAAATGACTTCCTAAAGTGATTATTAACATTCCATTATTTTTCTGTGGCATTGAATTTTGGCAAATTTGACATTGCAATCTATCTGTTATTACTTCAATTTGTTAATAGCCAGAAACGTTACATGATCACATCAATTTTCCACGCATTATCTCTCTTTCTCCAAGAGACACTCCACTGCAGAGAATGGGTTAACAGAATTTGTAGGAATAAATAACAGAAACACTCTAACCTGTTGCAGCAGCAGCAGTGAGAGTCATGATATCGCCATGGGATTGAACATTAACAGCAGAACTAATTACAGTAGCTAACTGTTCTCTCTCTGCTCCCATTGCCTCAGCAGCCTCCACACACCGTGCAGCCACCAAAGTAGCAGCTGAAGCCATTGCCATGTCAGTCTGCTCTGCCTGTTCATCCTTCCCAGATGATCCAGATGCTGCAGCAGTTGCAGCCGCAGTTGCTGCCACAGCTGCAGCAACTGCAGCCACAGAAATTGCTGCATGGAGTTGTGCATTGTGCACCCGCAGCTCCTCTTTCTTTTTCTCACGCCTCTCCTTCAGCCACCTTCCTACTGTCTTACCCCCAACAGAACCACCAGCACAAGGAGTGGTACCACCACTCCTAGGACCCACACGGATGGGAGGTAAAAGAGGTTGTGGGGTACTACTGTTATTCAGATACTGCAAACGGAACAAGTAGTGACAAGGTTATATAAACTAAAGAATTTTACGTACATAATTCTAGTAATTGAAATTGAATTTTCTCAAATGTTAAGGAGTAAAGGGAGTAGAAACGAGTCAAAGTGGATTGTCCTACACTTGCACTTCCTAGTTACTCTTTAAACAATGAGGTCGTCCTCTCTGTACATGATACAGCCCTTAACTTCATTTTCAGAATATATTACCAAAAACACAATGAAATGATCAAGTTTATAGCATTTGTTCTTTTCTAATACGAAGTACTCCAGACATAACTTCAAAAACTCAAAATGTCCATGACATGTAATGGAACAAATACTAATCAAGCTCATTTATGATGCTAGTAGAGTCTAGTACATCTGTAATGTATTAGGCTCAATCAATCAATCAATCAATCAAAGCCTTAATCCCAAAAGTGGGGTCGGCTAACATGAACCAAATTTGATTATTCCGTGTAGTCATCAACATAAATCTTTCTCCTCCATCCCTTACGATCCAAAACTTCATCCTCACGTAAATCCATGCACTTCATATCCTTCCTCACTCCTTCCAACCAAGTCATCTTTGGTCTCCCTCTTCCTCGTTTAATCCCTCCATGGTCCCACTCTTCCACTCTTCGCACCGGTGCACCCTCGGGTCTCCGTCTTACATGTCCAAACCAACGCAGACGATTTTCCCTTAATTTATCTACAATGCCCGCCACACCTACTTTCTTGCGAATAACCTCATTTCTGATTCTATCTCTTAAAGTGTTTCCACACATCCACCTTAACATGCGCATTTCCGTAACCTCCATCTTTTTAATATGCTCTTTCTTAGAAGCCCAACATTCTGTACCATAGAGCAACACTGGTCTTATGGCAGTCCTGTAGAATTCTGTACCTCCATCTGTAATGTATTAGGCTAAGTACTTTTTTATTGGCCTTTAGGGGAAGGGAGGGAGGGAGTAGGGGAGGAGGCATCACATGCTAGTCACATGACTAATTTCCTTTATAGCAAGCTTTGTAAAAGAAGGTTTTGTAAAAGCTCTTTGGAAATAAATCTATCTATAACATCAAAAATTAAAGGGTAACGTTTTCTTTTACTTTTCCCTTGGTTTAAGAATGGTGTCACTTTCTATTTACTAAAGAAAAAAAAAAGTCCTTTTGTAGCAAAGATAGCAGAAATTGTTCAAATGAAGATTGGATTTTAAAATTTTCAAATTTGCACATTACCTAAAAGCCAAGACTAATGAGAGAAGCACTACTAAACTACACTGCCAAGATCCCAAAAACAGACAAAAAATAATGGCCTACATTAAATAACACAATAAATAGATAGTTTCCAGTTGGGCACTTGGGGTGATTTTCTAGATTGATCATGTCAAAATCATTTCTCAACTACTCAGATAATAAAATTACATGAAAGGGGGATGTTAGTTTTGTGTAGTACGAATGAATTGTCTGTTAACAAAAACCTATGCAGATCTTACGCTCAAATAATGAAATGGTTGCACTTAATCAGTCCATCCCACAATGATTCTCACAAACTCGTTTATTTGTTTATTTTAGAGTTGATTGATTCGTAATCACACAAATACAGGATATTATACACTTTACACTTCAAAACTAATGAATACAGAGTACAATTTTAATCATACACTTGAACCCATTTGGATTTCACCTTGTGAAAAGGGTAAAATATGGGGACATGGTAACTTTCACAAGTCAATTATCAGAAAACCAGTCAGTGATATGCTACAAGTACCTTGCAGTCTTGCACAGACTTCCTACAATTAGTGCATCCAGGAAAGAGTAAAAAAGCAGACAGTAAAATATGGACTGTAAAAATAACGACCATCCAAAACATGCTAAAAATTTCACCTATAGATCTAGTAAGAAAGAGAAACATTTCAGCTAAAAAAAACTAAACCCAACAATATTTCCCCAACTACCTTGGTTGGTTGATCTTATTAAGACTTTTTATTAGCACCAATTAACTGTTATTTATTTTTTATATTAATAACATTTACTGTACATACACTGTTATATATAAATAAAATAAGGCGAAAATTCTTTCAGAAAAAAAAAGAGATAAGAAAAAAAATAAAAATGGTGCACCCAATCGCAGAAGCGAACGAGAAGAGCCCTTTTGGCTCACTTTCACCGGAAGAGTTCTACGCAAAGCACTCAGTGAGCCACTCATCCGAGTACATCACCAACTCCCGAGGCATGAAGCTTTTCACCCAATGGTGGACCCCACTTCACGGTGAAAAACTCGGGTTAATCTGCGTCGTCCATGGTTACACAGGCGAGTCAAGCTGGACCGTCCAACTCACCTCCATCCATTTCGCCAAAGCCGGTTTCATTGTTTGCGCCATTGACCACCAAGGCCATGGGTACTCCGACGCGCTTGATGGGTACGTGGCTCACATCCCCGATATCGAACCCGTGGTTGATGATTGCATTTCGTTCTTTGATGCGTTTCGTGAGAGACACGCGCCGGGGTTGAGGTCGTTTATGTATGCGGAGTCGCTTGGTGGGGCGATCGCGTTGTTGATTGCGTTGAGGAAGAAGCGCGTAGGGGGGGAGAGTGGTGGGGGGTTTGATGGGTTAGTGTTGAATGGGGCTATGTGTGGGATTAGTCAAAAGTTTAAGCCACCTTGGCCTTTGGAACATCTTCTTGGGTTAGCTGCTACGGTTTTGCCTACTTGGCGCGTGGTTCCTACTCGTGGTTCTATTCCTGATGTGTCCTTTAAGGTTTTCATTCACCCTCTGTCTAATTTCTTGTAATTTTTTTTGTTTGGGTGTTTGTTATTAATTAATTATAAAACTGGTTTTAAAATAAAAAATAAAAAAATTAATTATAAAACTTGTAGGACATAAATTACATATTGCAGCTCTTTTTTTTTATTTTTTTTGAAGGCCATATTGCAGTTCATATGTAATCATAATTAATTAATATTGATATGCAGAGTAAGGCCCTAATCTCTTGTAAAAATAATTTCAGTTCAGTAAAAATAAGTTCAGTTGAATAAAATTCCGTTTTCTTAAAGAAGAATTATAATAGAAAATCAGTAAAAATAATTTAAGTTCAGTAAAAATAATTTAAGTTCAGTAAAATTAAGTTCAGTTCAGTAAAAATAATTTCAGTTCAGCAAAATTAAGGTGAATCAAACAGGACCTAACAATTATAGTACTTTCAATTTCAAATACAATGTATACTAATATGTAGTATATAACAATTGTAAAAACCAATTTAAAATTGATAAACAAATAAAAACATTAGTCATTTCAATTACAATCATATTTGTTCACCTTATTTTCAAATGTTATAGGAGAAATAAGTTTTATAAGTTAATAAAAATTAAGGACTAACTAGTTTCAGTTTAGTTGAAGTGAGTGTAAACCAAGTGAATCATGCACCCAAAAAAAAAAAAAAAAAAAGCTAGAGTATTGCTTGGTAAATAAAAAAAGAAAAAAAAAATCCAAAATGGACGGATGATCTAGTTGGAGTACCCACATTCATTAATATGTAGGTCCTCTCTATTGACTTTAGTACAACAAGCTCTCATTATATAGTCAATAAAGATACTTAAACCTGCTTATTCACTTTTATTTACTGGAAAACTCTAATTGTCCTTATATGTTTCGTGCTCCCCACACGTTGGTCTAATGTCTAATGTATCCTTAAGGTGGAATGGAAGCGTAAGCTAGCAATCGCGAGCCCAAAGAGGTACATGGGGAAGCCACGCGCTGCCACGGCATATGAGCTGATGAGGATATGCAGGGAGGTTCAAGGAAGATTTGAAGAAGTGGATATTCCACTGCTGATCATTCATGGTGGAGACGACGTTGTATGTGACCCAGCATGCGTAGAGGAGTTGTATCAACGCGCCTCTAGCAAGGACAAGACACTGAAGATCTATCCGGGTATGTGGCATCAGCTAGTTGGTGAGTCTGAGGAGAATGTTGAGCTTGTCTTTGGTGATGCTTTGGACTGGCTCAAGTCTAGAGCTTTAGGAAGCAAGTGATCAATATCAAATTGGTGTATTAGTGATTTAGTTCTATCCTAAATGGTGTGTTTGAACTTCGACTTCTTATTGTGTGCAAGTTTTCGAAATTAATAAAATGGACTCTAAATTACAATAAAGGCGTAAAATTGGTCTCTTAATCCGAAAAGAATGTGATAAGTAATTAAGAAAGGGTGATCAATCTAGATATTGGGGATTTTGGTTCTAATGATTAGTAAACTTAAAAAGCTCTAATAAGTAGGTGATATTCAAAACCTACAAATCCCAAATACCGCTTATATAGAGTATAGACCTCAAGGCCACCTCATGAAACATGTTAGAATTCTTTATAAAGAAAAAGAAAGGATGGTACTATTTATTGTCTTATTATTGGCTTTTTTCCCTTTGTAAAATTTTTAAAAGCAAAGATTAGTCAAAAAAGGGAGGGAAATCCTTTTACCACGTAAAAAATGAGCCAAACAAGGAAAAAGATTGGTCACTCTACTTTTCCAGTTTTCCTTCTCTGTCCCCTTTCTTACCCTTTTGAGAATCCTTTTCCTCGTATTCAGTTTGAATGCAGCAATAATAAACAATAGTTCAAAGTAAAAGCAAGTTTAAACAAAGAATTTAACCCTAATTAAGTAGTAAAAAGGAGCACTAAATCATTTAGAGTCATAAGAATAATGATGTGCCAATTTGTCCACACTCTGCCTCCCTTTAGAAAAATTTGTCTTCTTTATACCTTGACTCCGGTTTAATAGAGAACATCTACGATAAAAGTGATTTCGAATTGAAAATTTTCTTAGCAAACATACAATTGCAAATTAATTCTCCTTCGTTTGGTTCTTTAAAATTAAAGTAGTAGAGAAAAAAAACGAAAAACGAAGCAAAAGGTTGAGATGGATGGAAGAAGGCAAAAAGGGGGAGTAAAGATGAGAGGGAAACAAGCCTTCTTCCTTACAAAAGGGAAAGAAATATCAACTAGGGTCTCCTTTACAAACCAAACAATGGAAAATCATTTTGCCGAAAAATAATTTACACCCAACGAAACCAGAGTTACTAACTTTTCGAGATGGAGAGAGTACTCGTATCAATTTACTCAATGCAACCCATGGGTGAGTAGCTAACAGTACAGTAATTTCTTGGAGCTACATTGCACGGAGTGAGTATACAAGACCATGCAATACAGAACCAAGTTAAGGGTTCAGAATCTAAGAAAAAATTGATTTTATCCAAACCAATTAGAGGGGCCTATGGTAAAGAAGGAAAAGGATAAAAAATTTACAATCACTAAACAATGCTATAGAAAGACCTACTCTATAATAGTGGGAAAAAAATAAAGTTAGCATTGAAAGAAACAAAAGCAATATCTCCATATTACTGTAAAAAAAGCGTACTAACAATAACAACAATCATAATTGATAGACCCATTGAATAGAGGACAACCTAAAAAGTAAGCGTCAAATTTGGGAGAATGGAGAAGCCTCAGGAAACAAAGCTGACATCTCTCTACTCTCTGCAGGTCATTGCTGTCTTCTCTGTTTCTCTCTAGCCTAAATCTGTTTTTAGCTAGAACTAACTATAATTAATAATCTTGGTTTTTAGTTTTGAGTGAAATTTAAGGCAAAGATGAACTTTAAACTGGGTTTTCCTGACATAAGTTTATTGTAAACAATGTTTATCCTGTACTCCCTACATATACTGTATAAAGTTCGGATAAAGGTTGAGTTGAGTCATTAGTTTCAAGTCGGGTTTAAATCTCTCTTAATAATATGAGGTTGTATAGAAATACTACAATACTCCTTTTGTGTTCCGTCCCTATTTGATTATTTATGGTCTTTAACATACGTCTTAAACTCATAACATGAACACATACATAGTAAATAATTCCAACTTAGGGAGTAGTAATACTATATACTTTAACATGCTCTTTGTTACTTATAGTTTGAAATTAGTCAAAACCATCAACTTTTAAGAGTATTTCTTTTGAATTTTCTTTTAAGTGGCAATCTTATCTAAAAAGCAAAAAGACTCTTGAGGGTGAAGTATTCATACTCTTTCATTAGATACCAACTTTAGAAGTTTTAGATGTCCCACCATATCAATTTTCAACAAAATCTCATAATAAGTTCAAATCAAGCAATAAGTATGTGAAATGTTAAGTGTCTTTAAGTACAACTTAAGCATGTTTAATGTTTAGACAATGGTACTTGGAAGCAAAACAGAAAAAGTTCACATCACACAATATTTTAACAAGTCAAAAAAATAATTCCTAGAAGGCAAAAAGGTCACATAGTATGTATTATCGGCATGTCTTTTATAATACTACCTCCGTTACAGGTTATGTGCAACGATTAGACATTTTCCCTCTCTGCTTTATGTCAAATCGTTGCACATAACCTGTAACGGAGGTAGTATTTAGGTTTTAAAACTAGTCGTATTTTTAATGTCTCACAATAGATTAAAACAATACTCGACTCTTCCATAAGGTGTATATTTAATGTCGAAATTAAAACAACACTAGACTCATCCAAGACTGAGGAAACAATACCTTGTCAAAATCCACAGGAGGAGAAATAGGATCAGTAGGGCTGTCAAACATTTCAGGAGTAAGAGAAGAAGCAGAGAAACTTTGGCCTCCAATTCCATTTGGTGGCTCACTACATGAAGGCCTTCCTGATGTCATTGGTGACACTTCCTGCAACACACACAATGACACAAACATACAACATTCAAAAACTATACCATAAAAAGCATATGTACCCTTTAAATTTGAATGTATTAAAGTGAAAAAAAGGTAAAACAGATCTTCAATTGTGTGAGCAAAATCAATTAGACCCCATGAAAAACAGTCTTTTTCTGAATTAATTTCATGAAAAAGTCCAAATATAAATAAATGTAAACTTTGCATGAAAAATAGTCTTTTTTTATGCAAAAGTTTGTTTGTTTGTTAAGCATTCTTAAAAAAATCCTACAAAAATAAATTAATTCTAACAACCCAAAAAATAAAAATGCAATTTGGCAATTTTGACAGAAAAAACTTACAGATTGAGACATGATGCGCTCAAGAACAAGCTGAGAAGTAGCAGAAGAAGCAAAAGAGAAAGAATTCCCAGAAATAAGCCTCTTTTGATCATCTTGTTCAGCAGGAAAAACTAGAGAATGATGTTCTTCTTCAAAGATAGGAGGGGTATTACAGGGAGCAACAGTTTTGGAGACTAAAGAAGGAAGAGAGAGAGAAAGAGCTTTTGAGAGTTGAAGAGCAGGTAAACTCCATGATCTTGACAGAAATTCCATCGGTAACCTTGGACTTTCTGGTAGCTTATTGTTATCATTGTTGTTGTAATTGGATTCTTTGGTCATTAGCATTGGGTTTGTATCCTCCATTTTTTCAGGGGATGCTTTTCTTAGGTTTCTCTCTGTTTTGTTTTTCTTTCTTAAATATGGGTTTGTTTAGTTGTTTACTCTTTTATACTACTGTGGCCTTATCAGGGACTAAGGTGATTAATTTTTTTCTTTTTTATTTGTGCTGCTTATTTCTCTCTGGGAGTTTTGCAATGGCCTTGGCTTTATAACTTTACTAGAGTATTTTTTTTCCCCAATGAAAATGAGATACTTTATGGGAGGACAAAACATATAAGAAGCGAGATAATATTATTTTATTAAAGAGATGAAAGAAAAAATACGCACTAAGGGCCTATTCTGATTCACTGAACTAAGCTGAGCTGAACTGAAATTATTAGAACTAAGCTGAGTTGAACTTAACCGAATATAGCTGAAATGAATTGTTATAAAAGAAGGAAATTAAGAATTAAACTAATTAGAGCTGAACTGAATTAAACTAAAATTAAGCTGAAGAAAACATGCCCTAAGTATCGTTTAGATCAAGTAAATTCAATTTGAGTTATAATTCAAATAATGAGGCCAATGAGGTTTTGACCTATTAGTTAAGACTAAAGGACATGTATACAATAGGTTACATGTCCAAATCCCTCGACCCTATTTGTAATTTGTATTGTCTTTATGACTCATTCGACTTTATTTTAATTTTATGATAAATCAATTAATAGTAGAAATGTGAAATTTCAAGCTACATAAATTTGGATAAGAAATCTTCATTCAATCAAAATCAGTATTTCTTATTTCAAGTACAATTCAAATCTATTCAAATAATTTGGTGCAAGCCATTTTTCATAAATCTACAATTTACTTTAACTTTTTTACCTTACTCAAAAACTAACTTTCTTATACTATTCCAATAACCTTAGGAGAAAATGAGGGTAAAAAAGAAAATACTTGGTATTTTCTTGTTAAGAGTATCCTTTGTGAATGAACGTATCGCAATGACAACGGGGCTAGATATGGGGATGGGGTGTTTCGACACAATTGAGTTGGGGTTACAGTCAAAGGTGCATTGAGCTGATTACTGATGCCTTTGTTCAGCTCACTTTTAACAGTAAGCTTATGTCCTATGGTGGTCCTCTTGTACTGCAAGTATAGACAAAATCCAATGTTCCTTAAGAATACTACACAATCATCCTCACTACCAAATTCTTGGATCTTTAAATACTGATTATTGGGGTCAAGTCATAATCAACTATCATGAACCCAATAAAGTACGGAATAGGGTTTTTGCAAAATCACTCTTGCGCACATTCGCATTCCATGGATAAGAGGCTTGCCTACTGATTTTTAAGAGTGCTAAGTTTGTAATAAAAGAAATTGTTCAGGTGCCATGTATGGCACATTTGGTGTTGGACTAAGGATAGTTTAATTCTAGTTTTAAGCAAGTCGTGGATCTTTTCGTTTTTTCCCCTTAGGCTAACTATAAGGAATGTGTCCACTATGATGCTATTATCGAATAATTGTGAAACTTTTTTAAACCTTTTTAAAAAAGAATTAAAAAAAAAAAAGGTGTGATAAAGGAAATACAAAGTATATGCTAAATCTATGCAAATGATTGGTTGATAATTTTAAGTTTAAACATTTCCTAGAAGGTATGTTATGATTTAAGCTAACAATCACTATAGTATTGATTTCTACACCATTCTAGGAAATGAAACATACTACCTCTGGTCCAAATTACTCGCAACTTTGGGGTATTATTTGTGAGATATAAAATATTCCAAAGTTGTAAATAATTTGGAGCGGAGGTAATATATAAAGTTCCCATTGACAGTGGACACCCTACAGTCACAGTTCCGTCATCTAAAAAATCAAAATGCAAGAATCCCAAACAGTTACATTAATGGTAGGGAAACTGGGTAAATCTTGAAAGTGATTCTTAGAAGCCTTCATACCTCACATCAATGAAAAAAAAATTCCCATAACTGAATCTAGTTTCTAGTCGACGTAAACCACGTAGTCACACTTGAATTTCAAATCCAAATGACATTACAGTGATGAACCAAGAAAGTATACAAACATAACATTCCACAAGTAAACTGAATGGTATCAAAACTTAGAATGATCGTAAAAATGAATTGATGGGTGTCGCAACATCTACAGGAATTGGCAACATCGTAGACTGACAAAAGGACCTTTCCTTTTTGAAGGTCAGACCAAGCCAACATTGCCCCTTAATCTAAAACCATTTTGGGGGTACTATTCAATTATAAAATAAAGGCTGAAATATAACTGAGAAGATGAACTTCAGCACAGAAGCGTGCCCTTTTGATACCTTTGCAGTTTGCAACTGTAAAACGTCATCATCTCCTACTCCACACAAAGTTAAGCCTCACTTGATGACAACCAGTATCAACAAAAATAGTTACGGAAAACTATTTACTTGTAACTCATCATACGGACACACAATTTAAGGAAGAAATTATAAGGGGCAAATGAATTATTTAAAATAGCTTTACCACCGATTACCCTCTCTAATCTCCTTAACTAGCTACCCATGATATGTTACTCAAACGCTTCATTTTACATCAAGTATCATTATTATACATTCTGACACTCTAACATGGATGGGACACTTGGCACTTTATTTTAGGTCAAAAACATGGAAAAACTTCACAAAATACCCATGTTAGACACTTGGACACTTACCGGTGTTGGACATGAATACCTTAGCCCGAATACATAGATCCCATGTAATGAGTTGTATGTAACTAAAAAGAAATAATGAAATACATTTTAATGCCAAAAAATGCTTCTCTTTTATACATAAAAAATGTTGAAAAAATATCGAAGAGGGGGACCTTAATAAGTTGGGACTCCTGCAACAATTCAGAGGAAGAAAACCCTTTATTCCCTTTGCCTATACTGAGGAAAAGTTTAAATCATATTTCATTTTCATGAATGTGGTTGATCTCTTCAACAAGCCATCAGCCATGCAAATAGCTAGCTAACCAATAATTTCTCTACTTTACCGCCCTTTCCCCTGTTGTTTCCTCCCATTTACTTTGAAATAACTTGGACTTGAGAAGATTCCCACTACATTTGTTTGGGGGAGAAACAGAATGTTATTAGCTAAATTAACACAGATCAATATTACTGAGTGGATGCAAGGATCAAGCCTAATCTAAAGTGTTATGTCATACTTGATTGTCCGAAAACGAAGAATCGGGAGAGTAATATTCTGGGTTAAAATTCGGAATGAATAACACCATACTGCATGATCATAATGGAGTATTCAAGTGTAACCCAGAAGGAAGGGCAGAGTAATGAATATAATCCACATTTATGATAAAACAACTAAGTGAAAAACTATGATCTACTAATTACCAATGATAAAACTACTAGTCCTACATAAAGTTGTGGCTGTAAAGGTGAAGAGAGAAAAATCCTAGCAAAGGTGGACAACAAACAGTCCACCTTAGAAAGTAAGATTTGAAAAGCTTGAGTTTGATCTTAAGTTTTAAAGATGGAACTCCCAGATGTCATCCGTGATACGTACTTTTCTTAAAGTGTTTGGGGGTGAAGCTGCCACATATATAACCCCCCCTCCTCCTCTCTTTTTATGCAATGGGTCAATTAATTGGTGTACCTATAATAGCTATACTTCAGAAAATGAGTCTTATTAAGAAGGGCAATAACTAAAAGTGCAAAGTAATAAACCAACAAGAATTTTGTTCACCTTTTTATTATTAATTTTCCTGATCTTAATCATATTCTCCTCCATCTTCCACAATGATTTAGATCCGTACTCTAAAATGACGCTATCAAAACAAGTACTAAGATATGTTATAGGTCAAACTAATGAGAATATCTTAAAAGGGAAACTGTTTACACTTGGAAGTTTGAACATATGTAATTAGATTTAGCTAAACAAGAATTTTGTTACTATTTCAACAAACTACTGAACAATTTAATGAAAATTCCAGATCCATGATTGCTATTAAGTTCTATATTTAAAAGTCTATCCCACACTCCACCATAGTAAACCAAAACATTCAAAATCACTCTTCAAACATTGAATTCACTGAAATGATGAAACCAAAGGGCTTAAATCAAAGCTTAAAGTCGCATGCGAGAAAGATTCCATTACCTTGTCAGGATTTCATAGAGAAATGATCATGTTGTGATTGTAGGCAAAGCATGCGTCAATTTTATTCACCCTGCCAAAAATAAGAAATTTAAGAGCCTCCTCAATGCTAAAAAATTACATCTGAGGTGGTCTGAAATCATTTCATACATTACAGAAGTTCAAACGTCTTCTTCACAATAACTAACAAGAATTTCAAGTTCCATAACACTTTACAACAACAAATGCAAGATGATTTGGTCATTCAATAATCATCAGAATGAATGGACAAGGGAATAAATTATGACATAGACAAATGCAATTAATGTTGCTTCAAAGAGAATAATCCTTCTGCAGGTTAAAAATTTACAGCCCTAAATCAATCTACAGGAAATTAGATAGCTACCTATCTAGGAAGCTTCATGTGGTTTGGTCGAGACTAGAGAGTAGATGTACAGTAAAACTGCAACATTCTTCAGTAAAGAACTTTGTCAATTGAACTTATACATGGATAGCAGAATCCTCAAATAAGATAGAATTCCTCTGCAGATGCTTCCTCAACACCAGAGCAAGTAGAGCAACCACAACAAGAATACAATGCTTATGGCAGAGTCAAATGCAATCTCACTGCTTCGCGACCCTCATCTGTTTGATTGTAAGCCACTACCACCATAGTATTGCTTGGTTGTTTCGCGGGAGAATTCAGCAAATGTCTTCCCATCCTTTAGCCGTGCAGAGAGTGGGGGGATGATTCTGTGAATCTCTTGTGTAAGTTTCTCAAGCTCTCCTTCGCCTTGAGGTTGAGGCCTCTCCCCATGATTCCCCTTCTGATTATTTAATGTTAGCTGCTCCACTGGATAATCTGAAATATCAAAAACCTTATTCCACGCAGGATGCAAAAAAACAACAAAAGTTTCCCTGCTCAAGTTTTCTAGCTCTACTGGCCGTGATACTGAGTGAAGAGTTGCCTGGAGCTTATGTCTTGACAAAATATCAGCTGATTCCCCCACCTGAAGAATGAAACTCTCAGGAGGAGCCTTTATAGCACAAATACTGTTCTTTTTTGGATGAAAAATCTGCAAATAAGTATTCCCACTGGGTGACGAGCATTCTAACCCACTGAATTTCTTGCAATCATCGTCCCCTTTTTCTGTGTGGCAGCGTTTTAGTTTGATGAACTTTGGACTAGTAAGAACAGTGAAGGTACCATAGTCATAGTGCCACTGTTGCCAAAGATCAGAGTGTTTCTTGCATGCCCTTCTATCACCATCTCTATGCATTTCCTCACTCCTACACAACCTCTTTTCATCCTTGAAATGAAAGCTCTTTGGTACAGATTTTTGTTGTCCTTTCATAGACCCCTGTCTTCTCCCAGATTCTTTGATTATACAAGTATCCAGAAAAGAGTGATAGTGAATGAGACGACCCTTTGCTGTCCCTGACTCTAACAAGCTATTCTCCAATGTCTTCCCACCAATTGCCTTATCACAAATCCGTGCTACACGAAGTCCCAGGTCCATCATACATAACCCAAGTTCCCTAAAGCTACAACCAAGATCCTTGAAGTGATCATTCATTGATTTGACATACTCATCAGCATCAATATTTTCTTCACCCACATTGTGCTTCTCGAGGCCCTCAGAACATACATGGCTCAACTTACTCATATCCAATTTATGCCCATATTTCAGCTGCATAGCAAATGATGAGACACATCTATCCAAATTCTTCAATGGAACATCGCTCCCTAAGCCATGATCCTGCCATTTCTCTTTAATTACAAGTCAACAGTACAGTATGGGAGACAGGTATGAAAAACATCTAGAAGACAACTGCTGAAAAGATCAAGGCAATTATTAAGTACATGTTATAGTGTTGTATACAAGGAACGGTAAACTGTCATGGAGAGTGGACAAAATAATACATTCTAATGGGTTTATATCCAAAAATACAATATCCTTATTTATTCAATAAAATTCTAATATCACTCCAAATTTCTCCGGTATATGGGATGTGCCACTGCCTATCATCCCTCAAGGCTCAGGTTGTACAAGACACTCCTAAGTATGTTTTTCCAAAATTAACAAATGAAGAAACTCACTAAAAAAATCTCATAAAGAAGCCATTAAGCAATATATAAAGCAGTATGACTTAATGAGTAAAGGGTTTGCAAAAATTGCAATATTTTCGCATGTCATTGCGAGGAGCTCCCATATATCTCAAATTCTCAACCAAAGTAATGTTTAACAGTGCATCATAGCACACCAATTCCAACCTCGTTAAGAACAACTGACTAATAGATATCTCATATCTTTTGCCATTTTGGGCACCATCATGCCATTTCCTTAGCATTGTTCATTCAACACTAGACAAACATCTTTGACACCTACTATCAGAATTTCTCCATATATTTCAACATGACCAATCAAAATTCCTGAAGAAATAAATTAATCAATAGCTAAAATTTCACTGACTGAATGACATACTATCAATTTTATCAATCAAAATTATCCTATAACTTAATTTCCAGATTAAATCAATCAACATCTTAAATTCCAATGCCATAACTATCAATCTTACCAATCAACAATTCCCCATTCCCCATAACATCAATACCTATCAACATTTCTCCATAAATATGAAGTTATCCAAGGTCAATTATCACTTAATTCCTGCCATCTCTAACAGCTTGAATTTTGAATTTCATCAATATTTCTCGAGTATCCTCAACCACACGATTCGCGAAAATTCATCATTTTCATCAACAATCATGACAGTTTAAACACTCCAAAAAAGAACAATTATGATCTTCCAAATTAAAAACCTTTTTACCAATTAAATGATTGAAAACATTCACTATTTACAATTTATCACAATCAATCAATCAGAACAAGTCTCATCATTCCTAATTCACACTAATTTCAGCAAAATTGCAAATAAATGAAAACAACTTTTAAAATTAATAAATAAGACCTTGAGAATGCGATTGCGATGACGATGATGAAGGAGGGAGAGATCTCGTGCGCGAGGGAGCAGGTAATTGCGGAGTTCCGCAACATTTGGAACTCCAGTAATGGTGAGAAGACCTGGACCAGTGGGCCCTAGGGCTTCCATTACTGCTCTCGTGACTGATTCCAACTGCTCGATTTCAATCGATGATGAAGATGAAGATGATGATGAAAGTTTGAGAAGATCAGAGTAATGGAGTTGGTAGGGTTCTAGAATTTCTATCTTCTTATCCTCCATTGAAGTCTCTGCAAATTCTTCTTTCTCTCTCCTAAAGTTGACGCTTTCAGAAATTTGAATTTTAGGGTTCTTAAGAAGATTCTAAGTCAATTAAGCATTTCCCGCTATAAGTTAAAGCTTTCCCGTCAAAAGAAAAAATAAAGGGTAAATTTTAGGGTTCTTTATACGTAGTAGATTTTTGAATGGTGTGATTATTAGAAATTTAATTACTAGAGAATGTGATCGGCCACTCGTGTTTTAAAATATAATCTAATTGTTAAATTAGTTTTTATGTCATGGTAATTAAATTGTTCATAAATTTACTCATTGATTGTTATGTATGATTAATGACTACAGAGTAAAAGAGTGATTATAAGGTGTTTCCGTCATGTGTGTAGTTGTAGACATGTAGGAGTACTTAGCATACAATAGCTTAGCGTTTACTATATCGTATTAGTATTTCCTCAACCATGACGACCAACCTAGCATACTCAGTATGATTTAGAAGAAACGGTGCCCTATCTTGTGCTTTAGTATCAAGTTTATGCAAAAAATTTACATGCAAAATCCAAACAATTGTATTACATTTGAGATTGAGAGACATGTAAAACTCGCATAATCTACATTCCACTCTTCCAGAAACCTCTTTCCATTCTAGAAGCATCTCTTTCTCAAGGAGACGAGGAAGAAAAAACTGATACTAACATACCATTACGGCATTACTCTCCGGAAAATTCACATCTTAGAACCCATATCCTTAAGAGAACTAACTTGTTAGAATCACATTACTACATTATACAAGTGCATGTAGCACCGTTTGCTTGCACCTGCAATGGTTATCTCGGGGATTAACAAAATTAGAAACGGCTGCAACTCTAAACTACAGCTTCAAGCCTCCTTAACAAATCAAAAATCCCATCCAAGGATTTTGATCCTAGGGCCTAGATTCACTAGTTCACACAATTTTAAACTAACATTGCTAGCCAATATACAAGGGACTAGTTGTGGAAGAAAGTTAGTACCATAGCTAGGTTCCAGTCTCTTTGATGCTTTTAGCTAACCATATAGCAGTTTCTCTTGGAGATACTTTTTCAGGACCGAACGGCTTCAGGAGTACACTAAGCTCATCATGTCTTCCCTGCTGTAAAAGTCGGGCACTAAACTCAAGCAAACCTTCTAATGCTTCAGCACGTTGTTGATATGAGGTGGTATCAAACCGCCGTTGCCTAGAGTCTGATGATGATTTGCTGGATAAACCACTGACTTGATTATGCTCTGAAATTTCATTGGCCATACTTGGCTTGTCCAAGGCTCTGTCTATGATCTGGACTGTACACTTGTCCTTCATCATTGAGCGATCAGCGGCCTTTGGGGAGGTGGAAGAGCACTGAGCAGAAGTTGATGAGGTTCTATTTACAGGGTAAAGTGGGCTCTCAGAAGATGCTAATGGGAACTCGGCCATCTTGTCAATACGTGGGGCATTGACAGATACATCAGGAGACTCAACACCGTGAAGAAATCCTGTCTTGGATTTATATTGAGTCTCATAGTCTGCTGCCTTGTTGCTTGAGACTGAAAGCGGCAGGGAAACTCTACGTGTTGATCTCGAATAATTGGTCGTCGGAGTATGCGACATGGGAAGCTGCACATTTAAGAATTCAAAGCTTAGAGTTTAATGGTGCCAAATACATACTAGCAAGAGAAACACGTACTAACACGGCCCATCAGAAAGATTTTATCAGGGGGAAATGATATCAATGTACAACCCCCTAGTTCTTTCATCCCAATTCTAAAGGACAACCATTGATCGGTTGAATTTTTCTATAACTTCAATTGAATTGAAATTCCACAAGCATCTTTCTCCATGCAAGTTTTTCAGCTCACTTTATATTTAAAATTTTAGAATTACGTATCTTTGTATGGGCAACATAAAATTCACTTGAGAAATTTTAGATAAGTGGTCTATTGTTATGGCATGTCCCAAAACAAAGATGTGGCCTATTAAACTGAATAGTAATGGCTTAAATGAACTTACAGATGAACGACTGGATGCATTTGTGGACATCTTAGAGGGTGTTGACAACCTCCTGAAGGCAGAAGAACCTTTTGAAGGCGTTGAGAACCTAGGGGTTTTTGCCACAGTAGAAGCTTTGCCAACTATTGGCTTATCAACACCTATCTCCTTGTGTGAGCTACCAATGGACATTTCCTCCAGCTTTCGATTCATATAAGTAGAAAATTCCTGTTGCTGTCTGATAGAATACGGGGAGTCTGGTTCAGCTCCAGAAATGCTGGGATTCTGGGTTCGGTCATTACTGTATGACAATCTTCTGTTCTGTCTGTCAACACGCTTTGGAATCTCTTCCGCTTCGAGAAATCTGGTTTTCCTTGGATTGTCATAATAGGATGTTGGTAAGGTGTTTCTTCTGAGGCTCCCAAACTTTAGATTTATTTTGAAAACGTATGGCTGAAGATGAGGATGCCTGAGCAGTTCAGTAGCCTGAAACAGTGAAGCCAAACCATATCCACATCAAATAATTATAGCCAATGTGCTGATAGGGGGGAAAAAAAGCTGTAATCAGAGTATTGATTGAAATTCAGATGCAAGGACATAAATTGTTTCAACTTGTAATTTAAATGATTGCAAGACCTATGTAGCTAAAATAATTTCACAGTTTTACATATAAAAATTCATTTTCGCTGATGAAGTGATATTTATTGAATAAAGTATAGAACCTGAATTTTTTTTTTTTTTTTTTTTTTTTTTCTCAATTCACTAACATATTTCTGAAATGAAGTTACTGATTTTAATCAACTTTATTTTCACCTAAAGCTTACTGAGCCATAGTGAGAAGTACTCCCTCCGTTTGTAAATACTTGCTCCATTTCTCTTGGACACGCATGTCGATGCTAATCTTTGATCACTAGTATCTTTAATTATCAATAAGTATAAATTCCAACAATTGAAAATTAATAATCTATTCATTGAGATGATTCCAACAAGTACCCACAAGACTATATTTTTTCTTATGTATAAATCACAAACATTAGTCAAAGTAGGACAAATGAATAGTGCAAAAAATAGAAATGGAGCAAGTATTTAAAAACGGAGGGAGTATATTATTAGAGCAAAGTGGCATGCAGCATTGTAAGTATGAAACTAAAAAAGAAGAGAATTCATACACTGGGCCGAAGTTCAGGGTTTTTCCTCAGCATCGTCTTAACAAGACCCCTACTGCAAAATGAGATGATACAGTGAAATGAGAAAAACCATAGCTAAATATACCTTACACAGCCAAAAACAAAAATTAAAAAAAAAAAGGAACAAAGGCAAGCCCTTAAGCAAATATTTCCTACTGTACAAGTGTGCAACTCATAACACACATGAAAGTTTTCACATACTGCAAAAAAAGCACTTACAATCGACCAGAATACATAGTCGGAAGCGGGGAAACAATCGACCTATTTATTTTGTTAATCAGTGCTTGCATGTCCTGCACAACAAGTTTAAAACAAATTTACTCAAAAATATTAAGTGCAGAACCACAAATGCAAGAGAACAAATACACAAATGGAAAAAACTTCATAAAAATGTCTAGGTGAGATAACACCTAAAGAAGGTTTTATATATTTATAACATAGACTCTAAATGAATCTTTCAGAGGCGCAAATATGATGCCATCCAAAACTACATAAATCAGTGCTGGAAAATGGATACAAGCAACTTACAAAGGCCTTAAATGCGGGTCTCAAAGCAGCCATTTCATAGATACAGCAGCCTGAAAATGACACATGACAAATTGCGATCACCCAACAAATAGGAGGGAATAGAAAAATCGAAGTGTCAGGTAGGCTTTAACAGATTAACAGACCTAATGACCAGATGTCAGACTTTGAGCCATAAGGTATATCAGCGAGAAGCTCAGGACACATATAGCTAGGAGTTCCAACCACCTAAAATTGAAACAGGTAAACCAAGGAGTCAGACACATTTAAAACATTAAATTCTCGAGTTAACCAATCGATAAAAAAACTACTTACAGACGAAGCAAGATCATCTGAAGTTAACAGTTTAGCTAGACCAAAATCACCTGCGTGCATCAGTTTAAATGTTAATATATATAGCATTAATACATGTTATAATACAAGAGTTGATTTAGACACAATCTTACCAAGACGAATGTCTTGCTCTTTCGTCAAAAATATATTTGACAACTGTGGCAAGAAAAGAACAAGGATCATGTGAGAAGACCTATAATTATGACAGACACATGGCTTAGATCTAGGCAAAAAAAAAAAAAAAAGCCTGCCTCACCTTAACATCTCGATGCAGAATATGGTGCATATGCAAGTAATCAAGCGCCATTAGAAGCTGAACCAGCCACTTGCAAAGTTTCTACAAGAGCTCAATATTTTAAGATAAAATAAGTAGCCACATAAATAAGATCAAGTCTGGAAAATTTTAAGTGATGATCAAAGCAGAAGAAACTTAAACTGTAGCTAACTACTTAGTACTTACCTCTTCAGAGAAATGAGTGCAGTTAGCTTTCTTAAGGGCACCTGCCCTACAAGCACAGCAAGACAAAAACCACAGATTACAAACTGAACGCCAACAGGCAAACAATTTAACAGCAGTGCAGCACAGGCACGTATAAAAGAAAAGCAGGATAACTTACATGTCACCTCCTTCACAATAACCAATAATAATGCAGACATAGCAACCCTGTGATCAAGCATAGAAAAATTATCAGAATTACTACGAGTATACACAACATGAACAACTATAGCACAAAACCCTGTGATAAGAAAGACGGAGCTGGCTTTCTCTCACATTATACAGTAAGGTGGCACTTCTGCACTAAATGTACTTATCATGCCACGTTAGCACTTCAATAACAATTAAGTTTTCAGTGCCAAAATGCAGATGGTAGTTACAAGTTACAATCCCAGAAGCAAATTAGAATAGAATTTCAAGAAATAGTCAGACAATGTTCTAGCCAATTCAACAGCCATTATCCAATGGATACCATAGAGAATTGAGAGAATTATAAATACAATATGGTTTAGGCATGAAAATGATTGATATACTTAAGAGACCTTTTATAAAGCTATCAAAAAGGGAACTACTTACCCTCTCCACCCATGAATCTTTATACTCCACGATGAATGGATTCCTTATTTTAGAAATCAGCTCCATCTGCATATCATAAGACACATAACATACTAGTCATTAGGGAGAAAGTGAATAGCCTGTTTTCAGGAACAATCAAGGGGATTATACAATACTCCAAATTTTATTGAAAAAGAAGCCACTTGTCCCATTCACTCAATGAAGCCATGGAATATTGTCAATAGCCGCACTTCATAATCCATACGTAATGAAAATAGACTAACATCTTTATACTGCACAATCAATCAATCAATCAATCAAAGCCTTAATCCCAAAAGTGGGGTCGGCTAACATGAACCAAATTTGATTATTCCGTGTAGTCATCAACATAAATCTTTCTCCTCCATCCCTTACGATCCAAAACTTCATCCTCACGTAAATCCATGCACTTCATATCCTTCCTCACTCCTTCCAACCAAGTCATCTTTGGTCTCCCTCTTCCTCGTTTAATCCCTCCATGGTCCCACTCTTCCACTCTTCGCACCGGTGCACCCTCGGGTCTCCGTCTTACATGTCCAAACCAACGCAGACGATTTTCCCTTAATTTATCTACAATGCCCGCCACACCTACTTTCTTGCGAATAACCTCATTTCTGATTCTATCTCTTAAAGTGTTTCCACACATCCACCTTAACATGCGCATTTCCGTAACCTCCATCTTTTTAATATGCTCTTTCTTAGAAGCCCAACATTCTGTACCATAGAGCAACACTGGTCTTATGGCAGTCCTGTAGAATTTTCCCTTCAACTTTAAGGGAATGCTGCGGTCGCATAGCACTCCCGTGGCCGCTCTCCATTTAAGCCACCCTGACTTAATCCTGTGGGTCACGTCTTGATCAATGTCACCATTCTTCTGGATGATCGACCCTAGGTACTTAAAACATTCACTCATGGTCAAATCCTTTCCATCCAAACTCACCACTTCATTGCTTGTCCCCCTCTGAGTGCCAAAACGACATACCAAATATTCAGTCTTACTCCGACTTAGCTTAAACCCTCTAGATTCCAACCTTTGCCTCCATTGCTCCAACTTGACATTAACCCCATCCTTAGTCTCATCCACCAAAACGATATCATCTGCGAACAGCATACACCATGGACCCTCATCTTGAATTGGTCTAGTTAATTCGTCTAGAACCGTTGCAAAAAGAAAAGGGCTTAATGCAGACCCTTGATGCAATCCGATTGTAATAGGGAAATCTTTTGTCAACCCTCCGCATGTCCTCACATTTGTTGACACATCCCGATACATATCCTTAACTAGGTCTACATACCTTCGTGGGATACCTTTCTTCAACATTGCCCACCAAAGTATCTCTCTTGGCACCTTGTCATATGCCTTCTCTAAATCAATAAAGACCATATGAAGATCTTTCTTCTTTACCCTATAAAACTCCATCATTTGTCTTATCAAATGGATTGCCTCCATAGTAGATCTCCCAGGCATAAAACCAAATTGGTTATCTGAAATGCTTGTGCATGCCCTCAACCTTTGTTCAATCACCCTTTCCCACAACTTCATAGTATGGCTCATAAGCTTAATTCCTCGATAGTTAGAACAATCTTGAGCGTCTCCTTTGTTTTTATAAACCGGGACCAAGGTGCTCTTCCTCCAATCTTGTGGGATCCTTGTAGCCGTCCATATCTTGTTGAAAAGGTTTGTTAACCAATCAATACCAATCTTACCCAAACACCTCCACACCTCTATCGGTACCCCATCAGGGCCAACCGCCTTCTTAGGTTTCATCTTCCTCAGTGCAATCTCCACCTCTACTCTCCTAATCCTTCGCACATACTCCATGTTGATTTCTTCATCACTCATAGAGGTATCTCCTATCACAACTCCATTACTTCCATTAAATAATTCATCGAAGTACCCCTTCCACCTGTCCTTGATGCCCTCCTCTTGCACTAGGACCATTTGGTTCTTATCTTTGACACACTTCACCATGCCAATATCCTTCCTTGCCTCTTGTCTTCTCTTTGCCATCTTATAAATGATCCTTTCTCCCTCCTTGGAATCAAGCTTTTCATAAACCTCCTGATATGCCTTTTCTTTTGCTTGGCGAACAGCTGCCTTTGCCTTACTCTTAGCCTCCTTATACGCTGCAAAGGTTTCATCACTCCTACATTTTCCTAAGGCTTGATAGCATTCCCTTTTTTGCTTAATTACTGCTTTCACCTCTTCAGTCCACCACGAAGTATCTCTCTGTACCGAAGTTCTTCCCCTTACTTCCCCTAAGACCTCTTTGGCCACTCTTAGGAAACAGTTCTTCATTCGTAACCAGGTCATGTCCGGATCCACCTCTCCATCCCAATCCGCTTCTTCAATTACCTTTTCTGTAAAAACCTTAGCTTTTGCATCCCTTAGGGTCCACCATCTTATCCTTGGTTCTTCTTGTCTAACTTTTTTCTTCGCCTTCTCTTTCAGACGAATAGTCATTACCAATAGCCGGTGTTGGGTGACCACACTCTCCCCTGGGATAACCTTACAGTTTATGCAACTTTGGCTATCTATGCTCCTTGTGAGCAGGAAGTCTATTTGAGTTGCATTTGCTCCATTCCGAAAAGTTATCAAGTGTGAATCCCTCTTCTTAAACCAAGTATTAGCCAAAATTAAATCATATGATTGGGCAAAATCCATAATAGCTTCACCACCGGCGTCCCTCTGCCCATACCCAAAGCCTCCATGGACACTCTCATAGCCATCTCGGCTCGCCCCAACGTGCCCATTTAGATCCCCTCCAATATATAACTTCTCTGAGTGGTGGACACCCTGCACCACCTCGTCTAGGTCCTCCCAAAATTGTCGTTTCTCTTCTGCATCTAAACCCACTTGGGGAGCATAAGCACTGATAACATTCACAATCTCCTTGCCACATAGCAACTTCAGCCTTATCAACCTATCGTTCTTCCGATAGACCTCGATCACCTCTTTTGCCAACCTCTCATCGAGAACCACACCAACTCCGTTCCTAGCTCCACCATTCCTTGTTCTGTGGCTCGTTTCTTGCCCAACATACCATACCTTATACCCCAAAACCAAGCCTCGAGCTCCTTCTCCTGTCCATCTTGTCTCTTGGAGGCACATGATGTTCACGCGTCGTCTTTTCATTACTTCTACCAATTCTGCTGATTTTCCCGTAAGAGACCCCACATTCCAAGAACCAATCCGCAAACTAAATTCTTTTCTCCCACGCTCCCTCCTGATCCCAACTCCAAGTCCTTGATTATTTGACACCACAATTGGGCAATATGGCGCGTCGCTTCTGGGCGACGACCTAGCAACCCTTACATACTTATCACTGCACCCGGGTCTGGGAAGTGCAGCGCGTCGCTCAGTAGGGAACGCCCCAATGGCACGCCCTTGCTCATTTGACACCACACTCGGGCAATGTGGCGCGTCGCTTCTGGGCGACGACCTAGCAACCCTTGCATACTTATCACTACACCCGGGTCTAGGAAGTGCAGCGCGTCGCTGAGTAGGGAACGCCCCCACGAAAATATCTGTTTGGCTCATGTCATGGGATGTGACGAAGTTTTATACTGGCTGTCACTGGCCTACCGTAACCCTCCTCCTTTATCCAGGCTTGGGACTGGCAGCGGGAAACCCACTGGCGGAGTTATCTTTATACTGCACCTATTCGTCATATTTTAACTCTGGCATGAAAGCTTTAAATTATGCCTGAATAATATATCTGATCAGTAGTCTGAAAAATGCACATCTAGAACTGACCTCTTGATGGGCAGACCTGCGAGTTCTGTCAGTCTGACGAGCAAGTCGGATCTTCTTCAGGACATACCTAGGAAGAGTATGGCCATAAGATTAAGATAATAGCCAAAATAGGCCATAGACCTTGCATCACTAGAAACTTAAAACTGAATATTCAAAGCACATAGTAAAGGAATGCACTCACTTCTTTTTCTCGAGTTTGTGTCGCACAAGAAGGGCTGAACCAAAGGCACCCTTGCCGATTTGTTCTAGTACCTCATACTGATCCATTTCTACCACCGGTAACTCTTAAGTTCAGACAACTTCAGGAACAAATTCTAATCCTACAATATAAAACAAGCCAACATAAATTACATTCCCTGGAATCATAAAGATGAAAAGTAAAGAGCAAGGCGGCAAGAATTCAAAAGGCAGTTGCACAGTTTCGGATTTGACTGTTATTAACAGCCTTTAAATCAAATAATCAATAACATTAGCATTCTATAAATGATTCCTATTGCATCTAAGCTTAGACCTGCAGCAACTATCACATACATGACACATATTACTAAACATTACTGGTAACAAAGAGGCCAGAACACTCCCAAACTTAATTACTAGAATTCTTAACACCAACAGTCAGCCTCGAACTTGTTTGACAAGCAGTTGCATGGATATAAATAAATAAAAATTATAGCATCCCTTGTCACAAGAGTTTTTAGCAGGTACTGTAGAAAGCTAAGTGAAATCTTTCATACCAACAAAGTGAAGTAAAAGAGAAACAATTTCTTAATTTCAGGCTCTTTAATAAGCCTCCCAGAAGTGCTAAAGTTCAAACTAAAACAGGATATGAAAGTGACTAATCCTCTTAATATACCACATTAATGCATAATACAAAGTTTCAATTAGTCATAAATCATAAACATTGGCTAAAACCCTAGCACAAAATTAGCTAACAAAAAAACTCACTAAAATCAATAAAATGTGCTTTCAACAATTGGGTTTCTACAACACATGCTAAACAAGCATTATTGAGTTATTCACCCACATAAAAATAAAAATAAAAAATCACCCTTTTCCATCTTACTAAGCAACTTAAACCCATCTTCTTCAATTAAAAGAAAGTAATAAATACAATTTTCCCTCAAATTTTGGGTTTCTATTACCAGAAATATACTCAAAGCCAAAATTAATAAAGTACCCATTAAACATTTTAACACAAGAAACAAAACCCAGACCCCAAAACCCCAAAAAAAAAAAAAAGGTTAAAAAATTCACTTAAACCCCAAAACTTCATAAACCCAGAAATTAACCAGGAAAACTAAACTGCATTGCATACAATTTTAGCAATAAAACCAAAAAAAAACCAAAACTTTAGAAAATAAAAAATAGGTAGAGAAGAGTACCTGAAAATGGAGCATTCTTGGCTAAAACAGATCTCTTAGTTCTCTTCTTTTTCCCGCTCTTCAACAAGTATAAATGAGAAAGAGATAAAATTGAACCAGAAAATTTATTTAAAATAAACAAAGTGACAAAAAAAAAGTTATAGAAATTAGAAATTCAAACTTCAAAAAAAAGAAAAAGAGGAGAAGTGAAAAAATGGGGGAGTCAAAAGAGAGAGTGGGGAAGAAGAGAAGAAGAGTATCCTGAAAAAGACAGGAGAAGAAGTAAAGCAATATATAATTAAAAAAAATAAAAATTAAAAATACTGTTGGAAAATGGGAAGATCCCCGTGCTTTGGAGGTTAACTAATCAATTTATGCCACGTGATTTGATTAATTGCTAAATTAATTTATTACTAATAGTAGTTAGTGTTTAATTGCTAATTAATGTTTTAAAGTATTTGGGAATTTATATATGAGCACTTTCAAGGAGGTTAGAGGATAATATAAAACTTAGGATAAAATTCCATGCTTTGTCGGTAGCTTAGCACTTGGAATGGTGGTGGGTAATGAGGAAATTTTAAGGTTTTTTAAGTTAAAAAGATACTTTTGTGTTAAGAAGTTAGGAAGATGGTATCTTTATGTTGTGATTTTGTATGTTTATGTGATGATATGATTGTATGTGTATGTAGTTGGCTTAATTTGACTAAGGAATAAGGATAGATGTTTGCACCTTGGAAAGTTGATTAACTGACTACATTTGATTGATTATTGATTAGTAGAAATAACTATATGATAGTTGGTCTTGGGTAAGGGTGGCGATTCAGGTTAGCAAGTTGGGTTCAGGTCATATGCTTAAAAATATCAAAAATGTTGCGTTCAGGTCAAGTTGGGTCCAGGTCAAATTGGGTTAATTTCGAATTATGCTTAAAAATATCAAAAACAATATAAAACTTTTTTTTTTTTTGAATAGCAAAAATATTTCATTAATTAAAAGTCATACGACATTTACAATAGAGATTCGACGTTAACAAATACATAAGATATTGAATCAAATAGAATTTTCCTTCATAAAAACTACGATCGTCGAGTAGATCTTGCACTGCGGAACATCTCCCGCTTATATCGCTGAAAATTACAGCCTTGTTGGAGAGACAATCTAACGATCCTTTGTAGTCGTGAGGATGTGTTTCCTTCTGATTCATCTGTTCGTATTCGAAAACTTGATAACTTTTTCACCAACGAAATAATTTCACGACAATCCATTAGATCTGCTACCATGGATTTAAAACTAAGAGATTTCTCCATCGAAAAAAGGAGATAAACCTTGTCTTTCGAAGGAGGTTGAAAAACCCTTGTCTTTCGAAGGAGATCGGAAACCCTTTCTTTCGAGGGAGAAAAGTTCCTCCCAAAAGGAGGAAGCATTAGTATAAACCTAAAAAAAACAATAAAGAAACAAGGATGGAGGCTTTCCACCGATTAAAATCGATGGAAGCCCCTTCAAAATTCAACAATGGAGGTTAGGGTTTTGGAGAGAGAAAGGAGGAAAAAAGAGGAGAGAGATATTTTAGTATATATGTTGACATCAAAACTTAAAACAGTATAAAACTTAATTAATATTATTACGAAATATGAAATTTGAGTCAAATCGAGTCAAATTTGTTGGATGTTCAATTTGGGTCAGGTTTGGGCTTCTCTCAATAACTTCAAATTAGGGTATGGAGTAGGGTCAAGGATAGAGATGGCAATGGATCGGATTCGGATCGGGTGGAGCTTCACCGCATCCATCCATTACTCTAATCGCTCCATCCACATCCATCCATCATCCGCTTCACCCATCATCCATATCCATCCGTCCATCATCTGCGGATGAAACGGGTGGAGCGGATGACTAATGGATGAGTATTAAAGTTGAAAAAAACTCACATAACTTTAATTTTCGGTTATTTGTACAATAGTTTTATTAATTTTATTAATTAAAAAGGAAACAATAACAATATATTGTTTGAAAAATTAATTTGCAACAAAAATACATATAATTTTCTTGCACATTTCAGATTTTATTATTAAAATTCTTAGATTAAAAAATTAATATATGTTAAACGGGTGGGTGGATGATTAGCGGGTGAAAAAAGTATCATCCATATCCGATCCGATCCATCATCCGCTTCATCCGTCACCCGCTTTTCATCCATTTAATTCGGGTTTTCATCCATTTATTTATTGCGGGTGGAGCGGGTTAGTGGATATCCACTTAATATTGACATCCCTAGTCAAGGATTGCTAGCCCTGATCTTGAATCTCGCCCATGTATGGTAGTTTTAAAAAGAGTCAACAATTATCCCTGTGCATGTAAAAATGAGTAATGAATTTTGTCAAATGAAAAATTGTACATATGTAGTATTTGTACGTTCTAAGAGCAATAATACATGAATGAAGATTTAACGACTATGGATATTTACCGGCCAAAATCTAAATTCAACAAACTTTATGTAATAGTGTGCATGGAGTTAGTTGGGGATAAACACGATTGAGCTAAAGTGATAAGGTTTAAGGTGTTATTTTTCTTCTTAGCTGGTACCAATTACGTCCTAGTACACACTTGCTCTTTTTTTTGGAAGAGAGGGTTTGTATGTTCTCTTCAATTTATTTTCAGTTCACTTTAATTCTTAATTTTCTTTTCTCATAAAATATTCCGTTCACTTCAATTCAGTCAATTAAAACAAACCCTAACTTAGAAAGAAAAGTCAGCAAACGATGATAAGCAAAATAAGTATGGGTTTACTATGTTCATGCATGCTTTTCCATTTGAAAACTATTGTAATTTTTTCGTAAATACTATTAAGGTGGTTGGACACTTTTTTCATAAGCTTTATGTATTTTATTTTTCCAAGTACTAAAAATAATTGAGGTGCGTCACATAATAATAAAACGAGGAAAAGACATTAAGCACTCGTGCACTGTATTATTGTTTGTATGTAAATATGTAATGACTAATGAAAAACTAAAACACTTGTTGAATTTTATAAGATGTGGACACAATTCATGCAAGTAGTAGATAATCAAATATTAAAACCCTAAGGCATTTGGTGTCCTTTTAACTTTGAAGTAGACACTTAAGCTACTCAGACAATATCAGATTTGATTATGACAAATTAAGGATGATCCAGTTTGTAATACAATATTTTCAAAAAATTAATTAATTAAAACAGAATAGTAGATCGAAATATTTAGTCCTTAATTATTATTATTCTACATATACTTTGTGAGATAAATTTTTCGAAAAAATTGCTAATTTTTGAATCCATATTCTAGTCATTAGGGAGTGTTTGTGTTGATTACCCATACAATAGCTAGGTGAGTGTTGAATAGCAAGGTAAGTGTTGATTTACTAAAGTGAACTGAACTGTTTATGAGAGAACGAAATTAGGAGTTGAAGTGAACTGAACTGAAAAGAACTAAAATTAAGCTGAAAAGAACCGGCCCTAAGTGGTCCATGTGGATAAGGGTAAGGGAATTCTTACCCTCAAAATGCTCCTTTATATTATCATGATATGATTTCAGTAATCTTTCTACCTAATCAAGTACTCGTATATGGTCTCAGAGTAAGCTTCAATGAACATTCATTGACATTTTACGGATAAAATTATTAGTTTGACAAGCAAGTTACAACCCAACATGTTTTAGAAAGGTTAAATTTAAACGCACCGCTTGATAGTGCATTTTATGTATATATAAAATTGAAAACAAAATAAAAAAATAATAATAATAATAATAAAAAAAAAAAAATAATAATAAATCATTTATGGTTGTATTTGATTTATGCACCTAAATAATCAAGTTGACTGAATTGAATATCATGTACACAAAGTACAAGTACTTAAAAGTTAATTAAGGTCCCGATAATATATCCTCCACAACTACTCACAATATTCGAATTAGTACATGCTTAATTATGATATTATGTCAACCTCATACCAACGCTAGGGCAACTTCTACTAGTGTCCACTATTTTCTTCAAACACCATAATCCCATGAACAGATGAACAAAATCATGGTAATAAATGATCAACAAAGAAATATCATGCAAATTAATAAAATGGGGTAAGATGTCTTTATCCAATTTGAGACATAATAATAGTACGTAAATATATTCAACCATATTGATTCTTGTGTGCCAAAAAATAGTATACTAGCTATTTTAGGTGCCCAAAATCATTTGAAAAACAAACAACTCTATCTAAGTATATTGTAATTCTAAGATATAAGGTGAGTTACATTATTAGCTCATCTGAATGTCCGATCCTATCCTATCTAAAAAGTAATAGAAGTAAGCGGTATCAAATTTATACCCTCTGGACTAGGAAATATATAAGATATATAAGGCTGAATGCTCGATCTCCTTAGAGGACCGAGGGATTGATCATTGAGGCATATCGCCATATATAGGCATGCTCTATCCAAAATTAAGGAGTAGCTATTACTACCTCCGTTAACTTTTAGTTGCAACTTTGGGGTATTATTTGTGAGATATAAAATATTGCAAAGTTACAACTATAAGTTAACGAAGGTAGTATTTAGCTATCCCTTGGCCAAGCACAAATTTCTCCGATTGACGGCAGGTGAACATACAAAGGAAGATGCATGGAAAATTAGAATAGTCCCTTAAAGATGGGACATTGTAAAGGAAGGTTATTTGGGTATCTCAATTATCTAGCTAGGGTTGGTGCCACACGGTTGGATGTTTAATTAATTACTATTTAAAGAATTAATAATTTCAGCTACTAATATTAATAGTACTATAATAATCTAGTAGTAATATTAATGGTTGGTATATTGTCATATTGTGAAAGGAATTTCCAATCTTTTCAATCAACATGCTTTTCGCCTTGATTTTATGGATATAGGCACACCATACATTTGAGAGTCACCATCCGTCGATTACGCCAACTTATTACTCAAATCTAGTGATAATATTTGGAAGGTAGGAAGATTAGATTTTTGAAATGATAATATATTGGTTCTCAATAATTTTAGGGAAATTGGAGTTTTTGATTGACTATCGATCAATTATATATGTGCTAGACTTTTCGGTTTTCACTAATCACTAATGTTGATGTGGTTAATGAGTTTTCAAATAATCATATAATATTATATTTTAATCTTGATTTTATTTGTAGGTAATCTTGTTGCTTGTTCTATTTCTGTGTGTTTATCTTACATAAAATGTTGTCTTGATCACAAAAAAAAAAAAAAAAAAAAAAAAAAAAAAAAAAACAGACAAACTTCGTCTTTAATTTTTACCATTATTAACATTCATCCTAGACCTGATCGCATAGCATTAATTCTTAAGTGAACCTGGTTCGCACTAATTTATCATGGACCACTAAAATTAGAGAAATTATGGTTGTTTTATTAATAAAAAAAAAAAGTCACTATAATAAAAATAAGGTCACTATGTGTTGAAATAAAAGTCATTTTGATAATATACAGGTTATTTGATAAATATTTTATATACCGGTCAATATGAATAAAAAAAGGTCATTATGTTAAAATTAGGGTCATAACGTCGCATTCAATTTCACAATAAATTAAACGTTATACAATTTTTAATAAAGGTTACTATGTTAAAAATGAATGTCACTATGTTCAATATAATGTCAGTTGCATGTGTATAAATCTCGAGTCCACAATAATATTATTGTGGACCAGGTCCACGCATGTCTTTCTGATTACATAGAGCTCGGCCCGAGTTTGGGCGGGTTTTGTGCAGAATTTTCCAGCCCAAATTTTTACAAAAATTGGTAGGCTTGGAACAGCACTTTTATGCACTTTTTGCTTGATTTTTTTGGTCCGGCCTGAAATTGGCCCAAAAAGTCAGCACGACCCCACTAGTTTGGAGGGGTTTGGAGACACATTTTCCGGCCCGAAACTTGGCCCGACCCCGCCCGGTCCGAGGAATGGGCTAATATTTTTTTACAGACCTAGCCTGTCCAGTGATCACCTCTAATTCATATATATATTTTAACGAGCACGAGTCGAGCAGGTTTATTTGCTCAAAACTTTAGCGAGCACGAGTTGAGCACATGTAAAAAGTTTCCGAGTTGAGACGAGCACCCCTCAACTCGTGATCGACTCGCTCGAGATTGTAGCTAAAGTCTAAAGAAAGAGGATTGGGCTTGGGATACTTGGACTAGCGGTCCTGGTAATAAAGAAAAGGAGATTTGGGCCGCTAATACTTTGGGTAAAGCTTTTCAAACACATTGTCCGGAGTCAAAAGGCCCAATATTTTTCTGTAAGTAAATGTTGATCCAATAAAGTCGCCTAGAATGATATCCATACAAAATCAATCCACACCACAAGGTGGTGGTTGGTCTTTAAGGCAATGATCATTCCAAAATACTCTTCTCATTATATCTAGTGGAGGGCATTTAATTTTCTCATTTGTAATTTTTTTTTTTTTTTTAAAAAAAAAAACCCTCATAGTTTTTAAGGTAGCCCTAGACTCTTAGTTAATCAATTTGATGAATAAAATTTGCTTATCAAATGATAAAATAATAAATAAAACAACATATGTATCCAGTTATCATGACATTTTTATAAATAAATTGATAACATTAGGACCCATATATAATGCAAATTGTTGATTTATTTACAATTTTGCTATTTGATAAACAAATTTTGTTCATCAAATTGATTAACTGGTATTTTCCCATAGTTTTTCCTATATCAATAATCGTATTAATTGTTTGTATAGAAATATATTTTAAATAATTTATACTCCATATTTTCCAGTCAATTTATTGCATACAAAAGTAATAATTAAGAATTATATTGATAGAATTTTTTTTTAAAAAAAAAACTCCTTCGATCAACGTTTTCAAAATTAGTCTTTTAGGTTCAATAATGTTCAAACCTTTATATTTTTTTCAACCCTCTAACGCTCTCTCTAATTGGAATTTTGAATCAACCAGTCCTCGATCTCTTTTTGGCTCAAGCCTCTTTTAACTAGCAATGATTGGAGCAACCGACCACGGACCACCTATGACTCTATGAGCTATATATGGTCATGCACATCTTTTTCCTATTTGGACTTCACGATTTATGCATATAAGTGACTTAAGATGTGACCTTTCATCTTCCAAATTGTATTAGATCACTACTACCTCACTACCACTTCTATTATTTGGCATTTTTTTTTTATTTTGTCAAAACATAGCAACCATTACTTTTAAAATGTACAACAATACGAGTATTTATTAATTACTTGTATTATTTTAAACTCATCACATAATATACAATAAAGTGATTAATGGACTGTTAGGGTCGTACCCTACAACATATATACCACAATTTCGACATGAAATATTAAGGCCGAAAATGTTTTGATTGTGGTCACCCCATACACCACTAAACCTTGCTAAGGAGGAAGAGAGTTTCAGAAGCAAAGTACAAATTACATAAGGTTTTGTGGTGGAAAGCTTTTCAAATATAAAGTGAGTTTTAAAAGTGATTGTCATTATTATATTGTTGATGAGTAAGGTTAATTAAATTAGGGTTGATTTGACTTTCTCCGTTTTGATTTTAAGCTATATATAACAAGTTGAGTTTTACACTTTTATATTATGTTATTAGGCATACAATGTAAAACTTCGGTAATAATGAGAAGTATTAATTAACTACTTCAAGGGTGATGATGTTTCAAATTTGTACGTATGTTGAGTAAAATAATAACAACATAATTATAATTTATACATAATATATATAGCGTGTTTTTTTTAATATACTGACAACTTATGTGGTCAAATCATTGTAATTTATAGCAACAGACAAAAGGCGATGTATATATATCTTTGACATTTGAAATTTTCAAAAATTTCAGTATATTCGATTATTTTGTTTCATGCTCCTTTTTAACAAAATTGAAATGAATGGACTAGCTAGATAGTGGGTTTAAAGAGCTACTTGAAGGAAACGAATTGAAAAGGAAGCATGAAAACATGGGTTTCATTTTCATTTCATTCTTTGGCGTTTCTTGGAAAAGAGATTTGGGCAATGGACCTAACAAGTAACACCATGGTGAAGAAAAGCTTGAAAACTTTTCATCCCCCTTTTTCCATGTGATGTTTTCGTGGTCCTCAACTCAGTGTGTGGCAATAAGCCAATAACAATTTGCGTATATATTGACCTACCAAAATAAATAAAATAATAATAAGGAGACAATTAGCATATTGTTCGTATTATTAGTTAGGGTAAAATGTAAATGTACAAAGAAGTACAAAATGGAACGTATTTTATTTTCATTCATTTTAGGTCTTTTGTATCTTGCTTGCTACATACTACTACTAGTGGTGGTTTATAAATTTGAGATTTGACATAATCCTACTCGCAATGCAAGTTATTATTTGCAATTTGCCAACGAAAGACCTCACAAATGAATTGTCATAACTCATAAGTCAAATTTGTCTTCATTTTACCCAATTCAGTTAGAGGGGCCGGGGTTAAGTGGATACGTAATTAAAGGACTAAACAAACTTATTGATAGAGTATATAATTTAATTTTGGGATTCAACCATAAAATTAAGTTTTTGGTTAAATTGGTTATTAAAAATGGTTGAATTAAGCCTAAAAAGTATGACACTCCTTAATAATTAAGTGTTCGTTGCTTAGTAGTAAACTTTATCTTGCATGAACATGTTTAATAATAATCAACAATTGATTATCAAATAATACACGCATGACTGTGTGACCATAATGTATGGGATGGTAATGGTACGGATATGATTACGGTAAAATCGGGTTGGATCTTGCCTTTTAAATCACCTTCATACTGGCATATTACCCATATTAGCGTGCAACGCTTGCCATGTGGTGAGCTGCTTCCGACCATGTGGATACCCACCACCCATTTGACATGCTAGCTACATGGACCAACACATGACACCGGCTTGATTATCTTCCTATAAATACCAAGCACCATTCATTTTTAAAGTTTATTTATTTCTCTAAACCTTTCTCTAGAACACTCTCTCTCTAGGCTCTCTCTAATACTCTTTCTTTTTTGACACTCTAGGCTCTCTCTAATACTCTTTCTTACTCATATTACCTTATTACTGTTTTTATTATTATCGAAGCGGTTATCCCCATATAAATCCCCAGACTAGTTAATCCACATTGACTGTGTAGGCACTCAGTTGGACGATAAACCTTTACCGACCCCTGTTACAAGTTACCGGAGCTGACCCGGAACACATAACACTTAACACTGAGAGAATGTATGTGAGAATATTTTGTGTGCCTTCTCATTGATTAAACATTATTAGTATATATAATATATACAAGTGATACCATGAGAGAATGTGAGAATATTTGTCGTTCCTTCTCATTGATTAAACATTAGTATATATACAAGATAATACTAAGGTTAGGGCTAAGGATACATTAGTAAATTACAACTAATAATATACACTAGATTATTTACATAATCTAACAAACACAACAAACTAATTAAATCTTTTGTAAAAAAAAATAATTAATTAAAATAGTGATGATGAATGATTTTTTTTTTTTTTTTTTTTTTTTTGGGCATCAGTTCAATTGAGAGCCTCATTGATATGCATTATGATTGCATGAAAGACCATATGCTATCTTACAGCCCCAAATTAAACTACAAATACGAAGTTATATTTTACACGCCGTACGTCCACATGTTACATACGTGGCCTATGAAACGGATAACATTTTCGTGTATGCATGCAGTGCATCGCATCTTCATGAGCGCACCCGCAGCAGTCAGCAGTAGCACCATACTAATTACTAAGATCGACTTATCTAAAACGCCGACCTTTTCAAACCAACGACTCGTTTATTAATGGTAGGGTCGTCCACGTACAATATCCTTCCTGACTAGATGAGTAAGACTGTAAGATAGATGGATGTACTCCGCGCTTGCATTGACTACTCGGCATACAAAATTTTAAGTATAATAATTGGGTCGTAATAGTACGTAATAGGGTTGTACACAGGTCCAAAATTACATTGAACTGCTATAATTGAAAATAAATAAATTAATAATTCTCAGATAATGGTCCGCCATTAATCTGAGTATATAGTCTAGTGTACATTCAAACAACATTGAATCGGCTCGGTTAAGGTCGAGTTTGTAAACTTTGTTTTGGTTACAACCTTACAAAGAAAAGACATCCATCACAATCACGTACAACTTCTCAAGTAGGCCGAAATACATGCATGTTATATTGTTATGTTATTATATTATCAACCAATACACATGTACATTACTCCTTATGAGCAAAGCACTAGTAAAAGCAACCGTCAAATAACGGAAAGCTAGGTAGCAAACAATTTAGGTATGTAATATGATTTGACTTTGATTATACGTTGATTAGGGAACTTAATCATGTTTATATATAATTTCTTGATATGGTAAAGGGAAAATGGAGGTACGTATACAAATATAGTAACGCCATGTGAACCTGTTATATGATGGCCAAGAAGGTGGTAGTTGCTTTCAATTAGGGATGGGACACCTTTTCTTCTCAAAATTTTGATTTAACGGTTGGCACTTAGTGAGATGGTGAGATCCAATTTTTCATGAAAGAAATAGAAGCCAAATTTTGGACAAACTTGTGAGTTTAGGTGTAAAATTAAGAACGATTCCGTTTCGTTCTACTGGCTATAAATTATTTCGAAAAATAAATTTAAATATTTTAACTCATCTATATAAATTTAGACAAACTCCGTTAAATTTAGGCAAAATGTATTTCAAAGGTTCTAATAGATTTAAACAAATTAGCTGGGTTAGAATAAAATAAATATGACAAAATAAGTGTGTAAACAATGCGAAGTATGTCAGATTATATAATACACAATCCTCAAGTCATGATTAGCTATATATCTTTGATCGAGTGTGCAAAGCCAAGAAGATCATTGTCGGTAAACTCACCCATACCTAGTTTTCTCGTGATTTTTAACATTAGGCTTAGATCGATTAACTAAAAACGGTAGTAAAATAATTAACTTTTGTATTATGTGAAGCTTAGTGAAATTCAACATTGATTACCCATGCATGCAGATGGATTCTATAATTCAATACCTACATATTCGATCTTGTTAAACATGACAATAACATATGCCGCTTATGGTTGAGTTAGTCCTTTAACATGGCATTAAACTCTCAATCGTGAATTTAAATTTATGGTTGAGTTGGTTCTTTAATATGGTATCAGAGCCAGTATAGGGGCGTAATAAGGTATAAAACATATTTATGGACCTTAACCATCAGGTTAAATTTTTGGTTAAGTTGGTCCACTAACAATATTATTAGACCTCACTTTGACATGAATATTGTATCAACATGAGGTTTAAAACTTTAAAAGTACTAATAGTGTTGTTGGTGCTATTTAGATCAGACCTTTCATTATTACAATGCTTGTGTTAAGGCGGGAAGCCTAAAAAGTACCAATTACGCTTGTTATTGTCATGTTTGACAAAAATAGTTATTGGTAGAGAGTTTCTCCTCATATTATCAATGTTTCTATTTTAATAGGACTTATTAATAAATCTTCAGTGGATGAGTGACGCATGACTAAAAATTGACACTCACTTGTTGCCTAGATACCTAGATTCTAAAAAAACTTCAATTTCTCTGTGGATACTATCCGATCGCCCCATAGGCCAGGTTAACCCATGTATGTTGCAAGACAAAGACTTATTGTTCAAGCATAGTTCCTTGTTAAAAATTTTAAACAATATTCCTACTTGGCATGCAATGCCTAACCCTAACAATACAATTTCAAACCAACACTATTCAATTATTAAGGTCACTTAAGAAAATTCACTAAATGTGGGTGTGTGGGCACACCCATGTTTTGGGATTAAAGATACACCCCAATATGATATAGACACGTTTTGTAAAACTTATGTTATTTATTATTTAAAATAATAAAATACATTATGTGGTGGGTCGTCGAAACAGTGTAACCAAGCAAAGTTTGTAAGGGTAATAAAATCTGTGCTTTATCTTCTTCTATTCCTTTGTAGTTGACAATTTCGTTTGTCAATTTAAGATATATAAGGTTGCACAAACTTTTGGTTGGTCATACTGTATGGTCAACTATTATTGGGGTTACTTTGTTAGTACTATAAGGGTTACTTGATCTGGTGTTACTAAGTCGGTTAGGAGTTACTTAGTTTGGTGTTACTAAGTCAATTAGGGGTTACTCGGTCGATAAGGAGTTACTCACTCAGTCAGAGATTACTAAGCCGGTTAAGGGTTACTCGATCGGCTAGGGGTTATTCGTCGCTTAGGGATTACTTGGTGTGTGTCAGCTGAGAGACGGTGTGACCAAATTCACACAAAAGTTGTTGAAAAGGTTGAAAATATAATAAATTTGATAAAATTTTAACAATTTTAAATGACTATATTTTTTATAGATATAAATCACAAAATATAGTCAAAATAAACAAATTAAATGGTGTCAAAAATCAAGATATGACAACTACTCCCTCCCTTTTTAAATGTTTGCTCCATTTTTTCATGCGCGGAGTTTTAGGGGAATTTGAAGAAAATAATAAAATATGGCGATAGTGGGGTAGGTGAAAGAATAAATAATTGAAAAAAACAAAATTAGTTGAGAGAATTGGAGGATAGAGAATATGAAATTAATAAGATATGATTTATATTATTGGATTCATTAGTTGAGAAAAATAAATTAAATATTGTAAAAACTTTTCAAATAGTTGAGAGGAAAAATGTCTAATCGTTGCAAATAATATGTAACGGAGGTAGTAGAACAAGTATTTAAAAACGTCGAAAATAAAAGAGGAGCAAATATTTAAAAGCGGAGGGAGTAGAAAAGAGTGGAGGAAGAAGTATAAACTTATGATTGGCAAACTATTTAGTCACTGTAGCCATTGACCCATTAGCCACCAAAATGCTTGCGCAATCGGCAATAGTATTGTATCATCTGTGTTTGCTACTTTCTGTATACATTGACTTGTTGCATTATTTATAGCACTCCTAATTCCCTCATTAGTCCTATATACTTCAATTCTATGTATCAATACATGTGAAATCCCATTATTTTTAATGGATATCAAACAAACAACGCAAAAAGAACATTTATCAATTATCAATTTATCATTGATCACTACTCTAGACTCTAGTGTGTGGACAATAAGCTGTTACATTCTTTTTATTCCATATCTGATTATCTATCACAATGTCAACTCGGCCCCTTGAAGGTTTTCTTCCACAAAATTTGTAAATTGTAATTATAAAATAATTTCCTACCGATATTCTTCAAAAATTAAGTGATGATGATTAATACGAGTAATTTGAATCACATCCGCATAAAAAAAAAATTAAAAAAAAAAAAAAGTTATGCATGTGTACTGTTATTGTGTCATGATAAGCGTGAAGTGGAATCTAACGTGAATTGGAGAAAGTATTATTTAACCTCAAATTAGCTCACTATTCCAAGGTTATTTTTTTTATTTCACTTGTATCCTCTAAAAAAAACCACAAGGATTCATTGCATGATTTAATTAAATTTACTCGGACTCATCACATCTATGGTAATTTGAAATAGAAGAACAATATGGAATAGAGGAGTTATATTAAAACAGTTGTTAAGGCTTTGCTCATGAAGTCATGAGTAGTTGATAAGTCAAGTACCAATTGGTTTTGAGATGAAGTCTTCTAAAGCTAGTTTTTTTGCGTCATTCCAATTTTAAGGATCAACTATAGCAAATATAGAAGCAGAAATTTTAGAGGACATACAATGATAGAATGAGAAAGTACGTATCTTCAAGAAGCATGTTTTTCCATCCATATCACATAATGACCTTTATTACAATGAGATACCTGCAAGAAAATACATATAGAGTATTTCATAATGAATTATTAACTATATCTCAAAGCGTTTGGAGATAAATTTAACAATATCTTATATTTAATAAATTATTATTATTCTAAACGAAACAATAAAAAAGAAGCAAAGGTAGTATTTTTTTACTATGCATATGCACATGCACATGCCTTTAATTTTATGGGCTACAGGCCCACAACCTTCCTGCCAGGCTGCCAGTGTCCTATAAATGGGCAATAATACTTCAAAAAAAGAAGATCCTTATCTTTGTTAAGTTTTTGCTACAACCATATTAAGTTAAATCACTGAGAAAATAACTAAGAATTACACAATTATACATTGCAACTTTGTGCCTTCATCTAACCAATTATTAGCTGCCCTGGATGACTCCATATATAGTTGGTAGATTATTGTCGGTCTTTTTAATTGATGTTCTGTAAAATAATTAATTAAGTTCTAACTTATATTTGGGTGGCCAACATTAGTTAGGATTCGAGATAATTTTTTTTTATTTTTTTTATTTTTATTATTATTTATTTTTATTAGTTGAGACATAATTTCAAATCCAAAGTTAATCATACTTGGAGAGAATTTTGATAAAGTGAAATATCACATCATCAGTTTTTGTCCACTTTTACAATTTCAATTGATAAATTAAAATTGCCATTGTTAAAAAAATGATAAAAATTGTAGGTAAAGAATGCAAATATGACAATTTTATTAGGGTCAAATAGTTATTTTTAGAAAATATAAATTTTGATAAGTTAAGTTTATTAAGTCAAAATAAATATGGACAAGTACTATTAAGGAGTGCAAGTTTAAAAAATTACAATAAAAATAAGTTCAAATAATTTTACGTTGTAGTTTAGTTTCAAAATCGCTAGATCTCATATTTATAAGTCAGTATAAGTAAAAAATCAAATCGATAAAGCATACACTGATATACAAGTATATAAGACCAAATTTGATTTCTAACAACTCAAGAAGTCAAAGTTCAAGTATAGCACGACCTTGGTCTACAATCATTCCATAATTTATAAACCTAAACTTCTCTTTTGGGTACCCTTTTAGCCTGGTCATACCTAGCCAATAATTTTTGTACCACGTGTCATGTTTGTAATGAATCAGGTTAAACACCTAAGCCAATCACAGTCTAACACATAACTAGAATCTACTACTTTAGGATATTCATTCATGATATCATGCATGAACCTATGCTATATGCAGCCAAGAACCTTCCATGTCCATGTCCCTGCACCATAAAATCCTATTAATTAATAATTAAGAAACATAACTAACTCAGTCCCTCCTTCCCATATACGTGATATACTTCACTAATTCTTTATATGCTCACTTTATATGCTAGTAAACTAACTTATTAATTTAATAACAATGACTCTCCACATACTTAACATGCAATTACTTATTAAGTGCTTGTTTGGTTGATAGGATATTAAGAAAATCAAGAACAATTAAAATTAATTGTATATTCGAATTCTAATGAAGTGGAAAATTTTGATAGCTTGAGGAAACTAACTAGGAATTTCTTTTTGATAAACTCGATCCAATTCTATAACTTACAAGCAACCATACCATAGCCCTTCATAAGTTGGTATAATATTGTTTTAGAACTACACCCTCAATTGTCTCTCAATACTTACCATTTAGAATATGTGAAATAATACTTATTTAAAAGCATTACTATTACAATTCTATTCATGCATGCATCACACAAGGTCCAAAAAATAGGTCTTCTAAATTACAAGTACCTGTTACGATTTATTGAAAATAACTTAATTTAACTGAACAAAATTGAATTGAATAAAGCTAAAATGAATTATTTGTGAGAGAAGATAATTAAGAACTGAACTGATTGGAGCTAAACTGAACTGAACTGAACTGAACTGATTAGAGCTAAATTGAAATGAACTGAGATTAAGCTGAACAGAACATACCCTAAATATATATAGTTAGACATCCAGTAACTTTGTAATAATACTAACATTATGTAGCAAGTAGCAATACCTACCTTGGCTACCTATAATAAAAAAACATGAGTATGACAAGTTGACAACCTTTATGATAAGAATATCTAACTCCATTCTCTAGGTAAAAAATGACCAATACCAAAAGTTATACGAAGTATATTGTGATCTCAATACTGAAAAAGGGGAAAAAAAAAAGGTTAACAATCGGAGAAGCGATTCTTCTCCATTATACTGTACAAATAATACAACTTCTATCATCGAGCATGAACGTACACCAGCCACGTGTCCAGCTGACGCATACTCAATAGTGGGTCCCATTGCGCACTCTCCTTAACCCTACTTAGTTAAGTTAATACAATGCCTAAATCACAATAATCTATCTCTTCATCTATATAAACCCTTCATTTTACATCATTACCTTCATCTCAACCCTCTCATCCTCCAAAATCTCCTACAACATTCATACACTTACTATTTATACATTATTCTCCACCTTAGTATAACTTGGACCGACCATAATATAACATTTATACATACATATCCCGTGTACTATTTCTATTTGTAATACCACATCAGCAGTGTTACTGATATCTTATGGGGACGGTGCAAGAGGATCAGTATGTGTATTCTAACATGAATAGGGAGCAATGTAAGAGCCGAGTGGCGGTGCCACCACCTCAACCATTCTTTAAGTCCCTACAAGGCTCATTGAAAGAGACATTCTTCCCCGACGACCCCTTGAGGCAGTTCAAAAACCAGCCGAGGTCTAGGAAGTTCATACTAGGGTTACAATACTTCTTTCCCTTCCTCGAGTGGATGCCAAAGTATACGTTGGACTTCTTGAAGTCGGACCTCGTTGCCGGGATCACCATTGCTAGCCTTGCTATCCCCCAAGGGATCAGCTATGCTAAGCTTGCCAATTTGCCCCCAATTCTTGGACTATGTAAGTTGTAGTATAGTAAAATAATACTCACTTATGTTGATATTTTTAATTATTTATCTTAATGTTCTACTTTATCAAACTATATTTATTTTGGATGTTAATATCTTAAATCTGATTCGAAACAAAGCTATCTATACATTTGATGATTTAAGTGCATCTAAGTATCTTCATGCACTAAAGTGAAAGATATTAATTAATCAATTGCAAGTAATCTTTTTAATTAAGGGGCTAATTAGTGATCTAATGACAGCTACGTTTTATCATAAATTTAAAAAAAAAAAAAAGCAACGTTTAGTGCAAAATTAGAGTTTTAATGACAAATAGGAGTGAGTGTTTTTTTTAATTAAAATATAGTAATAATGTGAAACAACGTTTAGTGCAAAATTAGAGTATTAATGACAAATTGGAGTGAATGTTTGTATTATTATAGTAATAATGTGGAGTGTATGACTTGTTAATTAGTACGGACTAGTAATCTTGATTAAGATTCTGAATGTTGCAAGTGGTATAGAGAGACTGGAGAGCACTAAATTATATTACTTTAAATACATACTTCTTAATAATTTAGGCGTTTTTATACGTGGTATATGCACACTTTCTTATGATAGGAAAGCCTAACACGGTTATATTGTCGTTCCATCCTAAAACAAACGAATCTTATAAGTTAGTCATCTTTCATCTTATTAATCAATGATACAAGACATCTTATATGTGTTATAAGTATATTGATTTACCCTACAACTAACTAAAAGTTCAGTTATTGCTAATTACTGGCTTGGTGGAACTAATTGATTAACATGGTACAAGGTGTGATCCCAGTGAGTGATTACATCAATGGACATGTCATTCGATTAACTTACAACATTAAAATTAACTTTATTTTTACATACGTAGTATATATTATCTTTTTTTTTTTTTTTTTTTTTTTTTGAAAACGTCGTATATGTTATCTAACATTAAACATATTTTGTGGATTTATAATCAGACTCTAGCTTTGTTCCACCTTTGGTCTATGCCATGATGGGAACTTCTAAAGATGTGGCGGTAGGAACCATCGCGGTGGGGTCTCTCTTGACCGGAGCTATGCTAAGCACCGTTGTTGATCCGAACCAGAATCCGAAGCTATTCCTTCACCTTGCTTTTACTGCTACCCTTGTTGCTGGAATTTTTGAAGCCACTTTAGGCCTACTAAGGTTGGTATAGTAAATTTCTTTTATTGTTCTTATTACTTTTAACGTTTAAGTACCAATAGTATGGATAAACATGATTAACTTTTTTTAGCACATCTTCTACTAGTTTATATAATATTTACGAAGTATATAATAATAGTTGCACTATCTATATATTTATGCGCTCAATTTTAATAAGGGTAGTAGATAATAAATCATTCATGAATCACTTTAATTATGTAAATAAGCATGTTAAAATAGTATATGTGACTATTATTTTACATGTGAATTGTACTCGTACGGAGAAATATCTTGAGAGGCAAGTGGCCATATCTAAGAGATTCATCTTTTTTCATACAACTTTCTCCATATAATTAGATTGTGATTGGTCAGAAAATAGTGGGAAATATGCCAGTAAGATCGCTGTTTGGGTAAGGTTCAATTCACCATATCGAAGCATATGCTATCAAAATTTTCAATGATACAATTTCCAATATTTGTGCCTTTTTTTCTATACCAAGGAATAAAATTATTTGCACTCACAAACACAATAGGTCATGCATTATTAGACAAAAAAAAAAAGGGTTTCAGAGATATCACTTTTTTTGAAATTATTGTTGGAATTTTCTTACACTTTTTGATCTTAAACTTTATTTTTTCAATGCAGTTTTAACATGAAAAAAGATAAGAATATTGATTTTCCCATATGGAGATATTGTTTGTCTCCTTGGATATGAATTTGCTAAGATAGGCCAATTGTCATTCACTATAAAAGTGTACAATTATAAAGGGTTTTGCTTATAAGATATACGAGTTGAGCTGAGCTGAGCTGAGTACTTGTTTATCTCTAAAATCATTTTGATAATATTATCAACTTTGTAATATATATGATATACGAGTATATATATATATTTTTTGATAATACAATATAGTTTGACCTAAAATGACTAATGGGCAAACAAGAAATTTAATATGCAGATGTTAATATACTAAAGTTGGTATTATGTTAATATTTGTATTATTTTGATTATAAGTCTAAAATAGATAATTAATTGATGGATTAATAATGATGAGAATAATAATAATGCAGGCTAGGGTTCATAGTGGATTTCTTATCACATGCAACAATTGTGGGATTCATGGGAGGAGCAGCAACAGTGGTGTGTTTGCAACAACTCAAAGGAATACTTGGACTCACTCATTTTACTAAATCTACAGATATCATTGATGTTATGCATTCTGTCTTTTCCCAAGAACACCAGGTACTATAATTGTTTATTTTAATTACTAATTATGTACAAAGTATAATTAAACCACCCACTTGCTTTTTAATACAGTACATAACTATTATATATAGTATTCCATTATCTTAATTATTGATCTTTTGATTAATTGTACATTTCATAATGTTAAATGTTGAGTATTTAATTGATTGTTAATTTTTGAATTGTGCAGTGGAGATGGGAAAGTGCAGTACTAGGATGTGGTTTCCTCTTTTTCCTTCTTCTCACTAAATACTTTGTAAGTTTAACCTATTTTCTTAATAAAGTTTAACCTATTTTCTTAATACTTTGTATGCACAAGAGTTAAAAAATGAAGAACTAAAGTCAAAAAGTGGGGTTGTAAGTGAAAAAAATAAGTATACCTTGTATTAGTGTAAAAAAACGTTGTACTCACGAAAAAAGAATAATAAACGAGAAAAAGGAATAGATGTAGGATTACTGGATTAGTCATAGAGAAAGTGTCTATATTTACGCGATTTTTGTGACTTTCCTTTCCGGTTACTAATTACATGCTTTTTTGGTATTTAAAATGTAGAGCAAGAGAAAGCCAATATTCTTTTGGATATCAGTGATGTCTCCTTTGATCTCAATTATATTGGGAAGCCTACTTGTCTATCTCACCCATGCTGAAAATCATGGTGTTCAAGTGGTAAGTCTCGGCAACGTCTTATCTCAATATTCTACACTTTTGTTATTTTGTATATGACTTACATATGTTTCTTAATTGATTGCCACTTCTTCTTATATCACTTTTTAGAGATAATCAAACCTTTAAAGTGAAAGCACTTAACACATACATGTACCTTGACAAATAAATACATTAGATCAACACAACATTTAAACTTGGAAAATGACCTCCTTGATCATCAATATAAAATCCATAAATATTATGGAATATAGTGAAAGTTACATCAATACAAGGCAAAAACACAACTTTATTTAGGGTATGCATATGATTAACAAGTTTCTTGGTATATTTAAGAAAATAAATTTGACTGTGAGAGTTCAGGACAACTCAAGTGGTTAGGACTTCTCTCTCGATTCTAAAAGATTCTGAGATCGATTCTCATCCCCGCCCTTGTGGCTCTCTTAAAAAAAAATTATCAATTAATTTAGTTGGTTAATGTCTTGAATCTTGAGGATTTAGATCAAATTCCGTGTATATCATCTGCTCTTATGTCGTTTTGGAAGTGGGTCAAAATGAGATCTGCAAAATGTAATATCCAGTAATAGTGGTAACCTTGGACCACAGTCCACAACATAAGTAGTGAGTTCCATAAGTATAATCAGAACAGAACTCTGAAGACGAATATTGGTCTGTGCCACTAAATCCATACCCACTATACCTTTTGTATCTTGACGTATTACTAAAGTATGGCCCACCACTTATATATTGTTGGGCCCTCAAGCTATTCAATTAAAGGCTGTTTGCCATGAGGAAGTCTTTGGGCTGGCCCATCATATCATAATTGGTTGTGTGAAGATTCCTATATATGGCAGAATCTTCCTTTTTCTTTAGGGGTGTAATTATGCACATACATGTTCGGGACAGCCCCACTAAATGACTAAACCATTGTACTTGTATCACTTGTATACTTCCTAAATATTTAGGGGTGCATAATGGCACATAATCTATAATGTACTCGTGGACGAGATTTGATCCAATATTTTGGTTACCTACCTTTTAATATTTTAACCAACTAAGCTAGTTGACATTCACATATCAGTGAATTGAATATGCTATAATAAGTAACTTCTATAAAGATAAGATTTGATCGAGAAGTTTCAGTTTTATAAATATATATGAGCAAATGAATTAATAGAGTTTTCATTTTTGATGGATATGCAGATTGGGTTCTTGAAGAAGGGCATTAATCCACCTTCATTTGGAGACTTTGTATTGTACTCTCCTTACTTTCCGGTGGCTCTCAAAACTGGCATTGTTACCGGTATCATTGCTATGGCGGTGAGTTGCTATACCTTTGCCTTAAACTTCTTACTAATCACGTATACTGGAAAATTTCTTATACAACTGTTGCACCACATCAACAATATAACCTGACCTCTTTATGACCTTGGAATATTTGGGGTTGTAACATTTCTTATACAACTGTTGCACCACGTGAACAAAACTTATTTACGAACAATAATTCAAGTACCTTAATTACTTACTATCACATGATGTAATCAATTACAGGAAGGAATTGCTGTGGCAAGAAGCTTTGCTATGTTCAAAAACTACAACATTGATGGAAACAAAGAAATGGTTGCCTTTGGAGTTATGAACATAATTGGCTCTTGCACTTCTTGTTATCTTACCTCAGGTACGTACATTATTTAATTTAATTTAACATATGATAATTAACTAATTAATAAAAACAAGTGAATTTCTACTAGAATTATTTTTTCAAATGATTTAATTTCTAGTTATACTAATCTAAAATTCTTAAATAAATCACTTGCTTTAGGTCCATTTTCGCGGTCAGCTGTGAATTACAACGCCGGGTGCAAAACAGCATTTTCAAACATAATAATGTCAACTGCTGTGATGATCACACTTCTATTCCTCACACCATTGTTCTACTACACCCCTCTTGTGGTCCTCTCATCCATCATCATGTCTGCTATGCTCGGCCTTATAGACTATGATGCCGCGATTCATCTTTGGAATACAGATAAATTTGATTTTGTTGTTTGCATAAGTGCCTACATTGGCGTGGTTTTTGGCAGCGTTGAAATTGGCCTAGTGATCGCGGTAAGTATTAGTTACCAGAAAATATAAGTTCAAATAAGGGCTAATAAGTTCCAATCCGGACAAACTAGTTATTAATTGACATTATTATTCGAAATAATGTAGGTTGCATTGTCCGTGTTGAGGGTGTTGCTATTCGTGGCTAGACCAAGGACCACGGTCCTGGGTAATGTGCCGAATTCGATTTGCTATAGGAGTGTTGATCAATACCCGGAAGCTCAAACTGTGCCCGGAATTCTCATACTTGAAATTGGTGCTCCTATATATTTTGCCAATTCTACCTACTTAAGAGAAAGGTAATTTAAAAGAATAGTTCTTTATGTTTATTTTATATATAATGAAAAACATATATTGTTTTTGGAATTTAGATTGTTATATAAATGATTGTGTGTTTGTTCTTAGGATTTCGAGGTGGATCGATGATGAGGAAGAGAGGTTGAAGTTATCTGGAGAGTCTAGTTTACGTTATGTCATCTTGGATATGAGAGGTATGTTATACTATAGAAGTAAAAATAGCAATTAGATCAATAACCAATGTTTTTGTTTGTCTAGCTAATAAGTGGTAGGATTCTTGTTACCCTAAGGTTAAAAGTTCGAATCTTACCACTATTTAGCTCTAGGGAGCCAACAAGTCTAGACCACTACATAGTACATGTGTGGATGTTATTATGTGAAGGCGAGTTTAAACTTATGACATAACTTAAAGACTAAATTCGGTATTATATTGCAGCCGTCTCATGCATTGACACAAGTGGAATCAGCATGTTTGAAGAAGTTAAGAAGATCATTGACAGAAGAAAGCTTCAGGTACATATATCCTATTACGTAGTTTCACAATTGTTACATGTTCAATCTTAAAAGTACGAAAATCGATATATTTTATATTATCTTACCAAAAATAATGCTGATTCTTATTTAAATGTTTTTTTTTTCCTTGTAAAATTCAGCTTGTATTAGCAAGTCCAGGAGGAGAAGTGATGAAGAAATTGGACAGAGCCAAATTCATAGAGAAATTAGGGCAAGAATGGATACATTTGACCGTTGGGGAGGCAGTTGGAGCATGTAGGTACATGCTTCATACTTACAAGGCTGATGGTCAACCCGAGACGTGGAGCAACAATGTTTGACTTATTTTAAATTATTGATAAATTTGCTATTATTTAAATTTTGTTTTGGTGCTTAATCATAAGAAATTAAGAACAATTAATTAGGTGGCCTGGGGAAGAAAGTATTGTTATTAGCAACTTAATGAAAATTAGAAAGAAGTTGTGATTGTTAATTGGAAGCTAAGGTTTTTATGCCTTCCAAATTAAATCATCAACATGTAAAACTATTTTGTAGTGCATCAAAATGATGCTAGCTATATTGTGTATATTTATGAATCATGAAAAAATATTTCATGGAATTTGCAATCTTCTTCACATTGTAATGCATTGTCATTGCTACTTAATTAGCTTCTTCATCCTTGTATAAATTAAAGCTCCTTCCTTTATAATCTAATCCTACATACAATGAAGCTTTTGCTACGTGTATATGGATTGGATAATGCTATAAGAAGTCGATTAGTTCTCTAGTTGATCTTGCAATTATACAGTTCGACAAGTTTGATTTAATTTATACCATTGTATTTATAGAGGATTAAAGCTTACACTTTCGCATGTACATAGTTAACTATAGAAATACCTACTCCCCCCGTCCCTAAATTACATTCTTGTTTTCCTCTATTATAATATTATGTGAGGAATAAATTCTAGAAATAGGAATGTAATTTAGGGACGGAGGGAGTATTAAATAATTGACTAGAAATCATAATTATTAAATCATAAAAATCCTAGCGTGGCCGCCTAGTACGGCTGTGTTCTTGTTTACTTACTATGCTTATTGACTTGGTGACCAACAAAGCTTCCAAATAAAGATGATAATAATTCAACATTTTCTTATTAAATTACATCAATTGGCACATTTATGATCCAAATTAATTAGGCCCTCGTAGCTTATTTAATTTATGAAATGCATATAGCTTAGCTTTTCATTGTTTAGACTTTAGATGATTGATAATTTGATAACATAATAACATATAGTGTATAACTAATATGAGTGCTTAATCTGAAATATACTCCGTGAATTGATTGGTGGAGACCTTTTATCACGGACCTTGGGAAAGCTTAAAGTAATAGGAGTAGTAATAAGTTAATTAACTACATGTAATGCAACTTGATGCTTGAGAGCTGTATTTTAGCTAATATTACTTGTATGTCATTTTGTTAGATGAAACTATCCCTTACCTTTTATTTTTAAGGATTTGTCGGAGAAAACGACATGTGATTTATCCCACATTAAAAAAGGGAAGATAAGAGCACGCATGTCAATGTTTTTACATATATTTGGGTTAGACACTCAAATCTCAATTTTATATTTGTAGGCAGGTACACTCAATTCATAGGTTTGACCTAAAATGTTTTAATTTTTCAATTCTTTGTTCATTTAATATATTTATTATTGAATTAGAGACTCGAAGAAACTTTAAATGCATGATCCCCCATAGTTTAACGAGAGGAGCCGAACCTATACCACCTCGTTGAAATTAAATTCAATTGTTGTAATCATATATAATTTCTTAAATAATTTCACAAATTAAAAAATTGTATATGTAAAAGTACGTTTTGATTGCCTTTTTAGGGTTGGGGAGGAGGAAAGAGGAGGAGTTTGATCATTTGACCTACTGCCACTATTCTGTTATTTCTGTACACCTAAATTAGCTTAGCGACGAAAAAAGGTGGACAATTATGTCTTGATCTTGTCTATACCACGTGTTTAAGCATGATAATCGTTAAATAAGGAGGCCTAACTATTACTAGGAAATATCTCAAGCTTAAAATGTATGTGTAATTCTTTTGTACGAAATTTACTTTGTTCGATTGTTATTTATGATCACAAATTGACAATATAGTACTTTACCCTTAACATCTACAATTCAGTCATTATTAGATAGTATACTTTGGGATCTGTTCACTTCAGCTTAATTTCAATTCAGTTCAGTTCAGTTCAGCTTTCAGTTCAATTTAGATCCAATCAGTTTAGTTCAATTTAGATCCAATCAGTTATATAAATTGCATAATACTTAATTAGTTAATTTATTAAAATTAATCTCACATAAATTAGTTGTATTATTAATTATGAAAGCTGAAAATTAGGGAAACAAGTCCACTCTTAGTAGAAAGTGAGTTATGACTTTTGAATACCTAAAAACACAATGCAATAATAGGCAAAGAATAATTAGGCAATGCTTGACCCCTAATAAGTGATTATGACATTTAACGTCTCTCCAAGACCAAGCCACGTGTCCAAGTGACGTAATATCCACAAGTGGCTTCCTTTAATTTGGACACTCTCCAAAGTCCAAACCATATGCCTTGATCTTCCTCTATATATACTCTTCAATTCATTACCTTATGATTTCATCTCTCAAGTCTATAAATTAATGTTCCTCTCCCCATTTTTCTTCTATCAAATAAAAAAAAAAAATCATTAATTTATAGACGTTTTATCAATATTAAAATACATACATAAGTCATATCATTTACTTCATAAATAAAATCTAGTACAATCACGTTATAACTTGTAACACTATAGTAATCGTGTTATCATATGGGGGTGGTGGAGGATCAACAATATGTGTACCCTAGTGCGAATATGGAGCAATGTAAGAGCCGAGTGGCGGTGCCACCACCTCAACCATTCTTAAACTCTCTACAAGCCTCATTGAAGGAGACATTCTTCCCCGACGACCCATTGAGGCAGTTTAAGAACCAGCCGAGATCTAGGAAGTTCATACTAGGGTTGCAATACTTCTTCCCTTTCCTCGAGTGGGCTCCGAAGTATAGTTTGGAGTTCTTGAAGTCGGATCTCATTGCCGGAGTCACCATTGCTAGCCTTGCTATCCCTCAAGGGATCAGCTATGCTAAACTTGCTAACTTGCCCCCAGTTCTTGGCCTATGTAAGTACAATAGTATACAATATACAAACTATTTAACATTGGAATATACATATACATGTTCTTAATTATGTGTATTTATTATTTCAAATTATAGTTTATGCATCGTATATGTTTATGGGTTTCACCTTTAATTTCATGCACTACATCATTATCATACTATACATGACCTATATTGCAAAGATCAGCTAACGAACTATGAATCTATGACCTAATTATAGGTGTACCACTTTGATTTTTGTGGCTTTTACAAACAAAACATAAGTAAATAAATGTGATGCCTTAGCTTATATATAAACAATTAAACACAAAATGCGTACATGTCTATGATTCACTCCCTATTTTTTCTTATCAAGTGAGATTTTGTTATAATTAAACGTCTAAAAGTGTGTCATTCTAACATACACTTACATATTTCATTGTCATTTATTATTACATTTTTGTATTTATTTACAATTTTTATTTTTATTTTGGGTGTGTTATACTTGCACAGATTCTAGTTTTGTTCCACCATTGGTGTACGCGATGATGGGGAGCTCTAGAGACTTGGCTGTGGGTACAGTCGCGGTGGCATCACTCTTGACAGGGTCTATGCTAAGCACCGTCGTGAATCCAACCAAGGATCCCAAACTATTTCTTCATCTTGCATTTACAGCCACCCTTGTTGCTGGAGTTTTCCAAACTTCTTTAGGCCTTTTGAGGTTGGTACTACAATTACTTTCAAATTTAAAACTACTTCTACATTACTACTATATACAAATTTAATTTTCTCTAACATAAGCAACATATGTAGTGTCAATCTATCTAGCTTATTTATGTACATGTATCCTTTGTTCATTCGATATAATGTTACAATTTTAAAAATTAAAGTAAATTATGGTTCAATCTTAAAATGTATACAAAATTATTACGAAGTATAAGTATATAGTACACCGTAAAATGGTAAAAGTGATCTATTTTCTCATAATATATGTACTACGTGTACTTGTTGTCCATACTTCAAACTAGATATTTATTTTTCCACATGAAATCTTAATAATTTTAGAGGACAAAATATAAATTGTTTATAATTGCTTCAAAATCTGTAAAGCAGAAAATAGATCTAACTTTAAGTAGCAAGTGACCATTCTTAATAATTTTCTTCAATTCCCACATTCTGAGTATGATTGGATAGAGTTTAGATGTATGGATAAATCCATGCAAATTAAAGTTGGCAAACTCAATTAATGACAAAATTAAACAAATTCTTTTGGTAATATTTTTGTAATTTTGCTTTTGGACCCTTCTTTCCCTTTTTTGATAATTTATTTCACCCTATATTTTAATTAATTCTTTGTCATGTCATATGGTGAACTTTTTAATAATTGCAACTTTTACGTAAAGCCAAAATTCTTAATTATTATGTCCAAGCAATGAACAAAACACCACTAATTAATTATTCTACCTTGTTAAATACGAGTCTAGGCCACATTTTTCACAGGAGAGTGCAAGTCCACCGCTTTATAAGACAAAGGAAGTTTCACCTCAAAACCATACGACAATGAGGGAAGTAGTCCCTACCCTTATTAAGTGGCCGCAATTATCTTCTTTCTGTAATGTGGAATACACATCCCAATACAAACTCTTACTTAGGGCTGTCAAACGGGTCGTGTCGTGTCGGGTTCGTGTTCGTGTCGATATTAAACGGGCTGAAAAACCCTTGATCCAAACCTAACCCGTTTATTAAACGGGTTGAAAACCCTTGACCCAAACCTAACCTGCTTATTAAACGGGTTACCCGTGTAACCTTTTACCCACTTAGTATATAATAAACTAATTAATATTCAATTCAAAAAAAAAAGAAAAAGACATCATTAGTTTGTTAAAGATATTACAACAACTTTATGTTAGTAATTTTAACAATAGATACCACAAGGTTTTAAAGTTAGTAGTTTTAACAATACAACCATACATAAGAATTGTTTCAAATTATCCGCCAAATTAGATTTAATTTATAAAAGATGAAAATAATAATTTTTTCGTCAAATCAACCGCCAAAAATATTTCCAAAATGTATAAATGGTGTCAAAATAATTTACAAAATTACAAGTTTTGAATAGAAAAATTCAGTTATTTTTACTACTTAATTAATAGATTAAGCGTGTGAGGTTCGGGTTGACGGGTTGTCGTTCAACCCATTTATATAATCGTGTTATGCGTGTCGATTTCGGGTTGAAAGTTTCAACCCAAACCTAACCCGTTTACTTTCGTGTCGTGTTCGTGTCAACCCAATTATGTAAACGGGTTGAGAATTCTTGACCCAAACCCACTTATTTCGTGTTGGGTTCGTGTCGGATTATCGTGTCGTGTCAGCTTTTGACAGCCCTACTCTTACTTAATGTAGGACAACACACCAGTCACATATAAGTTTTCTCATGGGCTCAACATACTTATAATTATAAAGGTTTTTGTTACTGTAATAAGATAGATTAATTATGTGATTAATGGATCGATATTCGATAATTATGCAGGTTAGGGTTCATAGTAGATTTTCTATCACATGCAGCAATAGTGGGATTCATGGGAGGAGCAGCAACAGTGGTGTGCTTGCAACAGCTCAAGGGAATTTTTGGACTTACTCATTTCACACAATCCACAGATCTCATCAATGTTATGCACTCTGTCTTTTCTCAAGAACACCAGGTTTATTTATATCACTCTATAAAATTAATATTACCTAGTATACGCTAAAATAGCAAAAATTGTACATCCAATAATGCATAACAATTTGTCTTTTGGCATAATAGGTTTTATTCTTTTGGAGTTAAAATTCATCTACTTTTATTTCTAGTTTATTTTAGTTCAATCCGCCAGCTAGGCCAGTCTATAGTCAGTTTCCTCTTATATTATTCCAAAATTATATATAAGTTGAAATATATAAGTACATATCACCACTAGGGCTGGCAATCCCTGACCCGACACAAACCCGACCTGAAGTTATTGAGAGAAACCCGACCCGAACAACCTGAATTCGACCCGATTTGACCCAAATTTCATATTTCATAATAATATTAAGTTTTACACTATTTTTATAGTTTTTAATCATAACTCGAAATCGACCCGAAATCCGACCCGAACCCAACCCGCTGACCCAAATTGCCACCCCTATTAAGCAATAGCCATTTTTTTTGACCAATCAATTGAATTCATTGAAACTTGAAAGCATTGTAGTCATGATATATTAATTGGTGTCTATGTTTTTGTTGTTATGCAGTGGAGATGGGAAAGTGTGGTATTGGGATGTTGCTTCCTCTTCTTCCTGCTTCTCACTAGATTCTTTGTAAGTGCACTAAGATAAATTCTTTCTTAGCTTAAATGCTTTATTTTTCACATGAAATTATTATATTTTCTATATTACTCCGTAATATTATATCAATGTACATGTATAGTGAATTAGTGAGAGCACAATGAGCATCATACATGCGTGCATGTTGTGTAGAAAAGTGTACGGGCCAGGGTAGGGCTAGTAATCCGTATTGGGTAGCTTAAATTAAATAAACGTACTTTTACAATGAGATGATAAATGATACTATCTCCGTTTATTGTTATCTGTAACTTTGAAGTATTATTTGAGAGACATAAAATATTTATATTTCAAAGTTGCAGATAACAATTAACGGAGGTAGTACATACAATGATATAATCTTTACTCCTGTATTGTTTGGGACGACAATTTGTTAAATGGAATGCAGAGCAAAAGAAAACCAAAGTTGTTTTGGATATCAGCAATGGCTCCTTTGACATCGGTTATATTGGGAAGCCTACTTGTTTATCTCACCCATGCTGAAAAACATGGTATCCAAGTGGTAAGCTTCCTCAACTCTCTTTTTTTTTTTTTTTTTTTGAGTAAATTATTTACTTCATAATTTGTTTAATACACGATTACACGTATCTTTTTTAGACTTATACATTGTTCCTTTTTTTTTTTTTTTTTTTTTTTGAAATCTACTACAAGTAGTAAAGAAGTATAGGCACATGAGAATATTGGGTTGGATTGGAACAAGTGAGTCCAAACCGCTATGGGCTGAAATGTTAGAAATGTCGGCCCATTATTAATGTTATTTGGTAAAATATAAAAAATTGTGGATGATACTATTTAATACCATTAATAATGTAATATAATTAATTATTTGAAAAAAAATATGTTAATTATGAACTATATAATTATTAAAATTTGATTAGTCTTTGAACAAGTTCTTAAATTTTAACTTAACATTTAATGTTACTATTCTTTACTTTCATTTAAAACTGCTCTGTAAAGTTCTTTTTACTTTTACTTTAGTCTTTCGTGTTATATATTAAACTTAATGAATTTGTTCAACTTGGGACATTTACAGATAGGTTACTTAAAGAAGGGTATAAATCCACCATCCTTTGGTGACTTTGTATTCATTTCTCCTTACTTTCCGGTGGCTCTCAAAACCGGAATCATTACCGGTGTCATTGCTATGGCTGTGAGCTTCTATACCTTGACCATCAAATTTCGTATTAGTTAACATGAAGTTTAGAAAATTAATCATATACTAATCAAAATGCAGGAAGGAGTTGCTGTAGGAAGAAGCTTTGCCATGTTTAAGAATTACAATATTGATGGTAACAAAGAAATGATTGCCTTTGGCATGATGAACATTTTTGGGTCTTGCACCTCTTGCTACCTTACCACTGGTACGTAACCTTTTACTTAATTCCATATATATGTTTTGCTACGATATTATTCCCTCTATTTCATAATACACGCACAATATATATATATTACTCTTTAGCCTTATTTAGTACACACTCGATTAGTATTTGTTAAACAACTTTGTGGTTAACTAACCACGTACAATATTGAATGCCTAGGTCCATTTTCAAGATCAGCGGTGAACTACAATGCAGGGTGTAAAACAGCAGTTTCAAACATAGTCATGTCAGTGGCAGTAATGATCACATTATTGTTCTTAACACCATTGTTCTATTACACTCCTCTTGTAGTACTTTCATCCATTATCATCTCTGCCATGCTCGGACTCATAGATTATGAGGCTGCCATCCATTTGTTGAAGATTGACAAATTCGATTTTATGGTTTGTATGAGTGCCTACATTGGTGTGGTCTTTGGTAGTGTTGAAACTGGCCTAGTGGTCGCGGTATGTTAATCTTTTACTCCGTATGGTAGTTCTTAACCCCTTTAAAGCTAGCCATGTAGTAAAACACTTCATGCATACTATTTTGGTTATTTTTATTGTTGTCGGGTCAGTTTTGTCTAGTCTAAGGGCATATTCACATTTACTGAACTGAACTGAGCTGAGCTGAACTGAAATGAACTGATTGGAGCTGAACTGAGCTGAGCTGAACTGAACCGATTAGAGCTGAACTGAACTGAGCTGAAATGAATATTTTATGAGAGAGGAAAATTAGGAGCTGAACTGAATTGAACTGAACTGATTGGAGCTAAACTGAACTGAACTGATTAGAGCTGAACTGAACTGAACTGAAATTAAGTAAATATGAACAGACCCTAACTAGTCCTCATAATAACTTGGATGGTCAAAATATTGCATAAAATTATGTATTTATTTTTGGGACTAATATAAGGTAGTTGTTATTGTTTGATTATGAATAATTTGCAGGTTGCATTTTCTGTGCTAAGGTTGTTACTATTTGTAGCAAGACCAAGAACTTTTGTTATGGGCAATGTGCCAAATTCGATTAGTTATCGAAGCATTGACCAATACCCTGCGGCTCAAACTGTCCCTGGGATACTCATACTTGAAATTGGTGCTCCTATATTCTTTGCCAATGCTACTTACTTAAGAGATAGGTATGTAATCTCTTATTAATTACTAAGCTAAGCTAGATAGAGGAAAATTGACTAGGAATCGAGTTTTTCTTACAAATGATATTTTCGTGTTTGTTAACAGAATCATAAGGTGGATTCACGAAGAAGAAGATAGGTTAAAATCATCCGGAGAGGCCAATTTACATTATGTGATTTTGGATATGAGTGGTAAGTTTACATTGTACCTACACTTAGCATAACCAGGCTCCAATCGAATTAACATTTCTTAGTTTTGAACTTAGATGTATATTACTACATATATAATTTTATTAATAGTTCGAGTTAGACATTATGAAAATAAAATTTGTGGCAATTGTAGCGGTTGGAAGCATTGATACGAGTGGAATCAACATATTTGAAGAACTTAAGAAGGTTATGGATAGAAGAGATCTCAGGGTATATATTCTTTTATCATTATTGACTTAATAATCTACGTCGATTCTTAATTATTAGACATACTTGAAAAATAAGAATTATTTTTGTAATCTCCTCTTTTATTTGATTAGCTTGTATTGGCAAATCCGGGAGGAGAAGTAATGAAGAAATTGCAAAGATCGAAAGTAGTAGAATTGTTAGGAGAAGAATGGATACATTTGACTGTTGGAGAGGCAGTTGGAAAATGCACATACATGTTGCATACATATAACCCAAAGTCAACCCCGAAGTCAATGGGTGATCAATTAGAGACATGCACCAGCAACAATGTTTGAATTTAGCAACAGAAATTTGCAATTATTTGTTGATATAATTAGTTGATTACTAGTGCATCAAAATGATGCAATAGTATGTAATTTATAAGCCTTAATAAGCTTCAAAATTATGTTTAATCTTAAATTGTAGCCATTACAAGCTATTTGATTTGTAGTCGTCTTTGAATCAATTTGTGACAAATATTGTTCGTGGATATAGAATTATTATGACAAAAGTTGTTATTGTTCAATGTTTATCTCACTTAATATAACAATATTTGTGATTTAAGTACAGTACTCAAAATGTAGAATTATACAAACACTTCTTTCATTCCAAATTTAATGGCACGTTTTGACACTATTTATAAATTTTAATTTTGACTAGCTTTTGTGATTTAAGATTTTGTTGAAGTTCACTAACTTCTCTTAATGTATTTTTTCTAAATATCAAATATATATATAATTATCTCACTTAACTTCTCTTAACGAGCGCGCCGGGGCGTTAGATAAGGATAAATTATATTGGTTGAAATGATATTAAGTTAGTAATTCATGACAAAATCACGGGCCGTTCGGTGTAATTAATGTTAATTTTACTCTAATATTTGTACTTTAATTCTCTTATCTAACGCCCCGGGGGCGCTCATTAGCTTTTGCCATATATATATATTGATATTTTTTTTTAAGGAAATATATAGTGATAATTAGAGATATTAACAGTTGAATTTGTGCATTGACACATGTAATAAAATAAATGCGTATCTAATGAAAAGCTAAAAATTAAAAAAAAAAAAATCAATGAAAATAATAATTAATTACACATTGAACGTTATACAATCCTAAATTAACAAGAGTACATTATGAGTAAATGCTTTTTCTTTTTTTTTTTTTTTTTTTTTTTTTTTTTTTTTTTTTTTGAATTCAAAGGAGGATCCAAAGGAAATAAAAAGAACAAGAAAATAAAAACAAACACACCAAACAAAAGAAAACTACCTATGGAGGGATAAGCCGAGGCATAGCTACTCCTCTAAAATACGACTAAGTTCGACTGACACATTATTACTATAAATTTCCAATTGAGTGTCATAAATGCTTATTTATAGCCTTGTGAAATCATTATCTTTTCTAATTATCAACCTTAAAAAAAAAAGAAAAATCCAAATTTTGTTTTATATTATTGGTCTAAATTTATTATTACTCCGTATTAAACTATTTTTATTTTTTACGAAGTATTTTTTTTTTAAAGGAAAAACCTTGAGTACACACATTGTTATACGACCCAGTTCGCCAAAATTCAAAGTGACAGTTTCCAAAAAAAAAAAAAAAAAAAAAAAACCAATTTCAGAGATTAAGCACTCCTCTTCTTCATACTTCAGAGTTCAGTACTATTACTAGGGTTCTTCCTAAATTCATATATTTCCCATTAATTTTCCAAAATTACATAAATTTCCAGGCTTCAATAGCAATTTCGTTGAATTAAACCCATCTGCAACTGTTTGCCATTTCAAATTATGGCTCCTCTGAAGAAGAAATCAAAGAAGAAAGATTTGAAGAAATTAAAGAAGAAAACTAAAACAGTGAATGTTGTTCCAATTGAACCCAGACCCATTGAATCTGATTGGTGGGATAGTTTTCTCCACAAAATCTCCTCCTCCCCAGGTAACCAATTTTCTCTTTCCATAGTTAATTTACGCTAATTTTCTGTCATGAAATTGCAATTTGTTGATGTATATTTACCTGGGAATTTGTTAATTTTAGGGAAATCTTTGTTTGATTTCTGAATTGCTTCTAATTTTATTTTGTTGATGTTATTTGAGTTCTAGCTGAAAATGGGTATGTTTATAATTTTTCTTTATTGTTGTTGTTGTTGTTAATTGTCTATGAAAACTACTTAGCTATAATGAAGGGTAATAGGGTGTCCATTCCACAATCGGATATTGTTGTTCTTGTTGATTTTCTATGAAACTATTTGGCTATAATGAAGGATAGTTTGGTTTCCATTCTACATTCGGGTATTGTTATATTAATTTACACCCTCAAACGTTCTCCTCCGCGGTTGGTGAATTTGAGAGGGTGTAGAATAGTAGATTTACACAAGATATAATATGGAAATTACACTAGTTGATTAAGTTACGAAAATGTTGGTTAAGTGACTAGAAAATTTGTTATTTGGGAATCTTTCAGGTTTAACAATACATAGTGATGAAGAGGAGGCATTCAAGTTTTTCTTTAGGGTGTCAAAAAAGACATTTGAGTATATATGTTCACTTGTTAGAGAGGACTTGATATCGAGACCACCCTCGGGGTTGATCAACATTGAGGGGAGGCTCTTAAGTGTTGAGAAACAGGTTGCAATTGCAATGAGGAGGTTGGCTTCTGGTGATTCACAGGTTTCCGTTGGTGCCTCTTTTGGGGTTGGTCAGTCCACTGTTTCTCAGGTCACTTGGAGATTTATAGAGTCATTGGAGGTTCGTGCTAAGCACCATATTAAGTGGCCTGATCAGGATCGGTTGGAGGAGATCAAAACAAAGTTTCAAAGTTTGTTTGGGTTGCCCAATTGTTGTGGTGCGGTAGATGCTACTCATGTTCTTATGACTCTACCGGCTGTTCAAACATCAGATGACTGGTGTGATCAAGCCAATAATTATAGCATGTTGCTTCAGGGAATTGTTGATGATGAAATGCGGTTTCTTGATGTTGTCACTGGTTGGCCTGGGGCAATGTCGGTGTCTAGATTTTTGAAGTGTTCTGGGTTTTATAAGTTTTGCGAAAATGGAGAGCGATTAAGTAAAAAATTGAGGTTAGATGATGTAGAGATCAGAGAGTACATTGTCGGTGGAGTTTACTACCCTCTTCATCCTTGGCTCATGATCCCTTATGAAAATCAAGATTCTACCCTCATGAACTCAAAATATAAGGAGGCACATGAGGCTGCAAGGTATTTGGCAGTGAGGGCATTATCATATTTGAAGGGAAGTTGGAGAATTCTTAGCAAGGTCATGTGGAGGCCCGATAAGAGTAAGCTACCCAGCATAATCTTAGCCTGTTGTTTACTCCACAACATTATGATCGATTGTGGTGATAAATTGCTCTCTGATATTGCTATTCCTGGTCACCATGACTTGGGTTATGAAGAGCAATCGTGCAAGCTTGTTGATACCTCAGGGGGTACCATGAGAGATAATTTAGCTACATATTTGCAGCCTAGATAAAGAAGGCACTGATTATTGACTTAAGCATGTCTCCATCTTTGGTTTCCGGCAGTCATTTTTTTTCTTGGGGTTGAGGGGTTAGGAAGCCTTCAATGGGGTTTTTGTAAATTTAGGGATAAGAGATAATTTAGATGAATGCAAGTTGAGTGTCTGCAGTATCTGAAATATTTAAAGCTGTTGTATAACATATGCTGTTTGATTACTTGCTTTTCAATGAGAAAGAACCCTGTTAATTTCAAATATTACAGTTCCTTTTTTTTTTTTTTTTTTTTTTTTTTTTTCAAATTCTATATATACTGATTATTTAAGAACTAAGTGGAACTCACCTGGTAATTCTGTAAGAGCTTGAGTGTACGAGTCTAGAATAATGAGTTGCTTGTAGAAAAATCAGTTAGTACAAGAGCAGAATATGGATAGAAAGCATTTTCTTTTATTTTTGTTATAAATTAATTTTAGGCAGCCCCTATCATTTCTTGTAAAGACCTATTTAATTAATTTATCTTAAATGTATTTATTGCCCTAATCTGAACTATCTTCCTAAACTAAGTGGACAGGTGAAAAGAACCAGAAGGTAAATTAAGTTCAGACAACAACTAATAACAGCTATCCAAATTCAACTTACAACTAACATAGTCTAAATTAAATAAAATTAATTAACAGAAAATTAGGTGAATAGAAACGCAGCTTAACTAATAATTGTGGAATGGAAGTAACAATAACATCAACTATCAAGTAATATGGAGCAGTACATTCAACAAACTTCTTTTTTGTTTGTTTTATTTATTGTCCAAAGTTTTACTTCTACTGTTTCAATATAGTTTGCTCACTTTCCTTTTATGTCTATCGAATTTATTTTGTGCAATTCTAAAATTGCCAATGACACTATTTTTGTTTCACAAATTTTTGTATGCGACTGGCCACGTAATGCGGCAGCCGGCAGGGGTTACTTGTAGGGTGTTATTTGTTTTGTTAGGGGTTACTTGTATTTTGTGATTACTTGTATGAGTGTTATCGGTTTTGGTCAGGGGTTAGTTGTAGGGTGTTACTGGTTCTGTATGGGGTTTTGGTACAAGTAACCCCAGAATACAAGTAACCCATACAAGTAATCCCATACAAGTAATCCCAGAATTTAAGTAACCCCCTACAAGTAACCCAAAATACAAGTAACCCAAAATACAAGTAACCCAAAATACAAGTAACCCATACAAGTAATCTCAGAATACAAGTAACACTCTACAAGTAACCCCTACCGCACCATGTGGCCTGCAGCACTGAAAAATCTCTGATTTTGTTTTTGTTTTTGTTTTTATTTTTATTTTTTATAAAAAATTACATATTATTTCCAAGTTGGGCTGCTACATTTTTTTTTTGCATCAACTGATCGTATATATCTTGATTATTTCTGAGGTAATTATCAATTTTATTGTTATCATAATCTTGCATATCCATAGAAGTTTTATGAATTTCAAGAATTCAATTTTTTCTAGGGTTTTAGATTCATTGGAGGAAAGCCCAATAATTGGAGGAGATGAAAAGGAATTTCAGAGCCATTAACTCAATTTTGATGGTTGGGGTTAACCCCACATCCTGGTATATTCTCTTCCTATTTTCAATTTTGTTTTAATTTATTTTAGAATAATATTGATTTTCCTGCTTTGAATGAACTTTGTCAAATTTGTGTTAGTGGCTTTTGATATAAATTGCTAACTATTCTAAACAATCTAAAGTAATTGTATTAGTTCAAATTAGTAATAGCTCATCTTTCCCCCCTTCTCTACATTGCCTATTGAATCAAGTGATTGTTCATTTGTTCTGTTCTCATGTGTAGCATGCTAAGATTGCTAACATAAGGGTATTCTTTATTATTTTGATACTCATATTATATAACACAAGGGAACATTTATTGGAAAGCACCTGATATGTATCATGTTTTGCCAGAAAGTACTTGTCATGGAGTGTTTATCATTTTGTCCGAAAGCATCTAGTATGTATCACAATGCACACATTCTTTTTATGAGTAATTGTCAACATTTTGTCAACCTATGGCAATATGATGATGATTACTAATTTACTATCGTCATTTGGCAATTTAGGGTCATATGGTGATCAGTTATCAGTGCTAAGAAGTCATTGGTACCAACTAACGTTTGATTAGGTCATGACTATTTAGTACCAAGATTAAAACTGACAACTTCTTCAATTATATAACCATTCAGGAAAGACTTTTGATGGAATTTATGAGGTTGCAAAGGTATGATTGCATTACTAAACTTCCATTTCATTGATTCCTTGACTCTGCATAAACCAAATTCTCTCCTTGACATTGTGCTTTGATATTTTCTTATCATTCTTTTTTCGACCCACAATACTTACTCTTGCTTTTTCATTTGCGGTTTTGGATTTCACATATTGATAACCAACAAGTTTCACTTGCTTTTAAACTGCTTCAATCTTCCGAGTCAGGCCCAAATTGAGATTTAGTTGTGCAGGTTTGGCCTCTGGTTCAATCTGCTTCAGGATTCAGGAATGACATTTTTAGTAGAATATATCACCTTGCTGAGAGTAACTTGTTTTAAGTGGAGGAATAACCTTGGATCCTCTACTATGCAAGGAAGATTGTTATCTCCTTGTGGTTATAATGTTATATTGCCCATATTACTCCTATTTTTCAGCTGTCAAAGGTTTTGGACTTTTGGTTAGGATTTAGGATTAGTGTTTTACCATGACTCAAAATATGCAGAGCCACACATAAAATGGACGGTGGCATAACTTCACTTAACCTCTCAAGGGAAAGGGTAATGCAGAGCTAGATAAATTCAGATAAAGTAGGCAAAGTGCTTATTCTGGCTAGGTGTTTTTTTAATTTTTAAATTTTTTTTTTTCCTATTTACTACAAAAAAGGAAAACCCTTGCGAGCAGCAATTTTCTCATGAAGTACCATATTATCATTGATGTAGCAAACTATGTACAAGCTAGTGATATTAAGACAATAGGAAGTAGACATACATAAGAACTTCAATATTCCATCACAAACCATATCCTTTATTACTAGTATATAACATGTAGAGCTGAACTCTCTCGTCTATGTCTTTATGCTCTCCTATCTCTCCTAGTTGGCCTCCTCCTTCCGAAGGTGTCCATAAACCATTCATGGTACTTGTCAGTGATGTAGATTTTCCCAATTACAAAGCCAACTATGGTCCCACTAATACAACCCAGTGATCTGACGACCCAATCAATTAACTCAGAATCGTCATTGCTCTCATCAATATTCACTGTTGGCGGTGGCAGTGGCAGTGGCACATCTTCATTTACACACTTCTTGGATAATAAACTTCCACACAACCCGGGGTTTCCTTGGAATGAGGTATCATCAAAGGTATTGAATTGGTTTCCTTGTGGTACTGGGCCCATGAGATGATCATTATTGGAAATGTTGAACACCTCTAGTGATGTCAATTGTGATAGTGCTGGAGGAATTGCACCAGAGAGTTTGTTAAGAGAAAGATCTAGTGATTCAAGGTCTGTTATGTTGGCTACAGAGGGTGGAATTCTACCTTCAAGATTATTGTTGGACAAGTTGAGTGCTTGAAGCCCCTTGAGATCCCCAACGACATCTGGTATCCTGCCCGTGAAGCTATTACTTGATAAATCAATGACCCTAAAGACTTTAAGAACCTTTGGGTAAAGAATTTCGTTGCCTTTGTTTGTTATGGTGATCGAGTACTCAAAATTCTGTTCAGAAATTACTAAATCTGTTCCCACCTTAAAGTAGAAAGTAATCAGAGTATTGTATGAACCTGATTGTTCTTCTTTAGAATCTCTCATTGCATGCCAATTTTGAAAGTACCTTGATGGTAAATGACCTGTATGAAGATTGTGGGATAGGTCAATAATGCGCAAGAAGCGGAAACCGAGGTAAGGTTTTGGATGCATTATGCCTCCAAAAAATTTATTATGGCTCAGGACAAGAACTTGCAACTTTGGGAGACTTCCTAACCATGATGGAAAAGAATCATTAATTTGATTTCTTCCAACATCAAGTACCTCAAGCATCTTACAATTTGCAAGTGACCTTGGAAGCTCACCTCCCAATTGATTTTGACTCAAGTTGATCATCTTCAGTTTGCAGTATTTTGAGAATTTTATGGAACTCGTGCCACGGAGATTGTTACCTCGCAGGTTCAGAAGCTGTAGAGATTCACCAAGCTGACCCACGCAATCTGGTATCTGTCCGGTCATGTTGTTGCCAGACAAATCAAGGGAAATTAGAGACTTTGCATTGCAAATTTGCCTGGGAATAACTCCAGTCAACAGATTATCTGAGATATCGTAAAACTTCATAGAACCTGGTGGAGAAGGAACTAGTCCTTGTAACTTATTACCCCTGAAGCAAAAGTCCTCCAAATGGGTCCACGGAAGCTCTGCTGCAGGCTTTTCAAAGCCTGTCAAATTATTCTGGGAAAGATCAATTTTAAGGAGATTCTCTTTAGTTGTATTCACCAACCATTGTGGTAAATTACCCTTGATTTTGTTTCCTTTGAGTGATAGTGATTGCAGCTCATTTTGATACTGAAGGAATTGCGGAAAATCGGTCAAGTTGCAAAATTCTAGTTCCAAGAGCTTGAGCTTTGGAAGAGATGAATTGGTAGTAGAACTAGGAAATGTTAGGTTGAGTTGAGATAAAGCTAGATTACGAAGATTCTTTAGATGAAAAAAAATTTCGAATTTGCCAAACAAGTTGTTGTAAGACAAGTCTATTGATTGAAGGTTGGTAAACTGAGAAAACCATTGTGGTATTGGACCATCTAATTGATTGTTCTCCAGATACAGTTGCCTTAGCTTGGTTAGGTTTGCAAACCATTGTGGAAATGGACCTATTATCTGAGATGAAGCGAGATCTAGATAATTAAGTTTTGTAAAGTTTGCAATAAAAGGAGGTATCTCAGTAGCTAGTTTCATTTCAGCAAGGCGTAAATAACTGAGATTGTGTAGCTTGGACAACTGCGAAAACAAGTCTTTTGGCCTGAATTCTAGATTCGAGAAATCTAAAGCTTCGAGGCTGCTAAGATTAGTGATAGAGAAGGGGACTTCACCTTTGAAGTTATTGCGACTTAAGAGTAAAACGGTAAGTGTTGTCATGTTAGCCAGAGAAGATGGAAGTGATCCTGAGAAATAACAACCACATAGGTCGAGTTGTTCCAAATGAGCAAGATTTCCAATTGAAGGTGGCACTTCTCCTGAAAAAGCTGTGCCAAATAGATACAGCTCTTTGAGAGGGTTAGTAGATTGAAACTGAGGCAAAAATCCTGCTAAAACTCTATTGCCACTCAGGTAAAGGAATTCAAGTTGTGGCAATTTGAAAACACTTGTTGGCAGTTCTCCATACAAGTTACAGTATTGGAGGGAAATAGCTTTTAGAGAGGTTAGATTTGTGAGGATGATTGGAACTTTAGTAGATAAGTCAACCATATCAAGATAGAGTTTCTGAATACGAGTTAGGTTTCTGAGTAACTTCTCAAGACCCCGACCCTGAAGTTTCAAGTTAAGTTGGCTGTTAGCTAAAGAATCACCATTGTTGGAAAGATCAAGGGTATAAAGCTGTGATAATTTTGAGATTTCAGATGGGATTTGGCCGCTAAATGATGAATAGGAGAGATTAAGATTTTGTATCTTGTTGATTTGGCCGAGTTTAGAGGGAATGAGAGAGTAGTTAAAATCATTAAAGGCAAGATTAAGCTTTTTAAGATGAATGAGGCTGAAAAGGGTGCTGTTAGGAGGAAAATTTCCATAAAGACAGCTGCTACTGAGGTCGAGCCCTGTCACATGACCTGTCTCCTCCTCGCACTCAACACCATCCCACATACAACAATCCCTTGTTAGCTCACCTGACCATGATTTCACCTTTGGATATGCAGATGCAGAATCAGAAACAGCGCAGTTTATAAGGAAACTCTGCCTGAACTGCTGCAATGCCAATCTTTCATGATCAGCACATGATGGCCGCGAAGAGGACACAAAATTGTTTAGTTTAATGGCATGAGAACATACTGGAACTAAGAAAAGAATGTAAATGCATGACAAATAACACATGAACATAGTGTTATTATGATGCAGCTTTTACTTATAGGTTCTTGTTTGTTTAGAAAAAAGAAGTAAGCAAAAAGGTTTGTTTTATAGACAAGAGAAGGCATGATTTTCTTTGCTGGTCAAAGAAGTTATTGAATTTTCGGTATCTGCTTTGAAGATTGTGGGTACAAAAATATTCTGACTAAGTGTGAATCCATTCTATCTTGTAAGGATGTTATTTGAACGTTCTAGGAAATTTGAAGGTATAACCTAAGAATTTTCGCACTTGCCTAGTTTTTAAGGGGGGACATATTGAAGTCAGCATTTTAACAGATTGCTGAAGAATTTGTGCAAAGCACTAGTGAACTGCCAATTTCTGGGAATATGAAAACTAGAAAAGCATACTTGAGAGAGTAAAAAGTTACTGTACAGATTAGGGATGGAGAAAGAAATATGATTGATGAGATGGTGAGAGAAAAGCATAAAAAGTCTTTGTAAAGACCTTGAAATTTATGGTGGATATAGTACCTGACCTACCTATTGTATTTATCAATTTGATTTTGAATTTGAATTTGAATTTTCTCTTTGTTTGACTTTTTATCTTTGGTGAAGCATATATGGAGTAGTGTAATTGGCTGTTTGATTTTTCTTGGTTATTGATTACAATAACTGTTGATAAAATTAGATTTGTTATGAAGTGCTATTTTAGTATTTACGATAAAATTCATTAGTTTGTAGTGATGAGCTTCTCTGGGAAGTGAGAACTAATAAGTAACAACCTGACATGGTAATATTCCCTTTATTCTATGTTATTTTCATCTAAGACTAAGAGTATACAGAATATTTCAAGAGGTGTTACTGTGTTAGTGATTAAATTGGTATCTGAATTAACAATTTATCACATATTGATTATTTTATCTAACAACTTATGATGCACTGATACTTAAACTGACAAATATATGAAAAATCAAAATGGAGGGAGTAACTAGTGAAGTTGATATAGGAGCTAGAGGGCCAACAATGGACAGTTCTTAGTTTTCAGAATATATATTGATAAGGGTTAGACCATTTGTTTTTAGCTAGGTTAGTCAGAGAAGTCCTCGAGAAAAGTGATAGAGACGGGAGTTGTTAATCATAAGGCACCAAAGAATAAAGAATAGGCAAATTACTCTGCATTAGGATCAATAGTACTGTATGATAATTTTTTCAATGATAGCAATGATATACTGTGCAACTTATTTTATGCTGCTACGATGTATAATCTACCAATGCAGGCTAGAATGATGCAGATGTCTGTAATAAATCTAATTGGTTTGCTTCAGGAATGATGGTAGCAGTATTGTTGTTTGACATGGGAAGTTGTTGCTGTTAGAGGATCAAACTTGAACACCTAATACAGAGGTAAGAAATATCTTGTCTTAATTTTTATGTTTCATGGAGATATGAAGATAAATTTGACAGCGGCAGGGCTGCATTTCTAAGATGTTTGAAGGGATACTTGCATTTTAACATTTAGCTAATTAATTTTTGGTAGAAGTTGTTTAAGTAATGTATCTTAGTATGTTTTTTACTCCACAATATTGTGATTTATTGTGTTGATAAATTACTCTCGGATATTGATATTCCTAGACTCCTGGTCACCATAACTTGGGTTATGAAGAGCAGTCTTGAGCAGTTGAGCCCCTTCAAAGGGGTATTCTGTATATTTGGAAATACAGAAGAATGTAACTTGACTATCTGCGACTGCAGCATCTGATATGTTTTAAGCTGTCGTATTATGCATGTTGGTTTGATTTCTTGTTCAGTTGCTTATTGTTGAGTATTGCTTAGTTGCTTATTAGGACTTGGAGTGATGACTTTAACAGTGTGGGTTTGGATAAAAATATGAAAGAAAAGAAGGGGAGGGAGGTGAAGGGGAGAGGGAAGAGAAAGGACGAGGAGGGAAGAAAAATGAGTTTTTCTTCCAAATCTCTCCATTGTTAGAGAGATTAATTTTCTACAATTAAATCCTTTTATTTCTCTCCCCTTCAATTCTTTTCCTTCCTTATTTGTTATTCAAATGAAAGATAATCAATCCCTCTATTTCCCTTTCCTTTTTTTTCCCTCCATTTCCTTTAATCCAAACAAAGTGTTATTTTTACATCCTGAAAGAAAGTACCAGATTAGGGTAATAAAATACAACTTTTTTTAAAAAAAAAAAACTTCGTAATAAAAAAAAAAAAAAATCATATGACAGGGTTTTCCATTTTTTATGGAAACGAGGTCATTATTAGAAAGGGGTCAATGTGGGTCAATAATATATCCCAAAATAATTTTGAAAAGTAAAAGTTTGAAAATATGAATAAAAACAAGTTGAAAAAAAGAAAAGAAAAAACTAGATCAAATCAATAGTGATGCACAGGGAAAAAAGACAAACGGGATCAAAAGAGAATGAACAAATGTACTTGTATGACGGTGGCACGCTCTAAAACGAACGATCAACTCAAACTATCCGTGATTCCTGTCCACTATAAAGGTCAATGGTGTACTAAAAAAAAAATATACTCCTTCCGTTTCAAAATTTTAGTCCCATATATTATTTTTGGCGTTTTAAAAAGATTTACCCATATTGAATATATTTCATTTATAACTTGATTTTTTTGGAATTAATTGATTGTGGAGTGATGACATGACTCTAAGTAAGGAAATTTTTTCCTTAAATTATGCAAGTATAACTTGTGTTTTCCCAATAAAAAATCAAAAAAGTTAAAATGTTAGATTCCAAACATTATTGTTTTCTTATTTATGTGATTGATTCCATATGGGACTAATATTATAAAACGGATGGAGTAATATGACCGGTATATATTTTGAGGTTAGATGATGTAGAGATCAGAGAGTACATTGTCGGTGGAGTTTACTACCCTCTTCATCCTTGGCTCATGATCCCTTATGACAACCAAGATTCTACCCTCATGAACTCAAAATATAAGGAGGCACATGAGGCTGCAAGGTATTTGGCAGTGAGGGCATTATCATATTTGAAGGGAAGTTGGAGAATTCTTAGCAAGGTCATGTGGAGGCCCGATAAGAGTAAGCTACCCAGCATAATCTTAGCTTGTTGTTTACTCCACAACATTATGATTGATTGTAGTGATAAATTGCTCTCTGATATTGCTATTTCTGGTCACCATGACTTGGGTTATGGAGAGCAATCGTGCAAGTTTGTTGATACCTCAGGGGGTACCATGTCCAATTCTTTTTTTTTCTTTTTTTTTTTTTTAATTAATTTTTTTTTTTTTTTTGGGGGGGGGGGGGGGGGGGGGGGGTGGGGAATCTGGGGAGGGGGTCATTGGCCCTTGAGCCTCTTCGAAGGGGTATTCTGTATATTTGGAATGTAACTTGACTATCTGCGACTGCGCTGCAGCATCTGATATGTTTTAAGCTGTTGTATTATGCATGTTGGTTTGATTTCTTGCTCAGTTGCTTATTGTTGAGTATTGCTTAGTTGCTTATTAGGACTGGAGTGATGACTTTTACTTTTACATCCTGAAAGAGACTAAGAGAGTGCCAACACCATATTTCTTTGAGTTGATCGTTCGTTTGAGAGTGCCAACATCATACTAGTACATTTGTTCATTCTCTTTTGATCCCGTTTGTCATATGATTTTTTTAAGCTGTATTTTACTACCCTACCCCTTTTGCCGTTAAGTTATCCGTGATTCCTGTCCGCTACAAAGGTCAATAGTGTAATTTTTTAATATTAAAAAATAAAAAAAGATATAATATGTGCAGTATATATATGGTACTTTTTTTATTTTATTTTGAAATATACTACTCCGTACATATTTTGTATCCTTATTGTATTAGGTTTCCTAATGAGGATATATTCAATTTGGAGTGTGTAACAAAAAATACATATATAGTTCCAATTAAAGTTTCAAAAGTAAAACATAATAATAAAAAAAAAGTATCAAAATACATTCATCAGGGTTTTCCCAAAATTTAAACACATCATGACGAAGAATTTGACTGCAAACAACTTCGACTCCGAAGACATGGTGGATTTCAATGATGAGGATTTCACACATGTGGAAAAAAAACAGTGCACCACGCACCGTCGGTACTGCCGGATTTCCCACGACATCCGCCTCGCAATGAAATTCAGCTTAAAAGTGGCCAACAACATCTTGCAAGAAAATCTTACCATTGATAATCCTAAGAATGTTGTTTGTTCCCCACTTTCGATGGACGTCTTGCTCAACATGATTGCCCTTGGTGCAAAGGGGTCGACGCTAGGTCAGCTCATGGAGCTTCTCGGGTGTGGTAGCGTGGATGACTTTATGACCAGGGCGTCCGTGTTAGCCGGTATCCTCCAAGAAGCTAAGGATGATGAACTAGGATTATCTTCCGTCAATGCATTATGGGTTGATCTAATCTATACCCTAAATGCGTCGTTCCAAAAGGTTGTGAGGGATTTGTACAAAGCTGAGTCTAAGGCTGTTGATTTTGTGAATCAGGTACATACTCATCTTATAACCTTTGTACAATTGTTTTACAGTAATATGTAAATATTGAGTATTTAAGTTTTGTTCGCCTGACTTTCACTTAATTATACTGTGTATTTTATGCTTAATAAATTTAAGTTTTTATCCGTTACCAATACGTCCAAAAATTTGACCTACTTATTTTGTTTTTATTTTATTGCACCGTTAAGACTTTAACACTATTCACATAATCTTCTTTGATGACTTTCTTTTGTGATTTATTCGTCAAGAAATTTATTGTCATGTACAATCTATTAGGTTCATCTTAAAATCTATCTTGTAAATATCAACTTTTTATAATTTTTACAAAAGTAAAATTAAAGATTTTATAGCCAAAGTAATGCATTGACAAACATAAAATCACTCATGCTGCAATAAAAAAAAATATATGTGCTTATGGATTTATTTATTTATTTATTTATTTTTTCAATTTGAAGGTTGATGAAGTGGTAAAAGAAGTAAACTTATGGGCTGAAAAAGAATCAAAAGGTTTGATAAAAGAACTCATCACAAACGAGTCCCTTTCTAGTAGCACAGTTATGCTATTGGTAAATGCTTTGTACTTCAAAGGAACTTGGGTTAAGAAATTCAAGCCAGAATACACAAAAGATGAAGTCTTTTACTTGCTCAATGGAGAAAAAATTCAAGTACCCTTCATAAACAAAACTTACACGCACTACGACTACGGAACCTTTGAGGGATGTCAAGTTCTAAGGATGTTGTATGAAGAAGAGGAGGAATTCCTGAAGGGCGAAACAAAAAGGAGCTTTTCTATGTACATCTTCCTCCCGGACACCAAGGACGGGTTGTCGAATTTGTTGGACACGATACAAATGAATTTAAGTATGTTCAAGGACAAGATAAAGCTTAAGTATGAACAAATTGACAACCTTTCGATTCCAAAATTTGATTTTGAATGCGAGCATTCACTTCGCCAGCCTATGACAAAGTTGGGATTGACACTGCCGTTTGATGTGGATTGTAAGGATCTTGGTAAAATTATAGAGTCCTTTACTTCGGGTGATGAGCAACAACTCTATATCTCGGACGTGATTCAGAAGTGTCGGGTCGAAACCGACGAAGTAGGAACGAAAGCCGTGGCTTTCACTAAGGCCGTATTTCTGTGTGGAGGTTTAGATATTAGAACGCCTCCACCCCCTATTAACTTTGTGGCTGATCATCCTTTTCTGTTCATGATTATGGATGATTATTCGGGTGCGATACTTTTCATTGGCACAGTTCTTAATCCTTTACAAGGTTAGGATTAACATAGCAAAATCATCACTTATGGATGCAATAATGCTGCTTAGTACTTACTGCCATGGAAGGGATTAAGTCTTGTTTAAAATTTTACTAGCTATTTTCAAATTTTTTTTTTAAAAAAAACTGTATTTTCACTATTTTGAAAGGATTGATTTTGGTGCTTTGTGGTAATCATAAGTTTAATGCTTTGAACTTTGGAGAATTTAATTTTTGATTTGAATTTCTGATTAAATTTAATGTTTCTATATTGCATTATTGCCTATTGAACCGAACTAATTTATACTGTATGTAATTAACTATTGACACTATCTTTGTACGAGTTATTGTACTATCTTTTAGCTCTGTAACCTTTAAGTCGTTTACTTAGGTTAAGGCTTGTAATTGGTGTATGATCGATAAATAATTTAATAGCTACATCTAGTTGAAGGTATTCCAAAATATAATATTCAAAGCTTTAATCCCAAACAGGCAAAAAATTGAATACCAAAACAACTTAACTTGTTTATAACCATCATGAAACCAACAAATGAGATACATATTCCTTTCCTTGGAAAAAAATGAAAGAAATAAAGTGAACAATGAACCTTGCTTCTTAATAAAAATTTAAGTCTCTAATTTGTACCATTATCATCTTTTCGAAGCTGAATAGGAGGGTTATGACGGTCACATGGGAGCTTAATATTACCCATAGACCCTGCTGGTACAAGCTTTAAATTCTCACAATTACACATCTCTATCATAAATCCGTCTGGATCATTGAAGAATAGCTGATCGATCGACGTCTTGTTCTCTTCGTCATCCACCGTTCTCTTCATGTACTTGACATTGTATTCCTTCAGTCTTTGCTCTATTGCCTCCATATCCTCACACTACATACTCCACATTATAAAATTAAATGACTCAATAGATAATAGAAAAAACCGACATAAAATAGAATCGAACAACTCATCACTCAAAATAATCAGTGGCGGATTTTGAACCAAAATGTATAGATATTGTGAACCCAACATTATTTTATCCATAACTAAATTAAGACAATATATTACTAATTGTCCCTATTTTTTACTCCATTTGACTCTCCAACGCGCGTATTAAAACACGTATAACTTCATTTTTACATAGATAAAAATTTGATATTAGATAATATATACAATGAGACGAATCCAACAATACCCTACTTGACTATATTATCTTTTATAAATTAATGAGAATTTATGGTCAAAGATTGTAAAATTTGACTCAATTTTTTAGAATGGGGCAGAAAAATAGGAACTAAGGATATGTATTATTTGTGTTCAATAGCCTTTAGGCTACTATGGCGCTATGAGTCTCAATAAAGATCCTTCCTTGACTTGAATAAAAAAAGATGTCAAAAAATAACGTACGATACCTGAAAGGAGATGTGGTTGTCCATGGGATCCAACGCCGTCTTATCCGAAGGCAAACGATCTTCATCCTTAGACTGAACCAAATGAATACCAACACCATAATTAAAAAGCCAAGCCCCGTCAAAATTAAAAGCTTGAGGCCTCTCAATTTTAACAAACCCTAAAACTTTGGTGTAAAACTCTAATGAATCTTCCACTGATCTACATAGTCTTGACACATGGTTTAGTGCCATCGATGGAAGATCATGGTCATGGTCGTGGTCGTGGTCATGTTCGTGGTCGTGCTTCTTCTCGTCTTCTTCTTGCTTCCTAACACTTTCATTATCTTGCTCTCTTCTTTGTTGATTGCTTCCCATGCTTTTCTTAGCTTTCAATTAATTTGCTCAAAGTTTATTTTAAGTAAGGTAATTAAAAGTGGTTTAGTTACTAGTATAGTAGTATATAGGGTATTAAAGGATGAATGATTTATTTATTCCTTTTGACTTGAAGAAGGTGAGAAGTGACACGTGGAGGTAGGAAGTGCATCAAGGATGATGAGGTGGTGGATTTTCAGGAGGACAGTTATAAGTTTGGCATGATGTGTCTTTAATGGCGGTGCATTTGCAATCGTGCAAAAGTTGGATTACTTCATATTGAAGTAGCCCTACTATTGTAAGTTTCTAGTGTTGGACGTATTTTTGCTCGAATAGTGATTTTTTATTTTTTTATTTCCTTTAACTACCTTATCAGTCCATAACTTCTCATCTATTTTTTATTTTCTCAAACTTCCTCCGTGTTTCTAAAAAGTATCACTTTAATCCGTTCAAAATTTAAGTGATTGAGTTAAATATGTAAAGATAATATGTATGTATATGCGTTTGTTGGGAAATCATTGAATTTTGGTAGTATGATAAATCATTGATTTGAAAAGAATTGAATGAACGAAAATCTAAAGCCATAAGTTTTCCTTAGCGTGTTATTATCTGAAAAATTATTGTATATGACCCAAAATGAGAATATTAACAGGTTTCTGAACCATGTTTGGGAACTTATTTTCTAATGATTTAGCCATTATAGGTTCGTTTATCATCTCCAATTGCTTTTCACTCAAATCTACCATATTCAATTTGCAAGTTTTTAAGAGAATTGGAGGAATGATTTCAAGAAATTGTTATACCAAAAGTAAATAAATAATGACAATGATTAATAAACCAAGAGAATTATGTTTTTAAACCACAAAAAACACGAAACAAATAAAGCACCAAAACTATACAGAAAAATAAAGTAATAAACCATGCATGCTTCTTAAACGATACCATGCAAATTACTGGGAAACAAAACTAAAAAAACTTAAACTATAATTTTGTTAATTAAATCTTCACTATAAGTCAAACATTAACATTGAAAATCAAACAATAAAGATATAAAGCTCGATCACACCCTGCAAAACACTAGGGAAACCTCTATGAGCAATACTCTTGTCTCATAAGGTGTTATCTTATTCATACAACTAGCAATATATTACATAATTACACACGGGATGACACAAGCTACTGGAAAAAAATACAATAAAAACAGTACAAAAACTATTTTGCAACAGAGAAAAAGGCCTAGATAAATGAAGTAATAAGGCTTGGTTAGACTTTTCTTCAATTTATCCAGAGCCTTTTTGATCTCCTTCCAAAAGTCTCCATAAACCAATCATGATGTCGATCAACCACGTAGATCTTCCCAATGACACAGCCGATTATAAATCCACTTACACACCCCAATGATCTGATGATCCAATCAATCAACTCATTATCCTCTTCATCATTTGTTGTTTTTTGTGGCGGTGATGATGGAATTGAGTCTTTCTTGCATTTCTTAGACAATGGAGCTCCACATAATGCCAAGTTCCCAGCAAAAGAACTATTGTCAAAAGTATTGAACTGTTCTCCTTCAGGTATTGGTCCAACTAGACGATTGTGTGAAACATTGAAGACCTCGAGAAAGTTTAACACTGTCAACTCCATAGGGATAACTCCTGAAAGCATGTTTTGCGAAAGGTCTAAGGACTCGAGGTCTGTAATGTTGGCCAGAGAAGATGGGATACCACCATCAAGATTATTGTTGGATAGATTAAGTGCTTGAAGTCCTCTAAGATTTCCAATTATCATAGGGATTCTACCAGTAAACTTATTACTTGAGAAATCAATCACTCGCAATACATTCAATATCTTTGTGTAAAACGTTTCACTCCCCTTATTTGTAATAGTGACAACGTAATTGTATTTCTCACCATAGAACCCATAGTCATTATACCCAATCCTAAAATAAAACCTAAAAAAAGAGTTGGATGAGTTTGACAACTTTTCAGTTGAAACTGTCATTGCAACCAAACTTTGAAGATACATAGATGGTAAGTTACCAGATAGAGAATTACATGACAAGTCAAATATACGCAAGTGATGAAAATCATGAACCGTTGGACTAAGCAATGGAGTTGTCATCTTCCCATGGAAATGGTTGTGCCTCATGACAAGAACTTGCAACTTGGGAAGACTTCTTAACCACGATGGAAAAGTGTCATTAATACGATTTCTTCCTATGTCAAGTACCTCAAGCAAAGTACAATTGACTAAGGACTTCGGGAGCTTTCCCTCAAATCGATTTTTGCTTAAATTGATCATTTTTAAATTGCATGATTTTGGAAACATTTGAGGAATGGCACCACTAAATTTATTGCCTTGTATGTTTAATACTTGCAATGAATCACTAAGCTGATGACTAATGCAACTCGGAATCTTGCCCATAAGATTGTTTTTAGATAAGTCAAGGTAAACTAAAGATGTTGCATGACATATATGACTAGGAAGAACTCCATCAAATTGATTGTTTGAGACTTGATAAACTTGTGTGGAGCTTGGAGGAGTTGGAAGTTGACCTCTTAACTTGTTGTCATTGAGATCCAGCATTTGCAAATTATACCATGGGATGAAAACTACAGGTTGTTCAAAACCCGTCAAAAGATTATTAGAAAGGTTCAAGATCAAGAGATTCTCTCTAGTTGTGTTTACTAACCATTGTGGAATATCACCTCTGATTTTGTTCCCTGTGAGAGATAATACTTTTAGCTCACCTTGAGAATGTAGGAACTCTGGGAATTCAGTCAAGTTGCATGAATCAAGAATTAGAATCTCTAACTGTAAAAGAGATGAATTGGTGTTTAGATCTCGAGGAAAGGTTAAGCTAACACCAGCCAACATTAAATTACGAAGATTTGGGAGTGTAAAAAATGAATCAAATTTGGCAACTGAGTCGTCCCTAAATGACAATAATAATGAGCTAAGATTCACAAGTTTAGAAATCCAGGGTGGGATTGGACCTTGAAACTGATTACCATATAGCTCTAAGGTGTTTAGTTGGGTTAGGTTTACAAACCAACTTGGTAGTGTGCCTGTTAACAAGTTGTTGCTAAGATCCAAAAGAGTGAGCCTAGTAGAGTTACACAAAGAAGGTAAAATGTCATTGCCTAAATTCATTTGGCTAAGGCGTAGTTGAGTGAGTGAGTTTAGCTTAGGCAACCAAGATTTCAATATTCTAGTATTCCCAACATTCGACATGTCTGAAAGGCCTAAGAAAGTAAGGCTCAATAAGTTCATGATAGAATCAGGAAGATCATTGCTAAAATGATTGCGGTCTAGGTTTAGAACAGTGAGATTTGTCAAATTACCTATTGAAGATGGAATTTTTCCATAGAATTCACTTTCTTGCAAGTCCAATTCAGTCAAAGAAACAAGATTTCCAAGCGATGCTGGCAACTCTCCTGAAAATTTTGTTCCATCAACGTATAATATACGAAGAGGACTGTTAGAATAAAATTCAGGAATATATCCTCCTAATTTAGGATTGAAAGTCAATGACACTACTTCAAGATTTGGTAAGTGGAAAATATTTGTTGGGAATCCACCCAACAAATTGCAGTAGTTCATTGAAATAGCCTTTAAAGAAGTTCGGTTGCTTAAGATGAGGGGTACCTTAGTTGATATATCAACCCTATCTAGATAAAGATGGGTTAAACTAATCAAATTATAAACCAACTTCTTTAGACTCAAATCATTAAGTTTCAAATCTAACTCCTCATTGACAACAATAGGATTGCCATTAAAGGAAAGATCAAGAAGAGAAAGATGGGACAATGTTGAAATTGCTAATGGTATTTGTCCACTGAAAACTGACCTGGAGAGATTGAGATGTGTGAGCTTGTATAGACGACCAATGTCAGAGGGAATTTGAGAATAATTGAAGTTATTATAAGAAAGATCAAGCTGATGGAGATGAATAAGGCTGAAAAGGGTGGTGTTGTGAGGGAAGGTGCCGTAAAGGCAACTACTACTAAGGTCGAGGCCAATGACATGACCCGTCTTCTCATTGCACTTGACACCATCCCACCTACAACAATCACCACTTATAGTTGCATTTTCCAAATGATATGATTCATCATGCCATGATTTCACCTTTGGATATGCAAAAGCAACATGAGATGATTCAGGGCAATCAAGACTTAAGCTTTTCTTAAAATGAAGCAATGCAACCTTCTCATGATCATGGCACAATGGTTTCGATTGCTGCAAGGAAGGGAGATTAGAATTAGCAACTACTAGAAAATTGATAAAAGGTAGTGGAAAATATACGATTACTAGAAGCATGTATTTAAAGCATCCCAAACTCATTTTGATAAAATTGTATATCTGATTTTGTGAGTGAGAAATTTTTTTATTGGCACATAACAACAGAGATGAGAGTAGCTTTTATAGCCATAGACGGTCACTTGGTTGAATGTACATATGGTGATCATGATACTTGAAGCTAAGGATCAAAAGTCTACGGGTGTTGTTATTTGTCGCTCCCATTTTACCGGGTAACGCTCCCTTTTTTTCATGAAATTCCAATTTTACCCCTAATATATAAATACGGTTTTTTCCTTCCCGACCAACATTTCTCACTTCTTTACTTCTCTCTCTAACTCTCTTACTCTCTAACTCTCTAATACAATTTTTTTTTTTAAAAAAAAAATTCAAAAATTGTTCTTCATTTTTTAAAAAAACAACAATCATCATAAACACAAAAGAAAATGGGTGATTCGAGGCGGATTAGGCTGAGATTCGGAGGGAGGACCTTCGGCGGCGCTGGAGGCGGCGGCGGCGGCGATGGTGGAGACGAGGTATTTTTTTTTTTTTAATTCGGATCTTTTGGAACTTCCGCCCAAAATTTCCGGAAGTTCCATGGAGGATCCGCCTGGAATTTCCGGATCCTCCATGGAACATCCGGAAATTTTGGGCGGAAGTAACATCCGCCCAGAATTTCCGGATGTTCCATGGAGGATCTTGAAATTCCAGGCGGATCCTCCATGGAACTTCCGGAAATTTTGGGCGGAAGTTCCAGTTTTTTTTTTTTTTTTTTTTTTTTTTTTTTTTTTTTTTGGCCCGTAAATAAAATTGTTAATTTTTTTTTTTTTTCGGATTTTGTTTTTTTTTTTGTTATTTTGAAGTGTTATGGTGATTATTGTTGATATTATTATTATTGTTGTTGTTATTATTGTGCTAATTATTATTGTTATTATTATTATTATTATTATTATTATTATTATTATTATTATTAGTGTTATTATTTTTAAAAATATGATTAGTATTATTATTAAACTAATTTGATATTAGGGTTTTTATGGTTATTGTTGTTGTTTAATTTTTTTTTATTATTTCTTTGTTGTTGTTGTTATAATAATATTATTATTAGTGTTATTAGTAGTACTATTATTAATATTTTTAATTATGATTAGTATTATTAATGTTGATATTAGTGTTATTATTATTGTTATTATGGTTATTGTTGTTGTTGTTAATTTGTATTTGTTGTTGTTGTTGTTGTTGTTGTTAGTTATTGTTGTTAGTTATTGTTGTTGTTAAGGTTATATTTGTTGTTGTTAATTTTTATTTGTTGTTGTTGTTGTTGTTATTATTATTGTTGTTATTGTTATTATGGTTGTTATGGTTATTGTTATTGTTATTACTAAAATCGGATTATTTTTTAATTTTATGTAGATCGAGGGTTCTGGTGCTCGACATGCAATATCACGACGTCTGAATGCGTCTGTTAGGAGACAGACATCTCGATCTTCACCGGTTCAGCCCGAGCAGCAGCAATACGGGTCTACTAGTGGTTGGTCGAGAGACCAACAGTCTGGTAGTAGTCGGCCCTTGTACTCTGCAAGTGGAGCACCCATATCTGACGAGGAAGACGAATGTTCGGCTAGTCATGCTGGTGACCGGGATGAAGAACAGGACCCTCAGGATTTCCATATGGTATATAGGGGTCAGTTTGGGAGATTTGTTGGTAGTGGGTCGAGTCAGCCTACTTCCAGCTCTGCAGAGGCATGGTTAGTGCAGGAACCGATGCCGGGTGGGCCTGAGGATGGGTCAGTTATCCCTAGTTTTGGCGGTCACGTGGCACGGTATATCTGGATGGAGCAGGAGCGTAGTGTTTTGCGCTGTTTGAGTAGGACAAAGTTATGTTCTGACTTGTTCACTTAGCGAGGCCGTCAATCTGTGGAGGACAATGCGGCGATTGATGCTAGTTGGTTGTCTCACTTGCCCGGCCTGATGTTTAAGAGACTTGATTGGCCGTTGATTTATGCTTTTGTTGAGAGGTGGCAGCCAGATACGAACACCTTTCACATGCCATTTGGGGAGATTACGATCTTGCTGCACGACGTGTACAACATACTTGGGTTACGGGTTGCAGGCAATATGGTGTCCACTACTCCTAGCACGGACGTGTTACGGGACGCGTGCTCGGTCACCATGGATATGACTCCAGATGATCTGTCTGAGGTTTGCGGCACAAAGACCATTTGGCAGGGTAGTGGGGTGTTGACTGATAAGATTTTTGAGTCGACATTGGCGGTCGACCAGGATTTTAGTGAGCAGCTTGATGCATACTTGTGGTTAGTGCTTGGAGGTACACTGTTTGTAGACAAGAGTGGTAACCGTACGCATCCTTCCTTCCTTCACGAGCTATGTCACACGGATGTCCCTATTAACGAGTATGCTTGGGGAACAGCTGCACTGGCCTACTTGTATCGGCAACTGGGCACGGCATCACGGAAAGGTGCTGATTCGATTGCTGGTTGTCTCACGCTTCTGCAAGCGTGGATTTACGAGTACTTTCCGTGCTTTCGGCCACAGCAGGGTACCTTGACCCGGGACCTTCAAATGCCTCGTGCGTCTGCTTGGGATGTAGGAGCGGGATGTCCTAGCAAGAACCTGGAGCGCCTGTTAGCTTTTCGTACTAGGATTGATGCGCTTACTGACCGTGAGGTGAACTGGCTACCATACGGAGCTGATCCTGCATTACGAGTGCCCCCCACTTTATTCATTGGCTGCATCCAGTACCGTAACATCATTGAGCCGTACATGCCTGATAGAGTGGTGCGCCAGCTTGGTTTCGTGCAAGGCATTCCCCGCGAGATCATCAGGCCAGAGAAGGCCAAGAGGCCGACTAACTTGAAAATGTATCGGGTAGACTTCCCAACTGAGATGACAGTTGTGATGTGGAACAGGTTTGTCGCTGGGGTATCTCAGAGTGTTGTTTTAGGTGCCCTCCCCAGGCTTAGTGCTGCAGCTCCTTCGGTTGCGCCCGGTTACATGCAGTGGTTGTACAGGTTTTCTCACCCGCGGGTATCTCCAGGTGCAGGAGTTACAAGCAACCTGCCTGAGCGGACTAACACTGATTACGTAAGTATTTATGCTTATTATTATATTAACAATGACTTATATGAATTTTTGTGTTTAAAATATGTTATTGTTTGATTTGCAGTGGATGGGTCGGTCCATGGAGATTCACCAAAGAGCACTAGCTGAGTATCCTGAAATGTCGAGTGAGACTCGAACAATGACTGAGCAGCTTGTATTTGATTGGAAGTCAAAAATGGGACTTTAGATTATTCAGATTATTTTGATTAGACTTATTTTATTTTATATTTGATGTTTTGTTGCATATCATGTTAGATTAAAAGCAAATACATTTAAAATTAATTTACAAATGTACATTACAAACTACCTAACTAATGCATCCCACATGTCCCTTCTCAACTGATATGCTTGATCCCATCCATTGACATTATCCTCGTGGTTTTGCGTCCACCAACCGGCGATCGGCGAGAGTGGTGAATCAGGTACAAGGTCAAGACGGATAAAATGTGATCCACCAACTGTAGCAATCACAAACTCTCGAGTCGGTGACCGAACCCCGTTGCGTGCCCTAAGCGGTAAGACTGTGATGCATGGGTAGTAGCAAGTTGGTACTTGGCCTACTCCGAGACAAATCACCCTTGCGTTGAACCACGTAGCAATAGGAAATAAATCTTGAATTGTAACCATCCAATGCCGCTCCCCGACAGCCCCACCATCCCATCGAATACGCTCCACGTTCATCCAAAGTCGCCCAAGCCCGTAAATCCGTTCGTACAAATCAGGATGACCAGCGACCTCGTTCGCTATTGTTTCCCGAGCGTCAAACCACTTATTTTGATCGCCAAAGAAGAAGTCGGCGACACAACGAAAGCCACAGTTCCCATCACCAATGACATCCTTCCAAGACGAAATGTACGGCAACATTGGGGCTGGAAGCAAGTTCAAATACCTGCATTGACTAATGTCACTTGGATCTACAACACAAAATTAAAAGATAAATTATTAGTAAAGCTATAAGTATTAAGTTTACATATTTTTATATTAAATATAGAATTTTAGTATTACCTGGTTCTGGGTCACCACCACGTTGAGTGTGTTGACGATTCACATGCTCGAAATAGCTACGATCACGCCTGGTGTTATTTCTTTTCGGTCGACCACGAGTGTTAAGGTTGATATGTGGTTCAACAAGGTGTGAATGATCTGGATGTAGCTCCTCTTCAATGATTCGCGTTACATTTCGACGTACGGCCGGGTCACTTTCCATGACTTCGTCGATTAGGGACCGAAAATGTGCAGCCTCCTCGGTCGAATCATTTACCACTTCAAGAATGTTAACACCATCACCAATAACCAGTATCTTCCAGAAAGAATGAATTTGGCTGCTATACAATCCTGTCTGTGCAACTATCGAATCATGTATCTGGCAAGCACATGGAAGACCATGGGTCAGACGCATAGCACATCCACACCGTTCATGGACCTGGTAACTCAAATCCCGCATCCTTTTCGTCTCGTTATCCAGAACTTTCAAGCAATGTTGAGACACTTTGCCATTTATACGTGACAGTGGCAACTGTCTGTACATCTGACCAATTTTAGACCTTGATGCCTCCAAGTCATTACGAATTTGTATGATGCGATTTCCGATATGACAATGGACTCGGGCCCATACGGTATCCAAAGCACCTGCCAATGATTCTAATTAGTAAATTCAAATACAATTATAATTACAATTACGTAACAACGAGAACAACTAATAAAATAATACAACTAACCTGTGGATGATTCTAACCAAGTTTTCACTGCTGAATGTTGGCTCTCAACTTTTCAGTTGGTGGTGTTACCAAAATGAAGAACCTGGTTCGTCCAAAATTTCACAAATTTCTCCTTATGACAAAGCCAAGTTCTCTGAACATACTGAATCACTTCCGGATATTTTCCCCACCTCACTTGCATGGCAGTTAGAGCACGATCATACTCCGCCTGTGTTGTTGCATTCACGATTTTGAACCATCTCCCAGCTCTAAAACTGACACCAACCGTCTTGTTTCCAAACATCTTCGTCACCTTAGCCTCCACATCTCTGTTGATGTGCCATAGACAGAGTAAATGTGACGTCCCTGGAAAGACTTCTCTCAAAGCCGCACATAGCCCAAGATCACGGTCTGAAATAAATACAGATGGCTCTTTATCAAACCCAATCAACTCCCTTAATCTCTGCAACACCCACCGATAGCTAGCCGTGCACTCGTCGCGCATGAAAACATATCCAACTAGAAAATTCTGGTTTGTCGGTGTCACGCCTACTATCTCAAAGAAAGGCATGTTATATTGATTGGTCTTGTAAGTAGAATCCATACCTATGACATGTGGGTATGTGCGGAGTATGTTGACCATGATCGGGTGCACCATAAATGCATGTTGCAAAACGTTGTGATCATCGTTCGTGAACCAGTAAATGTATTTACTCTCTCTCGCCAGATGAAGAAATTGCTGAACAACTCCTCTTCCTTCGGACATTTCCATCCTGAAGTCATTTCGGCAATTGTAAATGTGTCGGATGTTTGGATGATCATCAGGAAATTGCTCGGCAATAGTGGACATGATGTTACGGGGAGCAACCTTGGACTTTGTCATGTCCCGCACAACCTGTTTTGCACCCGGACTCAATCCGCTCACTTTACGGTGACCCTCTGGGTACACAATCATTGGGTGGTTATGTGTCCCGGTGTGATCATTTTTCGCAATGATCTTCCAACTTTCGGTGCTGACATCATAATATATCTTGATGTAGAATGGACAACCATTAGCTTTGGTTTTGGTGTCCTTCCGTATCGCGTTCTCCAAATCTCTCGGCTTGCTCCTTCGTGACCGATCACATCGCAAATACCGATACGGCCGACCATCTCTGATTTTGTTATAAGACGATTTCACCAATATAAATCCCAATTTTATGGAAACACCATCAGCCCATGTAACAACATCGTCAAATGTAGGAAAAAATGTATCGGTGACAAAATTCCCACTATAATTCACACCGTCACCGCCTTCCTCAGATTCCATATCCTATACAAATTAAACAAAACATGCTTTATGTCAAAATAATAATAATAATTATAATTAAAATAATAAAAATAATAAAAACAATACTACTACTACTAATAATAATAATAATAATAATAATAACAATACTAATAACAATACTAATAATAACAACAACAAATACTAATATCAACTACAACAATAAAAATTCCCACTATATTTCTACTAATTAATAATAACAATATCAACAACAACAATAAAAATAACAGCAACAACAACAATAATAATATCAACTACAACAACAACAATAATATCAACATATTACTAATAATAATAATAATAATAATAATTATAATAATATAAATAATAATAATAATAATAATAATAATAATAATGAAACAAAAAATAAACATATTACTAATAATCATATTAATACAACAAAATTACATTAATTATCAAATACTAAATCACAACAATAAACACAAGACCACGAAAAAAAATACATAAAAAAAAACTTAATAAACATAAAAAAATTAAATAAACGTACTTAACATTTAAAAAAAAATAAAATTAATAGGGACATCCGCCTAAAATTTCCGGATGTCCCTAGGTACATCCGCCTGTAATTTCCGGATGTACCATGGAACATCCGGATTTTTTAGGCGGATCCCATCTTCCGCTTGAAATTTCCGGATGTTCCATGGTACATCCGGAAATTTTAGGCGGATGTACCAAGGACATCCGGAAATTTTAGGCGGATGTCCTAATTACCGAAAATAAAAAAAAAAAAAAAAACTTACAGAATGATCCGACGCATTCTCCGGCGTACGTATGTTTCACTCGCCGTCCATGACCCAAGACCCGTCGGAAAATTTAACGATTTTTGAAAATAGAAAATTTAGGTGGTCGTGGGGACCGATTTGGTTGCAAGGTCGTGGGGACCGATTTTGGGAAGCTCGGGACCCCAATGTCGTGAAGTGAGGGGACCGTTTCATGTATTGTGTCCAAATGGGGAACAAGGTCATTTTTATAACCCAAATTGCATAAAGGGCATAGTGGTCCATTCAAGTAAAAAAGGGAGCGTTACCTGGTAATTTGGGAGCGACAAATAGCAGTTGAGAAAGTCTACTAACAGGACAAAAACAATGTTGATTACTAAACCATTTAGAGAAGAAAAGATTAAAACAGAGACTTGACTTTTAGAGATGACAATAGTACAAGTTGATGTTTATTTACAAAGGAACTAGAATCGTAAATCCTCTAATCTTTTTTTTTATTTCCACTAATATATATATTCAACGAAAGCAACATCATTGTCTAGACTGTATCATTAGCTACTTTTGTTAAACATGCTTGTACATACTTCCCTTTGATTTAAAAATATAAACCTCAATCTTTCTGAAACAGTTTTTTCTATCCATATTTAAGGCAATAAAATTCCTTGTATATATCTAATCGCTTACAAAAGTTTGTTATGGGAACGTAGATCATCCCCGCTATTCTACTATAACTAGAGAGCAAAGATGTTAGGTACTGCGATATTGGGCATCTTTTGGTCTGAACTAGTCAACATTGTTTCATAATAGTTTTCCAAAGGCCAAAAATTTCCACAATTCAAATTAGCTAGTAATAACATCTTCTGATTCATGAAAAGAGACAAACGTTTAGAATGGGGCGAAGAATTTTCTAGGAATGAATCCTACTAGTCAATGGACTAATAGTGTCTAATCAGATATGATGCTTGTGGAATTTATTTTATTTTTCATTCATAGTCAACTTGTATGATGTGTATGGAATAATTTGGGCATCAATTTGTCAAAATAAATTGTTAGGAATAAATTTAGACAAATCATCACAGGCCACAACAGGTATATCTCATGGAAAATACAGCACCAATCTAGTGCACATATATGAACGCAACAAAACCCCATGGGCAGCAAGCTCATCTCATAGAATATCATCTTATGTATCGGCTAAATAATACACAATGCATAACTTTATATAATAAATAGAGTGGGGAGCTGATAGCACACAACAATCTGAATTAAAAAAAAAAAAAAAAAGTTTGATTAACTGTTGATGCTATCACACTTTGGCACAAAGCAAAAGCCAGTTGCATATGCAAGTACATCTATTTCTCCTGCATAGCCGCGTAGTATAGCTCATATTCTAAGTTATGAGAGGTCCTCATTTCAGAATGGAGGCAATAGTTAAATGTGAAACAAAATAAAAACTCGAAAATTGCTCTGAGGTGTAGAAATCGATTATTTAATCATGGGAAAAACTAGCTTCCTAAATGCATTAACTTGTTGCAAGATTAAAGCCCTAAATTAAACAATGCCTAGCATGTATATTGTACACCAGATTCTCTTTCCTATAAAAATTAAGAGAATATATGCAAGTCAACAAGTTCTAAAAGATTAGGGGAAAAAATTACAAGAAAGGCTAAAACTGATCGAATTTCTAAGCTTTAAACACCTCACCAACCTCAGTCTCCTCTAGTGTGAGGCTGCAGTACTAAACTAAGTTGGCAACAGATATAAAAGTCCACAAAAATACACCACCTGTTCAAATAAAACAATGCAAATAGAACTACACATTTTACGAAGCGTCTTGAATACCATAAAAAATCAATTAAGGCAAAAAAATAGGGACATGGGGAGTAATATGTATAGAGTTTGTTGAAAAATCATTAAAAAAAAATTCATGTGAAAACTAATACGAATCATTGCTTTGAAAAAAATTGAACTAATAACATTTAATCCATAACTTTTCCTTAGCTTGCTATTATCTGCGAAAATTGTTATGACTCAAAATGAGAAATTGTAACTTTAGATGGGTTTTGAATTGAACCACTTTTTTTAAAAGAAATATAGTACCCTGTATTATTAAATCATATTCAATTCCATCAAAGTAATAAGGCTTTGGGGAAAGTAACTCGGATCAAAATTACATTTTTCTACGTAGATAAATTATCGTGTTACAATTTCACTTATTATGAGAAAAAGTACAGGCATCAAAAGACAAACTATCTTTCCTAACATCATTAAAAATAACATGAATTGGAGTTTTACCACCATCATCAGTGCGAATCGCTTGAACAACATTTATGAATTATGGCATTCGATTCCACCCAAACTCGAAGGAACCCCAATCATCCTGCTAGCTGAAGTGCATATCGTACTGCTAGTGCCTTAGCTCACCCCGCGGATGTGGCGTGTGTTCTCCTAGTAGCAACAACAAGGAGTGTCATTGACAAAATTATTCCTAATATTGAGGACCTCGAGCATCTGACAAGCAATTTTCTAATGATTTAGCTGTATAATTAAGTTTATAATCTCCAAATGTCCAATTCCTTTTCACTCAAATCGATCATCTTTATAATTGAATGATTTCATCACTAACATTGTTGTACCAAAAGTAAATATATAATGATAATGATAATCGAAGAGAAATACTTCTTATGTTTTAGACAGGAAAAAAAAAAAAAAAAAAAACCACCAAAAATATAAAGAACAATAAACCATGCATGAGATACTCTCATCTCATCATAGGGTGATTATTTTGTTGATATAGCAAAATATTAAATATTTTAACAATCTTTAATACTAACTCAGTTTTCTGAATTCATTATAACTTACTCCAACTCAATGATAAAACATTATAGGCACTATGCTACAATGGTTAGTGAGCATGACTGCAGAGAATCCATGTAACCGGTTTTGATGAAAAACATCAAGTGTTCTATGGAAATAATTGGAGTTACTATACGTTAATCAGAACGAATTTTCAAGGTCAACTTTCGATCCAATTCCACCTAACTCTTTGAAAATTTATGGAGTCTCCAAAAATCAAGCAAATATGAAAAGTATGATCTCAAATTGACTTAGATTTGTCAAGCAACAACTCCAGTCCTTGCCCGTCTTGCTGCTTCTTTACGAGTTTTCGATTTGAGTGAATAATTATAGTTTTCCAACAACCAGGAATTTCCACAATCCAAATTAGCTAATATCTTTGACAATTATAAGAGACAAAGGTGAAGAATGGGGCAATTAATGACTATTTCAACAATGTCCAATCCTTGTCGATGAACAACTAGTGTTTTATCAAATAGGCAATGCAAAATGAATGATGTGTGTGGAATTTATGGTTTTATTCATTGACTAACGTACCAAGAAAAATTCAAAAATTTCATGGAAATTTCGATCAAGAAAGCTTACATAGTCATTACTCAATAGTGTAGTCAGCTATGAGCAACTGACCAAGTGACCAAAGATTGCTAAATTTAACTTTTTATTTTTAGCATTGCAACGTTGCTAATTGTACAATTTCCAAACACCTACCGTAAAATTGAGAACGATTTCCCATAGAAGACTAGCTACTTTGCCAAAAGGCCCAAAATCAGGCATCAATTCGTGAAGAAATCCAAGCAATTAGTACAAATTTTTGCTGTTGGTGCATATTGAAGACACGTAATTAGTAATGGAAACACAGTAGATAACATAAGTACTACGTAGTACAGTATTAAGATGTTAGCAATAATAAGTTTGGATAAATGTCACAATTCAGGTACTACATCTCATGGAAAATGCACCAGTAATCTTACTCGTGGTTAAATTATGTTAATCCTCAAGAAATTTAATTATTGATGTCCAAATCAGAATTAAGCACAGATTAAACAATATTCTGTTTCTTGTTAACTAGTGTACAAATATATCATCTTATTTATTCAGCCAAATTTACATATAGTAGGGAAGTGATAGCAAACACTGAGACACATAAAGAAGAAGAAAAAGGAAAATCCTTGGTTAACTACTGATGCAATAACAACACTTGATGCTCAAAGCAAAAGGCGGTTCACATCTACGAGTTCATCAATTTCTCCTGTGCCTTGGTGTGGATCTCCTCGCTTTTGCATTTGTCTTCCTCCTTTTAAAGGTCTTGATAAACCATTGATGAAGCCTATCAGCTATGTAGACTGTCCCGAGGACAAAACCAATTGTAAACCCACTTACACCCCCTAAGGATATGATAAGCCAGTCAATGAACTTGGTATCCTCTTCCGTTTCCTCCTCTGTTGGTGATGGAGGCAATGAGTCTATGTTCTTGCAGGAATCAAGTACTGGTGCACCACCACAAGGGTTAGCCAAAGGATGCCCACATAATGCTAAATTCCCATAATAAGAGCTTTCATCAAATGTGCTAAATTGATTTCCTTGAGGAATTGGTCCTACGAGACGATTGTGAGAGACATTGAAGGCCGCAAGAAATTTTATTTGTGTGAGCTCACGAGGGATCTTACCTGAGAGCATATTTTGAGAAAGGTCCAACACGGTAAGGTTTTCGAGATTACCCAAAGATGATGGAATACAACCAACAAGGTTGTTATTGGATAGATTAAGTGACATAAGATCAACAAAATTCCCGATTGATTCAGGAATTCTACCCGTTAATTCGTTGCTTGAGAAATCAATTACAAAGAGAAGAGATAGAACTTTGTTGGAGAATTCAGCAAAATCACCTTTCCAGCTTACACCAACATGTCCGTAGTCCTCATTGTGGATGAGCGATGAGGCACAAAATGACATATATGTTCTGTAATTAATGTCGTCGACGTCGTGGTCGGATGGATCCCAGGAATATTCCCTCGAAAGCTTCAAAGCAAGCCAATCACGAAAATAATCAGCCGGTAACTCGCCAGTAAAAAAATTAAAAGACAGGTCAAATACACGCAGGCAATGAACACGACCAATAACCATTATCCTTCCATGAAAGTTGTTTTGCCTAATGCTAAGAACCACCAACTTTTGAAGGCTTCCTAACCATGATGGGAATGTATCATTTATACGATTTGCTCCAAGGTGAAGTACTTGAAGCATTGAACAATTGACCAATGACTTTGGGAGCTTACCTTCTAATTGATTTTGTCTTAAATTAATGTATTCCAATTGACATGAAGTTGGGAATGTATCAGGGATATTACCAGTAAAACTATTGTTTTCTAAGTTCAAAACATGTAAAGAGACCCCAAGTGTACCACCAATGCAGCTCGGGATCTTTCCACTGAGGGCATTGTTAGATAAGTCGAGGTGAAACAGAGAGTTTGCATTGCAAATCTGCTTAGGAATAACACCATAAAATTGATTATCTGATAAATCTAAGGTAGCTAATTGGGTAAGCTGTATTAGGTAACGAAGGTCACCACTAAAATCATTGTCATTAAGAGCTAGATAGGTGAGTTTAGTAAGGTTACCTAGTGAAGGTGGAATTGATCCAGAGAACTTACATGAACTAAGGTTAAGAACATTTAAGGAACCAAGATTTCCAAGTGAAGTTGGCAGTCCTCCAAAAAATGCTGTATTACTCAGACTTAAATGTTTAAGATGACTGCTAGACTGAAAATCAGGAAGATGGCCTTGTAGTACCAAATTAGAATCTAATACAACTTTCTCAAGATTTGGTAGTTGTAACAGACCTGTTGGGAATTTACCAACCAGACTGCAGCTGCGAAGAGTAACAGCTTTAAGTGAAGAACGATTGCTTAAGAAAACAGGCACGGCAGAGTGTATCTGAACATGGTCAAGGTGGAGTTGGCTCAAACAAGTTAAATTACGAAGCAACTTCTCTAGGCTTAACAGATAAAGGCCATCATTATAAGAAAGATCGAGAACAGAGAGGCTAGATAATTTTGAAATTTCCCAAGGAATTCGGCCCCTAAAACTCGATTCAGAGAGGTTTAGGCTTGTTAACTTGTTCAAACGACCAATGTTTGAGGGAATAAGAGAATGTTTGAAGTGGTTATCGGCAAGATTGATCTCTAAGAGGTGATCAAGTAAAAAAAGTGAGTTGTTGAGATGGAAGGTGCCATAGAGGCAGCTGCTACTGAGGTCGAGGCCAATGACATGACCCGTCTCCTCATTGCACTTGACACCATCCCACCTGCAGCAATCACCACTGACAGTTGCATTTTCCAAATGATGATCTGATACATCATGCCAGGATTCCACCTTTGGATATGCAAAGTGGGATTTCGAGTTTGTGCAATCGAGAAGAAAGGTTTGCTTGAAACCAAGCAATGCAAACTTCTCGTTATCATGGCACAATGGTTTCGATTGCTGCAAGGAAGGGGGGGTAGAATTAGCAAGCACCAAAAAATCGATTAAAAGTACAGAAAAAGGAACTAAGAGAATCTTGCATGTAGACCACCGAAAAGGCATGGTGATGTTAGGTGTATATCTGAGAGTAACTTTTAATTGGCAAATCACAGAAGAAATGAGAGTGGATTTTATAAGCATAGCCGATCACTTAGCTTGTTTGAATTTATAGTGAGGACACTCGAGGTTAAGGATCACAATTGACAAGTCCACTAGAGGGAAAAACAGGGCATAGCACTTACCACAAAACATTGAAAACGAAATCGTCGAGAGAAGAAAAGGAAAGAACTATGTAACCAAACAGAAGTAGACTTGATTTATCTCCTGAGATGACTATAGACTGTAGCAGAAGTTGGACATACACAAACCAGACATTTACTTAGAAATATCAAACCCCTAATCTTTTTTACGTCCAAAATATTTGCCAAATAACATCATATCATTAGCTACTTTTGTATGGACATTTACCCAGACATTGCTACTATTGTGAGACAATTTTTTCTAGACTTTATGTATGTACAATAATAACATCAAAAGGTGATACACGACTTTCCAAAAAAAAAAAAAATTATCAATAATACCCCCAAATTATCAAATTTACAAAAAATTATCAAATTTTCTAGACTTTATGTATGTACAATATCAAGTTGCTATACACCAAACTACCAAAGTATCAGATTAACAAAAGATCATCGAATTTTCTAGGCTTTATATACAATGTCATAGTTGTTGCAATAAATAATAATAAAAAAACTGTATATTGCATGTAATGTGATGCTAGCCTTGCATTAAAAGGACAACAAATTAACAATAACAAGTACTTCGCCTAAATTACTCAACAAATTAATTGGGCATTAAAACTAACAATTATACTATTGTCATATTTTTGAATTGAGTTGTGAGGCCTTGTGCTATTACACTATTTGCACAGCCTAATAACTAACATACCATACCAAATTATACATGAGAGTGACGAGACATAATTTAAGCAAAATTTACAAGCTACTACCAAACAAAACTATTAAAAGCTTGCACCATGCAAACTCTTTCATGTTTCATTTTCTATTCATTGTAAGTCCGATGATTTATATGAAGATCAAACGAGAAAGATATAAAGCTCACACCATGCAAAATACCGGATCGAAAACCTCTATGAGCAATACTCTCGTCTCATAAGGTGTTATCTTATTAATATAGCTAACAAAATATTACATGTTAGACATAAGAAGAAAAAAAAATACAAGCTTTATAATATATACTAGGAAACACAACTATTAATAAAACACACATTATAACAGTAATAAAGGAAAAGGCCTAGATAAAATGAAGTAATAAGACTTTGCTCTTGTAACATATCGAAATGAAGCCCTGCATCTGCAGCCTTTTCAATTTCTCTCAAGCCTTTGTGCTGACCTCTTCACTCTTGTTTTCTTCCTCGATCTCCTTCCAAAAGTCTCCATAAACCAATCATGATGTCGATCAGCCACGTATATCTTCCCAATGACATAACCAATTATAAATCCACTTACACACCCCAATGATTTTATGATCCAATCAATCAGCTCGGTATCCTCTTCATCATTTGTCAATTGTTGTGGTGGTGATGATGGAATGGAATCTTTCTTGCATTTCTGAGACAATGGAGCTCCACACAATGCCAAGTTCCCAGAAAAAGAACTATTGTCAAAAGTGTTGAATTGTTCCCCTTCAGGTATTTGTCCAACTAGACGATTGTGTGATACATTAAAGACCTCAAGAAAGTTTAGCACTATCAACTCCCTAGGGATCACTCCTGAAAGCTTGTTTTGAGAAAGGTCTAACGACTCGAGGCTTGTAATGTTGGCTAGAGAAGATGGGATACCACCATCAAGATTGTTATTGGATAGATTAAGTGCTTGAAGTCCTCTAAGATTTCCAATTATCATAGGGATTCTACCAGTAAACTTATTGCTTGAGAAATCAATCACTCGCAATACAGTCAATATCTTTGTGTAAAATGTTTCACTCCCCTTATTTGTTATAGTGACAACATAATTGTATTTCTCATCAAAAAACCAGATAAGTTGACTGTAACCCATATAATACATTTGAAAAAAAGAACTGGATGAGTTTGAGGAGTTTTCAGTTGAAACTGTCATTGCAACCCAACTTTGAAAATACCCAGATGGTAACTTACCGGTAAGATAATTATCCGACAGATCAATTATACGCAGCCTATGAAAATCATTACCAATTGAACCAGGGGACGGGGTTGTTATCTTCCCGTAAAAGTTGTTATGCCTCAAGATAAGAACTTGCAACATGGGAATACTTCCTAACCATGATGGGAAAGTGCCATTAATACGATTGCTTCCGACATCAAGTACCTCAAGCAAAGTACAATTGACTAATGACTTTGGGAGATTACCCTCGAATTGATTTTGGCTTAAATTAATCATTTTCAATTTACATGATTTTGAAAATGTTGGAGGAATGGAACCACTAAATTTATTGCCTCGTGCATTTAAAACTTGCAAGGAACCACCAAGTTGATGGCCAATGCAGCTTGGAATCTCACCCGTAAGATTGTTTTCGGACAAGTCAAGATAGACTAAAGAAGTTGCACGACATATATGATGGGGAAAAACTCCATGGAAATGATTATTTGAGACTTGATAAACTAGCATGGAACTTGGAGGAGTTGGAAGTGGCCCTCGCATTTTATTATGACTGAGATCTAACATTTGCAAATAATGCCATGAGAGAAACATATGAGGTTGCTCAAAACCTGTTAAAAGGTTATTAGAAAGGTTTAATGACAATAGATTTTCCCTAGTTGTGTTCACAAACCATTGTGGGATATTTCCCATGATGTTGTTTCCCCAAAGAGACAATTCTCTTAACTCGTCTTGATAGCGTAAGAATTTTGGGAATTCAGTCAAGTTGCATGATTCAAGATACAAAACCTGCAACTTCAAAAGAGATGAATTGGTGCTTATATTTTGAGGAAATGTGAGGCTAACACCAGTCAATACTAAGAAACGAAGATTTGGGAGCATGAAAAATGGATCAAGCTTTCCAACTGTGTCCCTGAAAGACAAAGTCAATTCTTGAAGATTAATAAGGTTAGAAATCCATGGTGGAATTGGACCTTGCAATTGATTACCTGCTAGATCTAAGTATCTTAGTTGGGTTAGATTTATGAACCAACTAGGAAGTGGGGCTGTCAACAAGTTGTTTTGAAGGCTTAAATAAGTGAGTCTAGTAAAGTTAGACAGAGTAGGCAGAATTTCATTTCCTAAATCCATTTGGCTAAGGATTAATGTATTGAGTGAATTTAGCTTAGGCAACCAAGATTTCAATATTCCAGCAGTCCCGACATTCATCATGCTTGAAAGATATAAAGTAGTAAGATGTGTTAGGTTCATGATAGAGTGAGGGAGTTCACTAAAATAATTGCCAGCTAGGCGTAGTTCAGTGAGGTATGTCAAGTTACCTATTGAGGATGGAATTTTTCCAGAGATTTCACAATCATGTAGATTAAGAATACTCAAGAAAACCAAGTTTCCAAGTGAATCTGGCAACTCTCCTGAAAACTGTGTTCTCCATAGAACTAAAACACGAAGAGGACTATTAGAATGAAATTCAGGAAGATGTCCTCCTAATTCGGGATTGTTAGCCAATGATAGTACTTCGAGTTTTGGTAGCCGGAAAACACTTGTTGGGAATTCACCCAATAGATTACAAAAGGCGAGGGAGACAGCTATTAGGGAAGTTCGGTTGCTTAAGATAGGAGGTACCTGAGACGATATGTCAACCAAGTTAAGATAAAGATGGGTTAAACGAGTTAAATTATTAACCAACTTTTCTAAACTCAAATCGTTAAGTTTCAAATTTAACTTCTCATTGATACCTGTAGGATCTCCATTATCAGAAAGATCAAGAAGAGATAGGCTTGATAGTTTTGAAATTTCTGGTGGAATTTGGCCACTTAAAACTGACGCGGAAAGGTTGAGATGTGTGAGCATGTGTAGACGAGCAATGTCAGAGGGGATTTGAGAATAATTAAAGTTGTTTAAAGAAAGGTCAAGCTCACGGAGATGACTAAGGCGGAAAAGGGTGTTGTTTTGAGGGAAGGTGCCGTAAAGGCAGCTGCTACTGAGGTTGAGACCAATCACATGACCCGTCTCCTCATTGCACTTGACACCATCCCACCTACAGCAATCACCACTTACAGTTGCATTTTCCGCATGATGAATGTCTGAATCATCATGCCATGATTTCACCTTTGGATATCCAAAGGCGAAATCAGATGATGCAGAACAATCAAAAAGAAAGCTTCGCTTAAAATGAAGCAATGCAATCTTCTCTTGATCATGGCACAGTGGCTTCGATAGCTGTACAGAAGGCAGGTTAGAATTATTAGCAAGCACGAAGAAATCGAAAACAAGTAATGAAAAAGAAAAAACTAAAAGAAGCATGTATGTAAGCGACAGATAACCCATGGTATGTGATCTCAGTTTTTATATTTAGAGGATTGAATATTTTGATTTGGATGAGAGTGCCTTTTATAGACTGCAATCTTACCAAGTACTCCATATGATAACAATTGAAGTTCGCAAACCGAGACAAAATCCACAGATCACGAGAAAGACAGGGCAAAGAATTTTGTAATTTGCATAGAAATTGCAAGTCAAAAATAAGCTGAAAAAATATGTTTTGAATGACCAAGAACGGCGTAAAACAGAGAAACCAACATAATTGCTGCTAAAAGCATTCATACTGCATCAAAAAAACGATTTCTCATCCTCTGATGGAATTAGTGTGAACATTTTTGGGTGTTTTCATTTTAACCAACTTTTTTGGTGTTTTTGTAGTACTTTTGAAGGAATTAGTGGATTTACAAAATAAATGATTAGCATTACGGAGTAGCATTCTTCAATAAAAATCATTCAATCTCTATACTCAAAAGTATCAGATATAACCAAATTAAGCATGTGGTAGTAAAAAAAATAATGTGTGAACATTTTTTACATCCAAGGGGAGTGTTGAAAGGTAACCTTTCCAAACAACACATATAATGTCCCACATTGATGAAAGAAATATAGTTACGGAGTACTTTATAAGATTAAGGCTCTAAGGGAATACTCCTATCACCATATGGTTTTGGAATAGAATCTCCTTGGATTTGTAAGAGTGGACAATTTCTCTTGATGACAAGGTACTTTTATTTTTTGGTTAAAGATGACGAGGTACTTAGTGTTTTTTTCAAACCCTTGTGTCATTGAAGTTTACCATTAATCCGTCATATATAATCCTTATATATGGATGTCAGAGAAAAAAAAAAGTGTAACAACTCGAATTCTAAATTTAATAGGCCGATAATCTTGGTATCAACTCATTACGAAATTCTAAATGTGAAGCACAAAAAGACTCTGAGAATAATTGCTCCGAGGTGTAATTATGGGAAAAACTAGCTTCCTAAATGCATTAACTTGTTGCAAGATTAAAGCCCTAAACAAAGCCTAGCATGTATATTGTACACCAGATTCTCTTTCCCATAAAAATTAAGAGAATATATGCAAGTCAACAAGTTCTAAAAGATTAGGGGAAAAAATTACAAGAAAAGCTAAAACTGATTGAATTTCTAAGCTTTAAACACCTCACCAACCTCAGTCTCCTCTAGTGTGAGGCTGCACACATCCACAGAAATGAGTTCTCTTCCGCCTGCGTGGGGTCCTAGTTCCACCATAGAGATAGTCTCGTAGGAGGACTCTCGTACTGCGCTCACTTACTCGGGTCCCACCTTTACCTACTTTGTTATTGTCAAGTTTCATTAGAAGAAACTGTAACTTCTGCACTTCAAGCTGCAACCTACCGATCTTCTCTGATATCCTCCGTGCTTGCTCCAAGCATCTCCTCCTCTTACCACCCCCGTTTTCTGATGAATCAGCTGTAACTGATCCATCAAAAGACGATGCTGTTGAGGAATTTTCAATGTTCTTCATTAGTTTTGCACTGTACTCGAACAACTTTAGGATTGTATTCTCACTTTCCAAGAGTTGCTCCTTGACATTGTCACATTCAATACCCTTTCCCTTACTGGAGTTGTGTTCAGTCATTTCCAACTTCTCCTTCAGATCTTGCACTGTTATCTGAAGGTTGGTTAGCTTTTGAACATCAGAAGCGAGCCTCTCTAAGGTCTTCCTCTTGTTATCCTCCTGCTCGGGATTCATAAATCTCTTCGAAGTCAGTTGCTGATCATCCACTCTTAATTCCTTCTCCACCATGGACTCTATTGAGGGACGACCACTCCTGCTCTCTTTTACAGAGTCGAGGTGAGAGTACTTGTTGGAAACTGTAGGAGCTGCTCTGCTCTGCTTGCCCACTGTGAGATCAATGCTGCCTGCTTGGTCAATGGTTTCCCATAACTCGAGAATTTGATCATTGGACCCTGTCACTTTTCTGTTTTTCCCATAGGATGAACAATCCGATACCTGATCAAGCATAATGTCTTTCATCAGAAGCTCCTCCTCTGGAGGCGAGACATCAGGATTTGTTTTTCGGGACTTTGTTTCATCTGGATGTGATGCAACACGCCTGCTTAATCTTCCACTCCCACGGCGTGAGCTGCTTTGAGATTTTAGTGCCTCGATTTGTCGCAATGCTGAGTCTAGCTCAGAACGGACACCAGAGTTTTCCTCTTCCGCTTGCTGCTTCAGCTCTATAACTGCCTTTTCCACATCTTGGACCTTGGCCTGAATGTCATGCAAGTTCACAAACACAGGTGCCTGATCTTCATTCTGGTTTTCGTTGTTTTCAACACCCTAAAAACATGAACAATGTGAGCAACGATTCAATAACAGTTAGAAGATTTCAAACAACACAAAATGCAGGAAAAAGAAAGAAATACAAAAAGATCCAAGCGTGGCAGCAGTACTAAACTAGGTTAACAACAGAAATAGAAGTCCATAAAAACACACCACCTCCTCACATAAAACAATGAATTATCACTGATTTGAGAATTTCACTGGGAATATTGACAAGTTATCTTGGATAAAAAATAAAATATAAAACATGTTTGGTAGAAGCAGTCTTGCAATGGAGATCTGTACTCGTGTGACATTAAATTCTGCAATGACACTATCTCATAACAATCCACTTTTTTTCTTTTTTTTTTAAAGCATAACAATCCACTCATTTTTTTATTTTTTTTTTAAATATTGCAGCTGTTTGCGTAACAAAGCGCGCACCAAGGGAGGGGAAATTCTTTGCGTAAAAAATTATCAATTAAATTTAGAAAAATAGGTGATTTTTTTATCAGTCAAAAAAGTACCTCTTTCTCCTCGTAGTCAGTTTTGTGAATCTTCTGGTGCCAATTAGCATGCTTCTCAAGAGACGCCAAGGAATCCTTCAGGGACATAATGGCTGAGAGATCAGCAGCCAATCGAGCCTTAATTTCAGAATTTTCACCTTCCAGGGTCCCAACTCTTTCTTTCAACTGAACAACATCTACACATTTGGAATAACTTTCTTCTTCAAGGATTTCATAAGCCTTCAGAAGCTCAGAGAACTTTTCTTTGATCAATGCTTCACGTACGCTGGAGCTTTGTAGCTCAGTGAAAAAAGTGCCTGCAACAGTCTCCCATAGTTTGACTTCGTCTTTTCCCTTCTGTAATTCAGAGCTCAGAACCCGGATTCTTGCTTCACTATCTTCATGCTCCTTCTGCATTTTAGAAATCTGTGAATCCAGATATTCAATAAGTTCATGAAGGTCTTCACATTCTCTCAGTTGTTCAGCATAATTCTTGGACAATTCAAGTAATTGGATATCCCGATTCTCTTTCATTGACTCTGCTTCCAGAAGCTCCTTTTCTTTCAAGCAAAAAAGATTCTTTTCATTAGCTATTTCATCCTTTAACCTATCATTTGAAACTCTTACTTCTTTCAGTTCATTCTCTGACTTCTTCAATGAGAGCTCAAAATTGATATTTTTAGTACGAGCATCTTCTAGTTTCCTCTCTACTATTTGCACTTTCTCCTCAAGAATACTATTGTCGCTGCAAAGCTTTTCAATATGCCCAGTCAATTGTATGACTTTCTTTGATTTCTCAGAGATGACATTCTTGAAAATAAATGACAGATTGTCCAGTGCAACTACCTCCCCTACCATACAAGAGCACTCATCCTGTAGGTTGTGCTTCTCCTCCTCCAAATCTTCAAATGCCTTCATCAATGATCCCTTTTCCTCGACGACCTTGTAATTCTCTTTCTGTAGATCATCATAAGCCCCCTGGAGATTAAACAGCTTCTCCCGGAGATCTTCCATTTCAGTGAGAAGAACAACTTCTTTCTGACTTCCCTCCCTAACTTTGAGAATTAACTCTTCATTACTCTCCAAAAGCTTCTGTATCTCCTTCTGGAGTTGATTTACTTCCTGGTTCCTGCTTTCAACCTCCTGCCTGAGGGAGTGTATAACAGCATTTAAATCTGCCACATCTTGTTTAAGATGCCAAAGCATTGCAAGGAAAACAGACTTCTGGATTACAAGTTCTTGATTTTCATCCCAGGCTTTATACAGAGATGCTTTTATATCATCAAGTTTTCCATGAATACAGTTCACAACTCTTTGATCCTCATTGCCGCAGTCATCAAGTGTTGAACCTGCATCAGATTCCAGTGCATCTAACAAATGAAAGATCCCCATTCTCAATCCTTTTACTTGACCAGACAACACACTAACTTCTTCTTGCTTATCAAGACTCTCCTTCTCCAGTTCCGAAATGAGTTTCTCAGACAACCTGGATGCTTCCAGAAGTTTCTCAGAGTACTTCTGCAATGAAGAATTATTGTCTTTCAGATCTTGAATACTTTTCCTCAGGATGAAGATCTCAAACTGAGCATTAACAGCTTTATCTAATTCTTCTTCAAACTCTTCTCTCATGTGATCACCCGCCTCTTCAAGAAGATAAATCCGCTTTTCCAAATCAGCAATCCGAGTCTGACTCAACTGGTTTGAGTTAGTGTGCTCTTGCTTTTCAGTATCTAAGCATACCTGCAGTTCTTGTACCATCTGAGTTGTGGATTCTCTCTCTTCCTCCAAACTTGTGAATCTTTGCTCCAAGTCTGCATGTCTTTTACCCAGTTCTTCTAACTTACAGTGTGTTGTTTCCAGCTCAGATGTCAATGTTTGATTCTCCGCAATAAGGGCAGAATTCTGGTCATCAAGGATCTTGCATGAATGTTCCAAGTCTTTAGATTTTACCCTCAACATCTCAAGTTCTGCATTGGCATCGAAAAGAGAGTTCTCCAAGAAAGTGTTCTGTTCTGAGAGTTTCTCTAGATTCTCAGTTGTAATCTGTAACTGAGATATCAGAAAACCTTTCTCGGCAACAAGTGTAGACTTCTCACCTAGAAGCATCTGGAAGGACTGCTCCAACTCCTTCACCCTCTTTCTTGCAGCTTCTAGCTCAGCATTCAAATTTGACAGAGAATTCTCCAGAAGCTCATTCTTTTGAACAAGTTTTTCCATTACCTTCAGCTTCTCCTTTACCGTAGCTACCTCAATCTCACTACTCCGGAAGCTTTCTTTGAGCCTTGAGTTCTCATCCTGCATCTCTTTTACAGATGAACCAAAAGATTCTGAATCATAGCCCACCAACTCCACCTGCCTCAACATATTTTGGTGTCTCTGGCTCAGACTATTTATTTCCTCCTTCAGCGAGGATATCTCTTGCTGAAGATTATTCCTCTGATCAAGCTGAAGCTCCAGTTCATGTTCAAGCTTCCCTTTACCCTCCTTCAAATCAAAGATCTGTTCTTCCATGCTTCTTATTGAAGCAGCCGAGGACAGGTTAAGGTTGTTGAGGCTCATGTTTTCATCCTTTACCTTCTGAACTTCGTCTTCTAAATTCTGTTTCTGATTCTCGAGGTCCTTCAAAAGTTGAACATTCTTGTGAAGATCAGCAGCAACAGATCTGAGTTCCTCCTGGACTTTCGAGTGCAGATTCTGAAGTGACTGGAAAGAAGTTTCAGCCTCCATAAAACGCATGCGCTCTTCCTGCACACATGTCCAAAGTCTACCTAATTCCTTCTGCTTCTCAGATAGCTCCTGGTCCTGAAAACCCACTTTCCGTTCCAACGATTCCACCTCAGACCGCAAAGAATTATTTGACCTATCCAATAGATAGCACTGTTCTTCACTTCCCTTTAACTTTGCTACCCCATCTTCAACCTCAGCTTTTAGCCTTTCAGCCTCTTCCTGCATGAGAACAATTTCACGTTCCAAGGTCACTATCTTGGCCAAACACTGCTCATGTTTAAGAACAGCAGCTTCCTTCTCCTCAGTTAATTTGGTTATAGTTTTCCTCAAAGATTCAACTTCTTTTTCAGCTCTGTCAGCTCTCTCACAAGTCCTGCTGGCATAATCCTCAGCTAGCAGCAATTTGTTCTCCAAGTTGGCTATCTTCTCCAAAGATTCCATATACTTGGAAAGAAGTGATTCTTTTTCAGCCTTCAATCGAGAAAGCTCTTCTTTCAACACTTCAGCTTCTGTTTCGGCTTTGCAGGCTCGTTCATTAAGCTGTCCCGCATCCTCTTCCACACGAGATATATGGCTTTCCAAGCTGGATACCCTGTCCAGGCATTGCTGATACTGAAGCAGACTAGCTTCCCTTTCAGCTTCTACCTTTTCCAGGGCTTCCTTCAAGCTTTGCACTTGAGCTTCAGCCTTGCTTGCTCGTTCGTTGAATCCATGAGAATCCTCCTTGGCTTGAGAGACTTCAGACTCTAGTTTAGACAATCGTTCTAAAGTCTGCTGATACTGATGTAAGCCAGCTTCCTTCTCATCTTCTAGTTTGGCAAGGGCTTCTTTCAGAGCTTGAATGTCAGTCTCAGATTTTCCTAATCTCTCAGATTCGGAGAAAGCTTTAGTCTCGGCAAGATGCTTCTCAATCTTTTCCACGATTTCCCTCTCCTCTGCCTCTTGAAATTTAAGACCTTTTCTTGCCTTCCCTAACCCATTCAGCTGCTTTGTTCCCTTTCTACCAGCTACAGTTTCAGACTCAGATGATAAACCCATTGCACCCTTCTGCAATTCATCAGGATCAAATGAAGCTCGTGTAGGAGCCTGTATTTCAGGCGTATGGGGACCGGAATCTTGAGTGCCATTAACAGGCCCATCATCATTCATTATAAAAGGAACCTGGTGTTCTGCCATTGTTTTTTGAGCCTGGCGAATCACCCCTGTAGCATGATCATATCTTTCAGCCAATGCACGGTATGCACGATAGAATTCCTCAACTAATTTCATAAGCTCAGGCCGTTTCTTATAATACATCTCAGCTCTCCTTGCAAAAGAGTCCTCATCTACCTCAATGAGTTTAATCATTGTTTTCACTTTGCTATCCATATCTACAAGAAAGAGTGCAAGAGTTAATCACTATAGCTAGAAAGGTGAAATTCGGAACAAATTTTTGCAGTATAGAAAGGGCAGAAATTGTGACACGATTAAGCATTTAGATGCTATGATAACACTTACAAATTCAGACTCGACATCAATTGCATATCAACACCACAATAAGTACAGCATTTGCATGAATCCAGAATGGATATTACAATACTTCCAATACTCAAACATAAAAAAAGCAATTCAACCTTTTTAAATCTACCTTCAAAAAATCCAACCATTCACTACACATACAATACAACTATACAAACATTTCAACATCACATACTACTCAATTTAACAAATTATAATCTTGACATCGTGCAAACCATATATCTAACAAGAAGTTGCATAAATCACCTTGAAAATTGCAACAAAACAAAGCCAGAGGAAAAGCACATTATACCTGTGAGATTTTCCTTGAGCCATTTCGAATTCTTCGGGCTAATATGGCTATCCCACCACCAAGAATACATGTCTTTACTTTTCGCCATAATTCAGTCCAAAACTATCTCAGTTTCACAATGCCAGCCTGATCAAACTGCCTTAATCACTTAGCACAAAGTGCTACACAAAAAACAAGGTACTGTACCCTTCAACTATATGTACCTGCAAACCAAAATTAATGATCTCGGGTTAATAACCAAAATCATTTTCTCGAAAAATGTTTTCCATCAAAACAAACGGGGCGAACATATAATAATCTTATTATGTTAAAACAGGCCAAAATTTCCCTTCCAAAGCACCTGAACATTCAACAAATAGGCAGTCCAAAACCCCAATTTTACAATAAGATCAAATTTCCAGAATTAATTACATAAAACAAAAACTTATGAAATAAAAGGGACAAATTATACTTAGATGGTCAGACCCATGATTATTTCATTGAAAAGGAATCATCTTGAATACTTCAACTTTATTAAAGCTACTAATTCAACCAAAATCCACCAACCAACTGGAAAATCCCAACAACATAATTCTGAAATTAAATTATGAGTTTATGACAAGTCTAAAAATCCTAAATTCATGAAATTTAATACCATAACCCAAAAAAAAAAAAAAGTTGGGATTTTTAGTTTCTCATTCAATAGTCAAAATGATCCAAGACAAAATACAAAAACTATATAATATATCAAAAATTAAATTAAAACTTACCAAAATAAAATTGAATAAAATGAAACCCAGTTGAATTCTTCAGTTTGATTCCATGTTTTTCACCCCATTACCGTTGGATCTCTCACTTTCTCTCTCTAGAACTACAGAACTGATCCTCTGAGTACCTTTATTTTCTCTCTCCTCTGTTTTTACTTTGCCTTTTATTCTCTGCTTTCTACTGTTTGGAGGGCTGTCACGCTGAAAAAGAAAACAATTATTGACAAAATTTTTTATTTTTATGTATTTTTTGGGGTTATATTGTACTTGAATCGTATTTATACGTTATATTTTATCAAGTGGGTCCCAAAGTTTAAGTATTTTATATGAAAAATGAAAATAATTGGTTTTTGGGGTGATTTTAATTTCTTAATTTAGTTGAGAGATTTGGGGCAAATCCTATGGGATTGTAATTAATTGAGAAGAACGTTGGTAATTAAGTACTAATTTGATTTGATTTGATTTGGTAAGATATATTTTTTTTAATGTTAGCAAAAATATTGACTAGGTTAATGAGATTTTAAATGACGAAATTAGCCTTAAATGAGATTATTGAAAATGTTGGTTCTTCTTTGGGTCTCTAGAAGTTGATGGACATCATTATTTTGCTAATCAAGCATATAATATGAAATTTTGTGTATGCTTGATGAATTAATTGGAATATTTTAATACTCTAAGCTTACGCAAAACCCAAGTTATTCTAATCTATGATCCCTCTTTCAATGCAATAAGATATTAAGATCCTTATTATGATCAATGAAGATTTTGGTCAATGGTATCATAAGATGCGTATATACATGATACTGCCTAACATACGCTATGATAATCCCTCCTTTTTCTTTTTATGTTCTTGTTTCGGAATGTTTGGATCATAGAGTCAATAACTTAGATTATTAAAATATCTACGGATCTGTGTCACATTTACTGAACTGAGCTAAACTAAACTGATTAGAGTTTAACTAAACTGAGCTGAAATGTACGGAGTATATTTGATGAGAGAGGGAAATTGGGAGCTGACCTAGATTGAACTGATTGGAGTTGAATTGAACTGGACTGATTAGAGCTGAATTGAACTGAACTAAAATTAAGTAAATGTGAACAGGCCCTACATCTAATTTTAAAATTTCGACTAATTTATTGTTTTTATGGTCAAAAGTAAAATAATTTGGATTATATCTTATTTAATTTCTAGGAAAAAATATATGCAGTCTTAGGGCTGCAATTATTTTTTTTTAGGCACCTTAGAACTCCAATGGTCGTAGCTAGGGACTTGCTTGCAATTTTAATAATTCCCTAGCTACTAGCTTGACCATTGGAGCTAGAAAACTCAATTAGCTTGGCTAAGCAAATTAGCTTGCCAAAATAAAATATTTATTGCATTAATTAAGCTCTTTCCATGTATTTTCTATCCAACAATAACTACTAAGCTAATAGCTATCCATTGGAGCAAAAAGTAGCTAAAATGATAATTACTTTATAAGCTTATGTGGCATGACAAGCTAATTGTCAAATCAGCTTGCCATTGAAATTGCTCTTAGGGCTGCATATAAAAAGCTAAAAATGAAAAGAATTGACAATAAAAAAAAAAAAAAACATTTATTACACTGATTTGCTCGTGAATTGTTGATAAATTCCCAACTTCATAGTTAATACTAAAAAATTACGGAGTATATTAAAATTTTATATGTATCCCTAAAGCATTACCCTTATTTATATAGTATGATATACATATACTAATATCCGTCTCCACGTAATTTTTAAATTTGAACTTTTTTTTTCACTTACACATAATTGAAGATATGATGATCTAAATGAGTCTAACTTTTTTAAATGAAATGTTTTTTTTTTTATGAGAAAAAGCGTGACTTGTATTAATTTGTTATGCTTGTACAAATAGGAATTCGTTATAGTTGCTTTAGCTAGATTAGTCTCGTGCAATACGTGATTTGACCAAATGATATTTTCTAACATGATTTATTTTTTTTCCATACAAAAAAAAAAAAAAAAAAAAAAAAAAAAAAAAAAAACACAAATCAAATAATACATCAAATAGTGGAAAATAAATAAAAATAAATAAAGCTCATACAAAACTTGAATGATTAAAGGGGTACTAAGAAAAATTATTTTTTACCCCTCCAAAAAAAAATTAATTTTTTACTGGTAAAGAGAATAGGCTGTTTTTTCGTAAATTGATACCAATAACAATACAGCTGACCAAATTTTTAATAAAATAAAAAGTAAAAATCATAAAATGATGATATTATTTATAGTTTTGGAGGAAAAATTTTACTACGGAGTAACAATATAACATATGTCTAATTTTAGGATAGGATGATATCAACGGTTGCTATTTTAGTATCAATTATAGATTATAGATTCAAGCTTAGAGTTTGATATCCGAATTAATATCCAATATCCGATCTATAGATAACGATCATGCATTCATACGTATATATAATTTCATACGTACTCCGTATATAAAAATCGAAATACAGTAGGTCCACCCTTTTTATGAATCATGATGTACTGTATTTTTTTTCATTTGCAATAATTACATTATGTACAATGTACTTTTGCTTTTTCAGTTTTTTTTTTTTAAATTTATTTTTTATTTTATTTTTATTTTTATTTTTATTTTTTACTGCAAAAGAAGCCGGATAAATGACCTAAAGAAGTAAAGAAGCAAGTGGTACAAACTACAAATGGTAGTAATTTAATTCTTCAAAAAAAAAAAGGTAGTGATTTAATTAAGGTATAAAATTAATTAATTAGGTGTAATTAAAAGCTGAGCAGATTTTTAATAAACTGCAAAACTTTTTATTGAAGACGGCTCCGTGGACGGTGGAGAAGGTTGCCCATTCCACACCAGGAAAGTGGAGCACAGGGATTTCTCTCCTTTACATTTTTTTTTTTAAAAAAAATTATGACATTCTCTCTTTACAAATTGGACCACGTTTCTTTTGTATAATTTGCTCTAAACACATTTTAATAATGTAATCAGCAACTAAATCCAAAATGTTGACTACGTATCAACGTATGTGTATAGTATCACAAATTTGCACTCGACAGCTTTATTTTATTTTACGGAGTATTTTTTTAATATGGATTCAACTGATAAAAATGAATATTTTTTCGAAGTTTTTATAGGGTGTTTAATACTTTAATGAGATTTGCTTGGACAATATTTACTTGGTCAATAATAATTTACATTAATTTTGAGAAGCATAATCTATTTTTAGTTTGTATGATATTGAACTAATGCTTATTTCTTACTTATTTAATTATCATCATGTTTCTTTATTGGTATGATCCCATATTCATACATGATAAATAACAACCGTATCAAAAAATATGTAAGTCACTTGCATGTAAAGACAGGGTTTTTCATGAGGTTATACGGAGAGCATCACATTTTTTTTTCCAACTTCATCGTTGTTAACACTCTCGACCCGCAACTTTTACGTTCAAGTTGAAATGGAATATGTGGTGCACGTACATGTTAAATTTTGCAATATAATCATCGATCACTCTTTTATTTTTTTTATTGATCTAACTATATAATATATAGTACATATATAGTACGTAGTATTTTGTAATTGGTAAATACTAATAATTTGTATAATTTATATACCAACAGATGTTATGCATATAAATTACGTAGTATTTTGTAATTGACTAATGGATACGGTAAACATCATAAAATTGTCGTTAGACGGTTATGCTATTGACTAAACACGTACATTATTCAAAACAGAGCAATCATAATCATACCCATCACACTAGCAATATCAGCAGGTCAATTTTAGGCTTGTATTTTGTTAGGTAATAATAGCAATTTAAAGAGGATAGAAATAAAAATAAAAAAAGAATAATGGTGGATGAGAATATACTACTCGTAGCATTGAAGGTCGGCGCGCATTATGTTGTTTATTTATGCAGGCATATCATCAAATGGTAGCAACAGTTTACCAAAAGCCAAATTTGTGAGGTTGAGTGACTTCTACGATTGTTTATTTTGTAGGGCCATCACTTTAGTTAGGAGGTTGGGATTAAGTCTTGGGTGCAACTAATTAATGTTTTCATTTCTGATTGATTTTGTTGAAGCTAACATTTTGGACGTTTTTGTCTTAATATAAACATTCCGATTTTAAATATACGCGGTACATTAAATTTATGTACTTTATTTTTATGTCAATTAGTTTAGTTTTATAGAGTTTAAGAGAACGTTTATGATAGATCTTGTATCATGATTACATTGTTATACACATTGCTAATTCACTATCAATACCATTTTCTTGTGGTTTTTGTTATTATTAATTTCGGAATTGTGTAATAGTTATCGAATAGTACTTAACTATGTAACACAAATACACAATGAAGAGAATATTTCGAAATATTAATTAGAATAATTATAAATATAGGATGGCAAATAAAGATAAAAGTTGGAAAATTAAATGAAGTGTAAAGTTTATAAATAAATTATACTCGATCTGTAATATAAATATCCATATCAATTATCATTCCATCATCCAATATAAACAACAACCATTTTTACTCATTTTTTTTTTATTGATAGGTGATGAGGAAGCATTGAATCAATCTAAAACTAATTGATATTTGGTAATTTAGAATTCCATATTTGGGCAAGGTAAGTATATTTTGTGGCCCGGGCTTAATTATTTGGTTTTATTTTATAATTTGTTGATTGTTATTTATTAAGATTTAAGAATATTCTTGACTGTGATATGATTTTGCTCTTGACTAATTTATTCAATTTTGAGTAATAAAAATTTTGAGTAATAAAAATTGACAAGTGTCATGTATTGTACATGTTCATTCCTTATTTATTCAATTTTGTCTAATCCAAAAAGTAACATTTATTGCTACAATTAGTGTTCATCTTGTTGTCTATGATTGACTGCAATACTTTCTTAAAGTCTCCGAGAATTGATATTTGGAAAATTTAAATCAATGAAATTTTTATTTGCAACCTTTTGATGAAATTACAAAAATCAATTCTAAATTTTCAATTTGACTTCTAAAATTGTAGGGTGCATGATGTTTGAACAAGTTTTTGTGAAAATTGTGATGATACTATTAATTTTTAAAAAAATCCGAACTTATATTCACCATTTTTTCACCCATCATACCTTGTATCAATAATGCTTCAAAAATTTAGACCATTAAATTAGGTGTATGACTCAAACACTCAATACACGTGATCTATACTAGCGTATATAATTATACATAAGACGAATTGAATAGTTAAATTCGATAATAATGGAATGTATAGTCATTAATCAATGTGTGGTTTGTTTGGTGAGCGCAAATTGGTTGACAATGGGTGTCACCACGTAGACTCATCACTCATGGAATTAATTTGTTAAGGACTTCATGTATATATACTATATAGTTAAGAGTCTTATGACCTCTACTTTAATTTAGACAACATTGTATATTTGTATGCTAATTAATTAACTACGGATAGAAACGTCTACGTACCCCATGTCCCCATGCCATTATCTTCCATTCACATCAACTTCATTAAATTTGCAAACGAAAAAAAAAAAAAAAAAAAAAAAAAAAAAAAAAAATTGATCAAGCGACCACATCGTGTAACATTTTCAATAATTGCCATGAAGTATAGTACTCGTACTGTAAATAATTTGACAAACTTATACTCCCTCCGGTTTTTTATTTTTTAAATTTTTTTTTTTAAATAAAATAAAAAAGTAAGAAGTTTTGACTTTTTTCACGATTCACATAATTTACTTTGATTAACGGTAGGTACTTGTTGAAATCGTCTCAATAAATTACTTGTTATTAATATTTATTATTAATAAAGGACCACCTCAAATAAAGACTTAAGCTAATGGTAGTAGTTTAAGTTTTGTATTGACATATATATCCTTTTTTTTTTTTTTTTTTTTTTTTGAGGAAAGAGGAAATACTACTTAAAATAACTTAGAAGTAAATTTTGACAAAATTGACCAAGATATCTGAAAAAAGGGAGGGAAAAAAAAAGACTCAATTATAAACCGATTTATTGTTTCTTAAAGCCACAAACCATAATTAATCATGTATTTTATTAGGTGTTACAAACCATAATCAATCATGTATCTTATTAGGTGGTAGATAACAACCATAAATTGACTGCTTTATTACAATTTATTAGTTTTGATCTTAGTCTAGTGCATAATAATGATATCACATTTTATTAAATTCCCTTACTCATTTCCTCCTTTTTGAAGTGTTTATTTATTAACTCGGAAAATTAATTCAAACTAGATTTTATATCAATAAACTACCACCTTATAAAATTTGCCTACTTTATAATAAACGTATCGATTCATTATATCTGTCTTACGTACCTTTCTTGCCTCTTTGGACTAAAGGAAACAAGCTATCTTATTACGAGTAGAAGATGTTGCACCATACTTTAGTCGAGTTCCAGGAAATTTCACTCCCCATGATATTTTGGGAGTATACGATGTTGCCATTTACATAAACTTAAGACAAATTAAGCCATCTCTATAGTTCGACAAAAGACGAACTTGTAGAAAATACGTAGGTATATGAACATGGACCCATTTTACGTCTTTTTTTGTTCATGAAAATATATTGCAATACAAAAATCCTTGGTTTAATTGAGGTAAAATAAATTGGAGAATGGAGACCAAATAATAGAGATGATAGTATACACAAAAAGCACACGTCCTGTAAATTTGCCATTATGCTGCCTCTTTAAAGTCATAGCAACTAATTTAGGCCCACCTATACCAACTAATAAAAGCCTTTGGTCCCATTTGTCTCCCTTTTGAGCATGGTGAAAAATGTGGTTGTGGTTTAACCTAGTTATTACTATGTAAAAGGATGTGTTTCATTCAATCATTCTGGCAATTAATGCCAAAAGAATTATGAGAATTAAGGAGAAGCTAAGGAGTACATGAAATTAGAATTGAATTTTGGAACTATGAACTATCAATGCTTTTGTTTTGGAGCCATATAAGTGATGCTATCAAGTGAGGGTGGATAGGGACTTTCTCAAACAATGACCAAACTCATTTGTTCAAATATCTTTATCAAACAACTCTAAAGTATCTTAGCTCCTTAAGGATTTTCTTGTATAAGCGAACTTGTGTAGCTCCACATCTGCAAATTAGGGAGCAGATTTATTAGCTAACGACTGTTACTTAGTTTCGATTATTCAATATTATTTTATATAATAACTAAAACTTATTGTCCATCCCCAATATGTATGAATTATGTGTTTCTTTTGTAGGAATGGTCTCAATATAATCCAAATTTTGCTCACCTAACAAAAATTAACTCCTTATGCAAAACATGTTGTTCCACAATTATTAGAAGTTGGCGATACCTCATCTACAAATTTACCTACAAACACGATAATGAACTTATTTATCTTATGGAAAAAAAAAAAAAATTGGGTGTGAGTGTATGACCTATAATAATCACTTATTAAATGTGGTTAATATTTAAAAAGATACTTGTATATTTTTGTCTAAAGATGACAATAACCCCAGTTTACCAAGATAGAACATAAACTCGCACAAATAAAATGAGCAAAAAAAACATCACAAGCACTGGATGGATGTTGGTTAAAGCCTAAAGATTATAAAATGGGGTGAGAATTTAAACCCATAACTTATCATACATAGCTTTCAGCCTTTTCACTCTGAATCAGTAGACTAAGAGCATGTTCACATTTACAGAAATGAGATGAACTGAACTGAACTAATTGGAGTTGAACTGAACTAAACTGAACTGAATTGAACTAATTGAAGCTGAACTGAACTGAACTGAATAGAGCTAAAATGAATATTTTTTTAGAGAAGGAAATTAGGAGCTGAATTGAACTGAACTGATTAGAGATTAACTGAACTGAACTTATTGGAGCTGAACTGAACTAAAACAAGCTGAAGTGAACAGGCCCTAAGACCTCATAGTTCAAAGTGCTAAGTTATGCAACACAAACTACACAAGCCAATAACAACTTTTTATAAACCAAGTGTAGACAAACACAATAGTGGATTAAGAGTTTAAGACCAATCCATTGTTTCATTTTTACTTTGGCCAATCTAGTGGGAAAATTTTTACCTACACCCCTATGTAGGTAGCTCTACTTACACCCCCTTCCATCACAGTGACGTCATCTATCTTATAGTTTTTCGGATTTTGAATAACATATTAAATGTTTATTTTTATGTATATAAATGTTCAATTTTGTATCATTAAATGTTCAATCCTGTTAATGCGATTTGTTATATTCAAATTAGTATTTTTTTTTCCTTTTTTATTTTTAGATAGTTTTCTTATTAATTTGTCTTATTATTTAGTTAAATTAATAGGCTTAATTTGAAAAAAAAAAATTATCTTTTAACGTAGAATAAAATTAATTCAATTACAATTGTAATATCATTTCAAATAAATACATACTCATTGTTTCTTAAACATAAAAGGTAACTCTGTTAACTTTTCAAATGTACACATGCTTAATTTATTAAAAACAATTAAAAAAAAAAGGTGCAAAACTTAAACTTCAAAAATGTACACATCATATATATGTGCCTTACACAATGATTATATTTTAATTCAATATATTTGGTATAAATAAAAAGTTTATATAATCATTATCCTTGTCATACGGTTATACCCTTCTACTCTTATGATATTTGTGCATTTTGTAACACCCCCGATTTACTAGCTAATAATAAATAAGAAATAAAGGAAAAATAGACTGCCTTTAAATAAAAGTGCGGAAGCATACACCTAAATCGGAGGTATTACCGCCACACTCAACAACCTGTCAAGTGTTAAGGCTTACAAAAATCCCAATAATTACAACCCAATAAACTAGGTGAGCTATTTATACAACTTTATAAACCCATGATATCACACTAATCGAAACACTTGAGCTCCTTTAGCTACAACCACTTGATCAACCTGCTTAGAAAATCTTGACTGCTCACCATTAAGGACAAATTCCAAAATAGATCGTCGCAGGGCCACCATGAGAAAAAGACATGGCCGCAAACACAAGTAGCACAACAAAACAACACACACACGTCAACAAAAGCTGAGTAATCACCACATATCAGAATATAGAGTATAATATAATAATTAACATTACTAGATCAATTAAACAATGTAGTTCGAAACTACATTACACATTGTACTCTGAAAATAACCTTTAACAACTCAACCTCGAATAATAATACGAACCTTTACTCAACTCATAACCAATAAGTGTGCCATGCTCTTTGTTTTATACCTAGCATTGGACATGGGTAATTCGAATAAAACCAACAAGTATAAAAACTTGAATACTCCCAATAACTAGAAAACACCTTGAACCAGACCACATACGGGCCAATTCCCACTGTAGGGGGCCATAGAAAAATAAATAAAGATTGTACCTCATTCTTAACTCATGATTACCATCTCCTTACCAACATGCCAAGGACTAAGGTATATAATGCCGAGCCTCAAACCAAGAACAAAATAAATAATCCTCAACCTTTTGATCTCATACATCGATCAAATAATTATTCATAAACAATAAATAATATCTCACTAATGGCACATGTTCCCAATTAACATGACAATTCGATTCATAATATCTCAACTCTTAAAACACATACTAATAGCCCAAATATAATCATATCTCAACCCAAAAATAATACTCCGCATTAATAACAACCCTAAAACCTTGATAAAACAATACTCCCTATAACAACAACATTAAAACCCTAGAAATAATTATATTGTACAATCAATTATATACAACAAAAGTAATATGATATTCAAATCAAATCAAATCATACAATATCATAATAATTAATCATAGATACAAGGAGAACCATTAATAAATCATATCACACATAATAATAATAATACGAAACATAATACAACATCTCTAAAATTTAGTGTGATTACATATAATAAATAATAATTAAACATGAAGTTTGTGTGATTACACATAATAAATAATACAATTAAATTAATCAAACATCTCCAAATTGATATCGTGTGATTACATAAAATAAATAATACAATCAAATTATAAACAAACGATCTAATTAAGGGTTGATAGTGTGATTACCTTTCGGAAACAACAAGACTTGGTAGATAAACGGAAGGGTGTGCAATCACGAGCATGTACATACTATGTCATTGGGTAATTTTGATTGGAGGAGGATTTTATAGATGGAGTTATATTAATACCCACTCGTAAAAATTGAAAAAGAAAAGGAAGGAAGATAATGATGATTATGATGTTAAATGATCCAAAAGTATTTGGTATAAGCTGATCAATTCGAATGAGGCTATAGATGACTAATTAACTTGGTGATAATAAGGAAGAATTAAAGGCTCATAAATCAAGGAACAAGGGTAACCTCACAACATCACATAGTTCATGAACGAAATAAAAACGAAGGCAACGTTTTTATAGATTTTGAAATTGCACAGCAAATATATATATATATATATCAAAAGATAGTTTTAGGGTTTAAAATATCCTTAAAATTTAAAATACAATAGGGTTTTAAACCTTTTCGAACTCTAAAAAAAAAATATAAACATGAAATTAGGAAAGTTATTTAATAACTAAAAATAACTATTTTTTTTTATAAAATATAATATATTAAATCATAAAATATTCGGGTATTACACATTTACCTTTATACATATCTTTTTCTCAATATATACTCAATCGTCTTCAACTTTTTTAATTCCATTGTCCTATGTAATAAGAGATCAAAATATTTTAAAGGAAAATGTTAGTAACAATAAAAAATACACTATAAACAAAGCAGAATAATTAAAAACATTTATAAAAACAAATTTGAACACGTTTCCAGAAAATGAACATAGTTCAATATGAGAATGAACAAGTATTACAATATATATGAACATCATTCGACATTAAAATGAACATATACCAAAAGTCAAATGAACATCTTCGATACGAGAATGAACAAGTATAAAAATTTAATTAAGCAATTTTTAATATAATAACAAACAACACTACTAGAATTACGGCTATTTCCGACGGAAAAAATCCCTCGAAAACACCCTAATTTCCGTCGATAATAGTGTTTCTGACGTAAAAGTGGCGTCGTATAAGTGTTCGTAGGAAATTCGACCTTTTCTGACGGAAATTTCCGTCGAAAACCCTGTATAAAATAATAATAATAAAAAAAAAAGCTCACGGCCATGACCACCACCAGCCCGCAGCCCGCACCTCACCACCAGCCCCGGCCCAACCCCACCTCACAGCCTCACCTCCCCCTTTTTCTCCACCAGCCCGCACCTCTCCACTAGCCCCAACCCCACACCATGACCACCACCGGCCCAAACCCCACACCACTACCATCGTCCACCACAAAAAAAAAATCGGAAATAAAATTAACCAAAAAAAAAAAAGTAACCACCACAACATGTAAATCTAAAGTTAACCACCAAAACAACAACAATTAACCCAAAACAATGTCGAAACAAGTAGATCGAACACATCGAATTTTAGTAAAAAGAAAAATAAAATTAACAACAAAAATTAAAAAGGATTCAAATAAATTTACAATTATCCTCAAAAATTTATAAACTAATATTACAATTACTAGAAAAACTAACCATAATCAGAAATTTATTAAAAAATACATCTAGATCTACAATCTAAACTAAACTAAAATAAGATTTATAATACTTGAGCGGTTGACGATTCTCGCGACGGTGGTTGTGCAATTGATGTTGTTGCGCGTTGCCGATGTTATTGAGCGTTTCCGGTGTTGGTAGTTGGTGATGGCGGTGAAAGAGAGGAAAGAGAATAGAGGGGAAAAAAGAAAAGGGGCGGAAGAAGAAAGAAGGGAGGGTTAGGGTTAGGGTTAGGGTTAGGGTTTGATTTTTTGATTTTTTTAAAAAAAAAAGCTATATTTTTGTCGGAAAATCAGTCGGAAATAATATTTTATGACGTGCGACGGAATTAAATTCATATTGGCCATAATAAAAGAACAAACCCGAGTAAAAGTACACAATAATAGTTTTATGGTACGTAGTATTTAGAAATCATGTACAACCCATATTGGCCATATAGCAACAATACAATGCATACACATAGAAACACTAGAAGTCATGAACATTACATATACGTTCACAATAATACATACATACGTCTTATAGATATGTGGTGAGATAGAAGGTTTTACGTCTTATAGATATGTGGTGAGATAGAAGGTTTTGTTGAATGAACATCACCCATCCGCCCATCGCATTGTTATTTTATACTCGTATATATATATATAGGCATCGCAGCAAGCTTGTTTTACCTTCATTCAGTCTTGCGACTGACAGTCTAAGTCTGAGCAACATGACGCGACGCCAAACCCACAAACTTCACCTTCTTCTTTGCAGTATTTTTTGCAAGTACCTTTAATGCAAACTCTTTCCGAGCAACATGCCCCGACGCCAATCCCACAAGTTTCACCTTCTTCTTTGCAGTATTTTTTGCAAGTACCTTTAATGCAAACTCTTTCATTGCAACAAGCCCCCTTGCCAATCCCACAAGAATCACCTTCGTCTTTGCAGTATTTTTTGCAAGCACCATTAATGCAAGATCTTTCCGAGCAACAACCACCCCCCTTGCGAATCCCACAAGATTCACCTTCGTCTTTGCAAAATTTTTTGCAAACACGGCCATTGAGGCGATTGCCAACATCATCAATAAGTACTTTTGCAAGCTCGTCAAACTCCATGATGTTTGAGAGGGGAACTGATTCACTCACCACCACAAAGGCAAGGAGAATTAAACTAGCACACAACTTGTTATTCATTTTGAATTATTTTGGATATTTGATTTTTTGTGTTTGCTTATTGTGTCGTACCGTAAAAGAGTTTAGGGCTTGATTTTATAGCCATGCACACGCCAATATCTATTAAAAACGTGAGTAATATAGTAGTACTAGTTGCCAAGATAATAATTGCGAGTTGGTTAGATAAAGAGTGTGGTTAGCAGATCAAAGGGCAACATACATGTGCTTGTAATTAATGTTGTGTTGCTGGGGTGGGGCAACCGCCCAGCCCCAAAATCCTACGTAGTTAATCTTAATGATTTGCTTCATATGTCAATCTATGGTAAAACTAACACTCTAGGCTCTTCACTTTAAAGGAGGGGCGGATGAGATTTGAACCCGTGACCTTTAGTGCCACGCTGGCTCTAATACCATGTTAAAGGACCATCTCAACCAAAAGCTTAAATTGAGAGCCCAGAAATATGTTTTATCTACAGTCACAAATACTCAAATAGTACACGTATGAAATATTACTGTAACGGCGTTGCATTGACAGCTTCCTACACGTTAACGTCAACTTGCGTAAATACTTATTGTGACGTTAAACTACTACCAATGATTTCTCTAATTTTAGCTGTAATCAACCGTTCAACTTTTTTTTTCCCCCTTTTTTAGACAATCAACAATGCAACATTAACTGCAATGGAGGTGTTAATAAATTAATATAACTCACATTTTAAAAAACTTAAGTGAGTTATATTAGCACATCCACTAGGGCTGGCAAAAGCTGACCCGACCTGAAAATAGCGGGTTAGGGTTGATATTTTCAACCCGAAATATTAAATGGATCGACACGAATTCGACCTGAAAGTAAAGTTAGGTTAAGGTTGAAAATTCCAACCCGAAAATGACACGAAATGACCCGAAAAAAATAAAGAGTACGATGTATTTAGTTTTTTGGCCAGATCCATATTGAATGACATATCAATCAATACTACTATACTAAAGTAATCACCGTGATTATCCCCTAATACACGTGTCGCATTCTCATTAAAAAAATTCCCGCTCAAAGTTTGTTATTATTATTTTTTTTTTTTTTACAGTTTTCAATTTTTTTTTCTTGGTCATCTTCTAAAAAAGTTTGTTATACGAAGTATTTTTTTTAATTTTAGATTAGATATTGGTTTAAATTGGTATTATTTCTTTAATAATTATTAAAAATAAAACACTTTTGATGATTTAAAAAAAAAAAAGGTTTGTTTGAAATAATCTTACATAAATTATTAATAGATAAAAAAAAGGAAAATTTCACAAGAATAATTCAATCTTTTGCCGGTTCTCCCACAATAATCCAACCTTTGGATTAACCTCGAATAATCCCACCTTTGGTATATATTCTCCCATACCGAACCTAAGTGACCGGTTACTTGAAGATTAGGTAATTTAATTATTTTTTTTCCTTTTTTTTTTTCCCTCCATGACCACTTCTTTCTCTCTCTTCCTCCATGAACACCTTTCTTCCTCCTTCCTCCATGAACACAACCTTCATCCTAACCTCCATCACCACCTCGTTCTTCATCCTTCTTCCATCACCACGAACCACAATAACCACCACCTCCATTTTCGTCCTCACAGCCAGTGAGCCACCTCCTTCATCTTTTCTTCATATTACAAACCACAATCACTACCATGAAGGGAGAGAGAAGGAAAACGGGGAAAAGGAGGTGAAAGTGTAGGCAGGAGGGAGTGGTTTCCATGGGTTTTGGTGTGACGGTGGGGGTTTGTGGGTCGGTTGATGGTGGTGCGGAGGTTTGTGGGTTGGTTGATGGTGCGTGGAGGTTTGTAGGCTGGTTAATTTTGTCACGGGAAGACGGAAGTTGGGACAGTGGGGGTTTCTGGTTTGGTTGATGGTGGTGCGGAGGTGGGTCGGTGGGTGGATCGATGGTGGGGTTGTGATGGTGCTATGGTGTTGTGGGGCGGCTGATGTGGCAGTTTGGATGATGGTGGATTGACGGCGGGGTTGATGGTGGGAAGCTAAGGGTGGGCTTTTGTTTTTTTTTTTCAAATTTTTGGGATTTTTTATATATTTTTTTCAAATTAAGTTTTATATTTAAAAAAAAAAAATCAATTAGAAGCTAACACGTGGCTTGCAACTGGTCATAAGGGGTATGGTGACCTGCTGGGGCCGCTGTGGGAGAATTAATCCAAAGGTTGGATTATTCTTGTGAAATTTTCCTACAAAAAAGTTTTGTTACTATGAAATTTTAATATGTACACGTGTCGCATTAACAACAACAACAAAAAATCGCCAAGTTTTTAAATTTTAACTAGCGTTCTGGCCCGTGCAATGCACGGTTAATTTATAGGTATAAAATATAAATAATTATTTCTAAATATATTTATATTGGCAAATGAATAGTTTATAGAGGAGAAGAAGATGTAAAAATTGAATGCAATTGTAGTAGAAATTAAATTGGAGGAAAGTGAACCAAACAACATTCAATAATTTATACATGTATTGAATTAAAGTATTTTTTTCATATGAGAAAAGGCATTAAAAAAAGAAAGATTAAATGCAATGACATGTGGCATTGGAGAAAAAAAATAAAATGTACATGTGGCATTATAGGGATGATGGTTTTTGTTTTTAAATACTAAAGTATAGATAGATTTTTTTTAATTTTTTTCCTTCAAAAATAACATGATGATGAAAAGTTACAATCTAGTCTATCTAATATCTATATTAATATATTACAAGGCGTTCCTAAGAACGTTGATGTGCCACATAGTCCCTATTTTGTTGCGCCACGTCATCTTCCCAATATCTCATGACGCCACATCATCACTCAAACAATGCCACATCACCCAAGCAACCACTCAAACAATGCCACATCGCTCAAGCAACTAACATTACCATATAAAAACATAAGGATAAGGGAATTCGAACCCTCAACCTCTTATAACACATGTAACTATTAAACCATCTAAGCCAATATTAACTATGTTATTTGAATGAAAAAAAATCATATAAGTGTCACAAGGTTCAATTATAAAATAATAAAAAAAATATTTAAAGAATAACTCAATTTTAGTTTGACAACAACAATTGCTGTTTTGAAAAGCTTTTTAAAAAAATTATCAATTGAACGTCTACAGTAGTAGAAACCCGGGGCAGCGCCCGGGCTTACTCACTAGTATATATTTAAAGGGGAGTTTTCCCCCGAGTTTTTAGAGAGCCACGTAGGATTTAATTTTCTTAGCGCGCCATGTAGGATTATAAATTTAAGTGGTAACCAATTAAATAAGAGATTATTAATCTCTTTTACAATTAAATAATTCAAATGCCATGTAAGCAAAATTGACGAATGAGATTTTAAAGTTTAAATTAATTAAATTCAAAATATTATCTTTTGAGATTAAGAATTTTATCTAATATTTTGAAACTAATATAATAACAATTTTAATCACATAAATATGAAAAATAATTTTTTTTTAAAAAAAATACTAATAAACCGTGCATCACACGGGCTTCATCTAGTAGTATATTAAAAGGAAAATGATATACATAGCCCTTAGGGTTACATATAAGCATTAAAAATACTCTTGAAAAGAGTTTAAATTTAGAAAATCATGACAAATTCACACTAAATACACTGATCTACGCGTGTTTTTGTCATGAATTCCTATTTTTATACAATTTTCAAGAGTGTTTTTAATGCTTATATATAGCTCTAAGGGCTATGTATAACATCTATCTATATATATATTAAAACCCATGACAAGAATTGTAATCATGCCACATGTCATATTTTTTGCCACGTGTCATAATTTTTGCCACGTGTCGTCATGACTTAATAAATGTTGTGGGGTCATGTGACTCATGTCATCTATAACTTTATACTAAAGGCGAAACCAGGAATGACACATGTCATCTCCTGGTTAAAATTTTTCCCTCCAAAAGTTTTTTTTTTTTTTTTGGCCAAAGCTTCTTAGAAAAGTTTTTAATACAATCATATGCAATAATATTTCATTTCCTATTTGATAAGTATATTCTATTTGTACACATTCAAACAAAGATATTATTTTCTTATCTATTTATAACTTTATACTAAATGCAAAACCAGGAATGACAAATGTCATCTCCTGATTAAAATTTTTCCCTCCAAAAGTTTTTTTTTTATTTTTTTGGCCAAAGCTTCTTAGAAAAGTTTTTAATACAAATATATGCAATAATATTTCATTTCCTATTTGATAAGTATATTCTATTTGTACACATCCAAACAAAGATATTATTTTTTTATACAATAATATGCAATAATAGTTTGCTATCTATAACTTTGTAATGTAATTCATAGTTATTTTTATTAGTCGTGCATATATTATTCTCTTTGTTTTCTTTAGTGTGATAAATTTTTTTAAAAAAATTATAATTACAGAACTTTCATCCTATTTTGCAATTAGGTATAATTTTTTTATAATTAAATAATAGTGTTAAACTAATGATAAGTATTAAGTATTAAAAATTACCGTGCATGGCACGGGACTTAACCTAGTATTAAAACTGATCATCAATGTTTCCTCACAAAAAAATTTATGTTCATAAATTCTAATTTTTAATTGAACTTATATATATATATATATAGCAAATTGATTTCAATATAATCTCATTCTTTCGTTTACTCATCCATAATTCATATATGTTATATGTATTACGTATTATAGACACTACTACAAATCCCTTGCTTTTTCGACGTTATTGGTTCGACGTTGTATATGGGGTGTCAGTGGAAAAATAAATTTCCACTTTTTTTCGACGCTTTTATGTGTCGAATCAGTGTCTTGGCGTTAAAAAGCGTCGATAACTTCATATGATTTGCACGTGACTCAAGTATTAGAAACCGCCTTATACCCACGAGTATACCCACAGTCCCACACGCATAACTCACTCTCTCTCTCTCTCTCTCTCTCTCTTTGATCTCGGTACTTCAACACAAATTAAACCTAATTGTTTTTTTTCCTTCATTTTTATACGATCTCAGTTCATATGTTGATCAAATCGCTTGAAATTTAGTGGATTGAGTGGAAGCCATGATATAATTTCCTTCCTCTCATTGTTAATTTCTTCAATTTAAGGTAATCTCATTCTTCTCCTCATCAATTTCTAGGATTTCGTGCTAAAATACCATTCAGATCTAATTTGTTATATTTGATTGTTGTGAAATAGCATTGAATTTCTTGTTATTCTATTCAATATTTTCATCCACTGAAACAAATTTCCCTTTTCACAATCCATTTCCCATAAACTCCAATTTCGCTGGTTTTTGTTCAACTCCGTCTATGTCACCTTCGTCATCGCGGGCGCTTTCGTTGGTGAACGGGTACGCTTTCTTCGATCTTCTTTGATTTCAATTTTTTTTCCTGATTTTCTGATCTGATTTGATTTGTTGTTCTTCCATGTTTGTGCTTTGTAATTGTTGCAATTTTTTGTTTGTAATTTGCAATTTAATTTGATGATTTATGAGTTCCTGGATCTGATTGAACGAATTATATAACGATCTGAGGATCGATTTTTGATTTTTGCAAAAATTCCTCAACTCTACCATAGGAGGTATTCTATGAGAAATACATTTTGGGTGTTTTGCTTTAATTTAGGGTTCAGCATTCATACACCTATATCTCTGATTTTTCTTCTTCTTCCCTTAATCTCTCGTTTCTGTCCTTAAATATCTATGTTAAACTGAAAGATGCTCTTCGAATTCAACAAATCTGGAATTCTAATTTTTTTTAGGTATTCTCTCATTTCTCTTTAGATTTTGATTTTTAATGCTTCTTCATTTTTTTCTGATGTATTTTATTTAATTTATCATTGAGGAAGAAGAGATAAAGGAAGCTATGATTTTGATTTCATTTTAATATCAGATGTTAAAAAAAATCTGCAATCGAATTTCTACACCCAAACCCACATGTCGCTAAGCTTATCCGCCCTTTTACTTTCAGGTAATTTCTCACATCTAAATTACTTCTTGTATGTATTTTTATGCAAAATTTGAGAATGTAATTTTGGTTTAAGTAAGTTTGTTTTGGTAATTTGGGCATTTTGTTATTAATTGAATCTTTGTAGACCTAGATCCACTGGGTCTGGGTTAGTTTGATGCAGCTTGAAGATGAAAATAAGCTTCTAGAGAATATTGCCAATATCTTGTCATTAACAAGTTAGAATGTTCTTAATTCTAGGTTATTTAGTGCATTTGATAAAAATTAGGGTCTATGTTCATACAATGCAATCTTTCTAGTATAGTTAGCAGAGAGGCACTTTGTGACATTTAATTTATTTATCTTAGTTTTGATGTTTAAAAAGTGAGGTACCTCTGTTCTATGGCCAGCATGATAAAAAGAGCAGTTGTGTGCTTGTGTCCATCAGATCATCATATCTATGCTTGATTTGCTCAATATATTTTACTCTATTTTATATGCTTTGCCATGAGATTGACAGACATGTGGACTCATCATAGCTATTATATATACGATTAACTGTTTTGTTAGAGGTACACCCTTCAACATTGAGCTGGGGCATGCGATTTTGGGATAGTAAGTAGATAGAATGGATTTCAACTTTTCAGACAAAGCGGAGAGAAAATAGTAGAATGCTAAGTTTTAGCAGGGATATCCTTTTTTTTTTTTTGGTAATTGTTATCTTTGAAATGGGACAGAAAGAGAAGATAGGTAGAAGAAATTCTTCTGTTTTTCTTTTTTTGGTTCCCTGAGGGGGTACATAACCCTTCTTCATTCTTAATTTTCTATTTATCTTTATTTATGAAATGAATATCAATGATAATTAAGTGGGGTTTTTCCCTGTCTACACACCTAAGAACATTAGATAATAAATTAATTGATACGAAGCTTAAATTCCCACTCTAAGCTAATTTAATGACTTTCGTTTCCCTTTATATTTAACTTGTACAGCTGACTAATAGAAATCAAAGGCAGAGGTTCAAAGAAAGAAACTGCTTGCATTGCTACCTTTCTGTCTTTATAGATGTTTGACAATTTATATTGAGAAATGATTATTAAGAAAAGATGGGGGTGGAGATTTTTTTGTAACAGTAAGATTTTTGAGGACAGTGCAGTAGAAGCTGAATTTATTGGTGCTGAGAGTTTGAAAAGCCTCTATTTCTTTTTCTGTTCAGACTGCTGAAGTTATGCATGTGCTCTTTGTGCTTACTTAAACAGTCAACCTCAAATTTTTGCATTCAGTTAATCATCTGATTGGAAGGTGTTGTGAATCATATATTATGACCAGAATCTATTGTCTACTTGTTGAAACATTTTTTTTGGACAGAAGTACAAAAAGAGGGCTAGGCCGGCTAGCCTCTCTCCGCTCAAACGACAGCTCTTTTAACATTACCCTGCAGTGTATTAAATACTATGCTAACACAGTGTAGCATGTTACATTCTTTAGGGCCTTCATCTTCCACTGTAAGCCGCCAACTCAAGAGTCTTAAAGCATGCTTTGATGTTTGCTTGTGCTTCTTATGTATGCTCTTTCCTCCCTGGTAGATAATATATTGATGTTGTTTTATTAGCCTGGCAGCTGCTCCCCTGCTTCCTCCTCTTTTCCTTCTGTAAAACGATGCTTGCTTTTCTCCCTCTTTTTTTGGGAACTTTTTTTGTCTGATCATCAGAAACCTTACTGAATTCAGATATGATTCAAACCTTAGATTTAGACCTTAGATTTAGATTCTGCTTGTTTTCAATAATCTTGTTTTAACTTAATAGCAGGGGTGAAGTTGAGCACTAATTCGTATGTAAGACAAACCTGTTTCCTATGTCTTTTGTGCATTCAACAAACAAGAGTACGCAATGCATAATAGTTTAAGCATAAAATTATTCCCATCATTAGACTAACCTTCTTAAGCTTTCTAATGGACAATAAGAAAGCTTAAATATAGGCCTCCTTTACAGATTTATATATATGTGCATTGTACATAATTAATTGCCTAGATTAAAGTATAATGTCCGTGTTATTGTCTCAAATCGATTATGAATCTTGAGCTTATATTGTGTAATGTACTAATTTATACTTTGTATTTTTTTTTTTGAAGATTGGAATAGGCAATATAGGTGCAACAAGAGAATAGGCCGGGACACTTGAGCATCAAAACAAGCGACTATATCGTCTATAAGGCCATCATCTATGTATTTTGGTTTTTAGTCTTATATTAGTAATGTATTTTTTTAGGGTCAAGCTACTATATATATAATATGCGTTTTTTTTTTTAATTTTATTAATTGTGTTGATGTTTTCTTTTTATAAATTTGGTAATTAACTACGTACACTTATTTTTGTTGATTAATTATTGTTTTTTTTTTTTTTTTTTTTTTGAATCTAGTTATATAGAATATTTGTTTATTTTAATTTTTATGTTATTAATTTAATTTATGATAAATTTAAATAACTATAATGTATGTATGATGGTAATAATTTAATAAAAGGGAAAAAAAAGCTTAAAAAAAAATCTTGACGTTTTTTAATGTCTACATATTTTGCACATTTTCATATTTCAAGAGTTTCCCGCCATACCATAGGCTGACACGAATAAACGCAAGACAACAAAAAGCGTCGTTAAATTTGATTATGTGGACATGTAAAAGCATCGCTAAAACACTACACATATTTGGGATAATGCGCGAAATACGTAATTTTCGACACTTCGTATATTAGTTAGGACACAAAAAAGCGTCGAGATTATCGACGCTTTTTTGTGTCCTTGAAAATTTTTGACTCACGTATTTTCAACGCTTTTTAGCAGCGTCGAGAAATATTTTTTCAACGTTTTTTAGCGTCGAAAAAAGGCCTAAAAAGCGTCCAAAAAACACGTTTTTTGTAGTAGTGAGATATGTAACACAAAAATACATACTAATTTCAAAACCACAACATGTGTTTACTTTGAAGAAATTTATAACGGTAGATACAAATTAAATTCCTTTAACAAATAAAACAAACTAATATGAAGTATAAAAGTTAGGTTACTGCATACTTTATAATGGATTTTGATATCGTTCAATAGTATTTTTAAAAAAACAAATGATTTTTTTAAATTATAAAACCACCAATAGATTTGACTTTAATTTAATAGAATTTTTTATATACAAAAAATAACCCGGGGCATCGCCCGGGCCTAAAACTAGTTACCCATATTAAAAAGAGTTTTAAGAGGTAGCTTAGACATTACATGAATTCAAATTTTTTTAAAAAAATGTTATATAACTCTTTCCATTTAAATTAATGGGCTTTAATTTTATGATTTGCAAGTCTTATTATTATGTAACCGTGCATGACACGGGAAAAAAACTAGTATATACCTACTTTAGTGACCAAAACCCTAAAATTCATTTCTTTCTTTCTCTGTCCACCCTTCACCGCCACGTGGATCTTTGATATTTTTCTTTCATCTTTCACTTCTTACCTTCTTTAATTGGGTTTCTTACTCCTTAGATTTCCATCTAACTGAGATAAAAATTACTAATCTTTAACTCTTAGGCCCGGTTCTCTTCACCTTAATTTTGCTGAACTGAAATTATTTTTACTTAACGGAAATTATTTTTGCTGAACTTAAATTAATTTTACTGAACTGAAATTATTTTTGCTGAACTGAAATTATTTTTACTGATTTTCTATTATAATTCATCTCTAAGAAAACTGAATTTTACTGAACTGAAATTATTTTTACTGAACTGAAATTATTTTTACTGAACTCAAATTATTTTTACTTAATATTATTTTTTTAAGGTGAAGAGAACAGGACCTTAGATTTCATCAACTTAAGGTAAAACTTTTTTTTTTTCTATTGATATATCTTTTTAGTTTTCCTTAATTCCTTCCTTACTATTATTTAATTTTTTTTTCTTTTTTCCTTCCAATTTTTCTGATTTTGTTTTGCAAGACATGCAAGTTGTGAAATTTTCATATTTACCAACAAATTCATGAAAGATGCATTTAACAAATCATCCTGATAATTTTTTTCGATAATTTTGAAGATTCAACTTCAATTTCATCTAAACTTGAACTTTGTGGATTTCCTGTTTAATACCACTGAACATTAACTATTACTCGTAACATATAAAATTGTAAAATTTAATTTTCAAATAAATGTATTAGGACAACAAATCTTGATATAATTGAAGTCTCTTGATTTTTTTAAAATAAAAAATAAAATAATTAATAATTCAGGTCAAATCAGGTTATTCAGGTCAACCCGAACCCGAAAAAATCAGGTTAGGAATGAACGAAAGTCCTGACCCGAAAAGTTAAACATGTCAGGGGTTATGACCCGAACCTGAAAGTGACCCAACTTGACCTGATTGCCACCCCTAACATCCAGACTAATACAAAATTATATTTTGGTTTTTGAATCATAATTTATTCATAGGATCGAAACATTTGGAGGACCAATAGAGGTATTAACCAGAAAAAAAAAATCAGATACGTCTTAAATAATAGAGGAAACTGACCCGGCCCGTTAAAAAAAACCATCCGTTTTAAATTGCAGCCGATCTTATTTAACCCGATTAAATTCAAGTCCCAAAAAGTAATTGACCCGAACTCAATCCAGATCCAAATTTGACCCAACTTGAATTTAACTTGAAAAGAATTTGACCTGACTTGAACTCAAACCGAACCATTTTGCCCCGATTTGAACTCAAACCGATCCAAACTCAAACTGATCCAAAACTAACCCGATTCGATCTAATCTACCCGAGCTAGAGATGAATAATAAAAAATAAAATCAGGCCAAGCCGACCCGGCCCATGCATAAAAATATAAAATTAAATCTTGTGCCAAAATTTGTAAAATAGTGTCGGGCTTATTGGGCCAAAACAGGTTTTTCGGGCTTTTTTGGATCGGACTCGAGTTTTAAACTAAAAATGCATTTTTAGCCTTGTCCAAACCCGTACTTTATTTGAGCCAACCACTTCAGGTCATTTATGATCATGATAACTTGTTATTTGGTATGATTTTAGGGTACTTTTGAACCTTGTTTTCGTGATTATTCGACATCAGAGTTCATTATTTATCCTATTTTTATACAAATTTTGTATCATCCATGCTTCACGGGTTGTTTGTGTTTTTGATGTAATGTAGATATTTTTAGCACTATATATGGATGAGATCAAGCATGAGTGAACAAGGAGAAGGGAAAGCTTGGTTGATAGAGCAATTAAGGAAGAAGGATGAATGCCTTAAAGAGAAATGAAAAGCTTTTGGAAGGATTTTTGCACTAAGGTCAACTTCAACTGACCATAACTTTTGTTCCACTCAACATTTTGAAGTGATTCAAATTGGAGATTAAATTTCATCTCAAGATCTTTCCAACGACTGGTCACATGCCTTATTCCGATGAGAACGAAGAAGTTATGACTTTCCGAAAATAAGCTGTTTCGCCAGAAAAGGGTTGCATGTCCGTGCCAATAAGTGGCACGTTTGTGCAAGTCACTGCACGTCCGTGCCAAATGAAGCACGTCCGTGCAAGGTCAGGCAGTAGCTAATGGTCGTATTTTAACAGGTCTGCACATCCGTGCAACCTTTGGCACATCCGTGCCGACCTGTAGACGGGTCGTTTTCTCGTGTTCTCCGTCCTTTTACTTTGGGGTTATATAATACCCCTTTGGCTTCATTTGTAAAAAAAAAAAAAGATCTTCTTACCGTAGTTTTAGCTTAGGTTAGGATTTTTAGAGAGAGAAACTCTTATTTTCTAGAGAGAGAAAGTGTGAAAAACTTGTTGAAAGCTTGGAATATAAAGAATTGAAGGAAGGAGACTTGAAGATTTGATTATTTCTTGCATTATCAATGAGAATTTTTTACTCTCTCTCTCTTATTTTATTGCTTTAATTACTTATTTTTGTATTTTTTTCTAGTTTTATTACTTGTTTATGTTAAATTAGTGTTTGGATTCATGTTCTTAGTAGTTTACTACTTTAGTTTTGCAATTTATAATGATGTGTGAGTAGTTCTTTTACTTGGGATGGTTGAAACCATTGATGAATTCACTAATACTTGTTTGCATGTGTTGATTTAGCTAATATGGGATGTTAATTAGTTAAGTTTAATTGGTTTCATTGTTAGTTCTTGTAAGTGGCCATTGCTAGAACTATTTATCTAAGCTTTCTCAACGAAGGATCGAGAGATGAACTTGAGTTAGCTCCCTTATGGTTAATTGACTTGAAATGCCATGAGAATAGGAATTTCCAATGCAAGGGAATGTTTATGTCATCGTGATTATGCTTTAACACTTGCTTTATGCTTTGTAACCACGAGAGTAGGTTGTATTCATGATTCAAGTAATCCCTCTAGCTTGAGAGAGTAGTTGGGTGCCTTAGATGACTTCCCCTAATTTATCCCCAAATTGCTATGTTTTGTATGTTAAATTGTAGTTTGTGAATGACTTAATTGGTGGATACCTTCCCAAGATCCTTTTTATTATTGTTTGTAGTTTTTCTTTATAACTCAAAACCCAAAAAGATTTGACTTAGCTTATCACAAATCAATATTTGTTAATGCTCCCCTTAGTCCTTGTGGGATCGACCCTTGCTTGCCCTTTCTACCCATTAGAGAGACCAAGTTAGGTTTTTTTTTATCTTTATCTTTGGTAGGCTCGACGACGGCCTATCAGATCACCGACCTCTAACCCGAAATGATATTAAAATGACCTAATTTTAACCCGATTTGATTTTAATCCGACATAATTTCAAACCAACCATAACTTTAACCCAACCTATTATTTGTTTATTTCAATCCAACCATAATTTTAAACTCAACTTAAGAACTCTAAGGACGTGTTCTTTTCAACTGATTAAAAAAATATAATAATATTGCCTCTGTTGAAAGTTCACTTAAATAACTTTGATGACGTTTTATTAGTTAATACAATAGAAATAAGTTAGTTTGTGGGAATTTATTAGATTAACCTTATTATAAATTTTCCAAATATCAAACTTTATAATTTTCACTCATATATAGCCGAAAATATGCATAGTCAAAGATGATCATTGGAGACCACGTAAATGTGAACCGAGTCAAACTTTCAGGAATATTACTAACTACTCCCTCCATTTATTTTAAAATGGGCACGGAGTTTTTAGAAGAGTAATACTTCCTCCGTTACGTATTATGTGCAACAAACCTTGTTGCACGTTTATCAAGACAAAATTTGATAATGATGATTAACAATGTGAAGGGTGTGTAATTAAGGATAAGAGAAAAAAAGGGGGATAATTAATTATTTAAGAGCCACCACTCAACTGTCATCCTCTCCACCAACACCACCAGAACACCGCCAGTACGCCACCAATAACACCACCAGAACACCACCAGTACGCCACCAACACCAATCAACCACTAGTCACCCATACCTTAACCACTTTCTCACCACCATAACCACCCATCCCGTAACCACTCTTTCACCACCAACACCGTACCACCGTACCACCAACACTAACACCATCACCAGAAACCACCAAAAACCCACCTTGCTGCCACCATAAACCCCGAAATGCAGCAACTTGCAACCACCCAAGATCTACCAGACCCACAACACAATTGCAACAAAAACCAGTAAAAAAAACTAAGACATTATACTTGTGTTTTCATTTCAAAAATCAACAAAAACACTTACAATTTCGATTTTCGACTCTGCTTTGGTATTTTTTCCAGCGATTGTGTAAATTTGTCTCATATATTAGACATTGTGCTTGACTATTATAGTGAATTATAACTTTTTACTGAAATTCATTTGCAAATATTGAAGATTTTGATGAGAGAAAAAATGGATAAATAAAATGAAAAGAATGAAGAGAGAGAATTTGAATGGTAGTTCATTTTTTTTTATTTATTTTTTTTAATAATGTAGTGTGTGGGATATAGATGGTTACTGTAGCAATTTGTAGGTGGATATTAGAAGTGAGGAGTTAGTGGAAAGAAGGGTAAAACGGTACTGTTTTGCATGGGGGTGTAGGTAGGAGACCCTACACTAGGGTCTAGTGCTCACTACAGTAGAAGACTAGAAGAGACAGAAGAAACAAAAAAAAATAAAATAAAAATGAAGTTGATGAAACTGATCGTTGATGAGTATGATGACTCACCACTTAGTCAAAAATCTGAAAATGCCAACACTTCATCATCATCCAACTTTCAATCAAACCAACAAAAATTATGTAAGTAATTATCCACTTTAAATTCAAACTAATTTAACCCCCTCCAAAAATCAAATCAAATCAAATCAATTTCAAAACTCCATTACAATTCAAACATTTTTACGCAAGCTTAAACAATAATGGCAGCTCTCACTTTCATCCTCCGCCGTGAACTCCACCACCAAAACCGCCCTATCTTCGCGCCATTCTCTCTCTTCCGGCAGTTTTCGTCGTCGGAAAACTCCGGCTCCGGGAAGAATCCGATGATCGAGAAGATTTTGGTGGCAAATAGGGGAGAAATCGCTTGTAGAATAATGCGAACTGCGAAGAAATTAGGGGTTCGGACAGTTGCAGTTTATAGTGATGCTGATCGAAATAGTCGGCATGTTAAATTTGCTGATGAAGCTGTTCGTATTGGTCCTCCGCCTGCAAAATTGAGTTATTTGCAGGTTAATTCGATTATTGATGCTGCTAGGTTGACTGGTGCTCAGGTTAGTTTCTAATTTTGCTGATTTTTTTTGAAGGTTTTTGTGTGATTTTGTTTGTCTAATTGATTTTTTGGTTTATGGTTGGATGATGTGTGCCAATTGATTCACGAATTACTATGCTTAGAATTGTTATGTGATTAAACATGTGTTAATAAGAACAATTGACGCGTGATTTTGTCGTGAATTCCGAAATTATATGGAAGTTAATGCTGGGGAGAGTACTAGTTTAGGAATTGTATTTCATGAGTTCATGCTTATGCTTAGCTCCATTATTTTTGTGAGATTATATAGTTGAACTTGTGAGATTATATAGTTAAACATGTGAGATTATCTTAGGAATTATGCTGAGCAACTTGGAGAAGTTCAAAGTTGAACATGGCTTATTCTTTTCGGGGACGGAGGGAGTAGACTATTATGATCTTCTATGTTGCTGATTTCACCATCTTAGGGTCAGTTCAGCTTAATTTCATTTCAGTCCAATCAGTTCAGTTCCTAATTTCCTTCTTTCATAAACAATTCATTTCAGCTCTGTTAAGTTCAACTCACCTCAATTCAGCTCCAATCAGTAAGAGAGAGCAAAAGCCTAGCACTGAATGAGACTGGATTTTAGAGCTTGCATTTGATGCGCCAAGTGATAATGTAGAAAGTTATCATTAACAGGTGTTATGTACAATGACTCAAAAGTATAAATGTATAAGGTTATGATGCATAATACATGAGAGTGAGGGATAGCTCAAGTGGTTAGAGCTTCCCTCCCGGTTTCAGGAGATCCTGGAATCGATTCTCACCCCCGCCCTTGTGGCTCTCTAAACACCAAAAAAAAAATGATGTATAATACATAAGTCGCCATATAAGAAGTTTCATTGGGAATTTTATGCTGTTTAATAACATTCTTTGTAGATGGAGCCCATGGAGACTATATGAGTTAAGCTCTTAAGGGTGTTATGCATTTGGAAATACCTGGAAATTTTTGTATGATTATGGTTGAAATTATATTTGATGAGCCTTTTGAAATATAATAAAGAGAGTCCACCCTGCAGTGGCTAATGTGAGTAATTTTTCTGATGAGATATCTGTATTGTACAACGTGTATTGAATTGGAGAAGTGGCATTACTGATGTAGTGCTGAAGGCAGCGTACTCATATAAGATCTGATTAGCAAAAATAGCAATTGCTGGTAGCACATTTGTATATATTACCTGATAATTGGCTCTGTTTAACATGTGGCATGCAGGCGATCCACCCTGGTTATGGATTTTTGTCTGAAAATGCCGAGTTTGCTCAGAAGTGCGAAGACGAGGGCCTTTCATTTATAGGACCCCCTGCTTCTGCAATACGAGATATGGGCGACAAAAGGTGAAACAAGGAATGCCTTATGGTTTTTTTTTTATTTCAATTTGACTTTATGTGTGGATTTGAAGTGGTTCACATATCTTGTAATTGTTTGGCCCTGATGAGGTTCTCAAACTTGCCAATGTGTGCCATTTTTCTGTGGCTTGCTCTACTTTGAAGAATGTAAGGGTATCTGATATATTAACCTTTCGTTTGATTCATAGTGCTTCAAAGAGGATAATGGGTGGAGCAGGTGTTCCTCTGGTGCCTGGATATCATGGTAATGATCAAGATATTGACCTAATGAAATCAGAAGCTGAAAAAATTGGCTATCCTATTCTAATTAAGCCAACACATGGAGGTGGAGGAAAGGTGTGCCATGCCTGCCTTCTCTTTGTGTTTACTATTTTCTTAATCGAGTCATCATTTATTATGCTTGACTAGTTTTGATAGTGTTGCAATGGTATTCTATTATGCTTGACTAGTTTTGATAGTGTTGCAATGGTATTCTAATTTGGCTGACTCTTGGAAATTAATATTAGATACCTTTACGAATTTGTATCTTAGATTTTCCAAATTGGAACCACTTAACCACATTAAACTTAAACAAATGGCTGGATAATTTCTGGGCTTGGGAAAGATTATCTGTACAAGTACATATTAGTTAATGTACCATAACCAAATGTGGTTAGAGACAACATTTTGAATCAAAAAGATTTTGTACTATTTCTATAATATTGTTCATCTATGTTTACCTTATTGAACCAGCTACATATTCCAATTTTTTTTTTTATACCGACAACGATTTCCTTTTCCATTGGTTCAGACCTAGTTTTGGGCAAAGACAGTTTGTTAGTTTGATTTAGCACTTCTTGAGTTCTTGGTGATATACTGGTTACACTTCATCATTTTTCTGAAAAGAAAAGCAATACAGTGAAGCAATAACTTCAATGATGTTTTTGAAAATGAACCCACTCCAATACGTACTGCTAAAAAAAATTCCTCTTTTAGTTTATTCTCTTGAATAAGGATGCCTTACAAATTTCTATATGCCTTTTCTGCTCTTTTCTCTCCCTAGGGCATGAGGATTGTGCAAAACCCAAATGAATTTGTTGAAGCATTCTTAGGTGCAAGAAGGGAGGCAGCTGCTTCTTTTGGAGTGGACACAATCTTGCTTGAGAAATACATCACCAGGCCTAGGCATATAGAAGTGCAGGTCTTCCTCTTCTCTCTCTTATAAATAACTGTGGCTTTCTGTTGAAATCGAAAATATTACTTTTTTCTTATGCTGTGTTATTGTTGTAGTGACATCAGACAGAAAATTTGCATGCTTCAAACTCTGTGAAGCAAAAGATGGGCTTTGTTTTTACCTTTTTAGTTCGGCCAAACTTGTTAAGTAGTTTTTCTTATTTTATTTCATCTATCTGCTTTGTAGATTTTTGGAGACAAACAAGGCAATGTTATATTTCTATACGAGAGGGATTGTAGTGTACAGAGAAGACACCAGAAAATAATTGAAGAAGCCCCAGCTGTAATGCCTCTCTATATTTTGTTCAACTTTAAGATTGTGGATTGGAAGAGGTTTTAACTAAAGTTCCATCGATGCAGCCCAACGTTAGTAATGAATTTCGCTCTCAAGTGGGTCAAGCTGCTGTTTCTGCAGCCAAGGTATGCTGCAGGATTTACTTGAGCACTGGCTTGATTGTATTGTTTGTATATCTTGTGTTCGCTTATCAATGCATCATTATCCACATCCCAACATTGTTTCCATTAACCTTTTTTTTTTTTCTCTCCTTTTGCTTGGAACTTAACCGTTTCTCACACGGCTGTTCTTTGGTTTTGATTAATTGGGACTGGACTGCCAGTTCTAGATTTTTAGAAGCTTTCTGTTTACACTCAGCATATTGCTCTAAAGCCTGAAGCATAATTTTTAATTTAGGTTCTCTAATTTCTATAACTTTTGCTTAATCTTTCAACTTATTGCTTTGCTGAATTAGCATGTTTTGGGGTGAAAGGCAGTTGGCTATTACAATGCTGGAACTGTTGAATTCATTGTGGATACTGTCTCAGGTCAATTTTACTTCATGGAGATGAACACACGGTTGCAGGTGCTACTATTTCTTATATTTGTTGGTGTATATCTACAGCTCTACATTCTTGTGAAGTGGGACTTGTAACTGGTGTCATGCACATAATTTTGCAGGTTGAGCACCCTGTGACAGAGATGGTTGTTGGCCAAGATCTCGTAGAATGGCAGATTCGGGTTGCTAATGGCGAGTCTCTTCCTGTTACGCAGTCAGAGGTGCCATTATTAGGTGAAAATTTCACTTTAAACAAAACCCTTAATTGGAAGAATAAAAGTATCTTGCTGAATTTTTGAGCTAAATGTAGATGCTGCTATTTGCCCTTTAGATTGCCTTACTGCTGTTGATGCTCATTTTCTAGAACTATTAATTTGTTGGAAAAAGTTAAGTATATGAATGGTGAAATCAGGATGATCTAATACTGATGGTATAGACACTTGTAATTGCTCCGAACAAATGTACACTTAAATTGCAATTATGGTTGTTTAATGGCCGGTGTTACAATAGGTAGAAATTGAGTTGATATATATCGATGGTATACAAGAATATCTGTTGACCAGTAGGATTCCTTATAGATTTTGTCATTGGTTGTGTTTGAGGCTTGAAAAATTGCTTGGTCTTTAATTATTTGCTACAGGTTTTATTTTTGAGTTGTATAAATTAATGGCGGTTGATAAGGCTGCTGCTTCAAAACAATGACTAAATATCCTTTTTAGTTACCACTATTGGTTTTGATCGATAACAGTAATAAACATGAGTTGACAATTGTAAATCAAGGCAATGTCTATCAAATTGACAGTCATGCTATCTGGGTTTGACAATGGTAATAAGTGTGGGTTATTAAAGTATTTGTAATTTCTCAAGCATGGTCCCACACCAGATGTTTGTTCTGTAGATCTTTCTGCTTATTTGTAGTTTAAGTAGTTTGTGAAGTTAAAATACTTCTATTTGGTGGCAGGTCATGCATTTGAAGCCCGTATATATGCCGAAAATGTTCCAAAAGGGTTCCTCCCTGCTACTGGGGTTCTTCATCACTATCGACCTGTTCCAGAATCAGAAACAGGTCTTGGCACCTTTTATTAGTTTTTATAAGTACAATTATAACCGTGCACTTTTAATAATCTTTACCTCCACTGCCCCACAATTTAGTTGTTTACAGATGGCTTTGTTAGATGAGTTTATTTGGTTGTATCCTCATCTCTTGTTAATTGTCCCACCAAGCTCATTCAGTTTCCCCTTCTATTGGAATGATCAATTTCAATATTGGAGGAATGCTGTGGTTTTTATATTTCGTATTAATGATGTAGATGTGATGTGTCTAATTTTGCATGTTTTTATGATTTGTTAGAGTGTTTCTCCTTCACATATCACATTTGTTACTCCACCTTCCATTTTTGGTGCTCTATAACATACTTCCTTGTCAAATAATCAAGTTATTTTCTTTGAACAGTTCGTGTTGAGACAGGAGTTGAACAAGGAGACGCTGTTAGTGTGCATTACGATCCCATGATTGCAAAGCTTGTTGTTTGGGGAGAAAACCGTGCTAATGCATTAGTTAAGCTGAAGGATTGCCTATCAAAATTTCAGGCATGGATCTAGAACTTCCTTTTCACATGCTTTAAATAGTAGTATCTCCCAGGGAGGTAATTTCTTTTGAGGATGTCTGCAACGAATTAAAAATGATAGTAGAATTAGCATTACTGGTGCACATATTTTTAATCCAACCTTTTCCCTTCTTCATTTGAAAGCAAGGAAGGTGGGGGGGGGGGGGGGGGGGACGCTTGTTATAAGGACTGACTCGCTGAATTTTCCATGAAAGGTTTACCCAAATGATCAAAGTCATTTAGTCACTAAGTCAGATGTCGTCTCTTTTTTAGTAGTATTTTATTTTATTTTAAATAGGAGAGATCTCACTTTCCTATATGTTGCAACCTTGGGTGGCCTATTGGGTTCTCGTACTTTTGGCTTTTTGCTGTGAAGTTCTCACTTTGGAGGTGTGCTTAACAAGTTAACAGTAAAGTTGGTGTACTTTTTGCCTGAATTTGACTGTCAATGTATGTTGGAACTCATTTCGGTTCCTTTCAAGCTTCAAATTAACATGCAGTCTTGCCTTTTTACCTCTCTCAGTGAGGATCAATAATGCTAATCTCAGTAGTTTATCCTCTTAAACTGTAATTAAATTAGAATTATGAATTTTTACTATTTAATGTTATCTTGTAGCCTTGTTGCATCTGTTTTTGCATTCTGTGCTTGGTTAATAATTTAACATCCAGTTATTGTTGATACAGGTTGCTGGTTTGCCAACTAACATAAATTTTCTTCTTAAATTGGCCAACCACCGGGCTTTTGAGGATGGGCAAGTTGAAACTCATTTTATCGAGCACCACAGTGATGAACTATTTGCTGATTCAAGTAATATGGAGCTGGCAGAGGAAGCATGCAAATCTGCTACACATAGTGCAATGCTTGCTGCTGCATGTCTTTGTAAAACGGAAATTAACACGGGAAAGGGAAATTGTCTGGGTAAACAAATAGCTGATCTATTTTATAATTGTCCTAGCAAGGCCATTGAAGCACTGAATAATACTGACAATTTTGCAGGGGATAGAAGCCCTCTTTCAATCTGGTATTCTGACCCTCCATTTAGGGTCAACTATTGTGCCAGGCGTGATATAGAATTTGAATGGGAAAATGACTATGGTACTATTGGTTCAGTGCCCTTGAAATTGGCTCTTACATATCAGCAAGATGGGAGCTATCTTGTTGAGGTACCTATCCTTATAACTAAGGCTCATCTTTTCAAGCATTCCGTGTAATTTTCTTAGTTTTTTGCTAAGCTTAGTCTGTTATTTCTTTGTTTGCCGTAACTCAAAGTAAGTTTAATTTCACAGGCTAGAGATTGTGGTTCCCCTGGTATCGAAGTTAAGGTTGTGCAGCTAGGTGATCAAGATTTTAGGGTTGAAGCACAAGGATTAAGTGTGCTCTTAACTTTAGCTGTCTATACAAAGGTGTGTATCTTTGCATAATGCGATGTACTTCCTGAGATATATGTCACTACAAAAATAGGGAACTGAATTTTCCGCTGCTGCATTCAAGTCTTTCTGAAAGCATTGACTTTCCCACCTGCTTACTCTTTACTGACATGTGATTTATGAAACCTGTGATACATGCTTGAGTTACCCTGAGATTGAGAAGGTTGTGAAATAAATAGCTTACCAGTTATACTTCTTACCATCTTGGATGTTAACAAACTTTATGTTAGATATAAGGCATGCTGTAATTCTGGGATTGTTTTAGAATGTTGTTCCTGCTTGGTCTGCTTGACTTGCAAGAACTGTCAATGCTCCTTTAAACATTTAGAGCATATATTATTATTTTTTTGGCTAAATTCTCCCATATACTTCAATACTTGTGTGATAATTAAGAGATACTGAATGTGAAAGTGGAACCGTATATCTTAGCAAACAGAAATTACCCCATGCAACCTAACACCCTTGGATAGTGATTTCCACTCCAAATTTTGTCATGATCACTATATAGCCTGTATATGTAATGCATGCCTTTCATTTTTGTTGAGTCCTTAATTGTCCAAATTATTGTTTTCGACTAGGTACTGTAGTCTTTATCAATATTTATGGTGTATTTGGCAGGATAATATCAAGCACATATACATTTGGAATGGCCTACAATATCACCACTTTCAGCAAAAAATTGGTCTGGAATTGTCTGGAGAGGATGAAACTGAACAAAGGCCTGCAAGAGGAGCCGAGATGGCATCTCATTCCCCAGGTTCTGTATCCGCGCCAATGGCTGGTTTGGTGGTCAAGGTTCTCGCAAAGAATGAAGAGAAAGTAGAGGCAGGGCAACCAGTATTAGTTATGGAAGCTATGAAAATGGAGGTTTGTGCCACATACAATTTTTTGTATAACTTTGATCTGTTCCAAGTCTTAGATTCTAGTCTTAAAATGCTGTACTTCCTGTTCCAGCATGTTGTAAAGGCTCCTTCCTCTGGTTTTATTCACGGGCTTCAAGTAGCTCCTGGGCAGCAAGTTTCAGATGGTAGCATTCTCTTCATTGTGAAGGTGTGTGTCATCTTCCTGCTGATCATGCTTTCGTATATAAAAGTTAAACGATTTACAGATATGATTGCATAAAGTAATTGTTATTACGCTGTTGAGACATGGATTTTGAATATCTATGTATTAGATACTGATTAGAACTTCCTTCACATGTACAGGAAAAATAAGAGGAAAAATAAAAAGGTTTTGAGCAGCGCAATTCTTTCGCCAGGGAACAGTGTAGATCTAATATGTAAATGATCTCTTATTCATATGTAAGCTCTGTTAAAAGAATACCACAAAGGCAGAAACCTAGCTAGTCTTCTTCACGATGTAACAAAATTAGGCTGCAGTGCTGTACAGACTACACAAATAAACCGGAAATTCCTACTTGTACATTACATCTATTTGCCTGATCTTGGACGCTCAGGCAGCAATTCCTTCTGAAGTTTGCAATGAATTTCCATTTACTTACAGATCTTCCAACGGTGAGCATATAGCAATAACAAAAAGGAAGAGGATGTACTATACGTCTAACATCTTGCAAATCTTGGAAACTAAAATGATACATGGAATTTTTTATTTTCCAAACTAGTATAAAGAATCATTTGAAGTTTGCAAGTAAATACAAGTAATAAAGGTCTAAATAAGCTAAAAACTACTTTCTTGGTACTCCGTATGATTGTAAAACCAAAGTCAATTGATGAAAACGTATACAAAGCGTAATGAAAGAACTCAATATCAATATAGAGCATCTATCATAAAGGTAAGTCATATACATAGGAATGACAACGGATCATATTCGGGTTGGGAGCTTCACCACATCCACCCACTTGCTCCTCCCAATCCACCCATCTCCCATATACGTAGGAATGGCAACAGATCATATTCGGGTTGGGAGCTTCACCACATCCACCCACTTGCTCCTCTCGACCCTCCCAATCCACCCATCTCCCGCATCCGATCCATTCATCATCTACGGGTGAAACAGGTGGATCAAATGCTTAGCGGATGATGATTATAAAATGTATACAAAGCGTAATGAAAGGAGTCAAGATTGTCAGGCTGTATGTGGGCTTTAGAACACAGAAGCCCAAGACCATAAAACGATAAACAATGAAGACCAATTAGTTCGCGCCATTCTTCGACATTTATAACCACTTTCCCCATCCCCTTTTTCTCTTCAGTCCATTTTCTCTCTCTTAAACTCGAGTGTTTTGACACTCTCTCTTTCTCTCTGGTTCTTCGTAAGAGCGCAACAATGGCGGACGGCCATCTCTTCAACAACATCTCTCTCGGTGGTCGTGGCGGCACCGTTAGTCTCTCTTTCTCTCTCCTCATTTTCTGTATCTTTTCTCATTTTTCTTTGTTCATGTGTTTCTTTCATTTTTCCGCCTAACCCTAATTTTTCATGCTAAACGCTCGATAATTCTACGGTATCTTTCTTAGGGTTTGGTTGTACTGTGTATTGATCTTTGTTTATTTACATGAAATTAGTTTTGAGTGCGTGGAGAGATTTTTATAGCTTATTGATTAATTAATGTTTTTCTAGGTTTTACAGGTTTTGTTTGCATGAAATTAGGGTTTGATGATTGAATTTTTAAATATTGCGATGAATTGTACAAATTTCGGCGTTGGATGTTTTTGCCTTTTAATTTTAAACCCTAGTTATTGAACCCTAATTTCACGCTACCTAGCTTGATTGAATTTTGATTTGCTGTTCAATTGAAAATTTTGATTGCCTTTGGTACTTCTAGTCTTATTCAGTAGAACTTACTTGAATGTTGAAGAAGGTTGTGTTGAGGGGATGGAAAAGATGGATAAGACCAGAATATGTTGACGCAGCGATTGAATGCTATAAAAGATATTGAATAATAGAGGACTTGTTAGATAGAGAAGTAAAGGAAAACATGGGAATAAAAATTCTTTCTTCATTTCAAATCAACTGTGATCAAGCATTTAATTGTGCTATATTTTGTGCTTTATTACTTAGATTAAGAAGCTGTTATTTTCATATTGGTATTCGGGGTGGATAAGTAAATTTGTATTAGCTTTATAATAAATTGACACTTTATGATAAATCATGAATACGTGAGTTTAGTTGAGAAAATTACTGATATGGAATGTGCATATGTGTGTGTGTGTGCACGAGCGCGTTTGTTATTACAGTTTGTTGGAAAGCAACATGGGATAACCGAAGATGGTTTAGTATCATCTGGTATTTATTACAAATGTCTCCCATACTTTGGTTAGATGTTTTAGTATATATCTAGTCCAAATGTTTAACACTAGTGGCTATTCCCCCCCCCCCCCCCCCCCCCACACACACACACACAAATCCTGGGCACTATTTCTATCTCCTATCACTTTGTTTGTGCTCACATAATGTAGGATATTTTTAGGTAATTATTGATGTATATGTCTGTATGAAGTCTTTCATTTGTAATCAGTTAATGTTTATCTTTTTTCTGTCTCCTGTGTGGGCTTGCAGAAGCCAGGGCAGATAAGAGTTCATTCAGGTGGGATCCTGTGGAAAAAGCAGGGAGGTGGTAAAGCTGTAGAAGTTGATAAGAGTAATATCTCTGGGCTATTCTGGATGAAGGTGCCGAGGTCAAATCAACTTGGAGTTCGAAGCAAAGATGGGTTGTACTATAAGTTTATAGGTTTCCGGGATCAGGTATGTTATTTTTTTCGAACGAACATTTTTATTTTATGTTTATACTTCTGATTATATCACTTTGATTTGTCTTAATACTGTCTTATTTATTTGCTTACCTAAGTCCTACCAAATACGGGGTTTCTGAGTTTTGACCTCCATTAAATATGTTAATATGAAATAACTCGAACAGTATGGAAATATCTTTAAGGAATCTTAAATGAATCTTATTGGATTCGAAGGTCCCCCCCCCCCCCCTCCCCTTCTCGTGAATTTGATGTAGATCTTCTGACATCCTTATATACAACCATTTACTGCAATTATTTTGGATGTTTTTAAAGTTATGTGCTGTGTAATTTGTACTACCTACAATGTGTGCATAATTTATTTGCACTTAAAACCAGTTTAGTGGGTTTGGGGAAAGAGGTGAAATTTGACAATACTGCCTATGCGATTAGAAAGGGGAGTGTGCTCAACAAATTTACTATATAGATTTGTCTCCTCCTTAAATAGCAAATAATGAAGTAATTTCACCGGAGAAAAAAAAAAAAAAAAACCCTTCCCATTGAGGGAAATGATGCATGTATTATGAAATATCCCAGTATGGAATGTGTCGCATGTATTAAGAAATAAAGATATTATATAGAACAGACTTGTGCTTGTAATATCTATATTGGATGTCCTTTTGTGTGCTTATATAAAGTAGTATACAATGACAATCTTAGCATCAACTTCTGATGCCTCTGTGGAAGGTTTTGCCATGGGCAGCATAGTCCATGGCATTCATTTTCGGATCAGAAGGAAGGGCCCGTAAGTGGAACATATGCTTTTTGTGTCCCTTTGCTTCTGTCTTTCTTTTGACATAGGGGTTAGCAGTGTTTAGTCTTATCCTTAAGTTAGAGGCTTTTATGATTCATCCACCATAATAGATCCAACTGCTTGCCAAATTATGTCAAATAAGTAAGCCAACAGTTGGTTGATCCATTTTAATATAGTGAATTTATTATTATATCATCTAAAATTCTAAATTAGTAGTTACTTTTTAGATTATATTATCTGAGATAAACATGCGAGTTGAAAGTTTGGTTTATTTGTAAATATAGATTTTGTTAATATATTGTTTTTTTTTGTCATCGCCTCACATAAAATTGTCAGCTGAACATATTTGGATACATGGTCTTATGAGCCTGAGAAGGCTGCTTATGGTTGTTAGCCTACCATCCTTATGTGGATATCGATATCCATCAAGCAACAACTGTTATTTAATCAAGTTCGAGATAAATAAATATATCAATGGTGACACAATCATGTTGAAGGACTTCCACCCAAATTTTGTATTGATTATACCAATGTCGATCATATAAACTTCCATGTATTTGGTGTCATACCTTTGAGCTACCTAACTTTTGGTGTCCCACGATTATCTCCCTCCCTTGAGCTTCCCCAAAACTTCAGTGTCTTTCACTAGAGACGTCTTCATGCACACCTGTGCTGTATCTTTAGATCTCAATCTCAATCTCCCGCATACCCTAACCCATAACATATAATCCATATTATAGGCTAACAATCACCTAATTCATCTAGAACTTTGATTTCCTTAATACTACCAAACTCCTAATAATATCTTACAACAATGATAACATTCCTAATTATTATCCTAATAATATAAGTACCAAACTAACAAGATCCAAAGTGCGATGCTAACCCAACTTTATTTGTCCATCAAGATAAAAACACGTCTAACAAAGTTCATGATGTGTTGCTGCTTAAACCAATTCTATGTGACTTCAGCCTGCACATATGCTACTCTATAGCAAAGCCTTCTCTAGTTCTCTACTCCGTAATCTTGGCTCGGTGATTGTGGTCCAGTTACTATGTTGGCCGTTGGGACTTGTTGAACTTGCAATTCTAACAATGGTTGATTTGTCACTGATTATTTTATTCATGTACTTGGCAAACCTTGTGGATATAAGTATATAACAATGGTTAGACCTATCACTGATTTTATAATCCAAACATTAATCCAGTGCAGAGTTTGTTAGACCTTTAATCTCTTCCAGCAATCTTGTGGATGTAATTTTTTAATGTGTTTCAAGTGCATCTACATCTCTGGCTGTAATTGTTTATGCTATGTTTTGCATGAAAATTTGGTGTTGAGTTTATTACCTTGCCTGTGGCTCCTTTGTTGCACTCTGTAATATTGGCCTCGTTTCTGGATGTTGCTCAGTCTGCTGTTTGAGATTTTTGCAAAAATTTAAAAGCCTGATGCATGTTTAATCATCAAGGAGAATACTTCATGACAGCTGATGAATTCTTTTGTTTGTATAGGATGTTGCCACTCTGACTACTTTCTTCCGAAACAGCTGTGGAATTACCCCTGAAGAGAAGCAAGTATCTGTCAGTGGGCATAACTGGGGAGAAGTTGACTTGAATGGTAACATGATTTTCTTTATCCTTTTACTTATTATCCCTTTCCTGGCTCTGTATATATTATCTTAAGCTGTATAGCCTTTCATATGTCCTCAAGAGGTCCCAGCTTGAATAGATCCAGATTTACAGTTGCATTGAAGTTACTAAAACACCGAGTCACCATTGTTTTGTACATAGTGTTTTTATAGTTTGGAATTTATATGATAAATAATGGGTGGATGAATAATTGCATATATTGGTGATATTTGATATTTTTAAGTGCCGCATAACTTATGACTGATTATTTAAGGTCGGGCTTTGGGTTGACTGGGTTAAAATCTAATGGAATCAAAGGGGACAAAGAACAAAAGGCATGAGATTGAATATTTGAGGCGGCTAATTAGTGATTAAATAGCTGACAAAATCTAGGGAATTACTTTCTTGGAATTACTCCCTTCAAAACAGAGGAAATCCCTTACCATCAACAGATTTTACTTCATGAGAACTGCGATTTCATGAATAGATCACTTATCCTATAGAGATGGCCTATTAAAGTAGTGTTTTATTTAATGTGCTCTCTGCCCTATATTGTTTTTCGGTTTTTCCAATTGTGAGTACAAAATTAAGAAATTTGGAACATTTCATTTGCAATATTATTTTATATTTGTATTTGTACTTTTATTGGAAAGTATCAAAGTACACAATTCAACGTTGAGGAGAGATAAAACTAAAAGTAATTTTATTGTAGTCACCTCATCCTTGAATTTACAAATAATAATAAAAAAAAAAAAAAAAAATCTCTTGCAAATTTATTTCAATTTGGGCATATTTTTTTTATTTTTTTTTTAAATGTGGACAAATGTCTCAATAAATAAATTTGAGGTCATTTAGGAAGAAGTGATGCTTTTGAAAAGGAAAAAAAAAAAAAAAAAAAGAAAGAAAGAAAACAAGAATTTCTTAGGTCACCATAAGAAAATAGGAAATCTAATATGGGATGAAGGGAAGTAGCCATTTACAGGTACCTCAATTGGCTATAGCATTCTAAGCAGCCATTTGCTTCATCGCTCTATACTTAAAAGCAACATATTCCCAAGTTAATTTATGGGGATTTTTGTATAAAATTTTGCCTGCCTGCTTATTAGCAAAAGCTCATTTTAGTTTTTAGCTTATAGAGGCTGTCATTAATTTTGATCAAATCTTGACCTTGCTGTTATTGGTGCTTTTTAGTTTTTACTCATCATATATGTCTTGCCCCTTTATTTGCTCCTTTTCTTCTTGATCTGTTTGACACTCTGAACTGAAATTTGTCTGATGGTAAACTAATGAATTTCATATGCTTTTCTCAGGGAATATGCTGACTTTTCTCGATGGCTCAAAACAAGCCTTTGAGCTATCTTTAGCTGATATATCTCAAACTCAGATGCAAGGGAAAACTGATGTTCTATTGGAGTTCCATCTTGATGATACATCTGGTGCCAATGAGGTTGTTCTTTTATCATGGTTTAGAAATTCCTCAATGTATTAATTTGTAGATCTGCGCATTTGGTAATGTTGGTGGCTTGGTTGAGTCAACATTATTTAGTTTCCTTTTCTTGTATCTTACAGAAAGATTCTCTGATGGAGATAAGTTTCCACATACCAAATTCGAACACCCAGTTTGTTGGTGATGAAAATCGTCCTTCAGCCCAAGTGAGCTTCTTTCTGACTCTCAGAATCTTGCTGACCAACAATTTGTTATCTGAAGATTTATATCTTATTGTTTGGCTGATTTTCCCCTTAGGTGTTTCATGATAAGATCATGTCTATGGCTGATGTTGATGCAGAAGAGGCTGTTGTCACATTCGATGGTATTGCTATTCTTACTCCAAGGTTTGTGCAACCCAGTCTACTTTTTCTCTCTAGAGAATATGCCAAGTGTTGGATTGTTTGTCTTTTTATTATCCTTTAAGATGAACATGAATTGCTACTGACTGTTTTACTCTCTATTAATCTAGGGGTCGGTATAGCGTTGAGCTGCATCTTACATTCTTACGTCTTCAAGGACAAGCAAACGATTTTAAAATCCAGTATAGCAGTGTTGTTCGACTTTTCTGTCTTCCTAAGGTTCATTACTTTCAAAACTTCTGTTATCTTTTCTGATTGGAAATTATATGCATTTTTTTCTATTGTATTATTCATTCATCTTCTGTTATGTTGTTGCAGTCAAACCAACCGCATACATTTGTTGTTATCACTCTTGATCCTCCAATTCGTAAAGGGCAAACGCTGTACCCTCATATTGTGATGCAGGTATTTGCGGTTCTATTTTCTGGACAATTTCAGGTCTTTCTTTAATTGATATATGCTCTATTTGCTTCTTCCTTTTTTCAGTTTGAAACCGACTATGTTGTTGAAAGTACTCTTTCCATAAATGAAGATCTCTTGAATACCAAATACAAGGATAAGTTGGAACCTTCATACAAGGTAATGCTTAGAGATTTACTTAATGAATATAAATTTTGAATTATATTTGTCACTCCCATTTGCGCATTCCTTTGGATTTTCATTCAGTGATGTAGAATTTGTTGTTGGTTTCCCATAACTCAGGGTCTCATTCATGATGTGTTTACAAACATATTGCGTGCCTTATCTAGCGCCAAAGTCACTAGGCCTGGAAAATTCCGCAGCTGCCAAGATGGCTATGCTGTCAAATCATCACTTAAAGCTGAAGACGGAATTCTATACCCACTTGAAAAGAGCTTCTTCTTCTTACCCAAGCCTCCAACCCTTATTCTTCATGAGGAGGTGATTTCTGTATATGTGTATAACATTTTATGTAGCATCATGTGTATAATTTACTGGCTATCTGTTTTCTAACAAACATGATTCCTTATATACCAGATCGATTATATGGAGTTCCAAAGGCACGTTGTTGCAGGATCCAACATGCATTATTTTGATCTCCTTGTAAAACTGAAGACAGATCAGGAGCATCTCTTTCGGAATATCCAGAGGAGTGAATACCAAAACTTGTTTGATTTCATCAGGTTTTAACAAGCTTCCAAATTCCAACATTTGATTTGAAACTTTAGTAACACCTGGTTTTAATTTGACACGTTTATATGGTTACTTGCAGCAACAAGGGCTTGAAAATCATGAACGTGGGAGACGGTCCTAATGCACCTTCACTCTCCATTGCACCTCTTAGCAGTGATGATGAAGATCCTCATATGAAGAGGATCAGGGATGCACAAGATGAGAGTGATGAAGAGGTATTAGACCATTCCTGTTCCCTGTGCGTTGTGTAATGGACTAGTTGATGTCTTCTCTTTTCTTTTATTTCTTGGTTTCCTGTGAGGAGACAGCTATCAATGTTTGCTGGAAAAGGTTTGAACATATAGTTTTGACCTCTTTACAGGATGAAGATTTTGTTTTAGACAAGGATGATGGAGGATCTCCAACTGATGACTCTGGAGAAGATCAATCGGATGCTAGTATTAGCGGTGATGAGAAAGAGGTAAGTAGCTGACCAAGACATTGTGTCTGTGCGAGATATATATTAACTTTATTTTTGCTAATAATTAAAATCTCCAAGTAATATGAAAGTATTTGATACAGAAACCTGCTAAGAAAGAAAAGAAAGACTTGGCATCAGTTAAAGCTTCTTCAAGCAAGAAGAAATCTAGAGATGGAGATGAAGACGGATCAAAGAAGAAGAAAACAAAAAGGAAGAAAGATCCAAATGCCCCCAAAAAGGCAAAAACTGGTTTCATTTTCTTCTCTCAAGCTGAGCGGGAGGTAAAGATGGCAGCGGATACAGTCGTTTCGTATTTATAATATCCATTGCAGTATATTTTAATGTAATTTTGGGTGTATTTTATGCAGAACACAAAGAAAGAAAACCCAGGGATTGCATTCTTAGACATTGGGAAGGTTCTTGGGGAGAAATGGAGGAAGATGTCAGGTATTATGATATAAATAGAGACATTACTATCTGCCTTGTTGAGTATCTCAAACAACCCTAAGTTGGTTTGTTTTGTTATACAGCTGAGGAAAAAGAACCTTATGAAGCAAAAGCTCGTGCTGACAAGAAACGGTACAGTGATGAAATTGGTGACTATAAGAATCCACAACCAGCAAATGCAGACTCAGGGAATGAGTCTGACAGCGAGGAGTAGTGTAATGCAAATCCTTCTTTGTATGGAGTAGTGTAATGCAAATCCTCCTTTGTAGCCATCTTGGATGAGGATCAATTATCATTCTACCTTGCACAGTTGTGTTTATGTATCAAGGGTAGTATATCAGTAGGTGGTTACGGAGTATTTGTTTTTATATCAGATGACCAAAACTTTGCTGGGATAAGGAGGAATCAGGGGTTGTATAGTGCATTGCCATACTCGTATTCATGGTACTAAACGACCAATCAGCGAAACCTGTTAGGCTGCTAGCTCATCCAGAGTTTTTTTTCACATTACTAAAAACTAACGATAAAAGGAGGAAGGGAACAAAAAAGAAATGCTGAAATTGTTTACTGATAGATTTCTTTTTTTTTTTTTTTTCTTTTTTTTGGGTGAAATATTGATTGATTTCTACATGCTTTCTGATAATCAATTAATCATAGCTTTAATTTTATGACACTCAGTGAATGTAATCAATCTTGAAGCTATTTTCCAAAATGATCATATATGCTTGAAAGTATTTTTCTTATAATCGATTAAACATGTAGATGTTAGAGGAATAATGCTCTAAATGCAAGTATTTGAACTATAAAGTTTATAAAAACTACCAATAACATCTTGTCCAAAAAAAAAAAAAAAAAAAAAAAAAACTACTACTACTAATAAATATAATATGGCAGCATATGAGGTGGTGATACAAGTAAAACAGTAATACATTTGAAAAGAAATTCTAAAATAAATCCCAACTAAATTATACGAGTAAATAAAAATAAAAATCAAATAGTATTGGATGAATTTGTTTAACTATGAATTTGTGCTTTATACTTCTACTACGTATATATTTGTTAAATTTGAGTTGCAAAGGAATATAAGTTAAAGATGATCATCATACAAGTATTATCTGTCTACATTTAACTATGTTGCTTACATCATCGTTTGACAAACCAAAAAGAGCAAGCATGAACAGCCACAAAACAAAAACAAAGCAAACTTGTTTATCGACATCGTTTGCTGTTGGAAAATGTTGAGTGCTCCACTGCTCCCTATCTAATATCTATGTCATTGTCCACCGTACCAACGAGTACAGCACCGTTTCACAATAAGCGGTTCATCTCTTGTTGTCATTGAATTTGTTGTTGCTTCTTTTCTTCATAAGTTAAGATTTATTTTATATTAGTAACATTCTTATATTGATCTTGTTCACAACTTTTTAAAATTAAACTGAACTTGTCAGATGTGAATTAAACTGAACTTGTCATCATTTGTGAAGCAAATCATGTCTTACTTCTTACATACTTGAATAATACCTATATGTGGAAAACCACCAAAAATTGTGGATGTCAACAATATTGATTGGTTAAAGTTCCAAAATTTGAGATAAGAGTACTTTGTATCATTTGCCTTTTGTAATTCTTTTACATTAAACCAATTTTTTACACATACAAGAGTACAAGACAGTATTAGAATTAAGTTGGCGGATAGTAGAAAATTATCATACTTTTTTTTTTTTTTTTTTTTTGAAGATTATCATACTTTTTTTAACCTATTCTTAATTTTTAATTTCTTTAATTATTTTTAAACACCTTTTCTTAACTCAAGTACTTTTTTAATGTCCTGAGCTCAAAAAAAGTACTTTTAATGTCCTTTAGTGGCATGATGAGTCACAAATTTATTTTTCCCTCCCTTCAAAATTGGAAGTAACATATATTGCACTTCCTACTACTCCGTATTAAAAAAAGTTAAATTTTTTTGTCACACTATAAAATACAATATGATCCAAAAAAAAGATAGCTTAATTATCCCAGGCAAATATTTGGATAATTTAATATCCTCATTGATTTGGTCTGATGATAATAATCTTCCTATTATAAAATTCTGCTCCGAATATCCTAGTTGGTTTCAACTCCCAAAATAACATTCTCAATTTCTCACCCTATAATTTACTTGTAATTATTTTATGCACTGTTCATCTAATGTATCCATATAATTGGATAGATACCCACCAAAAATAACACTATTTTCTGGCCACTTTCCCTCAAAATTCCTTGGTATTTATTAATTCAAGGGGAGGTTTATTGTCATCCACAAACCCCTTGAGAATTTCTCGTTCATCAGCTATTTTTCCGGTGTTTTTGTCTCTGATTTATTCAGTTGTTTTTCTTTCAGGTATCTCTCCTTTTCTCTATTTTTTTGATTAATTATTTGGTGTTTTTTTTTTTTTTTTGAAAGAATTTTAGTTGGTGTTTTTTCTATTGGTTTTTTGTGATTTTATTTTTGTTTGTTTGTTATCTGTTTTTTTTTTGTGGGTTGTAAATTTTTGTTGGGATTTCGTTTTCCTCATGTTTATGGGTTGGAAAAAAAGTCATTTTCTGAGCATTTGTTATTAGAAATTTAGCTTTAGTAATTAATTCTGAGTTTGATGTTTTTGTGTTTCAATTTTTATTTTTTTTAGGTGAGTTTTGATTTTTTGTTAATTTTAGTATAAAAAGGTTGGATTTTTAGTATTTAACCTTGTTTGGTGTTTATTAAATCATCATGATTTTGATAAGTTTGTAGCTTTCCCATGTTAAATTCTTAATTGCCGTCAAATTTTGTCAGGGTAACTGATATTGTGTTTCTGTTCGTCTGATTTTATTGAAATTTGGAAAAAAAAAAAGTTTAATTTAGGGAGAAAAAAATAATGGAATCAAAGAGCAATGAAGGTGCTGAAAGTGTTGTTGAAGTGGCAGAGAATTCTTCTGATAAGCCTGTTGAAGAAGCAAAAGGCGATCAGAAGCGTTCTCTTTCCAATTCGACGGATTCGGGGAATTTGAGTGCAAAAAACATGATGTTTAGGGCTGATATGATTGATTTCAAGAATTGGGATATTCATTTGGAGAAACGTTTGAGTAGGGTTTTTTCTCGAGATCAAGATCTCAATGCCACCAAGAAAGAAGAGTGGGAAATCGACTTGGCGAAACTCGATTTGAAGCACAATATTGCCCATGGCACATATGGTTCTGTTTACAAAGCTGTTTATGATGGAAGGGATGTTGCAGGTAATGAAAACTAACTTTTATGTTCTGTTGATCACTTTATCTCATGATCAATTCACTATCTACTATTATTTTGTCAAGTTTAGTTTTGTATGATCATAAGTTTGAGTGTGTGAATGGAAATTGTACACCAGGCATGGCTTGATAGAGTTCAATATCACAGGGAAAGGAGACATCTGATATATTTTTGTACCCCTATACCGGGGACTAATCCATATGTTGGACTATTGTAAAGTCTACATGGTTTCGATGATCTCTTCGTGTGTGTCTACCATTAATCTGATGACCTTGTCTGTTAACTATTAACTGTTACTACGGATTGATTAAAATTGAAATTGTTTCTTGACCTTATGATGCACTTAATCATTAAGCTTTGATCATTAGTTGAGGTCTGCATGTAGCACAAAGTGCCATGTGCTGGGCTTATGGTGTGTTCTGTCAATAGCTGAGGATCACCATCCATATTTGTAATAGAAAATGTTTATGGACTATCTGTCATATGTATAGCATCGGTGATTTGGTATATAGAACTCATGACCCCCCAAATTTGACAAGTTTAAAGATTATGGTAATTTGTATAGTTCTTTGTTGATTATATGGTTATCGGGGTTCAGGTGGCAAAAGCTGGATTTGTGATTGTTCATTAAAGTGTTCCTTACTTGCATATGACATAGTTTTGGTTGATAATGAAAGTATTAGATATCTCTTTAATCTATACAATTTCAATTTCTTATGTCGTGACATTTAATTTGTCGGGCATGGCATATTGGTACATACAACTATACAAGTAGTAATTTTGTCCTAATGCATCTTATTTTGTGCTCACCTGTTCCTTTTATTAACTTTGCTCATATTTCTATGCCAAATTCAATTATCTTCTGTTTGGAGAAACACTATTACGTTATAATTCATGTCAAACTCTTGCTTCCTTAAACGGTTAAATCTTTGAAGTGTTGGATAAAGCTTGATCCTAAAGCAACCATTTGATTATCAATATAGATAAGAAACTTGACTTGAGCAAATTTGTTGGTTAATCTGCCATTTTATTTTATGAAAGAATGAAACTACTTAAATTTTTATGCTATCCTGAAAGTTCGAAATACATCTTAGTAAGCATGTGAAACAAAACTAAAAATCAACTTAGGGCCTGATTTACTGAGTTGAACTAAATGTTTATGAGAGAAGGAAATTAGGAACTGAACTGATTGAAACAAGCCCTTAAACCAAACGTTTGCTTAACTGTTTATCAAGTATCTAATTATTGTAACATTTGAATGAAAGCAGCAATGAACTATTGACTATATAAGAATTATATATATATACATATCTACATATACTTCTGTTATACCATATTAATTAGCTTGAATTCTTATTTGATATGCCTCAGATACTGCTATGTATAACAATACAAATATCTCATAGCTACCATTACTTCTACTTCAATTTTTTTTTTCTTTTTTTTTTTTTTTTTTTTTTTGGTGCTGCATGTATTAATGGGAGCTTTATGTATTATTAGGATATGAATTCTATATATTATCTTCATTGGTATGTTTGATTGGTTTACTTTTTTTTTTTTTTTTTTTTTTGTGTGGTTATATTATAGTGAAAGTTTTGGATTGGGGGGAAGATGGTATGGCCACAGAGGCTGAAACTGCGGCTCTTCGGTCCTCATTTCGGCAAGAAGTTGCTGTTTGGCATAAACTTGACCATCCCAATGTTACAAAGGTTAAAACTGTTAGAAACTTATGCTATGTCTTTTGATTTTTGTGCTTTTGGTTTGATCACATATTCTCATGTGACTGACATTTTTTTTTTCAAATGTAATGACATTTTTTTTTCATATCCATATTTTGTTGAATAAATTTGCTAAGGTTTGAACTATTAAATATATTTTGTAGTTCATTGGAGCTTCAATGGGAACTTCAAATCTTTTAATTCCTACCAATAGTGGCAATTTGGGCAACTCTCTTCCTTCTAGGGCATGTTGTGTTATAGTTGAGTATCTTGCCGGAGGAACGCTGAAAAATTATTTGATTAGAAATAGGAAGAGAAAACTTGCTATCAAAGTTGTAATTCGACTTGCTTTAGATCTTTCGAGAGGGTAAGTTCCATATAACTTGTACCTTTATTTGTTACTTTATTATAAGAAAGTGATTAGATTGTGTACCTTCTTATATGTGCAGATTAAGTTACCTTCACTCTAGAAAGATTGTACATCGTGATGTCAAAACTGAAAATATGCTATTAGATACTAGTGGTACATTGAAAATCGCAGATTTTGGTGTTGCTCGAGTTGAGGCACAAAACCCACGTGACATGACCGGAGAAACTGGTACACTAGGATATATGGCACCAGAGGTAACAATAGTGTTATTATTTTGACGATGTTTTTATTAAAATTATTAATTTTGGTGAAATTGATTGCAAAATTAATTTTTATTTATTATTTGATGACAGGTTCTTGATGGTAAGCCGTACAACAGGAAGTGTGATGTATACAGTTTTGGAATATGTTTGTGGGAGATTTATTGTTGTGATATGCCTTATCCTGATTTGAGTTTTGCGGATGTCTCTTCTGCGGTGGTTAGAGATGTTAGTAGTTAGGGATGTCAATGGGGCGGGGCGGGGCGGATGTTGGCCTTCCCATCCCCATCCCCACCTAACATTTTTATCCCCATCCCCATCCCCATCCCCGCGGCGGGTCTAATATTCATCCCCATCCCCACCTCGGCGGGTACAACTCCAAAACCATCCCCGCCCCACCCCCCACTTGGATATCCATCCCCGCCTAATCCCCACCAAATACCCGCCTAATCCCCACCTAAGACCCACCAAATTTCCGTGTCTTAAATACACAATCCTACATAATTAATACGGATTATAATATTAAAAAAAAAATTCTTAATATTACACACATTTTTGTTTATAATATAAGTGTAGTACAAAATATTATAATTAATATTTATTTCACGTAATTATTTTATAAAATAATATAAAAGTATATAGATGTGGGTATGAGGTGGGGATGGGGCGGGTACGAAGTGGGGCGGGTGGGGCGGGCGGGGATGGGGTGGGTACAACTTAAAATCCACCCCCGCCCCATCACCCATGGCGGGTATCGTTTTCATCCCCATCCCCGCCCCACCACCCGCCAAACCAAGACCCATCCCCGCCCCATTGGGGCGGGGATGGGGCGGGTCTCCTACTTGACCCGCCCCACTGACATCCCTATTAGTAGTGTACTTTCACGAGTTTTATGCATAATAATTTGATTTCAACTTTTACCTGCTTATTATATTAACTAAGCTAAAGTGTTTTTTTTTTAATTTATTTGATAGGGTATGCGTCCTGATATACCAAGATGTTGTCCACCTTCATTAGTGAGTATCATGCGCAAATGTTGGGATGGCGAACCAAACAAACGCCCCAACATGGATGAAGTAGTGAGGTTATTGGAAGCTTTTGATACAACCAAAGGCGGTGGGATGATACCAGATGATCAAGTTGTTAATAGTTGTTTTTGTTTTGGCCCGAGTCGTGGCCCATAACTCTCATCAGCTATGTCGTCTGGACTCTCATCAGTTATGTCGTCTGGATTAATCGGTTTTGTGCCCATCCATTTTGTTTCGGGCTAAGATGTATGTAGGTTATACGATTTTAGAATATTAAGAATTTTAACAAATTTTGTTCAATCTTTTATCAATGGAATGTATTTAATTTTGTAGATTTTATTTTATTTTATTTTATTTTATGGTTACATGATATGTATAGGGATTTCCATATGTAATTAACAAGAATAATATTTGTTGAATTTTTTTTTTTAAATGTTAACATGAACTTCAAATATCATTAAAAAAAAATAGGCATAACTGCATGTGATTGATATATTGAATGTCTAACACCAATATTTATAGGCTTATAGCTAATTGGAGGATGAAAGAAATGACTAGAATTACCTAAATTTTAAAGTACTTAACATTTAGAATTTTCGTGAACCATTGTTCCCATTTCCTTCCAATTTCAAGTGTTCTCTAGAAAGTTCGAATGAATACAAGCTTGCAGATATATCAAGAGAAATCATGAGCATAAATTTTTGGATTCTCTCTTTCACACAATTAAAAAAAATACCCCATTAACCCCCCTTACATACTAGTTTATTCATCTCTATGTACTAATGTACGAAGTGATTTTACTTCGTAAGTGATCTACAGTTGGTGCTTTCGGTTCCCCGACCTCAGCGGGTTGACCAATAGCCTCCTCTCCTTACGGCAGGTGCCCCGGGGTTTGATTGGGGAGGAATTCAAGAGCATCACTGATAAAATTGAGGTACTTAGGGCCTGTTCTCTTACGTTGAAATTCAATTCAGTTCAGCTCAGCTCAGCTCAATTCAGCTCAACTCAATTCAATTCAATTCAGTTCAGTTCAGTTCAGTTCAGCTCCTAATTTCCTTCTCTTATAAAATATTCATTTCAATTCAGTTCAGCTCAGTTCAGTTCAGTTCAGCTGAGTTCAGTCAATGAGAACAGGCCCTTAGAAGCAATTTTAGATGAAGTGCAGACTCATATGCTGATAGCACTGGCCTCATCCAAGGCAGAGTTAGTGAGCCCTCTTATCGGAGGAGGCCCTTCGGTTGAAGACTTCCAGGCTCGGTTAAAGCGAACGCCATGACTCAGGAGCGGTATCCATTACCTTGGGAGATTCTTGGGTGAGTGTTAGCGAAAGGCCTTCTAGACAACTCTTTCAGCTTAGGACAACCTTTAGCCTTCTTAACCTATTTAACAACAATCTATAAGTTGAGTAGAAGAAAGAGGGGTTTTGATGGGTAGGTCGTAGGCGTTCCCTAACCGGAAGAACTTCCAGCGAGACGCCCATCACAGGGACTGTTGCATCACAAGGAGCAATTGGAGTGCCCCGGGTGTTGTGAGGCTACGTCCCGCGATAGGAGTTTGAGTCCTACCGAAGTACTGATTCAGTTGATGACAAATTCTAGCGAAAAGACCTCTGGCTTGAGTGGCGGTCTTGAGGTAAACCTTTATCGTTCTTCCAAAGCTGTTGTCCTGGACCCAAAAAAGCAGGCCAATCATTTGGCTCAGGATTTCAATCAAATACGAAATATTATAAATACAACTTTTATTTCTCATTATCTACAACATAAATATTTTACATCTCACAAATAACACCTCTTAAAACGGAGGTAATATCAAAAATCGAAATGAGGGAGCATTTGAATAAAATTAGTTTGTGAAATCATAGGTGGCGATAACTAGTAATACTCCTCCACGCACTAAATTGAGGAGAACGTGGGTCCATGTGAATATGCATAAAGATAACATTTATAAACATAAACTAAAACAAAAAACAAAATATCTGATGTACAAGATTACAAGAATAGTCTCACCAAAATCACAGGTGTAAAATCTAAGCTGACGCTTCATACTTCCATTTCAAGAAGTTACGCAACTTAAAAACGCCGTTAATATAAATTCAACTCTTATTAGAAAAAAGAAAGAGAGAAAAAAGAGTAAGAGTAAGCTAGCTAGCTATAAGAATGTCGTCAATAATGTCGAAGATTCTGGAAAATTCCGGCGGTTTCGCAATCGTCGACGGCGGACTCGCGACGGAATTAGAGCGTCACGGCGCCGATCTCAATGATCCTCTTTGGAGCGCTAAATGTCTCGTCACTTCTCCTCACCTCGTTCGTCAGGTTTATCTCTTTCGATTTTTGCTGATTTTGTGATAAATTTGATTCTTAATTTGGAAAATATGCTCAAGATTTGTATTAATTGTTTATAGTTCTTACTATTTTTGGCATTTTTCAAGATTTTTATGGATTGTTTTTAGCTCTTACTCAGTACTAGGTAAAGAAGCATCTTGCAATTTTGATTGAGACTGTTTTTTTTGGATTATTGGAATTTATTATTCATGTTTATCCTCCAGATATTCGCGCACTAAGTACGAAAAAGTTAGATATGATGAATAAAAGTGGATTTTAAAAGGAGATGTTACGGAGTATTTGTTTGTAATATTTGATTAGTCATTGTCTATCAATGTCAACCAATTAAGCAAACTAGCGTAGTTGGTTTAAGTCTTGGCGTAGTTCCAAAATATTAAATCCCGTCTATATCATTTGCTCTTAATTATATACTACCTCCGTTTATTTATTGCAACTTATATTTTCTTTACTTTTTAGGTTGTCATTTCTCTATATCTCTCTCGTTATCACATGCATTCTTATTTCTCCCTGTCTCTATCTTACACTTACAAACAAATTTTGCTTAAGAGTCTGTGTACCCTTCAAAGTTGCAAAAAAATGTGAAATAGAGGCAGTAATACCAGTTGAATGTGCACTATGTAGTAATGCTACCTCCTTCTGAAAATGATCTTTCCTATATTCTTTTTTAGTCTTGAAGGACAAACTTAGAGAGCTCATTGTAGATTGTAATTAATTTTGAAGATTAATCGAGTAAATCACTATATTCATATGTATAAATGTGTGACAATGTAAATATGTAATGCTTCAAAAGGCAAGCAACAAGATTATTTTGAGATGCAGGGAGAATTGGAGACTCGGAGTATTAACATTTTGCTAGAATTTGAAATTTTAATATCAGGTCACTTGTCACTTATCAACCTTTTATTGCTACTTAGTAAAAGAAGCTTTGGTCATATATACTTTGTGTCCTATTTTCTTGAAATTTTTGGGTGTCATGTATTAAGTTGTGTTATTTATTGAAATTTGACTTCACATATCAAAGAATTTATGTCTTTGCATCCTCTATTAATTTCTTTGAAGATAAATAATTAGCAGGACACCTGATACCTGTCCCACAGTTGTCTTGGTGTGGTGGATATCATGTTGAAAAATTTTGTATACTACTACATATGCCTTTTTTTTCAGTAGATGGGTTATTTTGTTTAAATTTTTCAGTATCAATTTGCTAGAAATGATCCGGACTCTTGATTTTGTGTGTTGGTATACCATTTCTGATGCTTAATAAATTATAATGTAGGCTTGCCATTCCTTTATATATATTTGGCCACAAAACCTGTTTAATTGCTTGATATGACGTACATGATGCTGCAGGTTCACCTTGATTACCTTGAAGCTGGTGCTGATATCATAATATCTGCATCGTATCAGGTAGCCTTCCTTTGATCTTGTATCACTTATTAGTTGCTGTTTTATCCTAATACACAGACATTTATAAATTTTTAAATTTTTTCTTTTGATGTACCTTGATAGGCAACCATCCAGGGTTTTCGCGCCAAAGGGTTATCACAAGAAGAAAGTGAAGCCTTGCTAAGGAAAAGTGTTGAAATTGCCTGTGAGGCACGTGATTTATATTATGAAAACTGTGTTAAGGCTTCTGTGGAGGCTAGACATGATAGCAAGATCCTAAAAAGTCGGCCCATCTTGGTTGCAGCATCAGTGGGAAGCTATGGTGCTTATTTGGCTGATGGTTCTGAGTATAGGTAATACAAAGCCACCTCCCGTCCCCCCTTCTTTTTTCATGCAGTAGTACTATCCTATTCTTATCTGTTTTTGAATTTCTCGTCCCCGTGCATTCTAGAAGTACCTGTAGATGTGAAATGTCACCACTAATCAGTCAAATATCTTACTCCTGGTTTCAAAGACATTGCTTTACTGTATTTTGACCATTGATCAGTTATATGATTTATAATATTATTACAATACTTCCCTCATCTACTTCTTGTAAAGCTAACTTCTATTATTCAGAATGATTGATGTGTAATACTTGCTATGTTCATTTTCCAATCCCTAACTGTTACATACTATTACCTTTCTTACTCTGCTTGCATGGTAATTGGTCAATTAGGACTAGATTTGGGGGATGCATATAGTGCTAACCTGTTCTCTAGCATGATTTGGTAATGCTGCTCTATGCATATTTACGTTTCATTGGTGATAGAAATGGACGTAATTATAACTTGCTTCCCACTAATAGTGTCAATATTGTGAGTACTTGTACCTAATGATTATTTCTCATGTCATAAGCACTTGTAATATTAGTATACATATAGTGGATGGAAATTGGTGGGAAAGTGATGAAGGAGTCTATCAATTTTTTTTATATGGCTTATGTTCTTGAATATTGTGCGGGGAAGTGAAAGCTACAGGTGTAGTAGTCAGAATGTCAGACTGATGCGTCTTTAGATATATTTAGTTAGAGACTTAGAGTCTCGTATTCTATATGGTAGTGGCATGAATGGATAAGCTATTAATCTATTATCTTGGTGCTGCCTCTCTCCCCTGTTCATCTGTTCTGTTTCAGTGGTTCAATGATTTCTTTTACGCCTTCACTGTACCTCATTGTAGTAAGGGGATAAACGTTATTCTGTGCTGTCAGATACACTACTAATCACAATCTTCTCCAATGTGCTGACAATAATGACCTACTGGCTTATCTTATCCTTTTTATTTTTTTGATATTTTTCATCGTTTACATAAGTTCAGATCATGTTAAGTAAATTTGTCTCTTCCTATGGAATTCTTTTGACAGTGGGAACTATGGTACTACTGTGACACTGGATTTCTTAAAAGATTTTCATCGGAGAAGAGTTCAGGTTTTAGCTGAAGCAGGTGCTGACCTAATTGCATTTGAAACTATTCCAAATAAAGTAGAAGCACAGGTATGTTGGAGCTGTGAAATATTATCTGCTAAAACTGTTAGGATACAAATTTGATCCTGAGGTTTCTGAATTAAAATGTCTGTTCATCTTGATTTTTCTACTTTACATTTTGAGATAATTTATTAATTGCTGGATGCCAATTTGTGCAAAATACAATTAATCTATGCTACTATTGCAGCTCTAGGGCTCCATAGTATGCATATTCTGTCTAGTTGAACTTTATGGAGGGGCATCAGATTTGGTTAAAGGCACTTACAATAGTTGTGTATTGTCACTCTAAAATGACCTTTACCTTGGCTGTTATGTCCTATGTCCAGGCTTATTCTGAACTTCTTGATGAGGAAAATATAAAGATTCCAGCATGGTTTACTTTTAGCTCAAAAGATGGTGTGAATGTGGTCAGTGGTGATTCCTTGCCTGAGTGTGCATCAATTGCTGAGGCTAGCAAGAAGGTTGTTGCAATTGGGATTAATTGTACTCCTCCCAGGTTTATTGAAGGACTGATTTTGTCAATTAAAAAGGTAACATTAGAGTAGGTTTTCATCTGTTTTGTTCTTATATAGTTATATGGAGGAAATTCAGAATTATTTCTTGTTTTCCAAACTCTATTGGCTCATAAGGATATCATTAAAATTTCTCCAAAAAAAAAAAAGGAAAAAAAACCCTGATATTGTCTCTGTTTCCTGCTATAGTGTTTTATGTGTACTCAAGTAGCAATCTGGCACTGAAATTCTAATAGCATATCTGGATGGTTATTTCAGGTGGCAGCAAAACCAATTATTATATACCCAAACAGTGGTGAAACCTATGATCCAATTATAAAGGAGTGGGTGGTAAGTTTTCTCTTCAGTTTTGTTCACTAAATGGTTATTATTATGATGTTTTACTCTGCACGGGGATCTATTATTGGATATATATGTCACACAATCAATCAATCAAAGCCTTAATCCCAAAAGTGGGGTCGGCTAACATGAACCAAATTTGATTATTCCGTGTAGTCATCAACAAAAATCTTTCTCCTCCATCCCTTACGATCCAAAACTTCATCCTCACGTAAATCCATGCACTTCATATCCTTCCTCACTCCTTCCAACCAAGTCATCTTTGGTCTCCCTCTTCCTCGTTTAATCCCTCACTCCTTCATATCCTTCCTCACTCCTTCCAACCAAGCCTTATGTCACACAACATAAGTGAAAATGATCTTTCATAGGCAATGAGTTATGGACTTATGACCTGAAGACTATTCCATGCAACACTGGATAGTATCTACCAGAAGGATGTTATTTTGTCTTGTGCTTTCCTTTTAAGGCACTAAGAAAATTATGAATTGTGGAGCAGGATGCTAACTAGTTTAGTTGGTCAAAGCTTTGATGGGTGGTACCTACGACCTTGGGATCAAATCTTGCTATATCATCTGTCCTTTGCAGGTCTCTCTAGTCTCTAGTCTCTACACCAAACAATTAAAAACAGAACATGATAAACTCGAATTAGAGAAGTTCTAGGCTTCCTGGCGATCAGTCGTATCAGGAAAAGATTTCTACCTTACATAACCCATAGGTTATACCTATCTATTGCAAACACCACTTGTAAGACAAGACTGAGTTAGGGAAGTCTCCTAAGCTCTCAAACAAACTCTTAAAGTTCCCTACGCATTGGCTATACTGCATCCACATGTTGTAGATCCCATTTAGAATGTTGTGAGACTTTCCAAGGTTCCAACATCTGCACTGAGGCCTGAAAGTAGCCTTGAGAGATTATTTGATGGTCCCTTCATTTTGGTTTGCCATGAGATCTAAGCTTTGTTTGTCTCCTTGGGGCATTATATGAGCATTAAAAAGTTATAATAGGAATTGGAGGGAAATCTTCTGTGCTATTACTCTATAAGTCAAACCATTGAGAATTTTTTCAGGGTTAGAAATGATGGGAGATCTTCTGGGATCATCTGGTGCTTGTTTGACACCCTATCCGTACTCTTATTACCCCTGAATTGAAAGATCATTCTATCATTGGGAATTTGTAATGGATACATCAACTGAAAATACAAGAACATTAGAACTCTTGATGTCGTTTGAATGGCCACTTGATTGTATTTTGTATAGATGCCAGATTTAAGATTTATTGCCTCGTTCACATGCTCTAAGTAATGTTCTAATTCTTCTAAACACTCATTCTGGCTAAACATTAATCAGAGTGAAACTTACCAGGTTTTTTTTATTAATAATATTAATAGTCTCCTAGGTTGCCTACTTATGTGTCAATCTATGAAATGGGACCTGAAAAGATCCTCAGCCTTCCTGTAATTTTTTTCTCAAACACCACTAACTGTTATCAGAAAAGCTGAAAAAAAAAAAAAAAAAAAAAAAAAAAAAAAAAAAAAAAAAAAAAAAAAATCCTTTGGCTATGGAGCAGTCTTTTGAGGGTCTCTTTAGTTCCTTATACAATCTGCTTCAGTGGCTGCCAACTCTGTGGATTAAGCACTCTTTTACACTACTAGAGAGTAGGGAGTGATATGGGAGTGCAAAAGCTCAAATCTGGTTTTACAATTATTAATCTCTGATTGGAACTTTGGGTCATTGATATTTAAGATCTCTATATAGTTTTGTATTGTGGGGGTGAAAAGTAGAGACTTACTTTACCGTGCTTTTTAAATGGCACTGCAGAACGTCTTTCTTTTGATGCAAATTCAAGAATAATTGAACTGGCGGTTCGTTTGGAGTAAAATTATAGTTGTTCTAAACTGATTTTTTAGCCTAGGTCGAGGCAGAGTTGTTATGTTGTGCTTGTTCAGAGAAATTTGTTTCTTCTGTATGTGAAAAATTTCTGTCTACTGCTATTATGTACTCCGTAATTATCTTCATATTTCGGTCGTATTGGTGACTTCTGTCATAATGTCAAGACTTGAGAGTAGCACCACCAGAATAGCTTAGCTTATGTTGCCAGAATGCATGGTAAACTTTTCAACGTACAAGTGTCTCATATTTTGTAGAAATGGCTGGGTTTTCAGTATTATGTCAAGGTATTCACCTTTGCCCATTTCTCTGTCACTAATGGGTAGCTGCTGTTATATGTTTGATTTGTAAATTCATGCCTCTGACTACTCGGTGCATATCTTGCAGCAAAATACAGGGGTTCTAGATGAAGATTTTGTTTCTTATGTGAAACATTGGCAGAAGGCAGGGGCTTCTCTATTTGGCGGTTGCTGTAGAACTACTCCAAAGACAATAAGGGGAATTTACAGGACTCTTTCAGAGCAATCCGTGCCCTCCATGTTAACAAATAACTGACGCTTTTGAGTAGTACATGATTAACCCGGAAATATGATCAATATGTTTACTATTGCCTTCACTGTTTCATGAGTTTTGAGGATTTCCTTCTTGACTAAGCTTGTTTACTGAAGGCCCCTTTACATTTTATGTAATCTGTATATAAAGCATGGGGATATTTGCACAAAGACGAGCTTTGCATACAAAAATTATGTACTTGAATTATATAGGAAGCTTTTATCTCGAAGTTACTCTCTTATAGTAGATTCATAATTTTTACAATGAATATGTAACATGGAAATTTAAAATGATCCTCTTAACTCATGATTGTTGATGAAAAGATGTTAATTTTGATGCATCATTTATTTCCCAACAACGTGACTTGGTCTATGTTAAGCGCATTTATGGAGAAGAATGTAGCTGCGGCTTATACACTTCGTACTTTCAGACCAAAATGAGAGATAAAAATACCATTAGGCCAGAGGTTCTACCTAAGCTATACTTATCGCCAATTGTTAACTGGTCTAGGATCATTATGTTTTGTGGCAAGATTAACATACCCTAGCTGAGGCAGGGTTCACAATCCTGGCTGCTTGGGGTGGGATTGCTTTTGGGCCTTTGGCTTACACGATATCTTAACTTCTGACAAAAACCTAATTAAAATTAATCAGTGGCTTCAAACTATAGTAATTTTTTGCAGATTAATCTTATTAAACTAGCATCAGTACAATTTACAAACTACGAAAAGTATAACACAAGGCAAATTTGGAATACGAAAGGATAATAAAATCACACATTATTCATTTATTACGGAATCAGTCTGCAAGCCATTACACAGGTGGGACATTATTTAGGAACTACTAAAACAGAACCTGCAAAAGACATTCTATGCAATTGAGAACTCAAACAACATGCTGTGCTGATATTTTTTACCAGGTTCAACAACAACAGAAGGGAAATTCGGTTGGTTAATGGCGTTCGGGAATCCTTGAGTCTCAAGGCAAAGTCCAGCATGTTTGTTGTAAACAGCCCCACCTTTCCCACTGACTCCATTCACATAGTTACCAGTGTAGAATTGCATGCCAGGGGCACTAGTCCAGAGGTCAAGGACCCTTTTGCTCAAAGGATCCCTAACTTTAGCAGCGTGTTTTAATCCTGTCTTTTCATCCCCACAGTCAAGCACATAATTGTGATCATAGCCCATGCCAACTTTATCAATATCCTGACCGATCCTCTTCTCTGAAGTGAAATCGAATGGTGTGCCTTTAACTGGAACAATTTCTCCGGTTGGGACTGTGTTCTCGTCAACTGGGGTGTAGTGATTTGCCCATATTTGAATATGATGGTCAAGCACAGGGCCTGAATTGTGCCCTGCTAGATTCCAATATGTATGTTGAGCAAGATTGACTGGAGTCGCCTTGTTCTCAGCCACAGCTTCCATGTCTAGCCTCATGGTTGTCTTGGAAGTAAGAGTATATGTCGCAGTCACAGAAAGATCACCAGGATAACCTGTTTAATTTCATGAAGATCATTTCTTAGGGCTTTGTTTGGAAAAAGAATAGATTCAGCATCACTTTATTTTACAAATAATGATAGCGTTAGCAGATTCTTTCAAAAAGTATTTAACATATTATTCAGGCTTACAGAAACACGATAAGGAATTACAAAAAGAAAATTGAAAATAAAATTATGCTAAGTGATACCTTCCAAACACTTAATTTAATATATAAACTAGGTTGTAAACTCTGGAAACACGCACTAAAAAATTCAGTAGTCAGCAGAAGGGGGAGGAGACAATAGAGAGCATACCTTCCTCGCCATCACGACTGTGATACTTAAAGGTAATGGAGGGAGTGTCGTTTTTCTTGTATGCAACTATATCCCATATTTGCTTGTCAAATCCCTTAAGGCCACCTAAATAAAAAGATTGAAAATTATAAGTTAACACATAAGGAAATAAGGTTAGCATACCAGGAATGCAGTAGGTTCCAGCTATCTGTACAGATAAAAGGAGCATAATTCGATCTCTAAACTAAACCACAAATGCAATGTGGCACTTGATAATCATATACAAAGAAGAAAAAAAAACCCTACGCCTTCAGTGTTCTCGTTGTCTTCACTTAGTTCAAGAGCAATAGATTCAGGTGGAGTAAGTTAAATTCAATACCACTTAGTTCAAACAAGTTAAGGGCTTATAAGGGATACCTATATTCAAATTACAACAGCAAGAACTCAATATGTACTATTTTATAAAGAGAATTTAAAAATTAAAAACCAAGAGAAGTGAGTCTCACATGACAAGTTATAAACTAAGGAAAGCAACGAATAATATCATCTCATCTGTCAACTGTTGCTGAAATATGTATACAGAAATAACACAAGCTTATGAATCTCAGAAGCTAAAGTTATCTTACCATGGAGACTATTTGGGGGGTTGTTCACAGGCAAAGAGTACTCAACTCCATTTAGTGTAAACTTTCCATTCTTAATTCGATTTGCAACACGACCGACAATGCAACCGTAATATGATCCAGCTCCTTGCTGAGTTACAAAAATTAGACAATAGTTAACGACAGAAACATCGAAGATCTTAGATCATTACTTGTTGCAGAGAAAACCGAAAGCTCAAATATAAGAAATTCAACAGGAAGAACAACTGATGTTGCATTCAGCCTCAAAGGCAAATACGAGTATGTTCGTTTCAGGATTCAAACTTGGGATTGGATTTACAATTGAGTTTGGTTGACAACAATAAAAGTCTCACTTACTGAATTACCTAAGTGTATCATCATAACAACATTACAACCTTTAACATTTTCCAGAATTGATTAAACCCCATTCATAAACCTTTTAATTCCACAATGTTGATGAATTTAACCAACAAGCTCATGCCATAAAAAAATAATTTCATAAATCAATAGATAATTTGCGAAACAGAAGTCATTCATCAATAAATTACATAAATGAAAATAAAATTATAAATCAAATAAATTATTCAATTCAAAATCCTGGAAAGAAAGAGATGAATTACCAGGTAAGGGTCGACAGAGTCAAATCCCAATACAACATCCGCAAGTTTACCTTCACAAAAATTAGACAAATCCCATCAATAATTATACATGCATTGATAAAACCCAGAAAAGAAATTAAGTAAAAAACTTGAATTAGATGAAAAGATTAAAAATTTATGATCAAAGTGTAAAAATTTATTGAAAATTACTGTACCATCTTTGTCAGGGACTGATAAAGAAGTGATTGTGCAGCCATAATTTGAGATTTTGACATGCATTGAGCCATTGTCGAGCTCAAAGATCTCAGCCTGCTTTCCTTGATCTGCCATTGGAAAGAGAGAGGGGAATTCAACTGTAGATGTTTATCTTTTTCTCTGTGAGGATTACTAACATTATCAATTTTATGATTTTATTTTACCTTATATATATGCTCTCAGATTAATGGATATGGATTAAAATTTTGATATGGATCATATAAATATAAATTGTGATGACATAATTGATTTTTGTTGGAAAATTATTGACTTATCTCTATTAGTTTAAACTAATTTGTTAGAGTTTGAAGGTTTTACGCTAGCTGTTTATACTAAGGTTTTACCTTGTTTGACAAATTGTTTGTATTGGTGTTTTGTGTAAAAGTGTTTTATAGTTAGTTGTTAATTACTTAATTGTGTAAAATGGCCAATAAGCAATAACTCAATAAGGATATAATCCACATTAGTTGGAGTATAAGCATGAGCAAACACAGTAAAGGAATTAAATTTGATTAACTTTATAGGAATTATTTCTCTCAACTACCACAAACTAAAGATGGCACTGGCCAAGTTGCCCCATCACGGGAAAAACCCTGGCACGATATGAATATGGTGTAGGCCTATCTCAGCACGTTATTGTGCGTACTGGGCTGTGGGCCTTTAATTGGGAGAAGAACGATAAGGCACAACCTGACCCGACATGACAAAACACACTAAAATTTATGAAATAGCTCGATACGATGGCACTAGGACCTAGGCCGTGCATGTGCTAACCTTTTGAAAATTTCGACCCGAAACGTAGCTCATGGGCCAGACCTAACTACCTCCAAAGCACGTGGGCCTAACATGAGGCAAGACCTAGAGTCATCTTTACTACAAATCTCGTGTACATTTTATTAGTTTTTTCAAAATTAATGTTTTACTCAACACTCTATTTGAATTATCTCTCAACCAAACACTCACATTAGATTGATTAGAAGCTTGAGCTAATCATTACCTATTCTAGTATTCTTTGTGTAATTGCCTCAAACAACCAAACATCTCCTAACCAAACATTCCAATTCATCTAAATGAGATATTTGGCAACACAAAACTTTGACTACTATTACCCCGTATTGACTTTGAACTTGAATCCTTGATACTCCGTAAGAAGAGCAGTTTTTAATTACACTACCTCGTATAATAACCCTCTCTAAGAGCTTGGCCAAAGGGTACTTTAGAGTAAAGGAGTATTCACTCTCTTCCTTCCGCCATTGTCAGTCCGCCATTCGGCCGAATTACATTCAATTTAATCTAGCAAATTCAACAACATTCATCAGGTTTGTCCGTTTTTTCTTGAAAAATTAGGGGCTTTTTTGTTGCTGAAATTCTATTTGCACTATTTTGCAAATTTTCGGGGGTATTATTCACAAATTATACTTGTTATATAGTTAACTTTGCTAATTGAAGCTAAACCCATATCAATTACACATTTCATTTGATGAATTCAAACAATTTAATTGTTTTTTGTTATTGAAAGATGGGTTTTGTTGGGTTAAGCTCTCCTAGGGAATAACATGATATGAACTAGGAAGAACATGATTTTTCTGGGTATTAGATTATAACTCTATGTCAGAAATTTTAACTGTATCTGCTAGCCAATTTATTTTTATCATGTAATTATAAAGTTAGGTATTTTTTGCTATGTAATTTAAGGATATCAATTGAGATGTATGCAGTCAAGTATTGTACTAGTTTTAGTAGTTACGGAGTATAAATTTTGGATGGTATTGAGAAACAGAAGAAATAGTTTTGATTTCTTAATTTGTTGTTATTGTTTTTTTTTTTTTTATAAATAGGTTTCCTCAAGGTGGTTAATTCTTTGAAATCAGGGACTGTTATAGGCCAAATGAGGCTGAGGATCACCAATATAAATTTCTGATGCTGCTTGATTTATTTGGTCTTATATCGTCTAATTTCTGTGGATCATTGAAAAAATTAAGTACATATAAGTATAATTGTTGTCACTCCGCATTTTAATTCGTTTCGAGAGTATATTTATAGAATTTAATAGAACCTTGCAGGCGAACTTGAATATATTTGACTTGCAAATGTTGAAAATAAAATCAAGAGCTGATAGATCAGCCTCCCTAGAAATTATGCTTTTCAAAATATATCTGGTTTCTTCTTTCCAGGAAGTTCAAAGTATATTGATGTTGTCTAGAGGATCTTTCAAGTTTTTGAAGCAAAACTACGATTTTTTAATTGTTGCTTGTGTGTTGAGGGTCATAATTTATCGGTGTTTTCTAAATTTCTGCTCCCTTCTTTGTGAAGGCTTAGTAAGGGTGGCTTTTGAATGTGGCTATAGTGCTATACTGCTGCTGTACATTTCTCATGGTGTGATTTGAGGATTCTGTGTGATGAGCAGTTTGCTTTTGTGTCAGCAAACTTTATAAAATTGTTCATGTTTATGTCACTCTATCGTTGCTTGTTGTTGATTTAGCAAGTTATCATGACTTTTATTTCATTTATTCAGCTTCAGGTTATCATGTTTTTATATGAGTTGGGGAAATTTAAACTCGTTCTTTTAATCTAACATTCTAGCCTATTGGTGCATTCTTGCTACTGCAGTTTGAAAAAGCCCGGTTTCTAGTTGCTGTCGTTTTTTTCCGGAATGGAGATCGAGGCTGATGAAAAAGACAGGGGTCTCATTCTGCTGAAGCAAGGCGCTGAAGCGGTGAGTTTATATATTTACTTTACCAAGGATTAAAAAAAAAAAAACATTTATTAAGTAGATGGATGGGCAGAAGTCCCATCTGATGCTCCAGTAGAGCTCTGAGCATCAGCTGTTTTATTCATTTGCTGTGGTAGAAACACTTCCATACTTTGTTTTGGGGGGGGAAGAGAGCTTACTATATGTCATACTGTCTCCTCCCTAATCACCGCTTCCTTCTGTCAATATGTCTAACTTTGGTACATGAGTAATAAGACTGACTTTCTTTCATTGCCCAAAGAACTCCTAACAGAATGGTGTCAACTCATGTTTGCTTTGTGTTTTAATTTTATACAAAAATTTTCAGAGACAACTAATTTGATCTTTTGTCCATGCTGCTTCAATTATATGTTTTATTTATTTCATATTCAGAGAGTTTTCGAGTCAACCTTTGTTGGAAGAAGATCGATTGTAAAGGAGCGGTTTTCAAAGAAGTATAGGCATCCAACACTGGACTCAAAACTTACACTGAAGCGCTTGAATGCAGTAAGCTGTTTAACGGGCAGTCATTTAATTCCTGACTTTTCTCCTTGTGTCAATGAGCTATTGTTTCCTAACCAATAAAATTTTGATTTTGACCAGGAAGCCCGGTGCATGACTAAAGCGAGAAAGTTAGGAGTTTCTACTCCAGTTCTATTTGCAGTGGACCCCACATTGCATACTTTAACATTTGAGTATGTTGATGGCCCTATGGTTAAGGAGCTATTTCTCGAGTTTGGTGCTAATGGAATTGATGAAGAACGTTTACAGGATATTGCAACACAGATAGGGAACTCTGTTGCGAAACTGCATGATGGTGGCCTTATACATGGAGACTTGACAACCTCAAATATGTTGATTCATAAGGATACCAATCAACTGGTGAGATTCTACTTTGATATTTGTTACTGTAGTTGGGAATGAAAAGAAAACTTTAAATTTGGAGAAGAAGCGAGGGGGGGGGGGGTTGCCCATCAGAGAAAGACCCCTTAGTGTTTTCTGTGATGTTTTTCAGGTGCTCATTGACTTTGGCCTAAGCTTCACATCTACTTTGCCAGAAGACAAAGCAGTGGATTTATACGTACTTGAAAGGGCATTGATTTCTATGCACTCTTCTTGTGGAAATGTGGTAGGTTATATTGGATCCTCTTCATGTCGTATGATCATGCAGATAGTTCATTTGTTTATTTATACTAAACCACAATCAACGGCTTTGATGGGAATATGTATGTAGGAATGCTGGGTTTTCCATTTTGTAATTTTTCTTTACTGTGCTGCATCAACTTATTACTCGAGAATAGTGGTCCATCACAGTCACATTGGGGGCAAGATAGGAATGTTAATTAAAATTATTTGGAGAAATTGTTCTGTTTCCATTGTGTTTAAAAACAATTATTCTTGTGTAGATGGAAAAAGTGCTTGCTGCATACAGGAAATCCTCAAAGCAGTGGTGCTCCACAACAAACAAGCTAGCTCAAGGTACTATATTTCCTTTGTCTTCCTTCTCTTGATTTGCTGCTGTTCCTCTCTGTGTATCTGTGCTCACTTTTCTTTTCTTTTCTTTTTTATTTTTTTATTTTATTTTATTTTATTTTATTTTATTTTTTTGTTGTCGCAGTTAGACAAAGGGGTAGAAAGCGCAGCATGGTTGGATGAGCTGCAGAAAAATCTTCATAGAATTGATCATGTAATATCTTCATGGATTATTTCTCTTATTAATTGTATCAAGCTTGTAAACATAAGCTTGTTCAGTATTGATACTTAATGTTCCAATTTGTTAGGGTTAGTCCTGTAATGTTAGCTAACTCATTTTTGCATCATATCAGATTATCAGTGAACCATTGAGTGTCTTATAAGAAAACTCATCTTGTATAAGAAAATTGAACTATGCTCGTATCATTATAAAAGAACAGATTTTTCTGATTCACAAGTTACTAGAATTTCACATAACTAAATACAAAAATTATTTCTAATTATTTTCTCTCTTCTGGCAATTGTACATTTCAAAGAGAATGTATCAAGCAGATTCCTCTTTCTGAAAAGAGTTTGGTCTTAAATCATCTAACAACTACTCGTAGAAGCCAAAGGTATCATACATAATAATATGATATAGGAGAAATAAGAAGAAGCTATTTTAGTAGTTTTGGCGGCAAATTCTGTTTTAGCCAAAGTTTGTTATTTTCAAGTTGTTATTTGCAATTTTGTCTTTTTCTGCTTAACAATATTACAGCTGTAATTGGAGAGAATCTTTTCAGTTAAGGTCATGCTTTATTAATGACAATAGGTTGTAATATGATCATTATTGCAATGAATTACAACTCTTCTCTCTAATCTTCTCTTTCTCTTTCTACTCTTCTCTCTCTTCTCTGTTATTCTTCTGTTTCTTCCTTCTTCTATCATTTTTCTTCTGCATTTTTGAGCTAAAATCTAGCTCCATTAGTAATATAAGGGTTGCACCTTATCAGTGGTATCAGAGCAGACGCTGTGCTGTACTCCGATCAGTCTGGCACCAACCTTGACTACTCGGGTTACCAAAATGGAAGCTCAGGTTGCTGCCTTGGAGAAACGATTTGAATCTCACACTGCTTCTTCTGCTCAGCAATATGAGGAGATGATGAAGATGATGCAGAAACTTCAGGAAAACATGGCAGTGCTCCCTCTTTCTGATGATCAGACAGCCTAAGTTGGGGTATAATCCTAAACTTGATTTCCCTAAATTTGATGGTAGCAATCCTAGGATCTGGATTAAAAAGAGCTGTAAATATTTTGATTTATGCAAAATACCAGATGATCAAAAAGTTGATCTGGCTTCTCTGAACATGATTGATAAGGCTGAAACCTGGATCTCTAGCTATCTAGCTACTAGATCTAAGGTTGATTGGAGTGACTTTGTGATTGATGTAAGTGCTAGGTTCAAAGATGAAAGGGGAATGAATGTAGTTGAGGAGTTTAATAAATTGCAGCAGGTTGAGAGTATTGAGTCTTATGTGGATGAATTTGAGAACCTCAAAGCTGTCATGATCCAGAATAGTTTATGTTTGCCTGAAAATTACTTGCTGGAAAGCTTTATTGGGGAATTGAAACCCGGAATCAGACCCTTTGTGAGAGCTTTCAAACCTCAGACTATTGCTGCAGCCATTGAATATGCTAGGCTACAGAATGAGTCCATTTCAGCCAATTCTCTTAGAACACCCAAACCTACTTTCACAAAAAATTACCAATCCTTTCCTCAAAACCACAAACAGCCTGCATTACTACCTACCCCTACTACCCCTCCTTTATCCTTGACCAAACCCATGTCTAAACCCTATCTAAAACCTAAATATGTTCCTGCTGATATTAGAGCTGAGAAAATAGCAAAAGGGTTATGCTACTATTGTGATGCACCCTACGACAGAAATCACAAGTGTCAATTTAAGGAACCCCAGTTATTCACTGTTGAGATACCAGGTCTTGATGAAGTTGATGCAGATATGGTAGAGCGGGAGAAACAGGACACAACACCAGTGAGTGAACCCTTTGTTTCTTATTTTGCTCTGTCTGATGGTCAGAATTTTCACACCATGAGAGTGTCAGCTATGGTGGGCAATACACCTTTACATATTCTCATTGACTCAGGCAGCACTCATAATTTCTTGGATGTGCATATGGCTGAGAAATTAGGGTGTAAATGTGAGAGCATTGATGAACAATCTATCTTAATTGCTGATGGTAACAAGCTGGTGTGTCAGTCTGTGTGTAAGCAATTCTCTTGGAAAATAGGGAAACATGAATATGTGGCTGATGTGATGTTGATTCCTCAAGGCAGCTGTGACATGGTGCTAGGAATTCAGTGGTTAAGCACCTTAGGATCCATTTCTTGGGATTTTAGGCAATTGACTATGAAATTTCAAAGAGATACTAAGGAGGTGGTGCTTAAGGGAATTCCAACAAAGAAACTGAAGGTGTTAGCAAATGGCCCTTCTCTGAAGTTGTTGGATAGTGCCGCCCATATTTGCTTCATGCAAGCTATAGACATGAATGATCCAATCACTCATACATGTTTGGTGCAAGTCACAGGTGATAATACTGTTCATCAAGCTCTACAGGACTTGAAGCAGCAGTTTGCTGGAGTCTTTGAAGAACCTTTAGACTTACCACCATGTAGAGGGGAATATGACCATAGAATTCACTTGGAAGTTGGTGCAGGAGCAGTAAATATTAGACCCTATAGATACCCTTTAAAACAGAAGGATATCATAGAGCAATTGGTGCAGGAAATGCTTGACAGAGGCATAATTCAATCTAGCACTAGTCCTTTTGCTTCACCTGTGGTTTTAGTGGGCAAAAAGGATGGCACATGGAGGCTTTGTGTTGATTACAGGGAATTAAATAAGAAAACTGTTAAGAACAAATTTCCAATTCCAGTTTTGGAAGAACTCATTGATGAATTGTCTGGGGCAACAGTTTTTAGCAAGTTGGACTTGAAAGCTGGTTATCATCAGCTTAGAGTTCACCCAAATGATGTGTTTAAAACTGCTTTTCAATACACATGAGGGTCATTATGAATTCTTGGTCATGCCTTTTGGGCTAACCAATGCCCCATCTTCTTTTCAAAGTTGGATGAATGCTGTATTCAAGCCATTACTGAGAAAATGTGTCCTGGTTTTCTTCGATGACATTCTGGTATATAGTAAGTGCCTTGAAGATCATTGGAAGCATTTAACTGATGTGTTTACTATCATGTCTCAGCACTCTCTTCATGCCAAGGAAAGTAAATGCTCTTTTGTTACTTCAAGGGTGGAATATTTGGGGCACTTCATTTCTGGCAAAGGAGTTGAAACTGACCCGAGTAAGGTTGCTGCTATTGAATCCTGGCCTATTCCTTCTGGAGTTAAAGATCTGAGAAGCTTTCTTGGGCTAGCTGGGTATTATAGAAAGTTCATTAAAGGGTATGCAATTATTAGCAAGCCTCTCACTGACTTGCTTAAGAAAGGGGCATTTAGTTGGTCTGATTCTGCTCAATCTGCTTTTGAACAATTGAAGAGAGCTCTAGTCACTGCACCTATTTTGGCAATCCCTGATTTTTTCCAAGCAGCTCATTGTGGAAACTGATGCATCAAAGACAGGGATTGGTGTTATCTTGATGCAAGAGCATCACCCTTTGGCTTTTATTAGCAGATCATTGGGCACTAAATGGCAAAAACTTTCTGTTTATGAGAAAGAATTATTAGCCATGGTTTTTGCAGTACAAAAGTGGGAGCAATACTTGTTGGGGTCCCACTTTATTGTCAGAACCGACCAGAAAAGCCTTAAATGGCTCCTTCAGCAGAAAATTTCTACTCCATTTCAGCAATTCTGGTTGTCTAAATTGATGGGGTTTGATTATGAAATTCAGTTCAAGGCAGGCAAGGAAAATGTTGTAGCAGATGCTCTCTCTAGATTGCCTGGCTCTGACATCTTACTACAGGCCATCACATTTGTTGACTCAAATCTGGTGCAATGTCTTACAGATAGCTACAATTTGGATGACAACACTAAAGAACTTATTTCTAGGCTGCACAAGGGTGAGTCTGTAACTGGTTTTTCTTGGAGAGATGGGTTATTGAGAAGACATGGCAGGATAGTTGTGGGCCCTGATGACAATCTCAGAAAGAAATTGATCAAGTGGCAGCATGCTTCTCTGGAAGCAGGACACTCTGGCAGAGATCACACATACAAGAGATTGCACACTCTTTTCTATTGGAAAGGGTTAGCTAGGGATGTGAGTCACTTTGTGAGAAAGTGTGTGGTTTGCCAGGCTTCTAAGTATGACACTTCTGCCAAGCCAGGTGCATTACAACCTCTTCCAATACTTGAACAGGTGAGGACAGACATATCCATGGATTTTATTACAGGATTACCCATGTCCATGTCTAGAAATGTGATATTTGTGGTGGTTGACAGGATGAGCAAATATGCTCAATTCATTGCTTTAAAGCATCCTTTCTCTGCAGTTGAGGTGGCTCAGGCTTATTTAGATAATGTTTTTAAGCTTCATGGATGGCCTAGAAGCATTGTGAGTGATAGAGATTCAATTTTTCTCAGTCAGTTCTGGAAAGGGCTATTCTCTCTATATGGCACTGAATTTTTACTCTCTTCTTCTTATCACCCTGAAACTGATGGTCAAACTGAGGTGGTGAATCGTTGCTTGGAGGCATACTTAAGGTGTGTTACATGTGAGAAACCTGCTGAATGGTGCAAATACTTACCTATGGCTGAGTGGTGGTACAACACTCATTTCCACAGCTCTGCAGGAATGACTCCTTATGAGGCTGTGTACTGTCAGTAACCACCTGTCCATTTACCTTATCTCCCTAGAGAGTCTAGTAATGAGGTGGTAGATCGAAGCATGAGGAAGAGAGAAGAAATAATCACAATTCTCAAAGCTAACTTGCTTAAAGCTCAGCATAGAATGAAAGTCCAAGCTGACAAAAGGAGGTCTGAGAGAAGTTTGCAATTGGTGATTATGTATGGCTGAAGTTACAAAATTATAGGCAGCAATCTGTGCAGTTTAGGGGCTGTAACAAGCTTGCTGCCAGGTATTTTGGGCCTTTTAAGGTTGTAGATGTGATTGGTAAGGTGGCTTATAAGTTACAGCTTCCCAGCTCAGCTAAAATTCACAATGTCTTCCATGTTTCTCAACTGAAGGCTTTTCATGGTCACCTTCCTGCTGTGGCTGTTGTTCCTGACATTGCTGATAAGTCTTTGTCTACTTCTCTCTTACCTGAGGCTATTTTGGAGCATCGTTCTGCTCTGGTGAATGGTGTTACCCAAGCTCAAGTACTAGTTCAATGGCAGAACAAACCTAGACATGAGGCTTCTTGGGTGGAGCAGACTGATTTCTTAGCCCAGTTTCCTGCATTTAGTCATCTCTTGCCTTGAGGACAAGTCTCTTAAAGGGGGAGGGTATGATATAGGAGAAATAAGAAGAAGCTATTTTAGTAGTTTTGGCGGCAAATTCTGTTTTAGCCAAAGTTTGTTATTTTCAAGTTGTTATTTGCAATTTTGTCTTTTTCTGCTTAACAATATTACAGCTGTAATTGGAGAGAATCTTTTCAGTTAAGGTCATGCTTTATTAATGACAATAGGTTGTAATATGATCATTATTGCAATGAATTACAACTCTTCTCTCTAATCTTCTCTTTCTCTTTCTACTCTTCTCTCTCTTCTCTGTTATTCTTCTGTTTCTTCCTTCTTCTATCATTTTTCTTCTGCATTTTTGAGCTAAAATCTAGCTCCATTAGTAATATAAGGGTTGCACCTTATCATAATATAACCCTATTGGCTACCAAATATGCAATTGCCTTTGATTAGATGTGTTCTAAATTCTAATTACATGAAGTACTTGTATTCTTTTTGTTATTGACATCTTCCTTCCAAGTACTATGACAGGGTAAAAATGGGTCAATTTTGGTGAATTGTGCCTTTTTTTTTTTTTTTGAAAGAGTGAATTGTGACTTTTAAATGATAATGATATAAATGAGATTCGTTTTTTGATTTAGGCATTAGCTTAACATAATAGCACATGGTCCTTTTGTCATAGCTCCAACCTTAACAAAACTACTCTCAGCATGCAATTTAATGGTTTCTATGATATTGCAAGACTAGCACAATTCTTAGTGTCACCTAGTTCACATTTTCAAAACTTCAACAACTCTTTATCACAATTTCAAAACTTCAATCACCCAATAACTAATTGTCATTATCTCAAATAATTTCCTACGATCTCTACTAAGGGCCAATAACTTCCCATATACGAGTAACTATCAATTCCATTTCTTATGTTGTTTTTTTCCCAAAAATATATATCAGTGCATTAGCACGGGTACATTCTAGTTTCAAATTTTAAAAAGTGATGAAATGATTAATGAAACAAAGAATCATCGCTTACAACAATACGACGCAAATATTTAGGCTAACAAACACAAGAATCCTTAACCATTTGAGTCACTCTTTAACTTCATTATTTTTAACCTAATTCCCAAACCCCAAATCTGATTAGGTTTTTACTTGATCACATCCACCATAGCTTTCCCGCCAAAACCATTCTCTTCCTTGTGAAGTCACAAAAAACCCAGAAAAACCAACCAAATTCATTCAAATTCCCAGAATGTCAATTCATCCAAACAAGAAACCAGCAAACTATGAACCCTCAATCAACCCCAATTCGCTTCACAACATCAATGTCAAGCTCCTCGCTTTCGACCTCTACTCTTTAACCCAATCCCATTCTCTCTCCTCCTCTTCTTCCCGCGACCCGATTGTCTTCTACCGTAAAGGAATCCCTATTTCTCGGGTCGAAGTATTCGGAGTTGTTGTGACCCGAGACCTCAAACCCGACAAATTCCTGAGGTTTTCCATTGATGATGGAACTGGGTGTGTTCAATGTATTCTTTGGTTGAATCAGATGACTTCTTCTTACTTTTCTCGGAGATGCCCATCAGATGTTCACTCAATTGCCCAAATGGCAAACATTCAGTCTAGTCGAGTTGAAATTGGTTTTGATGCTAGGGTTCGTGGCAGGGTTTCGGGTTTTCGGGGTTCGCTTCAGATTACGGTGGATGATGTTGTGGTGGAGAGAGATCCCAATTACCAGATTTTGCATTGGTTGGATTGTGTTAAGTTGGCTCGGAAACGCTATGATGTTCTGTCTTACAAGAAATGAGGGTAATTGTCTCTTAAGCTAAATTTTACTAATTTATTTTTAAAATTCTTTCTGAATATGAATATGATTGTAACATAATGTTCATAGTATATGGTAAATTGTTGAATTTGTGATGTAGCAATTAGAATTTAGATCATTGTATGTCAAGAGCTAGAATTGGTTGTAGTGTTTATGAGAGTATTTGGAGCTAGAATTGGTTGTAGTGTTTATGAAAGTATTAGGAAGCTGGAATTGGTTGTAGTGTTTATGAAAGTATTAGAAGCTAGAATTGGTTGATCAAAAGCATAGGCTATATAAGTTATACTTTATGAGTAGTACAACCCTACATTATTGTATTAGAATGTAAGTTTCTGAGTATATATAGGACATACAGTTATATAAATTCAGTAAATCACTTGCCAAATTTAATCTGGGGACAGGTTTGATTTAGAAATTAGCTTCATAAATTTAGCATAAAGGTTCTTAATTGATTAAATCTAGTGATTTCTGAAGTCTATTGCCCTAAAGGGACTATTGTTTTATCCTTGGTGTTTTCGTGCTGAACTGCTGTGCTATATGGGAATTCAAGGAGATATCCTAGCAAGTATTTTCTTGAATAGAGTGATTCAAGTGAACTATTACCAACACATGAGAATAAAAGTGAGAACTTGAAGCATACTAGCCAATGCAATGAATATGCATATGGATGATTTAATGGGACAACTTAAGAGTTAATTCTGTTTGATGCTTAGATGGGTCTTTCTGTTGAGGACAACTTGTACCATCAAAGATTTCCAAATCAAGTACGCAAGTTGGATATCCTTGCTAAGTTTTACAAGAATCATATACACAACCACATGCTTTCCAGATCAAATGCTTGTACTTAATTTATATTGTAAGGACTAAAAGGGCTATTACTGAGGAACACAACACTGGAGGTACTGAAATTGAAGAGTCAAGGAACCTCAAGGCCACATAATGAGAGGTTGTAGTCTTGTAGATCTGCATTTGTGGTTTAAGAGTTGATTGGAACTTTAAGATCTAATGCTAAGGGCATCTTCATGCCCATGAGCATTGTCTTAACAAGTTTGTATGTAAGTGCAACTAGTAACATGTTTTGGTGGTTTTTATTATTGCTCAAGGGTATTGTGTAGAGCCTTGAAGATCTTAGAAATTTTCTTATGGAGATTATGGAGCCACTTGGAAATGTATACGAGGTTTGAAAACATTATGACAAGGAAAACAAAATGAAGTTTGATTGGAGGCAAAAAAAACTCTTATACCCTATAAAGGTTACAGTTCTTGATGTCTATGTGAAACAAGTCAATAGTATGAAAATTTGAATTTATTTGATGGGGATTTATAAGTTTATAAGATACCAACAAGCGTCCTTAATAAGTTTGGGTAAAGACCATAGTTAGAACCTTAGAGGTCATTAGTAAAAAAAGTAAACACCTCTTAAACCCCGAAATCATATTCTTCATGGTGTAAAGGTGTTTATGCATGCATCAAAGAAAGTAACCTACGCCAAGAGGTGAGAGGGGCATAAAATAACTTTTTTAGAAGAAGATCAAGGAAATTTTTGGTTTTATTAACCAAAGTACAAAAATTTATCTATAGGTACTAGCTAATACTATAAGTAAAATTTTAGGAGACAAGAAAAAATATGTATTTTTTTTATTGTTAGTGGGCTTAAGGCCTTAAATCATGTTTGGTTAAACATGTGAAGGGAAAGAGGGGCAAAAAGAGAAGGAAGGATGTTTGGAGGGAGAGGTAAGTGTGTTTTCCTTTTTCTTTTTACGGGGTCAAGAAAGAATGATCGACTTCATAGGTTTGAGGTCAGATCCACATCATTCTAGAATGCACGGGATGGCCAGGTTCTCGTACACTAGCTTGAAGCTAAGAAGCCGTCATAATTTTCCTCAAGAACTACATGGGATTTTTGTGTCCACACTACTAGGCCATGCACGCACATCACTTCCCTAAGTGCGGGGAAGGCCCCTAAGGTGCACTTGAGTTGCCCACCTTCCCCTACGGAACTTTATTTTAGATTTTGATATAGTGTAATAGCTCAAAACTTGTGAAAATGTTATTATATATTTATAACACCCCTTTTTTGTCCAAAAATCCAACGTATGGTAAAATTCTGGAAAGTAGTTTTCCCGGAAATATATGAAAAAATAGTGTAAAAGGGGGGAAAAAATAGGGGGGGGGGGGATCCCAAAAATTAGGATAATTTTGGGAAAAATATGGGGATGGGTAATTGACACATCGAGTAATCCTAATGTTCCCAGTGTACTTGTTTTAGGGGTTCGGAGCTTGTTTTGAACCAAAAATTGGATAAAAAAAATGTGGAAATGAAGAATTGAGATAGCGATTGGAGTACAGTTTACATGTTTGTGTTTATAATTCTTTTTCGTAAAATATGATATTTTTATATAATTTATTTGATAAAATGGAGTAAAATTGGGGAATGTTGCAAAAATAAGTGTGATGATTTTCCGTCATTTATGAATATGATTGTTCTTGCCAACCATGAGATGATGTTCCTTTGGATACTTTTATAAAGATTTCACTATGAACAATTGTAAACAACCTCAATGAGCAATGGTAATTAGGTGTGTAACACCAATATAAACAATACATGCATCAACAATGGTAATGGGTGGGTGTGGCTACAATACACTAATGAAGGATCCCTGACACCTTAATAGGACCCTAAGGGACCTAGTTGTTGATTGATAATATTTGTTGCAAGTTGCAACACTTAACACAAATTTCTCTTAAATAACCATATAATTGAACCAAACTTATTTTTGGGACTTTGTAGACCAATTGGTAGACCTATCATGCTTCCAAACCAACTTTTATGATCCTAAGTGACACCTTCCACATTCACTTCAATTTTGAAAAAATTTCTCGAAATTAGTCCAAAAACGTGAATTATAGCCTTCATTTTTGGACAATTCTTGACCTTTTTAAGTCCGGAAAGGAATGAGGACGATGTGCTTTCTATGGACCCCATGTGACCTTGAGAGACCATTTGGGTGGTTAGAACCACTTTATCGGTTAACTATCATTTTAAACAGCTGTTTTCACACCTTTTTTCAATAGCTTAAAACCACTACAAGCCTTTATGTGACCGACTATTAGTTGTATATGCTTCCAAACAATATTATAGGTTCTCGGGATGCATCCCAACCATTACTTGAATATTTGACTTTGGATCTTGAAATCGTCCGAGTGATAGCCTTCAAATTTAGCTTCCATAGAAAATTGTCAGTCTCATCAAGGTTAGGCATTGTAGTGCTTTATTAGGTTCTCAAAGGGCCTTGGGAGGCCAACTTGATGCCCAATACCAGCCATTATAAGCCTTGCCCACCACTTGTACTAATGTCTTAAGATGTCTTGCCTTGAATTGGCCTTGCCTTGCCTTTAGCCTTATCTTGGCCCTAAGGTAATTAGGCAAGCCAAGACACTACCCTCTATTGCCATGCATAGGTATTTTTTTTAAGTATGAGGCGTTTTTATAATTTATCCTTGTGCTCAATGCCTCATGCCTAGGCTAGAGACTGTTTTGGTTGGGGAGCAGCAGCGGCGCCTTGGCATCAGCACCCTAAGGGTCTAGACATGTGGTCATAGGCAACGACATCATTTCCCAAGGCCTTGTTCCTTGGCCCTCACACTTAGTATATTTCAATCCTCTAATAGTCGTAGAACTTTGTTTATATAGGGGGAAGATGGATCCCTCCAATTGCTTTCCATACCCTTTGTTTATTTCATATCCATTTAAGGAAAAAGGTTTCTCACTTACCCTTACCTTCCTTATCCTCCATATTCTCTCATCCAAACACATAAATGTTTAACATTTCGTAATTATGAATTAATGAGCTTTCTTTTCTCTCCAAAAAAAAACAAGGAGGGGGGGGGGGGGGGGGGGGGAAGAAATAAGCACCAAAGCTTCCAAGGCACTACTAAACTTGAAAGTCAATGACCTTGAGGGCTTTAAAGCAAAGAATCAGTATACATCATGCTATATGAGTTTTTAAGGAGGCACATTCAGAGTTT